>NC_068376.1:4873154-6073154 GCF_023724105.1 Carassius gibelio | reverse complement strand
GTTGCCTGTGGTTGCAAATTGACTTTCTCAACCAAGCCTTCTAGTTTGTCAATTTTAGGGGCGCTGGACTTTTGACCAACTGGAAACTCTCTGTCTTGGAAGGGGGGACGCAGTTGGCCTATAGAAGAGGAGGGTGAAATGTCTGTAGAACTAGGAGTGTTTTTAAAGGAGATTAATCGCTGTTCAAACAGACATGGGTGCATACTTAGCTTCATGTTAGATGACTTTCTGAACAGTTCCCCCTCTTCCTCTTGCCTGTGGGCATGGGAACACTGCGTCTACCCCTGGCCAGATGACAGAACCCCCTTGGTCAAACTGTGCCTTGTCTTCTTACTCCATTCGTCACTAGAACCGTGTGCGGAAAGCTCTCCGCAGGACGCTCTGGACAGGCAGAAATGCCTGACTTCTCTGGCGTCTCTCCGCCAGGCCAAGTGGTTCCAGGTTTGCATCCCGTCTTTATTTGTCTAAAAGTCGACTTGTAACTTAATCTGACCTTTGACCTGGGGAAAATACATATTTGTACATTGGGCTTCACTGAAAAATGTTCTTTTTTAAGCCTGCTTGAATTTTTGAAACGTCTGTAAATGCCTTAAACTGAATTGCGCATAACCTGTTTCCGTTTAAATGTCACATGTATCTTCCCCAGGTTGCAATTTGTTCGTTATTGGTCAGAAACTATCATTTGGCCAGATTGATCTGCTTCATACAAAACGTCCTCTAAAAAGCATCTAGAAGTTCTTTGAAGATGCATGATAATGTGTTGACAGGTTTGCTGTTTGTTGGGTTAACAGGCTAAAGTGTCCGAGCTCGAGTCGTGTGTCATCGTGATTCGGATCTTGCGGGACTTGTGTACCCGTGTTTCTACATGGGCCCCTCTCAAAGGATGGGTGAGTCGACCTCAAAAACAACAACAAAGCAATATATCTTTACAACTAGACATTTAATAAACATTAAGGTCTCTTTTGAGTCTGTCTCTTTAATCCTATGTTTTTGGGCAGATTCTTGAGCTGCTCTGTCAGAAGGCCATCTCAACCAGCGAGAGGCTGCTCGGGCCGGGAGAGGCGCTCCGGAGAGTTCTGGAGTGTCTTTCATCAGGGATACTACTGGAGGGTATAGACTGAAACGAAGCCTTGTCTTTGTTTCTTTTGGTGTTTTGAGTCTTGTACTGAGCATGCCTCTTCTCTACAGGTGGTGCAGGAGTTTCTGATCCCTGTGAGCGAGACAACACTGATGCTGGCGCCCATCTTACACTGCAACAGAGAGAAGACATTACTCAGAGTGCACAGGTTACTCGCAATGCAATACTATAGTTTGACTACAGTGTAATGGTCTAGAAACTATATGATAGTGAAATGAAAATGTCATTCTAAACCCATATATTGGTGCTTTTTATTGTGGAGCACAATGGCAATTAATGCAGCTGTTTTCTGTAAAGTAACTGTTCATTCCGACCATGTATTTCAAAGGAAAAAAATAAAAGATTAAAAAATTTAAAATTATTTTATTAACTGAAAATATTCACCTTTGATGCAGCGCTCAAATCTTTTAAAATACGCACAACAAAAATTAGATATCAGGACTTGGGAATCATTGTACAGTGCTTTAATTTTCTTTCTGTTCCTCAACCAAAGCTCTTGTAAACACTGTGCTGAAACTATAATTTATTTTTATTTATTTTTTAATAACAAGAGTTTCCAACTTTCGAGAAACCCCATTTAGTTTTTTCACATTTCATTTGTTGCTTTCCTCTCACCTCTAGTTTGCCTTAAGACTGACAGCTTTTGGGCAACTTTACAAAGTTCTTGGAATGGACCGCCTCAATTCCAAAGCTTCTAGATTTCTCGGCGAACAAAACAGAGGTATCAATATGACTTTTTCCTAATGTCCAAAATCAGTTATTACAGTTACAATTAAATAGGCTATGCTAGCTCTTGTATTTTTAAAGCAGCTGTATGTAAATGACACTTATTAGGATTGCATAACCTGTATGAAAACTACTAGTGTGTTTCACATTGGGTTGACCCAGTTCTAAACACTGAACAGGCATTTTTGTGTGTGTGTTAAATTTTGGTTAGACTGGAGAGAGACCTTTGCTTTTTGAATGCTAATATGTTTGTATAGTATTATGTTTGGTTTTATTTCATAAGAGCAAAGAAAAACCTGTTTTCTGTGTCTGTTAACATATCATAATGCCACATCTCTTCCTTTCATTTAATTAAATTGCAGTGACTGATATCCCAGTAAAGAGGCCAAGGGAAGTTTATGATGCTGGGGATCTTGAAATGAGGCCAAAGTTTCCCAGAAAAGGTATAATAATTATTTAATTAATATATATAAATATTTCAGGCTCTTTTCCATTGTCCTCTTCCGTTACCCTGGACTAATTTAATATTTAATAAAATGCAGGGATGCACAGTATTAGATAATGATATATTTTCTTTTGTTTGGAATCAACAGCAATTCTCCTGTGCAGAGATTACAAACATTATTTCAGATTTTGGTTCGTTTTGTGCAAAAACTTATGATTGAGTACATAGAATGCTTTGAAAATTACTATAATGAAACAAGACTGATGCAGTTGCAACTTTAACATTATAATTTTATTTGTATATTCTACTTTTCGTTTTATTACATGTAGGCCTACAGCTCCCCCTAAATAAATAAAAGGCCTTACCAGCTGGGCATTAGGACCTCGGGGAGGCTGCCGCTGCGCTCGATTCTGATAACATACCAGTAATATTGTGTATCCCTAACTTAATGTATGGTAGAAAAATACAGCATACCTCATCTTTTAGTTAAATGCTTATTGTATATAAAGTTAGCTATATTGTTTTTACATGATACCTGTGTGTTCTCCTAGCAGAAAGGCACGAACCAGCAAATGCTCTGATGAAGCTGAACCAGCTGCGGCCTGGAACCCTCTACAAATTGGCATCACAGACCGGGCCTGAACATGAACCTCAGTTCACAATGGCTGTAGAGGTGGATGGAGTAACTTATGAGGCTACAGGCCCCTCCAAACGCAGCGCCAAGCTTCATGTTGCCCAGAAAGTGAGTCTGCGGAAAGTCACAAGTTTGAAAGAAGCTGTTACACAGATAACATTTTCCAGGGTTGTGGTCTTTAATACGTATGAAATAAACATTGGGTGAATTTCAGTGGTTGTCTATGCCATGTCCGCAACACACAGGTTCTGCAAGCATTAGGTGTGCCCTTGCCGTCAGAGCCCAAGCCTGCGGAGGAAAATAAGAGCCAGCCTGTTGCTGCGCCTGCGGTCACCGGTTCAGACGAAACCACTCCTACAGGCTCTGATGACGGCACTGAGGTTAGCATCCAAATATTGAGCCTGCTTCAATAGCTTTGAGGTTTGATGCCTTTGTATACTGTAAGAAATTACTTTGGCATGATTGGTTCCACTTCATCTCGCAGGGTGGCCCCATCCTCACCAAACACGGCAAGAATCCCGTCATGGAGCTCAACGAGAAGCGGAGAAGTCTGAAATATGAACTAACCTCTGTCAAGGGGCGCTTCAATGACAAGACCTTCACCATCGAGGTTAGACATGTTGACTAGAGCGAGTGTCCATGTACTTTAAAAATCAGCTGGACTTCTTTAACACTGTTCTGCATTGTACTGTAACTTGGGTGACAGCAAATCGATCTTGACAGTTTTTAATTTCTGCTTTGAACATTTCATTTTTAGTTTTCTGATGTTTTATAAAGACATATAGTGAGGAAGCAATTGTACACTGCATAGTGACCGAGGCAAGCGGAAATATTTCAGTTTTCAAAAAACATTAAGCAGCAAAAATGCTTTCAACATTTCTTAAGCAGCAAATCAGGCCTTTAGAATGATTTCTGCAGGATTATTTAAAGCCTGAAAATCCAAGATTTTGGATTAATCGGCCAATTATTGTAAAAAAAACTGAATATATAATTTTTTTATTTTTTTTTTGTCGATAGGGGCTACAGGAGTCCCAAAAATGTGAAGTTCCAGGTGCAACCCAAAATCACATAGAATAAAGCAATCAACATATGTAAACACTCAATTATTTTCTGAAGAAATAATAATGCTGCAACGCAGCTATCATCAAAACAAATATTAGAAGTAATTCCTCAGTTGATCAGCAGTATTCGCTGATCATAAATGAATAATTATCCGTTATTAAAACGGACCTTCTTTCTTTTCTCTAGGAACCTGGTCAAAGTCAACATGAGCAACTCAACAGTAAATAATGGTTTTATGAATAAATTGTTTAAATATTATCCATGATTCATGCGTCTTTTTTCAATATACTGTGGTGTTAGAGGTACACTATGAGATTAGTGGCTCTCTTTTGATATCTGTGGTTCAAACATTGAACTGAGCATTTGTGCGGAGAAAAGCTCTGGTGAATATGATTGAGGTTTAACTACGCTTGCACCTTATCTGACTAGCTTTAACAATGTCAATGATAGTAAACAAAAAGTCCTACAAGGTGTATATCCTGAATATGTCGTCTAAGCAAGTAAGTAGCATATCTGCCATCATAATAGCCAGAAATTTGATGTAAATACATAAGAACAGATAATAAAAGCCTGAAATTCCCTGGCATTCTATGAACCCAACAGCGCTGGATGTGAATTATTGTTGAGGGAATGTAATGTTAGCCCTGCTTCCCATTTTTATGAACCATATGAAGTAACTTCAATAAAAAAATTAAAAAAAATATTATCAATTTGTGTTTGCATTCACTTTTGGAAAACGTGTAATGTGGTTAAAACTCCAATATTCTGTCTATCTTAATATTCCTGTGAGTCATAGAAATGCAACCTGTGTCATCCACAGTTCAGCAGCTTTTTTGTTTTTTGTTTCTAATGGTGACCTCCTTGAGTGAGCATGAGGACAGTTCTGCTGTTTAAATCTACTGTTTGTCACTTCTAGTTCTGATTATATCATGTGCATGTTTTTATTTTTATTTTTTTACTTTATTTTTTATTTTTTGGCCTCTTTCAGGTGGAGGTCGATGGACAGAAATTCCAGGGCTCTGGATCAAATAAGAAATTAGCCAAAGCCAACGCAGCACTTGCAGCATTAGAAAAGCTTTTTCCAGAAAGTACTCCTGCAGACCCACTCAAGAAAAAGAAATTCCCTCCCATGGTACAGGCTACATGTTATTCTGGTTCTTCTCTTGGCCTCTTTCTTTCCTAATATTGTTTTGTTCTTTGGTCTAAAAAGTTTTTATTTCTTTAGGGTATGGCTGGATTGTCTTACAACGCAGGCAATCGAGGTAGAGGAAGAGGCAGAGGTAGAGGAAGAGGATTCAACACTGGCAAGTTTGCAGGTACACTAACATCATGAAAGGCATTAACCTCATCTCGTTTAACAGTTATTTTATTTAGCATCAGTTTTTTGATAGATGTATTTGTGTGTGCTCCCCACTGGAGCTTATTTGAATAGATGATGTAGATTACAAATGCATGTTACCTATTCCTCTAATGTGGATGTTGTCTTAACTTTTATTTGGATTGACCCCAGGCCAGTCTGTTACCAACTCCAGCACACCTGTGAATCCCCAGGGGGACCAGTCTGCCGCCTCCACCATCAGCGCAGCCACATACCAAGCTGTACCACCACCAATGACTGGCTATTATAATCAGTACACCCAGTCCTATTCACAGTTCAAAAAAACCCTTAATCAGGGCCAGAATCAGACTCAAAATCAAAGCCAGAGCAAAACAACAAACCAACAAACTCCTCTTGTTGGACCAGACTATGGCTACGGATATCAAGGACCTGGGATGAGTATGGGGGGATCACCTAATTTCAGTTATGCAGGTGAGTTTGAATGCTTACATGCTGTGTAATCATATGCTTTTAACCCACAACTATCTAAAACACTTTTTTTTTCTTAATAGCATACAATGGACCACCTGGTACAGCATCATTCGGGCCACCTGGAACAACAAATCAGAGCTATAGCTTCACCCAGAGCGCCTACCCCAACCTGGGAGGCTACAGCAGTGGAGCCAATAGCACAGACTACACATACAGATAAACATAACACGTTTGGTCTCCCTGCTTTCAGTAGGGTATGGATGCTCATTCAAACAATTGAGAAGTCATTTCTGTAATTCTGTAGTGTCCTCCTGAATTGAAACCATCGCTCGAAACCTTTTGAGATTTTATACTGTTTTGTGTTAATTTTGTCATTGGAACTGCACCTCAGTAACAGAATTAGCATGGTTTTGATTCACCACTAGTTTAAGGAAAAATTACATCAGGATGGAAGTTGTTTTTTGTCTGTGCCTAAATGGTTGGTGTGACTCAACTGGAAATTGTCACACAATTATTTTTTTTCCCCAAAAGGTATATTTATGAACATCCTCTTGTTTTGCTTCATAGTTTTAAGCAGGTTTCCGAAGTTTTTTTTTGTATTTTTTATATTTTTTTGTGGGCTGAATGTGGACCGTGAACGCAGACTGATGTTTACTTCCCTGAAACCATTTCAGCTGTTTCTTGTTTGTATTTTTAAGAGGTATGATATGCGTTATTCAGCTTAATTTTGGTATCATCGTACACGTAGAATGTAGCTTTTTGCTGTTAAATAGGCCAGTGCAAAAGTTTTTGTGTTCTCTGGGGTGAATGTCACATCTCTGACCTGTGCAGGAATAAAAAATGTTTCTATTTTTATTTGCTTTCTTGTTTTTTTATTTGACAGAAATTGTGAAACAAGTTCATAGTTCTGTACATTTACATATTAAAATGTACATAAGCGATTTTGAGAAACATTTATTTGTGCATCTCTCAGTCATCGTATTGTACTGCAATGTTTCGCACCAAAATAAAAACTGCAGAGCATAATACTAGGTATTTAAATATAATTTCACAAAGACATTATTGGGAGATACAGATTGACAACTGATATTATTGCATTTTGTCTAAGTAGTCTGCTATAAATCTCAATTGATTTACATTATAAACTGTCAGAATTTAATTTCATTTATGCACAAAATTGTTTTTTGCTTTGGTTTATTAGATCCCTTTCAAATCAACCAATTCCGCTGTTCCAGTAATTAATAAAAGGACAGTTATAAATGCTATGGCATAAATTGGCAATTTTAGAGAATTCTGAACTGAGACAGAAGAGAAGTAAAAAGTTGGAACAGTCTTACTTGGTGTGTTTAAAACAAATGCCCTTAGTCACATGCGTCTGTGGTCATTGAGTCAGTAGGAACATGCTTCGCCTGCATGCATTGGTCACATGTGCACACCCATCCCTAAATGGAACCTAATATATAGTGGGTGATAGGAAACCCAGCATATAGTGGAGGGATCACTCATACAGGGATACTGCAAGGACCATCACTTCATTGTGAGTTTTTTTATCTGCTTTAGATAATCATAATGTCTCTGTTTAATAACCACAACTCTGTTGTCTGTTTCTCAGTTATAGTTTAATCTGGAATTTTATGATACGGTTCCCCTTTGAACTATGCTATCAATATGACACTTTAAAACTATCACTGTCACTGGAAATTGTATATGTATGTGTATGCGTTCAAACTGGCATTCTACAGATTTGACAGAAACAGAAAATTTGAATAAAATAGCGTGGTATGCTAATGTGCTATTCAGAATTCAGCTGCAGTGTTTCTACCACCCCATTAGTCAAGTCATGGTTCATTGATGATCAGAATGATATAAAGATAGAGCCAATGCTGTAGAGAGAGGTGTCTGCTGGTATATGTGTTTTCAGTGACGTGAGTTTACTTGAATTTGATGCTTCAGTGTAGTTTCAGTTTTTTGGGGGGTTTTATGCTTTTGCAAGAAATGGGTGGTTAACTTTTTAAGCAATGTTGTTTCTGTCTTCCTGTACAGATGGCATCACTACTAATGCTGGTGTTTTTAACTGCTCTCCATGGGGTCCTCTGCTACCCTTCCTCATTCATTGACCTGGAAGCTAAAGGAAGTGAGTTGGTATTGATTTATGTTAAATACTTTAGAATTGGCAGTTGTGTTCTAATCCTCCGTATTAATTATCTGTAATCTCTCTTGAGTGTTTATCTCTGCTCTTTTATTGCCTTCATCAGGTAACAAGTCATCTATCAGGTTCCTGGTTTTGGGGGACTGGGGTGGTCTGCCATATCCTCCTTATATTACCCCTATAGAGACGGCCACTGCACGCATGATGGCCAAAACTGCTTCTCAGATGGGCGCAGACTTCATTTTAGCACTCGGTGACAACTTCTACTATAAGGGTGTCAGTGATGTCAATGACCCTAGATTCAAGGTTTGGTTTCTAGAGTTTAGATCCTTTTGAGTTTTGTAAATACAGGATTTTTGTATTTTTTTATGCATCTTTTTGTTAAAGAGAGACTGAATCCTATAATGAACTAGGTCCACTGCTGAAATGTCAAATGCCAACTCAACAAAACTAGTTGAGTATTGGTAAGACCATTTCTAGTTGTGTGCTGGGTTTTAAAAGTGCAAACTGGTGTAGAAGAGTTTAAGCCATCTTGTCTAATATAGGGGTGCTTAGTCCTGCTTCTAGAGGTCCAGTATCCTGCAGAGTTTGGCTTCAACCAGCTCTGACACACTTGCCTGGAAATGTCTTGTCAGTCTGAAGACCTTGATTATTTTGGTTCAGGTGTGTTTATGGCTTGAGCTAAATTCTACAGGAGAGTGGATCTCCAGGAACAGGTTTAGACAATCCTAGTCTAGTTTTCCCCCTAATGTAGGCCATGGTCCTTTAATCCTCTTTGTAGGTCACGTTTGAAGACGTCTACACTCAGGATTCTCTTAATATTCCATGGTACATCATTGCTGGCAATCACGACCATGCGGGAAACGTCCTTGCTCAAATCAAGTACAGCCAGAAGTCAAAGAGATGGTATGTGAGCCAATGTGTCTAGGCCTCCATGTCTAATTGAGTTTGGCTTCCTGGCTCTTAAGCTGGTTTGCAACTTAATTCTATTGTCAGTGCAGCTGTGTCCAGTGTGTAGACTTGGCAGATGCCCTGTTCTTTGGTTTTAATATGGTTTCTTTTTTATGTTCTTTCCATCCTCAAGGAACTTCCCCTACTATTATTATGAGATGAACTTCCGCATTCCTCGAACAGACAGCACACTGACCATCATCATGCTGGACACTGTGCTGCTGTGTGGAAACTCTGATGACTTCCTTGACCAGCAACCCCAAGGTCCCCGAAGTAGCGTTCAGGCCAACAGACAGCTGCAGTGGCTTCAGGAACGTTTGGCAAAGTCTAAGGCTGATTATCTCCTGGTGGCTGGCCATTATCCGGTATGGTCCATATCCGAGCATGGGCCAACCGACTGTCTGCTGAAGAACTTGAGACCACTGCTTAAGAAGTACAAGGCTACTGCTTACCTTTGTGGCCATGATCACAATCTACAAGTAGGTCATAAAGCCATATCATAAGATTCTGTTTTTTTGTCAACTTTGCATTTGACTTCCCCTCTTCCATTTTTAGTACATCAAGGAGTCTGGTATTGGTTATGTGGTTAGTGGAGCTGGTAACTTTATGGATCCAGATGTGCGACACCGAAACCAGGTTCCTCGAGGCTACCTCAAGTTCTTCAATGGAGACGCTGGCACCTTGGGTGGCTTTGCCCATGTGGAGGTTAACAAGAAAGAGATGACCGTTACTTTTATCCAGGCTAGAGGAACCTCCCTTTACAGGGCTGTTCTTAAAAAACGTGATGATCTTTCCGGAGTGGGTGGCAATGTTTGAAGCTCTTATCCAGTTTGAGTCTTTTAGTGTTATGCTATAAATTAGATGTGCTCAAGATTAAATGCACACTTTGAATCTTACGTTTTTATAGATTAGACTTTTAAATGGTTTAACCAAAAATGTTCTCTATGTCTTGAACCTGTAAGTGTTTTAAAGTGATTGATTATTAAATAACTAAACTACTCTTGTGGTCCATTGAGTCTGCTTCTCCGTTGTTCGCAATTTCATTTTTCTGCGTGTGTTGTTACCATTGACTGCTATGACTCTATGTATCAACACTAATTTGGTTTTAATCTCTTCGTCCCACACCTGTCTCCTTGTGGCCAACATGGGTAGAGTTTTATATTTGTTAAACTATGTATTTCTCATCCATAGTGCCTCATGTTAATTAGTTGATGCCTTCTGATATTAGTGTCAGAAGTTATTTGTGAGGGAGTTTTAAGCTTCTTGAAACAAGTGATTTAAACATTGTCCAACTAATACTGCAGTGGTGTACAATGGGGCATTTTGTGGAGTATAGACTCTTTAATGCACAAATAGCTTGCCAACAGAACCTGATCCCATTTCTCCCACAAAGTTGGGCAACTGCCAGCCCTACCTGAATTAAATCTGTATTTGGAATGGATCCAAAGCCAATGATCTAATGTTCCTGCAGCATAAGCTGGATAGATGTTGACCACATTAATGTTAGTCTGTGACAAATCCTTCTTGCTTTATTAAATGCAATATTACACTTCCAGGCTAATTTGTCAACAACAACAAAAAAAGTTTTGTTTTTGTTTTTTTTTTTGGCTGTACTTGTACATGAAGTTTGTATTCACTTAAACAGTGCTGTTTTTACGCACACACACAAACACACACACACACACACACACACACACATATATATATATTGTTATAATTTGAATAGATATTCAGCATGATTTAAGGCTGTTTGAAATATAAAACTTCTCAAACTAAAATTATTCAGCCCTAACAGATTTTGAAATATGTATGTATTTTCCAGGGTAAAGGTGCTTAAAGAATGGTGTAAATGCAAGCTTCATGATTTAATCTGACGAATCCCAGCCATCACATAATATCCTTGGCAGTCAGGATGCAGGCCCTAATCCTTTCTGCACATGCTGTGTCTATGTCCTCAGTTCAATCTGGTCTAATCTAAATTATTTCCTGAACCCTGATTTAACAGTTAGCAAATCCGCAATGTTCCTTACAGTGTGCAGATTTCTTTTTTCACTGAAAAGTAAAAGGAGGAAGACCTGCTTTTCAAATACAGTATATAAGTATGTTTTCACTCCTACAACTCCTACATTATTTTGTGAAACTTTCCAAACTATGTAACTTTCCAAACTATGTCAGATCTTTCCACATGACTTTTGTGATGCTTATATTGGTCTTCTCTGCAGTTCTTCAAAATTCTTTATAGGTTTTTGTTATTTATTGTACTAAACTGCCATTACTATCTTCCAGATTTGACCTGTTGAGGACGAGCAGGTCAGTTTGCAGTTTAATGTGGATCTCTGGTATTAGTGCTAAGCCTTCTCTACCCACCTGCAGCGTGATTTCTTGCCTGTGGCATTAAAGCGTGAACTACTACCGTTATCTAATTGTCCTTTTTACAGTGCCCAGACCATTATCTTTCTTTACACCCTTACGGAAATTAATCATGGTTTTATTATAGTAAAAGTGTATCATTGTACGTTTCATAAATGTGGTTTGGGTAATAGTAACAGTCAGCGCCAATTATCTAAACAGGTGAACAAATTAGATCACCAGCATTCAGATGTCATTTAAGTCCATAGATTAACAAGGACAGTGTGTTTATACAGAAAACGTATGTAAGTATGTATAAAATAACTTTAATACTTCAAGAGGAAAAATATCCATATCATAGACAACAAAATGTTAAAAGGTCCAACACTAGATAGATAAAATATAAGTGGATGTCATTGCCATATCTGTCACTGGTTTTCTCTCAGGTTTAACTCACAGGGCAAAAAGAGGAGTCTAATCTGATAACATCCTTACTAAACTCTTTAATTCTTGCTCTTAACAAGCTAGTCATTTAAGCTGATCCTGTAATGGTGCAATACTTAACATCACATTCAGCACACCTTTAACACAACTGAAACAGAAGAAAGACAGTGTGTAAACAAAGACACACACACGCCCAGGGTCCAAAATTTACATTTTGCAATTCTAAAAAAAAAAAAAAAAACAGTTTTAATTTTAATGTGAAGAACATTAAATTTAAATAACCTATTTTCCACTCTAAACAACCTTTTGTGCAATGGAAAGTTTCCATTGAACCATGGAAGCCAATAAAGAACCTTTATTTTTAAGACTGAAATGAATTCAATATATAAAATAAATTACTGACCATGAAGCCATTTGTTTCATTTTATTAAAGATATTTTTAAAATATTAATATATTAAAATGTCTAACCCATTTTTACTTATTTGGTGTTTAAAAGTGTTACTTTTGGAGCCTGAACACACATACAATAAATGCAATTTTTACTTTTTTTTTTTAATAGAGCCACTGGTTAATAAACCTTCACAATAACTGTGGATTCTAAATCCAATCCAGTTAAACTTCCTTACAAAATTAGCCACAAGTTCAGTATTAATTCTGTGCAACACCATAAACGTCAAAAAGAAAAAAGAAAATAAAGAGAAAAGGAAAACATTTGATGTGTGTGTATATATATATATGCTGCTTATCCTGCGTTGATCTTTTCTGAGGATTATTTTGGCTTCAGGAGGAAGGCTGCTCCTGAATTGGCACAATCCTGCAGACGTGATTGTGCAGTCTCTCACTTTGTAATACGCCAAAGTAATGCGGCTTGGACTGACATGGCTCTCTGCTTATTGAGGTCATTTAGGGTCAGCAGCACTTATTTTAAGGACAGGCCACTCATCCTCGTATGGTCCACAGGTTGAGGCCCAGCTTTTGCTGTCAAATAGAAAAGTTTAGAGTACTGTGGTAAATACAGACAACACCGGCACTGGGCATTGATCAAAGAAGCCTAAAGTTTCTTAGTTAATTTGATCTATTTAAAGGGAGGGATTTAAACGTAAAGAAATAGTTCACCCAAAAATGAAAATGTTTTCAACCTCAAGCCATCCAAGATGAATACAAGTTTGTTTCATTGTCTGAACAGGGTTTGGATAAATTTAGCATTCCATCACTTGCTCACCAATGGATGCTCTGCAGGGAATGGGTGCCATCAGAATGAGATCACAATAAATACATCAAATACATAAAACCATCACAATAATCCACAGTATGATTCCAGCCCAACAATTAACATATTGTGAAGTGAAAACTGCGTGTTTGTAAGAAACATATCCATGAAGGAATGTTAACTTTTAATCGTCACTTCTGGCCGTAAAAATTCCATAATTATGAAGTCCATAATAAATAAACATTGGAAAAAGTCCATTCTCTTGACCTCTCGCATTAAAATCCACCAACATATTTGTTTAGTACTCTTGGAGTTTTTAGTGTTTTCGCTTGTGAACAGTTCTTGATATGTTCATATTTCACTCCTCATTCAGACGAGACAACATTTTTACAAGAGAAAATTAATTATTAAAGAAAATGAATTAATTCATTATAAAAGTATCTTAATAATGGATTTGCTTATTGCAAACATGCATTTTCCACTTCGTTTGGTGTAGATTTTTGTGACGTTTTTATCAGCTGATTGGACTCTCATTCTGACGGCACCCATTCACTGCAGAGGATCCACTGGTGAGCAAGTGATATAATACAACATTTCTCCAAAACTATTCTGATGAAGAAACAAACGTATTTACATCTTGTATGTCCTGAGAGTAAATCTCTTTTTCGGCAAATGTTCATTTTATGGTGAACTTTTCCTTTAAGAAGTCCACACTCTAGTGTGAGCCATTGTTCGTTGTTTCAGACTTTATCAGTCCCATCTCTCCTCTCATGGAATGACATGTGTGAGAAAGTGGAACTATGTCCTTTAATTTTGGGTGAAGGGAAGACGTAGGTATCTTGTGGTGTCTTGGTTGGGCTCTTGTTATCCTCCGGATGTATTTGAGGCAGTGCGGGGCTATTCAGCACACTGTGAGAAGCAGGAGAGGGGAAGAAGTGAGGAATAAAAGGGATGGCAGCCAAAAGGGGGCTGGTTTGAGGGCTGTCCGCCGGAGAGAGGGGGATGACCACATCGTCCTGATCCCAAACATGAAAGGCGTTGGGGTGGGAGTGTGTGAGGACTGCTGGCATGTGCGTGGAACCATCATCACCTGCCTCACTGTTGGCCTTTAAGATCTCCTCGTCTGGACCCAAAGCCCAGTCTGATCACATGAAAAATATAAATATGACATCAGTTATATCAGTGTGAATTTAGTGTGAAAGAATTTTTTTTACAAAAAATAAAATAAAGTAATGAATTATAGTGCCATTATGCTTTTTTCAGTGTGATATTTTCATAATAATCAAACATATTTCTCCCAAATTGTCATTACTGTCCAGATTTTATTGTTGTTGTTGTTGTTTTATTAATCTCAGCGTCATAATCATTAATACAGTAATAGAGTATTTTCTGAATTACAGTGCATCACAATGCAAAGAATTCATGGTCCCAAAATAAGCTTCATCTGCTGTAAATTATACTTTTTTTCATATGATTGAATCTATGTTATTTCACACTTATCTGAGGGTGGTGTTTCAGTTTCTCTCATGATTCCTGATTTTTAGATGTTGTGCTTAAATAAGAGTAGGAAATTACATATGAAACAGGTTTGCAATACTGCTAGATCACTGATGTCTAATAAAATACTCCCTTTTTTGGCATATGCTTATTGGATAAAAAGGAGATGAGCAGGTCTAGGCTAAATCCTGAAATAGCACACGTAAAAATAAACTCCTCAAAAGCCACATTTAAAATGAATAAATGTCATTAATTGTGAGTTACACTATAAAATCATATGGTATGTGCAAACAAATGAGGCAGAACTTTTTCTCAGAACTAAGTTCACTCAAATAAAATTTTGAAACATAATGTATAATTTGTATAATCTTTTGTAAATGAATAAATAAACTATTTTATTTTGTAGCCACTTTATCACCATCACTACTGAACAGTTGAATCTTTTGTGGCCACTATCTTCCGTGTTGGGAAAGTTAATTTGGAAATGTAACAAGTTACAGATTACAAGTTACCCTGCATTTAAGATATAACAAGTAGTGTAACTATTTCAGTTACTTTATTAATGTTACTGATTACATTTGATTACTTTTTGAGTACTTTCAACTGTTATATTAAACCAGACAGGGTTAACTTTACTTTAACACTCAACACTGATTACTGTCAGACTTTCAAAATCCCTTGAAATAAGATGATAAAAGCCTAGTTTCACAGACAGGGTTTAGACTAAGCCAGGATTAGGCCATAGTTAAATTAGGACATTTAAGTAATTTTAATACTGACATATTTCAAGATCAACCAGTGCAAGTTTCTTTCATCTGAAACAATTCAGACTTACGTTTTAGTCTGGGACTAGGTTTAAGCCTTGCCTGTGAACCCGGGGAAAATATTTTATCTTAAATGCATGCCTGTGAAAATATTAAGATGTACTCCCCTTTGTAATCATTAACATTTTCATGAGTAACTGTAATTTAATTACACTTTTTTTCTGTTTCCCAGTAGCTTCTTCTTTGCATGTAACTAGTTACTCCCCAACACTGACCATCACCATCTGGAAACAACACAATATTTGACCAGCTAAACCTGTTAATTTCGACTACATTTAACTGCATGCTACTCAATGCAACTCTAAGTATATTTACCCAAGATGTCATGCGCGAGGTCTTTAATTAAATGTCCCACAATGGCATAAGCGACGGCGACCACCACCACGGCGGCCATCAGCAGGTAGAGCAAGGCTCTGGGCAGCTGGATGAGATCTCTGGCTGGAGGTCTGTAGTCCTTGTACAGCGGAGACTCATACACGGCGTACTGATTCGCGTGCTGGTTTCCAGAGAAGGACACGTTCAAACTGTTCATATTCACGGGGTTCATTCTTATCCACTGCTTGTGAAGGGCCTCGATTCCACTTCCCAAAGGTGTAACGCTTGTCCTCCAGGTAGTTTATCCCAAGTAACAGGAGACTATTTGTCGAATCGGCGAGTAGAGTAGGTCCATAATGTCATTTGAAAAGTTTAAAAATATATATAAATTTGATTTGTAGGCTACTTCAAAAGCGTAATTCGGTAAAACAAACCAGTGAACTCATTCAAATACACGATTTTAAAATCAGCTATTTTTTCCTAATCATTTTCTGTTTAGATGGGCAGATGGAGTGAGTGTGATGTAAGAGATGAGGTTTGAACATCTCACACCATCTTTTCTCGGACAGCGACACTATTGGTGGATTTGACGCGTCATCACCTCAATCCCATCAAGGCGCGCGCACGGGATCACTCGAGGTCAACCAGGAATCGCGCGCGCATCAGCCTCCCTGCTCTAGAGATGACTGACAGATCCAGAATGTGGCACTTAAGAATAGAACCATTATAAAGGTTTCTGACCATCAACTCATTTTTACTTCTTCAATGGTAAAGTATTATTTTTGTATCACTGAGATGAGGGTTAAATCGGGTTAATTAGGACATTTCCTCCCAGTCGTTTCAATTGCAAAGTCTATCCCAGTTTACCTGAATTCGTTTTCATTTTTATAGTTTTAGTTTTTATTTTGACTTAGGTTTAGTCATTTTGTTGTTGTTTCATTTTTATTAGGTTATTTATTTTGTATGTCTATTTTTTTTCTCATTTGCATTTTTATTTTTTAGGTATTTTAGTACTTAAACTGAAAAAAAAAAAAAAAAAAAATATATATATATATATATATACCTGTTAAAAACAACATATGGTAATGAAGAATTAGTGGTTACATAAAAAAGTGTTTTTGAGTTAATATAGATTTTTGATGATCTGGTAAATACAATATGCCCCGATGTAGAATTATTAGTTATTAAATATTTTTTCCCCAACCTGAACATCATTATAAAATCTACTAATGTTTATCTGTCAAGGAACAAAGTACATACCCACAGATAAATATAAAATATTCAAAAACAAACAAATTAGATGTTATTCAGAATGAATGCACAGAATCACAAGATAGCGATATTTATTATTTTTATTTTCAGGATTCAATAAATACAACAAAATGTACAAACCATTGACAATGACCAGTGGGGTCAGCGGTTTGCGACAGTATTTTGAAAGTGCTATGAATGATCTTTCATCATTAGTGTTCATGTTCATTGTACAATGAATAATGTGGATCCAATACTTTCAGTAATTTAACCACAAGGCCATTAACAGTTTTATAATGCAACTGTCATGTAACTTGACATATTAATTCATGTCAATCCAGTATCCCAGAGAGAAGATCCCATTAAGGATTT
The DNA here is from genome assembly GCF_023724105.1 of Carassius gibelio. Lineage (NCBI taxonomy): Eukaryota > Metazoa > Chordata > Actinopteri > Cypriniformes > Cyprinidae > Carassius > Carassius gibelio. The sequence goes on along the minus strand of NC_068376.1, from coordinate 6,055,976 downwards.
GTAAATGCAGATTTTAGTGAGTTTGGACCCATTACTAACTGAGAGATTTGAGAGCGCATGGAGGCACTTATGCATGGATGTTGACCAAGTATTTCCCTCACTGCAGAAAGAGATGCATAAGTCCATCATACCCATGTTCAGAGAGAAATATGGGTTTATTTTCAAACAGTAAAAGACTGGAGTCCAGTGATGGCTCTGCCCAAGATCAAAGCATGGATGTCATGAGTGCCTGTGAAAAGGGAGAACATTCTTAGAAGCTTTTCCTATGGTTCAGATTAAACAGAAAATCTCTCTACATCAGTGTTTCAGCAAGAATTATGATCACTGCCTTAGTGCGCTGCATATAAAGCCTATACTGACCTCTGCTGGCCCAAAGGTATATTTTGCATGTAAAATGATTTTTTCTTGTACCTTCGTAGGTGTTGACGGCCTCTAGGTTCATGACATGGCGTATGATGTGGTATTCGTCTGCTATGCCGTTTCCTCCCAGCATGTCTCTGGCCTGCCTGGCGATGTCCAGGGCTTTCCCACATGAGTTCCGTTTCAGCATGGAGATCATCTCTGGTGTGTGTCTTTGGAAGAAATGTGTTGGAAAACTCAATGAACTGCAGGATTCTTTGGTTATGAGACAGCTGGGTTTAAGGCTCATGGGTGTTTAGGACACTGGATTGTATTCAAATGTATTGCATAAACACATTAAACTAATAGGACTGAGAAAACATGAGCACATGTGATGTAAGCTCTTTGGTAATGACTCACTTCTTCTGGTCGATGAGTCTGCCCAGCTGTAAACAGGACTGCAGGCCGATTGTGATCTCTGTCAGCATGTCTGCCATCTTCTTCTGTATCAGCTGGTTTCTGGCCAGAGGGACTCCGAACTGGATTCTACACAGTAAAATCATTTATATTTATGAAATTAAAAATAAAATCAAAGGCAGCATAATCATGTGTACTTAGTAATAACAGTAAATGATGCATAATTACGAGCAACTAACCCTAAACCAAAACCTAACCCTATAGTAAATAGTTAATTAATATTTACACTTTTTTTATATTTTATATAGATTTTTAAATCTGACTTTTGTGTTTTAGTAAATTAACTTTTGTTCATTTATTAAAAAGCACTAAGTGTTCATTTTGTCTTTATTATTAATATTTGTGCTTATTTTGAAGTAAACAATTTGTATGTACTTTATAATAAATGTGTTCAATTCAAATTAAGTCTTTTTCATGGGGGGCAAAAAAACAAAACAACTTTTTAAATAAAACAGCTTTTTAAAAACCAAATGCAAAAACATCTATATATATACTGAATCAGGGTTATTAAAAGTTATAAGTTATATAGTAACACAATAAAACAATTTGTGTCACTTGAAATAAAAGAAAACAAAAAAAAACTTATTATTTTGTTATTATTAAAAAATCTAGCGTTTCTCATTTTCATTTAGTTTATCTTAAACTTAAATTTATTTTCAACTAAAATTTAAATGAAAACGGAAAAAAAAACTAAACTTGAATGAAAACTATAATAGTATCTAAGTGATACCCTGTATTGAATATCATCAAAACTTAGAAAAAAGATACAAATGTTTAGTTGCATCATTTAATATGCATAGACAGAATATTTTTTATTAATTTGTCACACTTAAGGACTGTTGAAATAAAATACAAAAAATGTACAAAAATACCAAAAATATACACTTTTCCTTACACACACAGAACAACAGCTAGTACTAATACATGCATGTTAGATGTTAAACTGCTGACCTGTCCAGGGTGTACTGGCGGGCAGCGTGGAAACAAAATTCTGCAGCACCCAGAGCGCCCCACGCAATGCCATAACGGGCATTGTTCAGGCAGCCAAAGGGACCCTACAAAAATCAACACGTAAGATCAAATGTCCAAAGAGTAAAGAATGACCTTGTAATTTCAGTGATTCTATCAGTTATCTGGGTTGGTCTGAGTTTTAGGCAGTAGTTTACAAGTGTGTTATAGTACTAAGTGATGCGTGTCTTAGTGCACAGCATTAATGATAGAGACAAAAACACTCACAGCAAGGCCAGACACATGGGGAAGCAGGTTTTCCTCTGGCACTTCAACCTCGTCCATCAGGATCATCCCGGTGGCCGAGGCCCTGAGGGAGAACTTGCCCTCTATCTTCGGGGTGCTCAGGCCATTCATCCCTCTCTCCAGGACAAACCCTCTCACTCTGCCATCCTCACATTTGGCCCACACCACGCAGATATCAGCGTATGGGGAGTTGGTGATCCTGCTCACAGATAATAAAAAAAAGTGTTTGTGTGAAAAATTATCACTCATCTGTGCTGTGTGTTCAAGATTTGTGTGCAGTGCAGGGTTATTAGAGCTGTGAATTCAGTTCTTATTTGTTCTTTCAATTTAGTTTAGTTCTTGCCAAAATAAATGATACTTTAGACCAAGTTCAAAAGCATACTCTAATTTGTCAAGGCCAAAATGGATTCGTTTTTCTCATTTAAGTTTCTGGTTTGGTCAAACATTGATTTTTTTGTTAGTTACAATTAAATGTTGCCATAAACAACAGCTAAAAAATGAAAGTAGAATTTTCACAAAAGATAAAACTACAAATATTTTGTTTGTCAGTGTTTAATGTGGTTTACTTAATAATGACAACTTTGAATCACCTAAATGTTTATTGTGATGTCTTTTTAAAATATGACAAATATTTTCTGTCATGTGCTGAATAAATACATTAATAAATACGAGGCAGTGAAAATACTATTTAAACAAAATGTATTTAATTTTTTTTCCACGTAGTGTTATTTGATTATAGACAACCTGAACAATGTTTAGATCAATATAAAAATACACTTTAAATTAATTACTGTATATTCCGGACTATAAGTCGCACCTTTAATTTTTTTCGCACTTATAGTCAAGTGCGACTTATTTAGAAAAATTATTTTTGACATGAACCGAGAGAAATGAACCAAGAGAAAATAAACAATAGAATACATTACCATCTACAGCCGCGAGAGGGCGCCTCTATTCTGCTCAGTGCTCCTGTAGTTTATCATTGAAGACATAGAGCGCCCTCTCGAGGCTGTAGATGGTAATGTTTTCTCTTGGTTCTTGGTTCTAAATAAATGCGACTTATAGTCCAGTGCCACTTATATATGTTTTTTTCCTCATCATGACGTATTTTTGGACTGATGCGACTTATACTCAGGTGCGACTTATAGTCCGAAAAATACGGTACACAGTATTTTTAGCCGTTTTTCAGTTTAGTTTGTATTATTGTTTCAGTAAAAAAAAATGTGTTTACACTGGGGTACTACTGTGACTTTTGATAAAAGCATCTGCTAAATGATTAAATGTAACTGTATATGTAATATCTGCTCAGGCAGAAAAATCTCTTGACTTCAAGCTAGATTCACGTTGCATACTTAAGTAAACAGATGGTCAGCAGATTTCAGTGTCCTCCTAAACCAGCAAGGGACAAACAACCTGGAGAGGGTGAAGTTACAAAATCCAAATATAGAGATACTGTTGGTACACTGCCCTCCGATGATATCTCTTACATAAGAAACAGTTTGAATATCTGACCTCCACATAAGATGACTCCATGCTGTGCAACTTGAGAGTGCTGATGACTTTATCAATCAAGCTTACAAAATGATTGTTGTATTTAATTATACCATCCCCGTCACAAATGTTTATTTTTTTGTACATTTTGCATTAGAATACTGAACAGAATACTATACTTTTGTACTGGTGTGAGCAAGGCTCTTATTATTCACTAAAACTACATCTAAAACCACTTTTTTTTTTAAAGTTACTTGAAATAAAATAACGTTTTCAAAAGAAAAAAAAATATATATTTCACTTTAGCTAGCTGCCAATAGTACTAATTTTAAACCTGTTTTTGAACTTATATTGAGCTTAAAGTACTAAAACAATTCAAACTAAAACTGAAATAAAAATGTCTAAAAACTATATAGACATTTGTGTATAGACATTTGTGTGACAAATTACTAAACTTTAAGCAAAACATTAAAATGCAGATGGAAAAAAATAAATAAAAGAAAACTATTTTGACAAATTAATAATAACTATAAAGTATATTGATGATACTAAAATAGCACTTAGCTGACTTGATTACATAAATTAATATAGTATGTGTATGTGCTTAATTTTTTCGAAAATACATTTTTAAAGAAAAGACTATTTTCTACATTACATATGAAGACTATTGAGAGTCCAAGGCCAGACTCTTCATGAAACCAAACTATGCAAACTATTCAGGGTCACTAACCATGTTTTTGCCCCACTGATGGTATATGTCCTGCTGGAGGGGTTGTATTTGGCTTTGGTCTCCATGCCACTAGGATCACTCCCATGGTTTGGTTCTGTAAGTCCAAAACAACCCAGAATCTCTCCACGAGCTGGGAAGAATAAAAAATGTAGAAATGACAATTATAAAAAAAATATGTATATTTTTAGAATTACTCATATTGATATTAAAATGACTGATTTTCCATTGGGACTTTGAGATATGTAAATATTTTTTACAGCAGTTTAATGTAATGACATGCAGTTTAGGCAGCTGACTAACCCAGTTTAGGCAAGTATTTCTGCTTCTGTGCTTCTGTTCCGTATGCGTTGATAGGGTGCATGACCAGTGAGGACTGGACACTCATAACTGAACGGTAGCCACTGTCCACTCTCTCCACCTCCCTGGCGATCAGACCGTATGCCACATAACTAGTCCCAGCACAGCCATATCCTTTAACACAAAGGATGCAAAAACATCAGACAATGTACCTTATACATCCAGTGTCACGGACCACACAATTAGAGTCAGATTCACCTTAAGCTGTACACATGACATATGATGTTAAATGAGAAATGGTTTGCATTTTTTCCACTTTCATGAGGATGATTCAGTGTCACTGACAGACATGATCAAGTCTGATTTTACCTTGAATCGTAGGCCCAAGGACACCGAGCTCTCCCATTTCGTTTAAAATCTCCCGATGGAAATCTGAAAATTCAGAGCCACAGGTTTAAATTTACACATTAGACTACAGGAACCATCAGCCTTTCAGGCATTTAGAATATTATTCAAATAAAATAAAAACAAAATAAACCTATTGTGAGAATTAAAGGGACAGTCAACTGTTTGGTTAACAACATTCTTCAAAACATCTGCTTTTGTGATCAACAGAAGAAAAAAAAACTCATACAGGTTTAAAACAAGTGGAGGTTGAGTAAATGGTGACAGAGTTTTCATTTTTGGGTGAACTATCCATTTAATCATGCATGAAGGTTGCAAAAACTTGTTCTAATTAGGACTGTCAAATTGAATGCGTTAATAACGCAATAGCGCAAATTCATTTTAACGGCAGTAATTTTATTAACGTGCAATTAATGCAGCACACATTTTCTTTTTCAGGGTTTTCGCATGTCCATAAAAAGTCTTAACAGGTCTTAAATTTAGTTCTATCATATTTAAGGTCATAGAAAGTCTTAAATGGGACAAGAAAGTCTTAATCAGGATTTCAAGAGGTCTTAAATTTGGTGAGGAAAAGACAAGAATTGCGATATGGCTTGAAGGGTTAGTTCCACACGTCTCACACGGCTCTGGGGGGTGAATTAAAAAGGCTTTCTGTAACAAATCAATGCGTTTTTATAAGAAAATTATCCTTTTTTTCAAAACATAATAATCACTTTAATCTAGCTTGCGCTCACTGTTGTAAAACGGAAGCAGTTCAGGGAGAATGACGTATGAGGTCATCTTTGCGCATGTGCTGCTCAGAAGTGACAAAGGCCGAAACGCAGCGAAGAGATCAAAACAAAACGAGTTAACTCATGACAATCATGCGATTAATCACAATTAAATATTTGATTCGACTGACAGCCCTAGATCTAATCCATTAGTTGTTAGTACTAGCGTTTCCACTTACGTTCATTCCTGTTGGCCATGAGGATGCGGGGCATGAGCTTCTCTTGGCAGTATGTGCGGAAACTGTCTCTGATCATGATCTCCTCATCTGTGAGCTGTCCTTCCAGATCCAACGCATCACGCCAGTTAAACTGCACCTTAGCTAGGAATCCAAATGGTTTCAGCTCAAATACAGTGCATGTAATCCAATTCAGACATTACCATCTGAAAATATTACACTAATATATTTACGTGTTTTTGCTGTTTTATTCACTTGCACCTCTGATTCTTAAAAGAAAAAAAGATTTGGTTACTAGCACATTAGCACATTCAGTTGCCAAGCCTAAACATAAAAATGCATCAATTCTGAAACTTGATGTCATTTGATCAAATTTTAGTTATGGTACAAAAATGTTATGGTGAATCACTGATCTAACCCTGTGCTGCAGGTGCTGAAGAGCCCTGGGCCCTTGACACAGAGAGCAGAGAACATCTCTGTGAGTTCACCAGCAGACGTGATAAAGCTGTTCTCAATGCCATGGTGTTTTCAAACCTGAAAAAAAAAAAAAATGCAACATAACGCGTTACTAAGTTTATTTCACAGTGACTTTTAATATTTCCTGCAGTAATTCCTTTTTTCCTTTCCATTCACTTTTTGACGTTTAATAAACTACACAATACATATTTTTAGCTTTTTTGGAGTTATGTCATAACCTTGTTATTACTTCATACATATTGTAAAATGTAAGTTTATGAGTATTATTAACGATTGCAACTTTTATCTGTTATAATACCATTCATAACGTGAGTTGTTAATACTGTAAGTTACTGTATATTAAAAATATTTTTTTCTATTGAATAATCGTCTGTCTAGTCCATTCAAGGTTACACAACTGGAATTGCACAACGAAATTGAAACCCATATGAGAAACATTTACAGATTTCAATATCTATATAATTTATATTTCAGATGTATATTTTAAAACACGTAGTTGTATACAGTTCTGTTCTATTCGCCATGCAGTCATACTGGAAAATCTATTTAAAACATAATACCTCCAACGTCTTCAACGATCAGATGATTTCCCTGTCTTCTGTAACACTATTTATCTTCGGAGTACAGTTCGGTAACATGAACAAATTGGAAGAACGGACCCGCCATCTTTTGTGAGGTATTCCGTTGACTCAGTGCATTGATATATGACTCAGTGTTTGCCCCGGTTTATGTTTTTACATTTATAAAACGTCAATAATTATTTCATACTACATGATTACATACATAACTTATTATATTAACTAAATATGGCAAATATCGAATTTTGAAATGTACAAATGTAAGATTTAAATTGGCTTTGTGATTATGCCACATTCAAAATGGCTGATAACAACGTCTGAAACCCTGTGGAATGTCGAAGGCGTGCTCCAGCACCGCGTACTCGGATTGGATGATTAGAAGAGGCGTGTGCACGGAGGAATTTTTAAAGTGATTTGCTCTTTTACAAACACACAGTGCTGGGTTGGTGTCCTCGGTTATATTTCTGATATGAAAATTTCTGTGTCGTTCATGTGCATAATTATAGGTGACATTTATATTCCGAAAACTGCAATTATAGGTGGCATATATATTCCGAAAACTGCAATTTGACCATATTTGCATGGCAAATGGACATAATGTCTTTGTAACTAAAATTAAGATAGAGATACTTTATCTGTGTTCAGCATGAAATTCCACTGTCTAAATTTTGAAAATGGGTATTTTTTATTATGTTTCTATTAAGCGTATTTTAAAATGATTGCATATAAATTATATTAAAGTGCAGTGTCATAGTAAAAAAAAATAATAATAAACTGTTTTTTTAAGAGTTGTTGGGCCTTATAAAATGTTCCATGATTTATTTATTTTAGCCAAATTTTAAACTCATATAACTTAAAAATCTCGTTTTTTTTATTACATTTCTGTAGCTATTACATTTTACATTTAAACGTTTGTAGAGTTTGGGAGGGCCTTGTAACAAAAGAATTTAGATGTGCCAAGAATTTACACAACTTTGTGAATTTGTCTTTCTCACGTCGAATTTTTGTTAGAAAAATATTCTAACCCAATTTTCCATTATCATACTGAAAATGAGAATGTACTAGATCTTTATTCAGAGAAAGTTCTTCTTTAAAAAGTCGTATGTGGTTGGACAAATTAGTATTTTATCAAGTGTTTGTTGTTTTTGTAAATGAACTAGAATAACTAAAAAACTGATTCCTTGATATGACAAACGCTGGCGATTTTCAGCGAAGGAGCACTTATGTTTTATTGGCTGAGACGACTGTCTGTCAATTTTTCCTGTCCTCTCATTGGTCAATTCAGCTCGCGCAGTCGCCTCTGAAAAGCGAAACGCATCGCGTGTGTTGTTGAATGAGTTGCTGTCTGCCATACACTCCTACTGTAGAGCAGCGGATCATTACTGATGGCCAATACCTCGCAAGATTAGGCAACGGCAATATTGTTCCTTTCGATATATAAGAGACTACCACAAGTCTGCATCCTTTATTTGCAAATGGAGCCGGAGGAGAAAAATCCAGAGTCCAAATATGGTAGGCTAATACGTTTTCATTTTTTAAGGGTTTCTCGTTATGGAAGATGTGGGGATGGTCCTCTGATGGAAACAGTGACTAATACGTGGGGCGTGGGTCTCGGGCATTTCGATGAAGAATAACAGTAATGCAGACTTGCACGCTGGTGCTCGACATAAATCATACGTGAATGCATTGAAACCCTTTATACAGTTTATGATTGAAACACTGCATCACAACAGTGTGTGTGAGAGAGGATACAGCAGGACGTATATAATGAAGAAAACAATAGGCGTGGGCTCAAACACATGGCTGGCGTAATTAATCTCAGGTCAATAATTACCGCCATTATGGTTGTTTTATGCGACGTAATAAGTAAATGTGACTAGAACATGCAACTCTCATTGCCTGCTTTCACACACGCATTATAAATAGTTTCATGAATTGTACCTATTAATGTTTGTGTAACAGTAAATGGGAAGTGTGTTTAAATGTCTCTAGGGACATTTTTAGTTGCTTGGGCCGCTTTAAAATAATAATAATAATAATAATGAAAATATGACAAGGTTTATAAGAAGGAGTGTGTTCTGTTAACTAAATGCAGTACTTGCTCAAGTTATTCAGAAAAGGCAAACACTCAGCTTTAAAACAAATAGTATTTTTACATGATCTTGCATGCTTGAATACTCTGGTGTTTGCAGTATGACCATAGTAACCACATGTAATATCCTGAATGGTTTTTCATTACCTTGTAACAGCACTGTGGTTTCTAAAACCAGACTATTTTTATAGAAACAACAGGTAGCATTTTAGTTAAGATTTAGTTAAGATTTTATTAATATTTTTAATTAGTGTTTTATTTTTATATTTTATTTTTTGATATTAATTTTAGTTACAGTTGTGTTTTTGTCATTTTTATTAGTTTTTTTTATTATATATAATAAATATATATAATATATAATAATATATATAAATATAATAAATTTTTGTCATTTATAATAATTTTTCAAATAGTTTTCTTTTTTCAATTTCAGTTCAAGTTTAATATTTTTCAAGAAATTACAAAATATGTATTTTTAATGGTTTTAATTAACTATAATTAATATAGTTATATATTAATGCCACATTTAGGAAAAAATAAAGTGAATTCAATTACTTTACTTCACTTAGTGTAAATCAAATAATTAGTTTTTCCACCAGTCAATATAATGTGTAAAATTGCTGGGATAATTTCTAGCATCAGTGTGATTTTCAACCCAAGATGATTCTTGCTTAATGCCACTGAAGGTTCAGGTTTGATTATCTTGGGTCAGAAAATGAAGCTTGATAACAGGCTAGGTTCAGTGATTCATTTCAATATGCTACTAAACTGTCAACTCATTGCTTGAGAAAAGGGTTAAGGATATGAACACTCCTTGATTGCTTCATCATCTTAAAGATCCACATTTAAAAGAGTCAAATCAAATCAAATAATAGCCTGGTGAAGCAAATAAACATGCCTAAACTGAAGATTCAGGCTTCCTAAAACCTATTTTCCTGTTCCTGAGAATTTCTAGTATCCAATTCTCATTCCTGTTTTTTTTTTTTATTCTGCTTTGGAGAACAAGTTGTAACGTGATTTACAGGAGTCTGGGCTGGAGTGAAGTATACTCACATGCTCAGATGGCTTTTTGTCATCTTCTTCTGGATTGCATTACGATCTCTTAACCTCATGAACACCACAGATCATTAAAGTAAATCTCTGACTAAGACTATGGGAAGTGCCTCCTCATGATATCTATGTAGAGACTGTAACTTTTATAAGGCTTGTTCTTGAATGACAATGATACACTTCTCTCCAGTTGCCTAGCAATCTCACAACATTGCAATGCCCTTATAACTACAAAGGCATCTCAAATATCCGTGCCCCTTATTGTGTCTGGAGATCACGTGACTTTGCGGGTGGAAAAGGTCAGTTTGAAACAGGGACCAAAGTGTGTGATTGGAATTGAGCTGTAGGTTGACTTCTGACCATACGTCTGATCAGATCAAGCTTGAAAATAATGCACGGTCTGTAGAAGAGACAGAGCGAATTGATAACACACAAGCATGCCTTTGGACATAAACAATAAACAACTGCACACTACAGATTGGCTTTATGAAAATATTTCTCTCTTTTTAGTGATTAAAATGTCAATCTGATTGCTTGAAAATTCCCCCCAGATCGCCTGATGCTGTTGAGCGCTGCTATTAACAGTACAGCTGTCACTGATCGAACTTTATTGGAAGGGGTTATTTGTTGGAAAGTTGGAAGTAACATTGTGTGACCTGGCTTCTGGTGTTTCTGTAGTTATCATCAACTTGGTAACCTGGACTTTCTATTACCGAAGAGATTGTGTAAAAAAAAAAAAAAAAAAAATCACTATAAATCCTCTACGTGTCAAAACTGCCCAGAAATAACCTTGATTTAAAGAACTTAATTTCAGTTTGAATGAATTGAAGGAAATGCATTCATATTCACACCGTGTTATCAGACCCGATGCCATGAAATGTGATAAGTATATTTTCCATGTTTATCAGACTTTGTTTGAATGTCATTTGTGTGACCTTTGCAGTCAAGCTGAAGGTGATAATGAATTGTTTACCTCAGACAGGGTTGCAAGGCTTTCATAAAGAAAATCCACCCAGTTGCTCCTCGAAACTAGCCTGAAATTAGCCTAATCGCAATTCGAAGTGGGGTTCCACCGGAACAAATCATGTTACAGGGGATAAAATATGTATTTGGCGGTGTCCCCCTGTTAAAATTTGAATTCCAGGGGATAAATATCACGTTATTGGGGTTGCATCAACCAGCGGACATGAAAAACAACATGTGGCTACAGTGTTGATGCGGTCCAATTCCATGAGAAAACTGTGGGTCTGGCAACACTAACTAAGCTGTCCAAACCGTGACATGGGTGCAAACGCTCTATATGGTTACCAATGAACAGGATGCTGCATTTGATCAAAAATCTGTTGGACATTGACTAAATATTTCCTATACATTTTGACATTAGAAAGATTTTTCCATCCTCCATGACTCCATTTTTTTTTTTTGACAACAATGTACACAAACCTTCAGAAGTGGGAAATGGGAAATGGGAAATTTTCGAAAACATGTGAAGTCACCATTGATCCTCCAGTTTCCGAGTTGGGCGGGCCATAAGCTTAAAACATGGCGAAGGATGAAACCATTGCTTTGACTGTTGATAAGCTACTAGCTACTAAATATTGTAGAAACTTAATTTTCTGTAAAGTTGCTTTGTAATGTTTTGTATTGTAAAAAGCGCTATACAAATAAACTTGAATTGAATTGAACTGTTAAGTTTTATTTGTTTTTCCCACAACATCTACATTGCTCTCTCTTGCCTTTACAGTCATATATTTTTATGTATATAATCATTTGATGCGTATGTGAAAACAACATTGATTGAACTGAAACTTCAGAATTGCCAGCAAAATGTCAACAAATGAGACCACATTTTATTTAAAATCCATTGGATATTGGTTTAATATCTTCAGTACTTTTAGGGTTTAATAAGATTTCCATTTAAGAACACCAATAGCATGATATGTAAATCTGTTACATGTCTAAGATCAAGGAAGTGCATTCTCGGAGAAAAACAGTGAAGATGTACTGAGGGTGCCAAGCATGACTAGTTTCCTGTTGCAAGAGGTCGGAAGTGGTGTACAGTCTGTCTAGCGACAACATTAAGACTAAAAATACCAAAAAGACGGTCTAATGGGAAGGGGATCATATTATGGAAAACAAGGTTTGGTATTTACCTCTTTTTTTTTATAGCATTTTCAGAGCATTGAGAAGATATGCTTAATATACTTACTTTCAGTTGGTGCAAAGCTATGATGTCTAAATTATTTTAGTGTTGTAGAGACAGATTTGTTTGTATGGACTAATCTATATTACTACTAGTGATTTATTTTGGTTATTAAACAGTATGCGACAGGTTAGCATGATGTGAAGAGCATCTGTGGGAGATGCTGGTCAGTGTGACTGTAGCAGTTTGGAAGGCTTGGGTCATTTGGGAGTTGTTTGTGGATGGCTAAGAGCGTCTGGTTTGCTGATGACTGCTCTAAATAAATGGCACCTCAATAAAATAAACTGTACACACACACATACACACTGCATGCTTATAATGAGCCTAGACCTGCATTGGTTACTAGTGCAAGTCTCAAGGGGGGTTAGGGCGGCAACAGAAAAGTATCTCAGGCAAAGAGACAATAACAGAAAACACTAACAGAAATAGTGTATTTTTTCTTTCTCTTTTGCAAATAAGGAATCTCAAACATATATAGAAATATACAGTGTAGCCCCCAAAATACACAAATGTTTAAAAGTTTGTGATCAATAACATTTTTATTGTTGGTGTTAAAATAAATAATTTATTCAACAATGACTTGATCAAAAGTGACAGTATTTCAGCATTTATCAGTTTATATATTTTTTTTTTATTTTTTTATTTTTTTATGAAAATTATAATATATAACTTGCACAACAATTATTTTCAATTCAACATTAAAGCTGCAGTATGGAACTTTTGACGCTCTAGCGGTTAATAAACAGAACTGCTTGCGTGTAGCGGAAGGACATTGTAGCCGGAACTACTTCTCTCTGTTTATGTCTATGAAGAATCACAAAGGTACTGGGTTACTCTGCCACAGTACCCCTGAAGCAATCTAAAATAGTCTGAATGTAAACACTTATTATTAACATTTTTTTCTTGAGCTCCAAATCAGCATATTAGAATGATTTCTGAATGATTACTTGATTATTTGAGCTGAAATTCAGCTTTACATCACAGGAATAATTGTTAATTATAAAATAAAATAAAAAAATATACTGTTAAAATATACAAAAATACAAAAATATACTCAAATAGTAATAACATTTATAAATATTACTCTAAGAGACTTTTTTCAAATCTTAATGTATGAACATTATGGTAGAGAAATTTGAACCATAAAACACCCTGCAATTGCAAGCAAAATGTTTTACAAAATTATATTTGTTGGGTTTAAAATATTAAAACAATGGATGTTTTGTTTGAAAAATATTGTTCCAACATCATTTGAAAATCATAAGCATTACTTTTACACTAGTATTTATTTCCCCCTTGGTTTGATGTCTGATCATTACTGTGATCATTACATGAATAATTTTTAAAGTATCCAAAAATGTTGTATTTTTTTTTTAAAGCAATTTAACAAAAAGGAAAAAATATGAAAAAATTTATTGTATTGTTTGGAACAGCATGCTTCAGTAAAGAGCCTTGAATACAAGAATGTCTCGACATTTTAACAACTTACACCCACTGCAGGATGCACTTCCTCAGCCTAACCTGCATCTCTAAATCAACATCGCGGCTTTGCTAAATTCACACTTGGCCGACTGAGGCATTGCACACATGACTGAAGACATCACAAACACATTCTAAATGTTCAGTTAACCAGTTAGACAAATTAGACACCACAGCATCGTATAAATGTGACCCTGAAACACAAAACCAGTCTTAAGTTGCTGGAGTATATTTGTAGCAATAGCCAAAAAAACATTAGCAGCATTTCCACAACTGGAACATTACCCAGGAACTAGGGACTTTGGGCTGGTAATCGGTGTGTTTCCATCGCAGGAACCAGGATCTATGCGGGCGGATAATTAACTCCTTGCGGGCATGTAGTAGTGCGGATGAAAAATATGTGCAATATTTGTATGTCTAAATTACCATTACACATACGCATCAACGATATGACATTTGACCCATCATGTCACCACCTGTGCGACAGTACGATTTTTGTTTAACCTTCTCGAGCGCTGCGAGAGAGACTTTCCCACAGCTGGATTTGTAATTCAAGATCGGAGAACGCAACTTAAACCTGGGACTGTGGACGATATCCTTTTCCTGCACAGTAACCTTAAAGGAAAATAAATGCATATTTTGTGTGCGACAGGCTCAGGTTGTATTTTTTTCATCAATAGGTCTATTTGCGTATAGTTATCAGGTTCCATAGCCGCTTTCGTTTCATTAGAACATTAATGACACTGTCGTAATGTTGAGAGAGGTGCGAGATAAAAAATAAAGCACTTTAACTGGAATGATTTTAGCGTGTGTGATTTATCGCGGGCACGATTCAGGGAACGGGCCAAATATTAACGGGTCTGGGTGGGTGCGGATTCAATTTTTATATTATCATAGGTGACAGGTCGGATCTGGTGCTGAAATTTGCGGGTACGGGCGGGCGCGGGTCTCCAAAAATGGACCTGTGCAGGACTCTAACTCGACTTGTCCTTCTGATGTGTGCCGCTGGCTCTGATGTCTCTTTAGTGGTTAAACATAAAATAGGCTATAATTCGTTTTGGTAATCCAAAATTTGGTAATCTTTGGTTTGTATTCAATTACAGGTCTAGTATTTGGTCTTGTATTTCAATCTATATTTTAAAATGAAAATAAAAAGAGGCAATTGATATAATAATATTTGATACAATATTTTCTGCGGCTATTATTATGTTTCAATGAAAAAGAAAGGAGGCAGTGGTATCTGATAACCTATTTCGTTTTATTGTAACTACACAGTGAGGAAAATTGCAGTAGCCAAGGTGACCTGACTGATGTTATCAAAGCACGCTGCTGTTTGAAGAATTACCGGATTTGCGTCGTTGCGGACATCACACTGTCCAGTCGAATGTCCATCACACTGTCCAGTCGAAGTCCGATAAGGATACAAGTCCGAAATTTACGCACTTTGTATTGAGAAACGCTCGCAGACCTACGTCACCAGACTATTTGCCTAATCTTCATGGTACTATATTAGACCGTGGTAGAAATGCAGAAAGCAACAGGTCTTGGGGAAAAAGTTCCTGGTTCAATTGTTCCGGGGAATTTCGGTGGAAACGCAAAGTTTATGGGTCAAAAATATAAATTTTTCTTTTATGCCAAAAATCATTAGAATATTGAGTAAAGATCATGTTCCATAAAGATATTTTGTAAGTTTCCTACTGTAAATATATAAAAACTTTCTGAATAGTAAATTTTGGATTAGTGATATGCATTGCTAAGAACTTAATTTGGACAACTTTAAAAGTTATTTTTTTCAGTATTTTGATTTTTTTCAACACCCTCAGATTCCAGATTTTCAAATAGTTGTATCTCAGTCAAATATACAAAAAAAAAAAAAAAAAACATCAATGGAAGGCTTATTTATTCAGCTTTCATATGATGTATAAATCTCAATTTCGAAAAATTGACACTTATGACCAGGATCACAAATATGCCCGATTCAGCTTTCTAGCTAACGCTTGGCTCATATAATGTGACGTTAATACTTGCAAAATACCCTTTTACCCATTCTAATTTAGTAACATACTAAGCAGAACTAGTCGTATCTAGATAGCATTTCACTTGAGACAATCAGAAGGAATATTTTTTTTTTTACTGAGTTAACCCTTTATCGATTAGTGGAAGTGATCCATTAGATTTTGACACTCACTAAGAGGGAGAACTACCGAGAATTGGGTTTAGATGCAGGCAAGTCATGCCACACTTCGACTGAGTGGTAGTATGTTAGTGATGGTAGAAATGTGTCAGTAGAAAAAGCCATGCTGCTTATGCAGTGGTAAAAATCTGGAGATGCCCACAAATGACATAAATAAATGCACCATTTTAATGTCTTCACAGGTGAGCCAAGAAAATTTGACCCAACATTTAAAGGGCCGATTTATAACAGGTGAGACAACCTTTATAAGCCAAATGAATGATTTCGAAACCATTTGCATATGCATCTGAGACCAGTGTTAGTGTTAATTATTATACTATTACAGTTTTTGTTCATATTTTGAATTAGATTTTATTTTTATATTTTCTGTTTTCACATTATATATATATATATATATGCTTTTTATTTATAGGTTTTAGATCATTTAATTTATTTAATTTTATTTCAGTTATTTTAGTCCAAAAAAAAAGAGAAATAAATATCTTTGTATATTCTATTTCAGTTAATGTTAATTTTATTTCAAGTCATGATGTAATTTTTTTCAGGTAGTAAGATTTGTTTTTAGCTAGTGATATTAATCCTGTCTGAGACACATCTAGTGACAGTGAATCTTTTAAACTTTTTAACATTTATGTAATCTGATAAACTTCCATGTCCTGATTTGTGTGGTGGCACTGAATGCGTGTGCTTTTCTTGGTGAACAGGAGCTGCACAGACATTCTCTGTTGTATCCTGTTCATCTTGGCCTTGCTGGGCTACTTTGCAGTTGGGATTCTGGGTAAGTTTTAGCCTATTAATTTTCACATTTCTATGCCCAATGCTGGTTTAGATTAGGCAGAAAGTATTAAACAGTGTCCATTTCCAAAGACAAGCTGTTGTCTTTCCATACTGACAGTGTTGTATCTTTTCCTTTAGCATGGTCTCAAGGTGACCCTCGCAAAGTGATTTACCCGACAGACAGTAAGGGTCAGTTTTGTGGACAGGTCGACACCACACTTGAGTGAGTAAAGCTGTTTCTTTTGAAAACTCACGAGACGTCTTTCACTTTGCCATTCCAATAGACTTTAAATGCAGTTCTGTTGTTAAATTGTACTCAAACATATCTTTTTTATGTTTAATGTTTAAATCTGTCTGAATAATCAGGAATAAGCCCCTGCTGTTCTACTTCAACATCATGAAGTGTGCCAGTCCTCTGGTCCTGCTGGAGTTTCAGTGTCCCACCACTCAGGTTTGGTTAACCTCTTTTTGCAGTACCATATATATATCTATAGTGTTTGTCATGCACAGACTGGCAGTACAGCTTGCCATAGCACTTTTCTTTTTATGTTCATTTGACAGATCTGTGTGGAGAGATGTCCCAATAAATTCAAGACTTTAGTGAAAGCGTTACGAAATGAAGCTGACAGGGAATACTACAAGCAGTTCTGCAAGGAGGGAGTAGACATGACCAAGGTGAGTCCTGGACAGGAAAGAAAACCTTTTTACCTTGAATTCCCAGTAAGAATTAAGATAACATGATAAAAAGGAAAACAGAAGATTACATTTTGGCCATACTGCCCCTCCCTAGTTTTAGTAATACATGGATTTCAAGATGCTTGAGCAACACGCTTAATCCTAAATTGCTTCACAGAAAGATGCCCTTCTTTTTTCCTAGAACGCTCCTGAAATCCTGAAGGATGGCTTGTGTCCTTCAATACTCACACCTAGCAAGAATTGTAAGCCTTTACATCATTCAAAACATGTTTGTTATTTCAGGTTAATTACAGATGAAGTTCTGTTACATTGAAATGATGAACTTTACCCTGTGTTACAGTCACACGGAGATGCTTGCCCGCTCTAGAGACCTTGAAAGGTGGCGTTGTTGTGGTCGGCAACCAAACGACCTTCAGAGATGATTCGAAAGAAGAAAATATAAATGCCACAGATCTCCTTGAAGCCTCAAAGTTAGTAATATTATTTGTTAGTTGGTATCTGTTTGTGATTATATTGAATGTAATCGGTGTTATTTTAGTATAATTGAGATACTGGTAATGCTTTAGTTTAGGGACCAATTCTCACTTTGAACTAGTTGCTTATTAGCATGTATATTACTAGCATATTGGCTGTTTATTAATACTAATAAAGCACATATTAATGCCTTATTCTGCATGAACATAATATGCATCCTTTAATCCTACCCCAACCTTAACTTAGTAACTACATTACTAACTTTTAATAAGCAGCGAATCAGAAGTACGTTGAGGCAGAAGTCAGTTAATAGTTATGTTATAGAAACTTAATGTGACCAAGATGCTACTATAATATTTTGAATTCGTTTTATTTTTGGTTTTCATTTTAATTTTGGCTATATTAATTTTAGTTTTATTGTTTTATGTCTGTATACTTTATATCAATTTGTATTAAGTTTAAACCAGCTTAATTTGGCAACTGGCTGAAAATTAAATAATTTTTAATGCATTTCATTTCAATTTTTATAATGTAATATAGTAATGCTGAATATAATATTATTGTGTTAGTTAATGTTACCTAAAATATAATGTGAATCGTATAGAAATATATGATCAAACTGATTATAATTAATAGATCTTTGGAATTTTTGTAGGAAATCCAATTTTGTGGTCGAGGCCCGAGCGGTAGCCATGAGGATCTTCGAGGACTATACTCAATCCTGGCACTGGATACTCCTGTAAGTGTGTGAAACTCTAGGTTCATTGTATTCCCCCTCCACGCAGTGTCAGATTTAGTGTGTTCTAGCATTGGTCAAATCTTTTTCAGTGGCTTGGTGATCGCCATGCTGGTCAGTCTGATCTTTATTCTCCTCTTGCGCTGTCTGGCTGGAGTCATGGTCTGGGTTATGATCATCATGGTCGTCATTGTTATCGGATACGGTAAGTGTTCTTGTCTTGTCTACAGCTCTCATATAACATTCCCGTATTTTTATCCTAGCTACCAAACACTGTGTCCACTGTGCTGTTTAACCTTAACACATTTATAGTAATACCCTAAGAAAATACATTTTAAAAATCATTTTGGAACATTAAGCATTGTGACATTAAGACGCTCCTTATCATCATTTGATGGTTTTCGTTCGATTTCCAATTCTGTATTGTAGTAATGTTATATTTTGTAAATATTTCCTTCCTGTTTATCCCCTCTCCTGATTCTCCTCAGGGATTTTCCATTGTTACATGCAGTATGCCAGTCTGAAAGGACAGGCCGGAGCTGACGTCACTATCAAGGATCTGGGTCTACAGACTGACTTCACAGTGTACTTACAGATTCGGCAGACCTGGCTTGCCTTCAGTGAGTTTTTATATCAATTATGTCCGTTATGTGCAGTACAAAAATGAATGCACTCCCATTAAGAAGTTTGAATTGAGTAAGATTTTTGAATGTTTTCGCTGCATGTATTTGATCAAAAATACAGTAAAAATTTGAATATTCTGAAATAGTATTACAATATTTTTGTAATTGAAAAAATATATTTTCTATTTTAATATGTAAATTATTTTTTTATTTTACATTACTCCAGTCTTCAGTGTCACATGATCCTTTAAAATTAATTTGACATGAACCAAGAGAAATGAACCAAGAGCAAGAGAAAACATTACTGTCTACAGCCGTGAGAGGGCGCTCTATGCTGCTCAGTGTAGGCTACAGGAGCACTGAGCAGCATAGAGCGCCCTCTGGCGGCTGTAGACGGTAATGTTTTCTCTTGGTTCATGTGAAATTAATTTTGATAAATAAGTCACACCTGACTATAAGTCACAGGACCAGCCAAACTATGAAAAAAAGTGCGACTTATAGTCCGGTAATTTTTTTTTTTTTTTAAGTAGGGCTGTGCAAAAAATCGAATGCGATTTTCATGCACATCTCATCAGTAAAGACGCTCCTTTAATTAGAAGTTATCTCCAGCACGTGTGTTCAGATCAGGGTTGCCAGGTTTTCACAACAAATCCTGCCCAGTTGCTTCTCAAAACTAGTCCAAAACTAGTCGCGATTCCTGGAGGTTCCCGGATAAAAAAAAAAAAAATTGCTTCCCGGGGTTAAAATATACGTTTTTTTTTTTTTTTTTTTTTTTTTTTGCATGGTTGTCTTGGTAAAATTCGCATTTTAGCGGCTAAATATCACGTTATTGGTATTGGGGTTGCTTCGACCCGAGGACATGAAAAACAACCACAGATTTGGCAACACTGGTTCAGGTGGAGCGGCAGTTACTACACAGAGCCATAGTCTACCGACAACTAACACAAAATCGTTTTCAAAATTGACAAAGAATCGCCTGCGATTTTAAAATTGATTTTGTGTAGATTGTCAGTGGATTACGGCTCTGTGTAGTAAATGCCAACCAATGTTGCCAAGTCTGTGGTTGTTTTTCATGTCCTCGGGTCGAAGCGACAATACCAATAACGTCATATTTAGACCCTAAAATGCGAATTTTACCAAGGGAACCATGCCATAAAACTTATATTTTTACCCCGGAAACCAATTTTTTATCGGGGAACCTCCTGGAAACGCGATTGGGCTAGTTTTGGACTCGTTTTGAGAAGCAACTGGGCAAGATTTGTTGTGAAAACCTGGCAACCATGACCTGAACGCACAGGCTGGAGATATACTTCTAATTACAGGAGCGTCTTAACTGATGAGATGTGCATGAAAATCGCATTCGATTTTTTGCACAGCCCTATAAAAAAGGTAATGTAGGTATACATTGAAAATAATTAAATGAAAATATGTATCTTTCTTCAAGTAGGGATCAATCTGTGGACATAAATGAGCACTAATATGGACTTGCACTCTTTGTCACTTTATTCTTTGTCGCCACACAGTGATTATCCTGTGTATTGTGGAAGTGGTCATCATCCTTCTCCTCATCTTCCTCAGGAAGAGGCTCCTCATTGCTATCGCTCTCATCAAAGAGGCCAGCAAGTCAGTCTACCTCAGTATTTTTAGACGCGTTGCTTACATTGTTCGGTCTCATATTCCATATTACTGCTTTTTTTGGGTACTCTAATAGCATAAGCTGTTAAACAGCAGTGTTTTTCTCAGTGTGATGGATTAACTGTTGCTTAAAGTCATGAAATAATAATTAGGTTAACCGGGAGTGTTAGACATGAAGCCCTGATAACCACATCTATTTTTCAGAGCCATCGGTCATGTGATGTCATCACTGTTCTACCCACTGCTGACGTTTGCCCTGCTCTCTTTAGTCATCGCATACTGGGCCATCACCGCTGTGTATCCTAAAAGAAATAATGCAGTCACATAAAAACTGCTCACTGTTGGTATTCTGCCGTTTCATTACCCTAAACACCTTAGTTAGAAATGGGGATTTAGGTTTCAAGCAAACATGATATCCTTAACTCTTGATTAGGTTTTTGTCCACTTCCAGTGAGCCAGTATACAAGGTTTTCAACACAAGTGCATGCATGTATTCCAGAGACACCTGCAACCCTGAGGTTAGTGTCTTTTTATGCTAACTTTGCTATGTCTCTACATAAATGTCATGTTTGCTATTTATTGGCATTTTTTTACATTGTTGAACAGTAGTGTCTCATTTTTTGTTATAGCATATTTTGCTTGATAAAATGCATACATTGCATAAAGTTGCATTGATTTGATTCTCTCCACAGACTTTCAACAGCTCAAATGTCACCACTGAATGTCCTGATGCTGAGTGTCTGTTTGCGTTTTATGGAGGAGAGACATTATACCACAAGTACCTGATTCTGTTCCAGTTCTATAATTTATTCCTCTTCTTCTGGTGTGTCAACTTCGTGACAGCATTGGGCCAGGTCACCCTGGCAGGGGCCTTTGCCTCCTACTACTGGGCATTCAAAAAGCCTGAAGACATCCCGGCTTACCCTGTCTTCAACTCTTTGGGACGGGCCCTCAGGTGTGTGACTAGAGAAATAGTTCCCTGTGTTTAGCAGATTTTGCAAAAATCCTTCTCGTAAAACATTACATTTTGGTGTGCTCTATATCGCTCACTTGTTTTCCAGGTATCACACCGGCACTCTGGCATTTGGTTCCCTTATTCTTGCCATCGTACAGATCATTAGAGTCATATTGGAGTATCTGGATCAGAAGCTGAAAGGTCTTACTACTTCAGTGTACTTCATATTCTTCAGAAAATATTTAGACCCCTTTACTTTTAACTTTTAAACACTGGACTTATTCAACGTTGATCACAACCAGTATGATTGATAAAACAATGCTGAAAAATGTATTGTGATCGGTTATGAAAAAGCAAGCGCTAATGAGGTTGGGCATCAGTTTTTTTCTTTTTGGTGCTTGCCCAGCTACTAGTCAGTTTATGGTGTTTTGTTCAGAAAAGAGAAACTTGGGAAATCAAATTTTGTGTTTCACTTGACGAAAGTCAGTCATACATGTTTGGAATGACGCCAATGTAAATGTTTGAGTAAATAATGTTTTACATGTCATAAAGTCAGTTATATGCATTGTTATATACATTTGAATCTTGATTTCCTTCCTCCAGGTGCCCAGAATAAATGTGCCAAATTCCTGCTCAGCTGCCTGAAGTGCTGCTTCTGGTGTCTGGAGAAATTCATCAAGTTTCTGAACAGAAATGCCTATATTATGGTACATTTACATTTCCCTCTTAATAATGTTTTCACCTTTTGTGGATTGTTTCTGGCTAGGGAGCATCATCATTATTGCATGTTTAGTGTTGTAGTGCTCAAAAACATAATTGCTGAACTTAATGAAGCATATTCTCTTTTCAGGTGGCAATATATGGTAAAAATTTCTGTACGTCTGCCAAGGATGCGTTCTTCCTTCTGATGAGGAACATTGTCCGGTGAGAGTTTAACTAAATCTAAATCATCTAGTCAGTGTTTTTTTGTGAATAAACACAATAAACCATCCACATTGAAATGTTTTTACTTAACTCGTTTTCTAGTGTGGCGGTTCTGGACAAAGTGACAGACTTCCTCTTATTTTTGGGCAAACTCCTCATCGTTGGAATCGTGGGTGAGTGATTTGGTCAATCAGATGTCAAAGTGAATCCAGAGGTTATTTGAGTGGAACTGGCTTCTCATATTCTAGTACACTAATGTAAAACAGTATGCATTAACAGTTTCTTCCTCCTCTTTTCAGGAATATGTTCTTTCTTCTTTTTCACGGGCAAGATTAAAATAGTGGAGGATGCTACTCCATCCCTTAATTATTACTGGGTGCCTATATTGGTGAGTGAGCATGAGTTTTATCAATCCAGCAAAACCAGATTTTCCATCTGCAGTGTCAAAATGTCAGTTTTCCAGATGTAATAATAATTACATCCCTCTTATAATTTACAGACTGTGGTGTTTGGTGCCTACCTGATTGCTCATGGCTTTTTTAGCGTATACGCTATGTGTGTGGACACACTCTTCCTCTGTTTCTGTAAGTGTGAAGCAGCTTTGTTTATTTCACGAGAAGATACATAATGAACAAAACTTAACAAGTTGCTAATTTATATTATTATTTTAGGTAAAAACTGATAGCCTGAATGCACTGCAAGTCGCTTTGGATAAAAGCGTCTGCTAAATGCATACATTTAATTTTTAATTTGTTGGCTGAGTAACAAAACAAGGATTCTGATAATAGCAGCTGTTGTGTTAAATTTTATTGGGTGTTGAGGAATAAGTTTCACAGATGTTGACAACTTCTACCACTCAACTTCAACAGCTAAGCACATCTGGAGCACTCAAAACGCCCTCTTTCCTTTCCTTTAAATGTTGTTCTTTTCTGTAATGCAATAGGGAGCAACAGTGACAACCAACTGGATTTCCCTTCATTTTCTCTATATTCATTTAAAAATACTATAAGAGTTCCAAACCTTGAACCAAACCAACCAGCTTTTTTTTGTGTATGAGGGAATTAACTATTCATCCCATTAAGCTTCGCAAAAGATGCAACTGATTCAGAAAATACAGTATAATATGAAATGAGCTACAAATATAAAATACCATATGTTATATACCAGACCATATACAAATATATACCATACCATGATATAACCATATATACCACACATCAGTTATTTGAGAGTGTAGTGAGAATGATTTGTGTTCAACCATGCTTCATAGGAGTGCACTATCACCGCTCATTCCCGTTTCCATGGTAACAGTGACTTCTCTGATTGGTGGAGCTATTTTCAGGACCGTAGATTATGTAATTCTCAATTAGCTATTAAACACATTTTTTGAGAAGATATTTATGGCTTCTACAGAAGCACATATCATCGCTTCCTCCGAGCTCTCGGTTTGACTTTAAGGTAGGTTTCTGTATGGAGAAAATGACTGGGATTTTCACTTGTGGGACCCACTGTTGACATAACTGCATATGCTTACAAGGGCTTTTGGCTTGCTTCATGTCTAACCATTTCCTTTCTTTCTTTCTCTCTCTTTCTCTCTTCAATCATGTCCTTGTGCTCCTTTCTGCTACGTGCTCTCTCAAAACACTAACGTTTCAAAATAACCGTCACACGCAAACACAAACTCAAGGCGAAGACCTGGAGAGAAATGACGGTTCTTCCGACAAACCGTTTTTCATGTCCCCTGAGCTGCACCAGATTTTATCAATCGAAAAAAGCACAGAGGAGACTGACTGTGCCGAGGTACCGGTCATACAGGTGCAAGCTGAGGAGGAAGTACCGCTGCAGGAGAACGGAGAGGTGCAGCTTAAAGAGCAGGGCATTCTAAAGCAGGAGAGAGAAGAAGAGACGCCACTAAACCAGGAAACACACATTGAAGAACCGCCCCAAGAAACACAACCTCCAGAAGCACCCGCAGTCGACGAGGAGAAACCCGAAGAGCAGGTTGCAACGCAAGAACCTGAACCACCACAAGTGACCCCAAAACAAAACGGACCCCAAGAGGTGGATGCTGAGGACAAGGAGGAGCAAGTGGCCCAACCTCAGGCAGAACCACCACAGGCCGAGAACCAACAAGAACAGGAACCAGAGGAAGCGAAGCCTCAAGAAAACGGACCTCAAGAGAGCGAGACCCTGCTCACCCCTCAGGAGTAGCTAGACAGGGATGTTCATTGAAGGTGGATTCGTGAAACGTTTCAGAGAAGCCTACTGATTTGGGAAATGGTGCACTTTGGTGGCTTTGATAAGCCATTAGTATACACTGGAAAGTACCACTTTCATTCGCGTCATAATGTTTACTCAATTAATCAATTTTGAGAACTGTCTCTTAATAATTAATCACTGGTTTTAATGGATGGCATGACACAAAATAGGACAGAAACAGGCTTGTGCTCAAAGTATGAGCATTGACACTTTGGTTACATGGACCTAAACCCCATTAGATATGCCTACATAGCACTTGTAGAATGTGACTGTGTTTGTGTTTTATGTAGAACGTTTTAATGTAAGGACATATAAAAGTGTAATGTAGGTGCTTGACTTGTGCCTAATTATTGTTACTTCTCAATGTCTTAATCATATCGAAGAATGCAAAAAGATTTTGCAGTATTGCTATGTTTACGGCAACAACAACAAACAAAAAAAACACATCTGTTTACAGTGATACCAGCCAAGACCAAACAATGTCATTTTGTAAGAATTTGTGCTAATGTATTTGAAAATTGTGTTGATTTTATGCCTAATGTGATAATTTTATGGTACAGATTACCGTACAAAAAAATGTAATGATGGCATCGAAAGCAAGTCAACTTAAAAAAAAAAAAAACGTAACACCCTTATATTTTGGTCTGCTGTGACTATGGTTATTATATCGACAGATTGCAACCTTTTCAATGCCTGATATTTGTCGCTGTTTGCCACTCTGTTGCCTCTTTTTCTACCTCTTTGCTTCACTTTTCTCAATCTTTGCATGTTGGTAATGTGATCTCCCAGTACTTTAATAAATCGAACTCTCTCTTTGTTGAGATCTCAAGCCTTTTTTTTTTTTTTTTTTTTTTTTTGCTTTCAAGGCTCTGCTTCAGTTGTTGGCATTTATACTTTTTGGCACACCTTTCCTATTAAGATTATGCTGTTTTTTTGTCTCTACCCAAATTATTCCAACAGTGGAGGATCTGGAACGCAATGATGGCACAGTGGACAGACCATACTTCATGCCAGAGACACTGCTGTCCATCCTCAAGAAATCCAATGAGGGGCTGAAAACAGTGGACTAAGGAAAGAAAAAAAAAAGATTAATAGAAAAACAAAGAAGTGTAGGGACAAAAATAGAGAGACCTGCCATACTTGCACTGATATTATAGCTCAGGCACCAGTGAGTAATACCAGTTATTACAGCCAAAAGTGTTACAATGTTACTTTTTTGTTTGTTGTGCTAATATCTTGGTTTAGTATTTGTATATATTATGCTTTATTAGACTAGGCACAACTGTCCTAACATCTCGTGATGGCAGTGTGTGCGTTTGAATTTGTGATATTTCGTCACAAAAATCATAACCATTTATAAACCAAGCCACTCGTTTTGGTATACAATTTTACAGTGTTTTTAATGCGTCCATTTGACGCAGCCATTTTTGTTACTACCTGTTGTGTTGTTTGTTGCGAAGTGTAAATAATTCTGTAACGTGACAAGAGGAAAACCTAATAAATATTAATTGGGGCATGAACGTAGTGTCACTTGTTTTCCCGGGCGTTAAAGTACGTAACTTACTTAATATTAATGAGCCAGCAAGTTCAGTTACTAGGCAACCAGTTGAAAACACAAACGAGGCTCTTGAGGGCAAGGAGGTAGTGGAGAAAGAAAGCCAATTATAAAATACCAAATTAATAAATGTTCATAATGCCCGGCACGTCTGTCTCAGAGGACATCGAGCCCCCTACCCATGATGAAATGTCGGATCTCCAAAGAAAAATTCATCTTCTGAGTAAGTTTTTATTGCGGGTTTAAGCTGAAGCAGTTCATTTACGACGTGATTATTCATTCAGTAATATTGAGGAAGTTGTGGAGTAATAATTACTTCCATTGTTCTATTATTATTTTCTTCATTAATAATTTTTTTTTGCTCGAGGATGTCAGCAGTCAGCTTTTAGTTATTGAGTAAAAAAGTGGTTTTATAACGGTTTGATACATTTGCATTAATTGAATGAAAATGAATCAAAGAGCTCAATAAAATTGTTTACAGAAACTTAATACAGTAAGTTACTACCAAATTCACATTTTGCTCGATGAAGGTTTTTTTTTGTGTGTGTGTCTTTTTTTTCACTGTCCTCTAGATGGAGACTATTCGATAGCGCACATTGAAAACTCTCAGTCTGCCAAGAACATAGAAACTATCATGCAGCTGAGACTTGAGAATGCAAACCTGCACAAGAAACAGCCCGAGGTCAGAAAACACACATAAGTAACATTTAAAGTATAGGTCGGACATATGTATTCATTCAAATATTGGTTACGTTGTCCAGGGTGATGAACAAGTTATCAAGGATGTTATTCAAGGCCATGGGATGGAGAAAGAATCATTCAGGAACATGTCTGTGAAGGTGAGGTTAAATTAAAAATTAGATTAAAGGTTAGATGATTTTTCCTTAAAGGAATAGTTCACCCAAAAAGGATATATATATATATATATATATATATATATATATATATATATATATATATATATATGTATGTATGTATGTATGTATGTGTATGTATGTATGTATGTATATATATATATATATATATATATATATATATATACAGTACAGACCAAAAGTTTGGTAACATTACTATTTTTTATGTTTTTGAAAGAAGTTTCTTCTGCTCATCAAGCCTGCATTTATTTGATCGAGAAAAAAAAAAGTAATATTGTGAAATATTATTACAACTTCAAATAATAGTTTTCTATTTGAATATAATTTAAAAAAATATATATATTCCTGTGATGCAAAGCTGAATTTTCAGCATCATTACTCCAGCCTTCAGTGTCACATGTAACATCCAGTCTATCACATAATCATTAAGAAATCATTCTAATATTCTGATTTATTATGAGTGTTGGAAACAGTTCTGCTGTCTAATATATTTGATGAATAAAAGGTTAAAAAGAACTGCATTTATAAAAAAAAAGAAAAGAAAATTCTAATAATATATATTCTAATAATATATTTTCTTTACTATCACTTTTTATCAATTTAACACATCCTTGCTGAATAAAAGTATTGATTTTATTTAAAAAGAAGAAAGAAAAAAAATTACTGACCCCAAATTAATGACCAGTAGTGTATATTGTTATTACAAAAATATTCTTTTTTAAAAACATAGCTTTTTTTTTTCTTTTTTTTTTTTTCTTTTTATTAATCAAAGTATCCTAGAAAAAAGTATCACATGTTCTGAAAAAATATTAAGCAGCAGAACTGTTTCCAGCTTAGATAATGAATCATCATATTAGAATGATTTCTAAAGGATCATGTGATAATAATCCTAAAAATTCAGCTTTGCATCACAGAAATAAATGATAATTTAAAGTATAATAAATTTAAAAACAATTATTTTTTAATTGTAATAATATATCACAATATTACTTTTTTCTGTATTTTTGATCAAATAAATGCAGGCTTGATGAGCAGAAGAAACTTCTTTCAAAAACATAAAAAATAGTAATGTTTCCAAACTTTTGGTCTGTACTATATATATATATATATATATATATATATGCATTTCAAATTATAAATATGTGGAATATTTATAAAACAATAGTTGAATGTTTTTTGGCAGTATATTTATTTCTTTTTTATTATTTATTTAAATAAAAAGTACAAAGAAATATATATATCCAAAGTCGCAAAATTGGATTATTTTAAAGGGGGGTGAATATTGTCTATATCCACTGTATGCATATAATTTGGGTTCCAGAAAGTTGTATTAGTCTCTCTTCACTTGTTGAAAGAAATCTTTGTTGTGCAGGCAGCTCAGACGGCGCTGAAGAAGCAGGTGTGTGATAAAATGAAGAAGCACAATGCTATGAAGCACACCACTCAGACACAGATGCTGCGTTTAGAGGACCTGAAGTTCCTAGTACTGAAGCCTCAGAACAGTAGCCCTCTGCCTGACACCCAGAAAGGAGAGGAGGAAAAGGTAGAAATTGTCTTTTTTCCCCCCGTGCATTCTGGACTAACGTTGGTAAATCTTAAAAATATACTTGGCCAGGATATTATTATTGTGTGCTTGTTGTGTAGAAACTGCGCATTCTAGAAAACAGTTTGGAGAAATCACAGCTGAAATACCACGAAGCAGTGCACATAACGCGAGGGTACAACAAGCTGAAGGAGCACCTACAGGTATCAGAGCAGTAACACAGCTGCATTCAGCTATAGACAAAGCTCAATAAACCCACAGAGCACGATACCTCATATAGGTAATAGGAGAAAAGAAAGCTATTAATTTTGCCATTATTTAAATTATGTTAAAATATCACTTACTGTTTTTACTGTATCTTTGATCAAATAAATGCATTCTTGGTAAGCATAAGAGACTTTCAAAAACAATAAAAAATCTTACCAATCCCAAACCTTTGAAGGTAGTGTATATATTTTGATAAGTGGACATTTTTAATTCTCCTCTGTTGTGTTGCTTCAGGAAGAGAGTCTTACATTTCAACCACAGCTGGACAGGATGGAGACAGAGGTCTATTGGCAGACACAAGTACTCAAAGACCTACAGGTCATGAACAACAACGTTCTCCTCTTCAAGGATACAGCCAAGGTAAAGACAAAGTATTTAATGAATAATTGAAAAATTGAATGAGATAATAAAGCAAGCATATGTGTAAGCATGCAAGGTAAAGGTCATCCAAATAATGCTGATAGGAGTGTGTGTGTGTGTGTGTGCGTGTGCGTGTGTGTGTGTGTGTGTGTGTGTCCAGGCTGAGCTCCAGCTTCAGGAGGAGCAGGTGTTCAGAGAGCGCAGAGAAAGAGAAAAAATCCTCTTCCGCTACAAGAAGCAGGCAGAAGAGAGGATGGCTCAGGCAGAGAGGATGAAGAGACGAGTGAGCATCATCTGCTACAATAACATCTGTGGCAACTAGAGTACAGCTAAAAACGCATAAAAATATCTGTCATACTCGTAGAACTTCTCAAGTCAGATGGACAGGAGACCGGACTTGCAGCTGATTTAAATAGAGCTTGGTGTTAGCATGCTGCTCACAACACACAAATACAAGTTAAAATAGTCTGTTTTTAATGCTGAATTAATTATACGTTTATATATTTTTTCAACATTTATTTTAGCTTTCTCTTTTTGGCAAAAAACTAAGTCTCTTAGATAGTTTTTGTCAAGTTTATCCAACCGTTTTCCCTCCATTCCCCTTCCATCTGTCACATCCAGCCCCAGTGGGCGCCCATGAACCCTGATGAGCTGAGCAGTGAGGCCCCGCGAAGTCCCACCACAGTAGAAGAAGAAGAAGAATCTATCTCTACTTTTGAGGAAGCTTTCCAGCACGCCAAAGAGGCCACTGGAGTCACAGACTCACAGGTGAGGAACGACCATATTATTAACCCTATGAAGCCTATAGGATCATATTTATTATATTAATTTCTTAGGTCTCGAAATGATCAACATGATCAACACTTTTTTATATTGATTTTAAAGGTGCTGTATGTAGGATTGACACTGAGTGGTTGAACTAGGTATTGCAGTCCAAATTCTAAATGTTGGAGAGGGTATTCAGACTAATCCTCAGACTTGAGGCGCACGCAGGTTGCCAGATTGACGACACCAACAGGAATGAGTGCACTTGACAATGATTCAAATGAAATATGCTGTGTACCCGGGGTGCCAAAATAAAACTGGGTAAACTGGCAGTGGGCGAGTTTAACAAACCAAAACAGAGAACGATATTCCGGCCCGGAATGCAGATTTTCAAAGGAAAATAACTGACTGTAGCATTGTTTTTCAGATAAACAAGTATGTTAACTTAGCATGTTACTTAAACATCTGTAAACATATTATGGTATTTTTATGCTTTAGTAGAGTCAAAAACTAACATACAGCACCTTTAATATTTTAAGATGAACACTTACCAGACTGAAACTACTTAAGTGTACTTCCATCCAGCATTTTTTTGTTTTTCAGATAAATCATGTTAAAATGTGGGGTTCAAATATGAGTTTAACTTTTGAGTTTGTTTATCTCTCAATCATTATTGTCCTGAATTGCATTTATGTTCTTAAACTAAAGAGCATTGATCATTAAACCAAGCATTTAAATAGAATCTTATTAAGATATGTTATTGCGAGAAATAGTGACAGCTAATATTTAGATAATTTTATGTGTTATGTGTTATACTGTTATAAAGATCTCATGGATTTACACTACAAGCTGTTAGAACAACTTCTTAATCTTTGACCATATAAATATCAGGAATGCACCAAATTGCAAATTTTTGCTTAGTTTGGGCCTCCAAATAAAATTGAGGTGCTTTTCCTCCTTGAGTATGAACTCCATATTCTCACTATTTCATACTATATAAGCTGTAAAAGCCTGATGTATCAAATATGATACTCATCAAAAACACATCAACAAACTTCTTTTATTTATTTAATATTTTGTCCAAAGCTTCAATAAATTTCAGTTTTTTCTGACTATTATTTCACATGACAGGCTTTACAAGGTTAAACCCATAAAGAGTTATAATTTTTTATTTACCACCATATAATAGTTTTAAATGTATATAGATTACTTTTTTATGTTCAGGTAAAAAGTTCTTGTGGTGAGCAATGTTTATTCATGATATCTCTTTATAACAGGAAATAGTGGACAGGTTTATCTCTCAGGGACAAACACAGGAACATTTGGAGAAGATGAAGGCAGAAAATGAGACAATGCTGCTTGAACTGAAGGAAGAGAAGAATACATCACAGACTCAGTTTCAGGATGTAAAATACTCACGAGAAACTGAATTCTCAAGGTGAGAGCTGACTTTGTATGCTGGATATGCTATTATTGTGAAGATGTTCTCAATGGCATGAAATAGTAACATAGCTTTATTGTCATCAGTTAGATCTCTAATCGTCTTTTTTGATTCTTCAGTGTCCGACAGATGCTGCAGGACTGTGAACATGACCTGCAGCAGGAGCAGCAGCATTGTGATGCAGCTAAAGATGGCCTGGACAGACTCACACAAGCACTAAACACTGTCAAAGCAGGAGTGCAGCAGCTTAGTGACAAACTACAGCACATACCACTGGTACTAATGAATCTGTTTAATAATAGGAATGTGTGTTTTTTAATAGAACGTTCAATAGAAGAATTTTCAGATTTCCTAGAATTTAAAGGGATCATAACTTTTTTTTAGAACTTGATTTTCTTCCCTGAGGTCCATTTATAAAGTTAGTCAAGGTTTCATGCTCCAATAATAGTTTAATTTGTTTGTAATTTAATTGACCCTTTCCATCCCCCCTTTGACCCTCAAACAGGATGTTAGCCAAAGTACATATGAAGACTCTGTTATGGCTGACTAACCTATTCTGCATGTAAAACATACAGTTGCAGTTTAGTGAATGTATTTTAATTCTGGTACAGGAGTTCTGAAAGTTACGTATGTATACTACTATTCAAAAGTTAGGAGTCTGTAAGATTTGTAAAAGTATTTATGAAAGTCTATTATGCTCATGAAGGCTGCACACAGTAAAATCTATAATATTATGATATATTTGTATAATTTGCAATTTATTTGTTTTATTACATCCGTTTATAATAATTCAGTCTTCACATGATCATTCTAAAATCATGCCCCCTACCCTTTGAACAGCGGTATATTAAGCAAAAATTTTTATCTTTAAGTAATGTATTCATGAAATGTGTGTAACTTATATCTGAGTATTTTACGTTGGTTTTGGCAGATGAAGGATCCAGCACAACGGCTGCCTTTAGACTCAGAAGAACACAAGCTGCAGCTGATGTCTGAGGCTGAGCAGAAACTGATGCTGCTAAAGGAGGAACTACAGGGCAAAGATCTGGCAACCATCATGAAGGAGTTGGAGGAAGAAGAGGTAAGGAACACTGATTAGTCATGTTGGTGTAATTATATTTTGGTTTGTTGAAGATGTGTCACTGGTGAAACATATTATTATGTTACTTAAACTCTTTTGTTTACTCTTTTGTGTCATATTTGATTTTATTGTTAATAACCTTTACTGATATTTTACTGTTGTTTTGTATGCCCCCCTGCAGTTCCATGCCAGAATAGCAGGGAAACTACCCCAGAGCAACACTCGCATTCAGCTGCCTGAGGCCCAGAAACAGGACTTTTCTGATGGTGAGATACTACTACATATTTCCATGCGTAGCATCCCATTTCTGCCATAAAAAAATAAAAATAATGCTTAAAGTCATAAAATCATAAATATTACATAAAAAGTCAAAATTATGAAATGCTTATAATTATGAGTTAAAATGACAAAAATATTAGATTCAAATAAAAAATTATTAGATTTAAATGAGATCTTTACTTTTATGTCATATCTACAGTTTATCTTATAATCTTAACTTTTTTGTCATAGTTATTATCATATCATAACTTTTGATTTTTTTTGTCATAATTATGACTTTTTATCTTAACATTTTGAACTTTTATGTCATAATTAGGATTTACTAAAGCATATGGAATGAACTTCAATACATATCTCTATATTTCTGAATTTAAATCTTGATATTTTGTGGGGATGAAGCCACAAATGCCAGAGTGATTTCTTGATATTATACTGTAAAAAAAAAAAAAAACACACATTAAAAGAAAGAAAACGGTGTCAATATTTAAAGGGAATGTTCACCCAAAAATGAAATTTCTTTAATTAATCACTCACCCTCAAGTCTTTCCAAAGCCGTAAAGACCTTCTTGCATCTTTAGAACAAAAATTAAGATGTTTTTGATGAAATCTGAGAGCTTTCTAATCCTCCCTAGACAGCAATGCAACTACCAAATTCAAGAGCCAGAAAGGTATTAAGGACATCATTAAAATAGTCCATGTGACATTCATGAGAGTACCATGGTGTATGTGTGTGGTGCTGCTGACGCAGGAGCCGGCGTTCTGACATAGAACGTGCATGCAGACAGAGCATCTTGTTTACAAGCTGAGGAATGCACATGCATGCGCATGGTATTCTGTTGAATAGCAGCAGAGACTGACATGGTTAATAAATGGCTATTTTAGGTTTTTTTTTGCACACAAAAAGTATTCTGGTAGCTTAAGTTCTTAACTGTCACGGTCACCCAACCCCTCTGTGGGACGTCTAAGTTTACTTCACTATATTACAATTAAATCCTAATCTAATCATGACAAACTATATATTGTTGGAAAGGTCTAAGACTCATAAATAAATAGATATTTTGAGGTTAATAAAATTAAGATTGAACCAGTGATGTCACATGGACTATTTTATCAATGTTCTTACTACCTTTCTGTCCGTTGAACGTGGTTGTTGCACTGCATATACAGGGTCATAAAGCTCTCTGATTTCATCCAAAACATCTTAATTTGTGTTCTGAAGATGAAAGGAGGCTTTACAGGTTTGGAACGATATTAGGGTGAGTAATTAATGACAGAATTTTCATTTTCATTTATATTCATATGTATTCATTTACTTTTTTTTTTTTACCCTAGATTTTGTACTTTTGAAAATATTTAAGATCACGTGTATTCAAAGTGTAGGGGATATCTTTACTTAGTTATACCACATGACGAGCCACATACTGTACATTCCAATTTTTCTTTGAAGATTGTACATTTTCTAAACCATATTAAACCAACATGGATACAGAGATTACACGCATCTACAAAATTAACACACTGTTTGTGTTTAAAGCTGTTTGTGTATCTTAGACTCTCTTATTTGCACTAGTGATCACTGCTACATGAACCTGAAAAACTCTTGACCAGGCATGGCCATGTGTTTTTTGCTCCTCTTATTAAGATGTTCTCCTGTGCTCTCTTGAGCTAGTACTTTCTTCTGTCTGAACACTCTGTTGCACTTAAAAGCTCACCCTTCTGGTGTTCAGAACGTTGGTTGATTTAAGACATTGGGATTCAGTTCACCTTCATGTGTGATTGCGTGTGTTTACTAAGAATGCTGTAGATCCATATGTACAAGAAACAATAACAGAACGAATTTAGCAAAGTAAGGTGACACACATATTACACACCTGCATGTCTTTTCTCTCAACAGATGAGGAGGACAGCGGCGTTGATGACGGTGATGTCACCAACCGTGTCACACTGAAGCACCAGTCGCAGTCAATCATTGATGCAAACACCAGAAGGAAGACTCGCATCAAAAAGAGGAAAGGCCAACTCTGATCTGATCCAGTCACAGGAGAGTTATTAAACATCTGACAGAGTTTAAAACATGATCAGCTGTAGCCACACATTTCCTAAAGGCTTTATCTCCATTCAACATGTCTGTGAATTCACGTTTAAGAAAATAAATGAATTACTGAGCTGATAAATTTATTAGTTTCTGGAGTTGTTTGTGCGCATTATTACTTGTATGCCTGAGGACACATGACTCTATCATGACACCTGTTGAAGATCTCAGTTCTCATGACACATGACACCTGTGTGAAGATAAGACATTATCTCCATCTCGGCACAGAATTTGAAAAATGTCCTGTGGATCCCTCCGCTGATTTGTTTTTCAGTGGTATTTCAAATGTTACAAATGATTCAAATAATTGCTGTGCCTTTGAACTTTTTATTCATTAAAGGATCTTTGGAAAAAATGTATTGGTTTCCACAAAAATATTAAGAAGAGCAAATGTTTTCAACATTTCTAAATAATAAGAAATGTTTCTGCATTTTGTTCATTAGGGGTCACGATGAACTCTGTAGCATAAGGGTTGCATTTAACATTTGCACAAAACATTGTCCTCCTTTTAAAACCAAATTCCTTATGAGAATTGTTTCATAACACATGATCACAGACATACTTTACATAGGATTCTTATCATAAAAATTCTTGTTGCATATTCTGCATTATGACATTTCCTTGTACATGTTCGCTGTCTATGTCATTTACCCTTCCTGACCATGTTATATAAGACTGGAGGCACTGAAGCAGATAATAGCATACACTGCTGACCAGTGCACCAGGGTGTGAGAGGGGGTGTGTTTCATAAGGCCTCACTGCCATTTGCACTGAAATATGCACTAAGAGATAATAAAGTTATAATCTACAGTTCCTTTCTGTGCATGCCATGGTTTTATCATCCCCATTGTGACTCTATTTCTGGCTACTGTAATTGTCAGCATTAACGTATCTTCATGAAATCATGGCTGAGAAAACTTTATTTCTGATTTGGCTGTCAGTCAGTTTTCTGTTCTTTCTTCCATAAATAGATATGTAAATCAGTAGGGTTACATAATTTAAATGTGAAAAGTTGCAGAGGAATCACAGGCTAGTTAGTGTAATGTAGTCATTTATAATTGTCATGTATTCATAATGATAGTTTTGATGATACATCTGCATGAACCACACATTATAGACTCTTACACAAAAATGTGTCTGTGTGCCATTTATCTAAACAAATATTTTTGGTAGATGCAACATTCCACAAATTTGGGGATACTTTTGTGGCCTAGAACTTAAAAAAGCAATGAAGGAATTATGTAACATAAAACTGACTTGACAAGTACCTTGATTTTTTACTTTAAATTTTACAGTTAAATTAGCTCAGAGCCATTATGAATACAGTATATGAATACATTGTATTGTAATAGTCTGAATCATACACTCAATGAGCAACTATGACATTATTTCTGCTTTTTTAAAACCTCTTGCAGTCTGGCAGCCACCCGAGGTTCACATACGTGCACAACCACACGACTTCATGGGCGTCAAAGTTTTATTGTTTCCAAGTAAACTTAAAAAAAAGCAGTAAGCATTGCTTACAGGAAGAGAAGAGTGCTTCAAAAATAAGTTACACTGAGGAGGCGGTGTGGCTTGTAAGTCTGAAAAGGGAGGCCTGTTTCTTTGTTTACAATGGTGAGATCTACACGTGTTTGAAACTGAACGATGTTATGTCAGTTATTATTAAGTGTCGTTCAGAGCATTTAGAAAATCTTTATGTTTTAATAGAAACACCCAAATTCTGTGTTGTGATATTAGGTCCATAGTGCCCTTTGGAGTAAACACCCATCTTTTTCTTCTCTGTGTTTTTAGTGTCATTTATTTAACGTTTTATATGCTTCACGTTGTGCACTTTTACTAGTTTAGGCTTTTCACATCACAGTTCCTACAGACGAACATACATGGACACTGAACTGTACTTTTACTGCTAATTAACGTACGACAGAGAACTCAGAAAAAGAAGAGATTTTCCACACTGGGTGGAATAAACTGAACGGACAGCCAGTTAGTTTGTGTAACTATCAGATTATAAGTGTGAGTTTGTGCATGCTAGTCAGCATGAAGAGATGGATGGATGAGGTGCAGTGACTTTGACCCCAGCCTCAGTCCATTCCTTGTGAAGTTCACTCAAATTCTTAAATCGATTTGGGTTGACAATCCTCCTAAGGCTGCGGTTCACTTAGTTGGTTGTGCATCTTTTTCTTCCACACTTTTTCCTTCCACTCAACTTTCTGTTAACATGCTTGGATACAGCACTCTGTGAACAGCCAGCTTCTTTGGCAATGAATGTTTGTAGCTTACCCTCCTTGTGAAGGGTGTCAGTGTTTGTCTTCTGGACAACTGTCAGATGAGCAGTCTTCACCATGATTGTGTAGCCTAGTGAACCAAACTGAGAGACCATTTTGAAGGATCAGGAAACCTTTGCCGGTGTTTTGAGTTGATTAGCGGATTGGCATGTCACCATATTCTAATTGGTTGAGATAGTGAATTTATAGGATTTTGTTAAATGTGAGCCAAAATCATCCACAGACTTAAACTACTTCAGTCTGTGTGCATTGAACTTATATAATACACGAGTTTCACAATTTGAGTTGAATTACTGAAATAAATGAACTTTAACAACTGCTGTGCCTGACTGGGCATCGTGTAGATGTGCAGATGGACGAGGAGCCTGGCGTTTGGCTCAGGAGCCTCCATCTGTTGGACCTTGAGGAACGCAGTGAGGTCAGTGCTGAGGAAGATCTGTTGACAGCAGTTGCATTTATTCCTTTAGTATGCTATTTAATGCAAAGCAGTTTAAAAATAAGCTGTATAAATTATAAAGATTCAGAGCTGACTATAATTGAGCTTAGACAGAACAACAGTAAATCTCAAAGAGATTTATCTCTTCTAATCTTCTGATGTATATCTTATTATTGATATTATTGATCTTATTTATTGTAATATATATGAAAAATATCCCAGAGGTAATTCATGCATCCTATTTCCACAACCATTCAAACCTTTTTTTCTTTTTTATTTATTTTTTTATTTAAGAAATTAATACCTTTATTAAGCAAGAAATTGATAAAAAGTTACAGTGAAAACATTTATAATGTTACAAAAGATTCCTATATGGATCATCTTGATCAAATGTATTATGGTTTCCTCAAAAATAGTAAGCAGCACAACTGTTTTTAACACTGATGATAGAAAGAATTTATTATTTTATTTACACAAATTGAAATATAAGAATGATTTCTAAAGGATTTTCGTTCATAAAAAAAGTTATTTTAAATTGTAATAATATTTCACAATATTACGGTATTACTGTATTTTTATTAAATAAATGTCTTGAAAAACATTAATCATTCATTAAAACCTTACTGACCCAAAAATGTCATTTGAAATTAACTTTTTAAGCATTACTGTATGTGGTCATAAATAAAACTAAATTGTCTGTTAGCTATTTTACCTGGCAACTTTGTTGCATCAGTGAATTTGATTTAATTTAATTTCTTAATTTAAAATTAAGCATAAGTGATGTTTGTTGAAGTGTGTGATGCATGTGACCTCGGCATTAGTAATGAGTGGTATTGTCAGTGGATATACATAAATACTTTTATCCTGATGGCTGTGGTCTCTCAATAAGAATTCAGTATTGTGTGTGTTACTTATTATTATGATGTAGTGTCTCTGTGAGCATGGGGTAAAAACTGTAAATCGAGGGTGTCAGACTCAGTTCCTGGAGGGCCACAGCCCTGCACAGTATAGATATAACCCTAATTAAACACATCTTGTCACGGTTCATGAA
Source organism: Carassius gibelio (assembly GCF_023724105.1). Lineage (NCBI taxonomy): Eukaryota > Metazoa > Chordata > Actinopteri > Cypriniformes > Cyprinidae > Carassius > Carassius gibelio. Next base: position 6,016,852 of record NC_068376.1, on the reverse strand, counting down.
TGCATTGTTTCCTGCTCGTCTCATGTTACGTCATGTTGATTGTTTCACCCAATTCCAACTGCTTATTTAATGCCCTGTCTTTCGTCTCTTGCTTGTCAGATAGTTGTTTGAGGTCCTCCGTGCTACATGTCTGTTTCCCTCCTGCTCAGCATTCCTTCTTGTGTGTTCGTTCCTATTCAGTGTTCTGTGGAGTACGTCATCATCACCAGGACCTTTCATCATCCCTCACCTACGCACTCTACTCACCAACTCACCGACCTGTGCTGCCATCGAAGTCCCTGCGCAACCCACCATCAACTAAGCCTTACTCGTTGTTGTTCTAATAAATATTGCTACTTGCATTTTGCTTCCTGTCATCTGTCCTGACAGAACGATCTGACAAACATGGAAGCAGCGAGTAACCCCTCTTTGTCATTGGAAGAATTTCTCAGCGCCAGCGTTCGAACGATGGATTCCCAGAAAAGGAATCTCAACGACACAGGTTGCGCTGTCCAGGCATTGGTGGCGCAGGTGTCCGAGCTCACCCAACAATTACAACTCCTGCGAGCTCCAACTGTGCCGCACACGCCACACGTTCCCCCCACACCACCTGAAAGCCCATCCCAGCCGGAGCCACTCCTTCCTGTTCCGGAACCTTACTCTGGTGAGCCGAATTTCTGCAGAGCTATCCTAACACGATGCCCGATTAACTTTTCCCTTCAACCCAGGAACTTCAGTAATGAACGAGCCAAAGTTGCATTTGTTTTGACGCTGCTCACTGGTAGAGTGGCATTATGTCAGACGTCACTTCCTGTTTGTTGTTGACGGCTGTACTGCATTTGAGCTCCGTCACTATATTCTTTTCATTGACTATTTTTAACTTAAAAATCTATTTTATACATCGTCATTTCCGTTTATATAACGTGTGAATGTATCCTCTATTGTATTCTACAACAAAAACAATCAGAGCGCCTCGCTATCACTAGTTTTATTTTGATCTATTGAAAAGCTATTAGCTTTTAGTCAGTTAGCATCAGCAAGCGTGGTTGCTGCTAACTGCGCTTACATTGCTAATACTCTATTCACACACATTACCACTGCTGTACTCACTGTTACTTGCTTTAATGGTGGATGAATGTCTCCACTCTGTGCAGCTCGAGTTCGAGGCCGTGGGGAAGCAGATTCGCGACCTGGAACAGAGGCAGGCCCAGCTGAGAGAGCGGAGAGCCGCGCTGGAATCATCCCGGGCTGACGCTCACAAGTCCGGGGGTAAGTATACAGCTTGCTGTTAACAGTCCCACCACGTCTACTCCGTGTGTTTCTCTGCACAAGCCCGGTGCACCCAGGACGCGATCTTCCCAGATGTCCTTCACTGCGACGCCGGGACACCACGGACCCTGGGTGCATCCACAGCGGAGGACGCGAGCCGGGTCCCGGGCGACGACTTCTCCCCCTCCTGCCTTCGAGATCTCCATCCAGAACCGCTTCGCTCCTCTCCGCGAGACAGGACGCGACGCTGTGATCATCGGAGACTCCATCGTCCGACACGTTAGTGCTACGTTAGCCGAAGGTAAAGTGCACACTCATTGTTTGCCTGGTGCTCGTGTTCTCGATGTTTCTGCGCAGATACCCGCGATCCTGAAGGACGACGAGAGCCCCAGAGAGGTCGTGCTTCACGCCGGGGTTAATGACACCACGCTGCGGCAGACGGAGACGCTGAAGAGGGACTTCAGCAGCCTGATCGAGATGGTACGCAGCACGACGCCCGCGGCGACGATCGTTGTGTCAGGACCAATGTCCACGTATCGACGAGGACACGAAAGGTTCAGTAGACTTTTTGCTTTAAATGAATGGTTGTTGTCATGGTGTAAAGAACAGAAACTGCTATTTGTTAATAACTGGAATCTTTTCTGGAAGCGTCCTAGACTGTTTCGCACCCCAGCAGAGTCGGAGCGGAGCTGCTATCTGACAACATCTCCAGGAAACTTCGCTCCATGTGACTAGTAAGACAATTCTCAAATAACTATTTTGATGACTTCTGTTCCACCCGCTTAAATGATAAAAGTACTTGCGCTGTAAAAACTATTAAGACTGTGTCTGTTCCCCGAATAGTGAGGTCAAAATATAAATATAATGTAGGATCTAGAAAAAATCTTATCGTAATTAAACCAGAAAAATGTAAAGTAAATGAACAAAAACAATTTTTAAAGTTTGGGCTCATAAATATTAGATCACTCACACCAAAAGCAGTTATTGTAAATGAAATGATCACAGATAATAGTTTTGATTTACTCTGCTTGACTGAAACCTGGCTAAAACCAAATGATTATTTTGGTCTAAATGAGTCTACTCCACCAAACTACTGTTATAAGCATGAGCCCCGTCAGACTGGTCGTGGCGGGGGTGTTGCAACAATATATAGTGATATTCTCAATGTTACCCAGAAAACAGGATACAGGTTTAACTCTTTTGAAATACTTTTGCTAAATGTTACTCTGTCAGACATGCAAAAGAAATCTAATGTATCTCTTGCTCTGGCTACTGTGTATAGACCACCAGGGTCGTATACAGAATTCCTAAAAGAATTTGCAGATTTCCTCTCAGACCTTCTAGTTACAGTTGATAAGGCGCTAATCATGGGAGATTTTAATATTCACGTTGACAATGCAAATGATACATTAGGATTTGCATTTACTGACCTAATAAACTCCTTTGGAGTCAAGCAAAATGTCACCGGGCCCACTCATCGTTTTAATCATACACTAGATTTAATTATATCGCATGGAATCGATCTTACTGCTATAGATATTGTACCTCAAAGTGATGATATTACAGACCATTTCCTTGTATCGTGCATGCTGCGTATAACTGATATTAACTATATGTCGCAGCGATACCGTCTGGGCAGAACTATTGTTCCAGCCACCAAAGAAAGATTCGCAAATAACCTGCCTGATCTATCTCAACTGCTGTTTGTACCCAAAAACACACATGAATTAGACGAAATTACTGACAACATGGGCACTATTTTCTCTAATACATTAGAAGCTGTTCCCCCGATCAAATTGAAAAAAGTTAGAGAAAAACGTACTGTACCATGGTATAACAGTAATACTCACTCTCTCAAGAAAGTAACTCGTAGTCTTGAACGCAAATGGAGAAAAACTAACTTAGAAGTTTTTAGAATTGCATGGAAAAACAGTATGTCCAGCTATAGACAGGCTCTAAAAACTGCTAGGGCAGAGCATATACACAAACTCATTGAAAATAACCAAAACAATCCAAGGTTTTTATTTAGCACAGTGGCTAAGTTAACAAATTACCAGACGCCACCTGATTCAAATATTCCACCAACGTTAAATAGTAATGACTTTATGAATTTCTTCACTGATAAAATAGATAACATTAGAAATACAATAGCGAATGTAGATTCTACAGCCTCTAACACTTCAGTTTCATCCATCGCACCCAAAGATAAACTGCAGTGCTTTACAACCATAGGACAGGAAGAGCTAAATAAACTTATCACTGTATCTAAACCAACAACATGTTTATTAGATCCTGTACCTACTAAATTACTGAAAGAGCTGTTACCTGTAGCCGAAGAACCGCTTCTCAATATCATTAACTCGTCGTTATCTTTAGGTCACGTCCCAAAACCATTCAAGCTGGCGGTTATCAAGCCTCTTATTAAGAAACCAAAACTAGATCCTAGTGTACTGGCAAATTATAGGCCTATTTCAAATCTTCCATTTATGTCTAAAATTTTAGAAAAAGTTGTGTCTGCTCAATTGAGCACCTTCCTGCATAAAAATGATCTGTATGAAGAATTTCAGTCAGGTTTTAGGCCCCACCATAGCACAGAAACTGCACTTGTTAAAATTACAAATGACCTGCTCCTTGCGTCAGACCAAGGCTGCATCTCATTTCTAGTCTTACTTGATCTTAGTGCTGCGTTCGACACCATAGATCATGACATACTCATAGATCGATTACAAAACTGTACAGGTATTCAAGGGCAGGCTCTAAGATGGTTTAGATCCTACCTGTCCGATCGCTACCATTTTGTTTACTTAAATGGGGAGTCATCTCATTTATCATCAGTAAAATATGGAGTGCCACAAGGATCCGTCCTAGGTCCCCTTCTATTTTCAATATACATGTTGCCCCTTGGTAATATTATTAGAAAATACGGAATTAGCTTCCACTGTTATGCTGATGATACTCAGCTATATATCTCAACGAGACCAGATGAAACTTCCCAATTATCTAAGCTAACAGAGTGTGTTAATAATGTAAAAGATTGGATGACAAATAATTTTATCCAATTAAATTTGGATAAGACAGAGATACTTATTATTGGACCAAAAAAACACTACACAGAATCTTGTAGATTACAATCTGCAACTAGACGGATGTACTGTTACTTCCTCTACAGTCAGAAATCTGGGTGTTATATTAGACAGCAATTTGTCTTTTGAAAATCATATTTCCAATGTTACAAAAACTGCATTCTTCCATCTTAGAAACATTGCCAAGCTACGAAACATGTTATCTGTTTCTGATGCAGAAAAGCTAGTTCATGCATTCATGACCTCTATCTAGACTGGACTATTGTAATGCACTTCTAGGTGGTTGTCCTGCTTCGTCAATAAACAAGCTAAAGGTAGTCCAAAATGCAGCAGCTAGAGTCCTTACCAGGTCAAGAAAATATGATCATATTACCCCAATTTTACAGTCTCTGCACTGGCTACCTATTAAGTTCTGTATCAGTTACAAATTATCATTACTTACCTATAAGGCCCTAAATGGTTTAGCTCCTGCGTACCTAACTAGCCTTCTACCACGTTACAACCCATCACACACCCTAAGGTCACAAAACGCTGGACTTTTGGTCGTTCCTAGGATAGCAAAGTCCACTAAACGAGGTAGAGCTTTCTCACATTTGGCTCCTAAACTCTGGAATAGCCTTCCTGATAATGTTCGGGGTTCAGACACACTCTCTTTGTTTAAATCTAGATTAAAAACACATCTCTTTCGCCAAGCATTCGAATAATGTATCTTTTTAATTGTGAGGTAGTTGCATCTGATCAAAGGTGCATTTTTTTTTTTATTCATTAGCTTGGGTTAAACTAATTTTACTTTGTTGGATCAGTAGCTATGCTAATGATGTCTGTATTTTGTTTCTATGTTTCGCCACGGGTAACTAGGATTTACACAAGCTCCAGTCTGGATCCAGAACACCTGAGAAGAGATGATGCTGACCCTCAGAGGAGCCCAGATGATGCTGACCCTGAATCAACAACAGAACTAACAATTATTGCTAAATGTGTGACTGAATCATATAATAACTTAATTAATAATATTGATAGTTCATCGTCTAGCTGACTACGTCTTGTATTATTATTATTATTTTTATTTTTTCTAAAATCCTGTCAAATGTGCCCAAACTACTAGCTACTACTAAATATTGTAGAAACATAATTTTCTGTAAAGTTGCTTCGTAACGATTTGTTTTGTAAAAAGCGCTATACAAATAAACTTGAATTGAATTGAATTGAATATGGGGAACGGCGGTGTGGGAGAACCAAGACCCATGCTGCGCCTAGTTCAAGACGCTCGCCGCTGAGATGAAACAAGTATTTGATCGGGCCATCGCTGGGAGGGAAGTGGCTAGAATGCTTGCAGACCTGCGTCAAGGAAAGAGATTGGTGTTGGATTTCTCCATCGAGTTCTGTACCTTTGCAGCGGAGTGTAAATGGAACGAAGAGGCGCAGTGGGACATGTTCCTGCATGAGCTGGCTTACCGCGTCCAGAGAGAGATCTATGCCCTGGACCTTCCAACCTCTCTCAACGAACTCATTGAGTTGGCACTAAGAGTAGATGCACTACTGTCCTGTGTAGAGCAACGTAACCTACCCAGTTGTACTCCGAGAGATCCTGCTGGTACCCAAGTCAGCAGCGGGGATGTGGCCAGCCCCATCTATGATCACGAGCCCAAGCAGGTAGGGCAAGCTCGGCTTTCCCGGGAGGAGAAGGAGAGGCGCAGATCCCAGGGCCTTTGCCTTTACTGCGGGGGAGCCGGTCATCACGCCTGCATCTGTCTGGTAAAAGGCCAAGCTTGATAGTAAGTATGAGGCTACTATTGGGTGGGATCTCCACCGAGAAGACCACATCATCATCTACGCTCCTCCCGTTAAGACTGAGATGGTCAGCACACTCCCACGACTGTCAAGCTCTTCTGGACTCCAAGGCTGAAGGTAATTTTGATGGACCATGCACTTGCACACAAACTTCAGATTCCTCTCAAACCACTCACTCACAGGATCGCTGTTCACGCCCTCAATGGCCAAAGACTTCCTTTTATCTCACTCACCACTGGAGACATTAACCTCATCGCATCAGGCAACCACTCTGAGATCACCTCCTTTTATATATTAGACTCTCCCCTTGCACCCATAGTCCTTGGACACCCCTGGCTCAACCGTCACAACCCTAAAGTGGACTGGCAACTGCGTTATATCCTGGCCTGGAGCAATAAGTGTCATGAGTCTTGTCTTGTGTCTGCTTGTCCATCTGTTTATATGTCTGTGTTTCAGGAGGAAGCAGTGGATTTGTTGAGGTGCCCATGGAGTACCTCGACCTGAAGGAAGTGTTCAGTAAGTCTCGTGCTGCTTCTCTTCCTCTGCATCGTCCCTATGACTGATGCCATAGATTTACTGTCAGATAAGTCTCTACCTAAAGGTAAATTATATTCACTTTCTGTTCCAGAGAGGGAGACTATGGAGAAATATATTTCTGATTCTCTAGCTTAATTGGACTTAAGTAATGCTTATCATTTGGTCCGTATTAGGGAGGGGGATGAATGGAAGTGCCCCAGGGGCACTTTGAATACTTGGTAATGCCCTCCGGTTTGTCCAACTCCCCAGCGGTCTTCCAGGCATTCGTCAACGGCGTGTGCTTCAAATGTTGCTAGAGAATGGGCTTTTTGTCAAGGCAGAGAAATGCGCTTTTCATGCACAGTCTGTTCCTTTTCTGGGGTACATCGTGTCGAATGAGGAAATGCATATGGATCCTGAGAAGGTTAAGGCTGTAGTAGATTGGCCAAGTCCACAGTTTTGACCGTGGTGGACCGGTTCTCAAAGGCGGCCCACTTTATTTCCTTGCCCAAATTACCCTCAGCCAAGGAGACAGCGTTGAATTTTGTAGATTGCTGGGAGCAACTGTAAGTCTCTCCTCGGGGTTTCATCCCCAGAGCAATGATCAAACCAAGAGAGCCAACCAAGAATTGGAAAGGGTGTTGCAATGTCTGGTCTCCAAGAATCCTTCCTCATGGAGCCAGCAACTGTCTATGGTGGAGTACGCCCACAATACGTTACCTGTATCAGTGACGGGCTTATCTCCGTTCGAGTGTAGCTTAGGATACCAGCCACCAATTTTTCCCAGTCTGGAATCTGAAGTCGCGATCCCCTCCATTCACGCCTTTGTCCAGAGGTGTCACTGCACATGGACTAGAGCCTGCGAGAGTCTATTCCAAGTGGGTGTGCGCACCAAGGCTAAAGCCGACAGCCACCGGTCTAAGCCTCCCGTATACGTCGTTGGTCAAAAAGTGTGGCTTTCTACCAAGAACATTCCTCTCCGTTCCATTTCCAATAAGCTTGCTCCCAAATTCATTGGCCTGTTCACTGTCACCAAGATCATTAGTCTGGTGGCAGTCCACCTTAAACTTCCTCCAGCGTACAGGAGAATTCATCCCACCTTTCATGTATCAAAGAGAAAGTCTGTGTTTCATTCTCTGATTAATTCGCCACCAAGCCAATATGAAGAGGTGAAGGATCATATTAGACAGCTTATTAGTGAGAGGAGCAAGGTATTATTAGTGAGAGCTGTAGTCCATATTCCTCACCTTTGGTTATTGTTAAGAAAAAAATGGCAATATGCATATGTGTGTTGACTACCGCCAGTTAAATTTAAAGACACGAGGATAGAGGAGTCACTTGATGCGCTTAGCGGGGCCCAGTGGTTTTCAACCTTGGACTTTGCTAGTGGTTATAATCAAGTGGAGGTTGCTGAGAAGAACAGACAAAAGATTGCTTTTTGTACACCATTCGGTCTATATCAGTTTAATCGTATGCCTTTTGGACTTTGCAACGCACCCGGAACATTTCAGCGACTTATGGAGAGAATTTTAGGTGATCAGCACTTTCAGTCTTTGCTTCTCTATTTATATGATGTGGTTGTGTTCTCATCATCTTTTGAAGAACATCTTAATCGTCTTAGGTTAGTTCTTTCACGTTTTAGGGAGTGTGGCCTAAAAGTAAAATGGAGTAAATTTTTGCTTTTTCAACACCAAGTTTCCTATTTAGGACATGTGATATCTGATGAGGGAGTAGCAACAGATCCTGAGAAAACCCGGGTAGTAGCCCAATGGCCACGACCAGGTACAGTAACAGAACTGTTACTTACTGTTACTGTTTTTAATCAAACTCCAGAGAAGGCTCATACAATGATGGTTAATGAGCAGACAACCACATGTAGCTTCCCTGTGTTTTCACAGGCAGTTTGGGCAGCTCAACAGCAGGCCGACCCCATTATTGCAAGGTTTCGGGTGTATTGGAGTCAGAAAGTAAAACCTGGTAGAGGGCTAAAGAGGATGGTAAGGTCTTGGAACTTCTACGACAATGGGAGAAGTTGGTAGAGGAGGAAGGAGTCTTGTATCGCCAATTTGTGGATACCAAACAAGGCCAGATTAAACAGATGTTCCTACCTCAGAGTCTGAAGGAGGAAGTTCTTTGTGGGTTACATGATGAAAATGGGCATCAGGGTGTAGAACGCACTTTTAAGCTTGTCAGAGCTAGATGTTATTGACCAGGAATGTTTCAAGATATTGAAACTTATTGAAAGCAATGCGAGCGATGTATTGTGGCAAAAGCCCCAGTGCCAAAGTTAGTGACTGAAACAGGTAGTTTATTAGCTAGAAGACCCTTTGAAGTGGTAGCTATGGATTTCACTGTTCTAGATCCTTCTAGTGATGGTAAGGAGAATGTCTTGATTTTCACTGATGTGTTTTCAAAATTTGTGGTTGTGGTACCTACCCGGGACCAAAAGGCAGTGACCGTGACAAAATCCCTTGTTAGGGAGTGGATTCACAAGTATGCCCCAACGAATTCATTCGGATCAGGGGAGATATTTTGAGGCAGAGGTTGTCCGAAACTTTGTAAAATGTATGGGATTAAGCATAGTCAAACTACCCCCTATCATCCGCAGGGCAATGGTCAATGAGAGAGGTTCAATCGAACCCTGCATAATTTGTTAAGAACTCCCTCACCATTGAAGAAAAGATGGGGTGAATATTTACCAGAGGTAGTTTTTGCTTCTAATACAACTGAACATGCAAGTACTGATTATAGCCCATATTTTTTGGTTTTTGGACAGTCGCCAAAGTTACCAGTTTACATTTTGTTTGGGGTAAGCCACTGCCAGTCAGATTTTATAGAGACGGTTGATGAGTGGGTGGCGGGGCATCAGAAGAGATTTAAAGAGGCTTATCAAAAAGCAAGGGGGCAGATGGAACATGCTGTTGAAGTTAGGAAGAGATATATTGGTCCTCCTTCACTACAGAGTTCTTTGCAGGTGGGTCAATTGGTTTATTGTAGGAACCACCATTTTTTAGGAAGGCATAAGATTCAGTTAGGGAAGAGGCCCCAACTGAATCCTTGCTGAGGGTGGGAAATCAATCAGAACCAGAGTTATGTAGTGAATCAGATGTTGATTCAGTGGATCAAGTTGGTTCAGAAGAATCTTGAATGTTTGAAGTCACTCAAGTACCTCCAGTTCAATTGCAGCGGTCTAGTAGACCAACAGCAGGGAGGCATTCTAACCCATTTAATCTACCCAGATCTGTTGTCTCTAATGGAGAAGATAGTGGGGTTTTAGAGAAGACCGTATAAAGGACACTGGGCTTTTTGCATCATATGGAAAAGTGTGGGGATTGTAGTTTTTTAAGTAGGTGGTTAATAAATGAAATTATAAGATCATTGGGACAATGATCAGTGGTGGGGGCGGTGAATGTAATGGCTACAAACACTATAGTATTTATGGTAGTCCTGTTTGGTAGGGTGAGTACGGTAGTTTCTAGCCTAGGTGTCCTTTATGAATGGGATTGCATTAACTTTGGAGTAATGTCAGGCGCAGGCTGATTGCCATATGGGTGGTGGTGATTTCTTTCTTGGAGACTGCAATGATGGTTTGTGCCAGCTTCGGAAAACAGTTGTCGTAGCTGTTGTTAGGTATGTGACAATGTTGGATGTAAGACTTTTTAACAGTGTGATATTTTGTATAATCATTTGCATTTAAATGTTTTGTGCAGATGGCAATGATGGTTTGTGCAGAGTTGGAAAACGCTTGTCTAGCTGGTACTAGGTATGTGATGTATATGGTTGAAGTGTATGTTTGTTTTATATTGTGCTGTATTGGAATGTGTATTCATGTTATTTGATGTATGGTGTTTTTTTTTAAATGATTTTGAAATGTTTTAGCACAATAAGGAGGGTGTCTTTCTGGCTCTGTGTTAGGAGCTGGCCTGTGTCAATGTTTTGAATTACTGTTTTTGTCTGGTGTAAAGTATTGCACATTTACACCCTTATTGTTGAACCCTTATGGTATAAACTGGCTTCCAGCCAAGCCTATTTGTTTTTTAGAACATTTGACGAGTTGTTAATAAATTTTGGTTACTTGGATGATTTGATTGGAGAAATTTATTGTTTGACATTGATAGGCTTTACATTATGAATCCTACTACAACTAAGGTTTAGGTCATGAATATTAATTTAGCAATGCGAAGTTACTTGGTAAACTACCTGAGGCGTTCATAATATTCATAAATCAAGCAAACTGTCTAATTAATATTAATGAGCGCACCCTGTACGTCATTCTAGACATAATTGTCCAGCCCACTGCAGTTTAAAGCGCTTGACAGTTGCGCTGTGTTGTATAGACATAACCGTAAACATAATCATTTTCTTTGGTCACGGATTTCATTTTCCTTTAAAGCGTAATATATTTGATGACAATTATGGTAGTACTGTTTGAAACGTTTAGTAAGTTTACTTTATCTTCACTGGAGTTCTTAATTAAACTTCACTTTGCAAAGCTATTTCCACCAGCTCTCTAGACGTGATAGTCAAGCTTAACTCTAGCTGACTACGATATACATTTTACGTTGTTTTTTGTTTTGTTTGTTTGATTGCGCTAAAGGAAAGTCGAACCGCTTACACTGCTTGATCATACGGCTGAAGAAAATAATAGCTGAAAACATGGCAAAATGGGAGTTCACAATGGTAAGTCGCTTACTTGATTAAGGCTGTTTTCATCAATGACTTGAACAATTATTAAACAATTCTGTTTAATATTAGTTTAAAAAGTTGAATGACTAGAGAGCATGTAACTTTGTATCATCAGATCTGGAAGCGAGATTTTTTTGTTGCAGTGTGTCTCGCGCCGCACTAGTGTTTCTCTTCACTTTAATGATAGAGAAAATACATTAGCCTATATCCTGTTCTTTCTTTTCCGGACATCTCATACTGTCATAAAGCTCAATGTTTTTACAATTCGACGTGTGGTGGCTTTAGGAAAGCGTTTGTGTCATATGTCCTGACTCCTGCGTGCTCAGGGTAGGGTGCGGTGCGCTTCAGTTTTCCCTCAGGAGTCTCACAATAAAAACGATTTTGTGTTTGTTCAGAGAACCACCTGGAGATTGAATATGTTTACAGTGTCCCGTTTCACAGCTGACCTGTCATAGTTTCAGCTTTCCCTTCCCCCATATTGCTCTGTGTTTGGTTTCATGGCACAGTTTTGGCTTGGAACGCTCTGTTTTGCTTGACTGGAGTTTCTAGGAAGAATGCCCTGGTGATTTTCGCAGCAACTGATTTGTTAGAGGAAAAGACTGTCCTTGGTTTACTTGGAAGCGCAATCCTTTCCAAATGGTGTGGTTTGCATATTATGTAGCCTAAATTCTGTGATATCCATTGAGCTTTTAGAAGAGAGCAGTGATTCTTGAGGCTTAGAACAAAACAGTGCACATCAGTGATTGACAGATTACATATTTTACATGTCACACGTGTATTTATTTAATATTCTTAATTTAAAAAAAGTGTTGGAGTTGAGGTAAAGGAAAAATATCGTTTTATTTATATTATAAGTGTTTGTATAATAATACAAAATACTTTTTTCTTAGTTAATATAAGTTAATATAACGGAGTATTCAAAAGTTTGGAGTCAGTGAGTTTTTGTTATGTTTAAAGATGTTTTTTGTACTCAAGGATCAAGAATTCAGTACAACTGCAATGTGGTTAAATGTTATTACAGTTTATAACAACTGCTGTATATTCTAATACTGTATATTTTAAATAGTACATTATTCCTGTGATGCAAAGCTGAATTTTCAGCATTATTAATCCAGTTTACAGTGCCACATGGTCCTTCAGAAAGCATTCTAATATGCTGATTTGGTGCCCAATAAATATTTATTATTATCAATCCTGTAATTGTGTTATTTAATATTTGGAGTGTCTATTTACACTAAGTGCAAATAGCCCACCTTGTTGATAGAGGTTATATACAGCTTCGCCCACCAACGTGGGATTCGGCTGGTCAAAATTACAAAAACAGTTAACAAACATCATCTTCAGTGGTGCAGTGGTCTCATTTTGACGCGATCGACCCGGGTTTGAATCCGCCTTTTGGCGAACTTTTTCTCCCTTTTCAAATTTCAAATCACATCAGAAAAGCATTTATTTTCAATGAAATGTTTTTTTTTTAAGTACCGGGTAGGGTTAGGATAGGTGTAGGGTGGGCTTTATTGTCCCAATAAGGTGGCATTCATTCAATAATTTGAATTAAAATTACAATTTACACTCAATAAGTTATTATTGCATACTGTTTTATAATGCACTTCAATACTGAGGTGCAGATAGTTGCCACTATGTGCAAAAAGTTGTATAAATAGCAGAAAATCCTGTTATTTTAACATAGTGTAAATAGAATCTATAGCTGTTTCCACTTAGTATAAATATCATATCATTAAAACATGCTGCTATTTGTACTTAGTGTAAATAGCCTCTATCACTATTTACACACATACACACAAAAACAGACCTCAAGTTTCTGAATCGTTATTTGAAACTTTATTTATATATATATATATATATATATATATATATATATATATATATATATATATATATATATATATATTTTTTTTTTTTTTTTTTTTATGTGAATTATTACGTTATGTTATGAGGAATGGTGATTTTATAACTATTTATCTTTTCTTAGTTTAAAAACAATCAAGTAAACTTTATTTTTAAACATTCTAGGACATCCCGTGTTCAAGAATCAGTAATAGATGACACTATTATGCTAAAATGCCCTCAAGCTACTTGTTATGAGCTGAGATCTAATATTGGTCATATCTGAATAAGTCAACAACAGCTCAACAACACGACTGGGTTTTCCCTGATAGAGAAAAGACTGGACTTAATTTACTCCAGTGTGTTACACAGTCTGTCTTTGTTTAAAATCATCAGGGTTTTTTTTATTCGCCCACAGCTGTTATTCATCGTGGGTATGATATTTGCTATGCAAATAATCATGGCTTCATTTTACCACCAAAGAGGATTTTTGTAAATTAAGTACTGAGTATTTTTGGTGTCAGCTAGTTACTGTTTTCCACCATGAAAGACCTTAAATTATTTATATTCTTTCCTTAAAATGAAAATTAAAAGTCGTCTTGTGTGGGAATTATTAAACAGCGGCGTTATTATTTTTTGGACTGTAAAAATGTTTGGAGTATTTGCGTATAACATGATTTGAACTCTGTATTGTAGATGATTTTGTTGAAAAAGCAAGAAAGTAAATGTTATGTACAATGTATTGTCTTCTTAAGCCAGTGGAGATAAATGTATTCACTCCTCCTAAATTATAATTTGGATAACAATTTGCCTGTATTTTGCAAAGAACTCCTGTTTTGTATATTTCTTCCTGGACAAGCGAAATGTTAGGTCAGTGCATTGCAGGTATTGTTGTTGTTGTTTTTTTGGAAGTGAATACTTCCAGAAAGGTTCAGTGGAGTTCACTGCAGAAGCCAGATCCACTGCAAGTCCACTGCCTTTCTGCAATTTATGTTTTTCTAAAATCTCTGCGGTAAAATCAGCACTGCAAAATAGAATTTTTATGGCACTGTGCTGCAATAGGCATCACATCAAGCTTTACAGTAGGTTAAATATGTGCATATTTTTCCATTAGTCAGCTCCAGATTCAGCATGCATAGCCTGATGATGTATTTGTCTAGGACCCGGTGCAGGAGTGGGGAGAGGAGGTGGAAGACAGTGCCATTTATGGGGTCACTCTTCACCGAGAACCCATCCAGCCTCCACCTGATGCCGCTGAGAGCTCTTCTGCCTTCAGCTTCATGCAGTATCGCACACTGAAGGTCCGCAGGCTTAAAGCAGCCAGTCTGGAGCGTCTTGTCACAGAATTGGTGAACCCGGAGTGCCCTGACCCAGACTACATGCAAATCTTTCTCTCCACCTACAGAGCCTTTACCTGCACAAATGCTCTCATAGAGCTCCTGTTTCAAAGGTTAGCACATATGCTCAGTTGGTGTTAATTGAATTGCTGTCTCAGAGGGTTATAGAGTCATTGTTAGATTTAGTTATGTTTTAAAGTAAACTAATACTTGTATTCAGCAAGGATGCAGAAAATTGATCAAAAGTGTCAGTAAAGACATTTCAAAAGACATTTCTAATGTTACAAAAGATTTCTAGCTAATAAAAAAAAATTAATTCAACTTTGTTTTACAGGAATAAATTGTTTAAAAATATTTTAAGTTGTATTATTCTAAATATTTAAATTGCAATAATCTTTTACAATATGAAAATTTTAACTGTATTTTTATCAAATAAATGCAGCCTTGGTGAGCATATATATATATATATATATATATATATATATATATATATATATATATATATATATATATATATATACTATAATTTATGAGTATAAGTCTACCCCAAAAAAATTATTATAAAATAACAATTTAATTGTTTACGCTTCTTAAGTTTACATCAGCTTGGGCTATCATGCTTCAATAAGAACCAAAAAGTATTCCACTTGTGTTCCATCTAATACAATTACAATTGTGAGGAATTACCCAAATCTTTTAATATAATAACTGTATATAGTCATGTTTTTTATTGTGCGTCAGTGAGAGTTATATGGGCTGTTTCCAAAACCTGAATAGAGGAAGGTACCTCTGATTATAATGTTTCCATTACATTCCATCATACCTTCATTTGGTGATATACCACAAACATGTGCCTTATCTGTTGGTGAAAGGAATAAAAATGACACATTGTGTCATGTCTTAGCACATTACACATGATGCTATGTACATTGCAGGCCTGTTTCCTTTGGAGGTACCTTCGTAAAGTCATTGATTTCCATTTCAGACACAGCTATCTCACATGTATTTAAATATGAGGAGAGCCCAAGTTTCTAAATTCAGTATGAGGCAGAGTATATCCCAGTGAAATCTCTTATTCCTATGGAATTATGTGCATTATCATATTATGCAAATCAGTGAGGCAGTGGAATGGAGGAGAACACCACCCACTGTATAACAGGTTTCACTTGACTTGTCTCACGCCACAGGAGCTTTTGGTGAGAGGCCATTGTGTTTTGTTTAAGCATAAATAAAGTTAATAGGCCTTGAAAGATCACTTGTTACACATTTGTGTCAGAAATTGTTACAATGTTCATAAGAAGTTTTAGGAATGCTTTGAATATTCAATGAAGACTTATATGTTTGTCTCTGTAGAGAGGACTTTGTCACCAATCTGGACAACAGTGTCTGTTTAAGGAGGTGAGCTGAATTCACATGTTTAGGAATGTCCTGGAATATGTGATTCTGATTGGTCAGTTGTCATATTCTGTGGTCAAATATTGTTTTATAATGAACTTTAAATTGAAACTGGTTGTCCAGTGCAATCGTTATCTATTATTAGTAAAGTGAAACTGGTTATTCATCTTGATTATTCATTCTAATTCCAAGAGCTTCAATAATTACTACAAAACAATGCGCGCGCGTGTGTGTGTGTGTGTGTGCAGTTCTCTGCCCTGTCTGATCCGGCTGTGGTTAGATGAGTATCAAGAAGACCTTCGGGACTCTCCAGATCACCAGGCTCTTCGGCTGCTCTGTGTTCATCTGCGTCATCGCCTTTGTTTCAGACGTCTGGTTCATCAAGCCGATGCTCTTCTCCGAAAATTTCAGACTGAAGGCAAGTCTTAAAATATTGCTAATTTAGCTTTAATGCACACGCACCAAAAGACAACGATGCTAAATAACAGACGAACACACAGGTACATCAGCAGAAGCCAGCACAGCTGCTGTAGAGAATCAGGAAACTGAGGACACCAAGGACAGACAGGACATAGAAGAGACGAGGGATGTATTGGGCTTCCCTGCACAAGACATTGCTGAGCAGCTCACGCTATTAGATGCTGTAGGTGTCAAGATTGAAATACTGAAGCTGGTTTTTATTTATTTGGCTTTTACTAATGTGCTTTCATTACTTTGTCAGGACCTCTTTGTCAAAGTGGTTCCATTTCACTGCCTCGGCTCTATTTGGTCTCAAAGGGACAAGAAAGAGAATCGTAATCTTGCACCCACGGTTCGTGCCACCATTGGCCAGTTTAATGCCGTCACTAACTGTGTTATCAGCTCTCTGCTGTGCCCTCCTTCCACATCCCCTCACAGTTCCCCATCCTGCACCCGCAGTGGCCCTACACACAGGGCAAAGGTTATTGAGAAGTGGATCTCTGTAGCTCAGGTGTGTATAAGGCCCGAAACATACTATAAGCAAGTATGTGAATACTAATTTGATTCTGAGCAAATTAAGATAATAAAAATAAGTTTATGTCTAACTACTTAATCAGTTTTAATGGCACAGATGTTTAAATAGGTCCGTATCACTTTGTGTTGGTACATATTTGATCCAGTGTAAATTTGTGAAGTTAATATTTTCTTTGCTCTTCTTAAGCCCAAGGCATAATGTTTTTTTTTTTTATTATTATTTATGCTGATTTGTTTTTTTATAATTATTATTTGGATTACAGGAGTGCCATCAGTTGAGAAACTTCTCCTCTCTGAGAGCCATCTTGTCTGCTCTTCAGTCCAATGCCGTTTACCGGCTGAAGAAAACCTGGGCAGCAGTCAGCAGGTAGTGTTTTCTGACATGAAAAAGTTTGCTAAACCTGTAGTGCAGTGATAAGTCCACAGATTAAATTTGCACAACACATGGTATTAAATTTAAATGGATAATATATGTAATTTCAGGGAGAGTATGGCTGCCTTCGATCTCCTGTGCGACACATTTCCTGATGAGAACTGTGTGCTGGTCAATCGAGAGATCCTTGTAGAAGTATGTTTCACAGATTTGCCTGCATGTTTTAAACCTGTTGTCTAAAATTTGACATGTACACTTTTTATTCAAGTTTGGGGTCAGTAAGAGTTTTTAATGTTTTTGATAGAAGTCTCTTATGCTCACTATAAGGTTGCATTTATGTAATCAAAAAATACAGTAGGATTGGGAAATATTATTACAATTCATAATGTTGTTGATTTGAATATTTTTCAAAATGTAATTTAGTAAATGTTATAATGCAATGATATTTTATTCACGATTCTATGCTTTAATATAGAGTTCAAAAGAAAAGCATTTATCTGAAATAGAAACAATGCAACTTTGTAACATTATAAATGTCTTTACTATCACTTTTGATCCAGTTAAGACTTCCTTGCTGAATAAAAGTATTTTTCTTTAAAACAAAATCCATCAATATCTAGCACTTTGTTCTGCAATGTGCAGACAGGTGCCTCTGTTAACACTTTTACGTTGTGTGTAAAAGCTGAAAGCAGTGTTGAATCTCTGATATGATCATTACATCATTTCATCCCATGGCTGCTTTAATGTCCTTTTTACGATCTTAAAAGACACTGCCAGGCAACATTCAATATTTTCCACACCCTATTTCACTTTAGCTCGCATACAAAGAGTAAATCAGTAGGGCTGAGGTTAAAAAATGAATCATCTTGTTGGCAAGGAAACCAGTATAGAGGCACAACACTCACAACAATATTCTGCAGTGTTTAGTATCCAGTGTACAACAACTAAACATTCATTGTTTGTATCTGTGCTGGCTCATAATAGTCTCTCTCACTCCTTTTTTTTTTTTACCTCAATCTGTATCATGATTTTTTTCTTAAGTGGTTTATGTAAATGCTTCTCTAGGCATGTTGTTTCAGTGTATCTAATACTCTGTATTCAATCATATGTTTATCTAAATCAGTTTCACTGTTTGCATTTTAGTTGCCAAATGTCATGTTATCTATTTTTGGGATTGATTCAGGAAGGAAACCAGGCAGCGGATGTAGACACTCACACCGCTTCTAAGTCTCCCAGACTCAGTCCTACATCCAAGCACATGGTAAGATTCACTAGTATTTTTCATGATAGCAAGGCCTTGCTAAAAGTAGTACGTTTGTCTTAACGCTGTTGTCATAAGTTGGTTTTAAAAATATTATTAAGCTGTTGTTTCTGAATATAACTGCCCTTTTTGGGAAGTATGCATCTTGCACAGGCTCATTTGCTTGCTGGTCTAGATTGACTCTAGTAATTTAATTTTCCATATGGAAATCTGACTAAATCTGAATCTGCTAGCTCATTTATTAAAAGACCCAAAAGGGTATTACCATAATGCTAAATGACACAGTATGACAGAGTTGCTTGTATCACCAGTAAAGATGCGTCAACACAATGTTCCTCTAACTGAGATATTTCTGCTCAGCCTAAATCACTTTAAGCTTTTTTTGGAAAAGATGTGTGTACTTAAAAGAGGAAGCTTTTAACTGAAGTATGTGTGTGGATTCTGTGTTTGCTGAAATATATTTCTGTTCAGAAGTCAGTAAAAACATTTTTAAAGAAATAAATACGTTACTTTACACTAAATACTAACATATGAGACGAAACATTCATAAATCTTGACCGTCCCCAAACTGTTACAGTATTTTTGCCTGACAAGTGTGTTTTTCTGACAGACCCCCTCCAGTGGTGAGGTGCCGTACCTGGGAACTTATCTGACCGTTCTCACCATGTTGGACACAGCACTAAGTGATAATGTAGAGGTTAGATTTTATTTTTTACCTTAGTTCATGTCATATATATAGTAGTTTTTTTCATTGACGTTTCTTTGTTTAAATGATAAACTCTATTCTTTGTGCTCACAGGGGGGTCTCATCAACTTTGAGAAGCGCAGAAAAGTAAGTACAATCACTTTAGCCTTTATATTGTTTCAATGAAAGGAAGCTCACTAGGATTTATACCAAATGCTACTGTGTCAAGAGTGCTGATGTGTGTTTCTCCATTCTGCGTTCAGGAGTTTGAGATTCTGTCTCAGATCAGGCAGATGCAAGCGTCATGTGCTCAGTACAATCTCCAATCACATCCTCGCATCATTTCCTGGATCAGCAGCAGCATACCTCTCTCTGATCAGAAGAGGTGAGGCTCCTCTTGCACTTTTTGAAGATTATATTCGGTTTGATCAATTTCCTGCTTACAATGTTGGTTGAGATGAAAAGAAATGACTTTGAATTCATGGCAGTAGTACTTTGGGTACTTCAGAAGATCGGCATCTCAGATATTAAGATACCAACTGATATTTTTTCTGTCTTCCTCATTAGCTATGAGTTGTCAAGAGATCTGGAGCCACCAGTTGACCCTTGTCCCAGCTCTCCCAACCCCTGGAGCCACCGGCTCATCACCAAGAAACTGACCTCGTGAGTGTTGTTTTGAGATGCTGTTTTGAATCATTTTGTGGTCCCAGACTATTCTAATAGCATTTTGCTTGTTTTTCTGTGACATATGTTTCTCCTCTGCTCACTGCAGATTGCTGTCTGGCAGTGAGAACGTCTCAAAGAAGACTTTTGCTGATCAGATCAGTGTATCATCCTCTGGCTCCAGTGGCTCAGAGATGGAAGATCTCAGCAGCCCCAACCTCTCACCACTTAGATACAAAGTACAGGTGACAAAACTGCAGACCAGAGCTGCAGACTTTTTTGTTATTTACTACTTCATATAATATTATATGCTACAACATGTTGCTCTTTTAAGGTTAGGCTGACCATCGAATAAAGTATTTATTCAAATTAATTATGATATGTTGAATCCATCAGCAGAACATAATGACATATATTTGCTGAGAAATTCATATCTGCATTGGCCAATAAGTTTTCATTTGTTTGTGACTTGTTTGTTTGTCTTAATCGTGCAGTCCCAACGTAGTTCATGTTTGCACTGTCAACACAGAGCTTCAGTTATGTTGTCAGAACACAGTGTATTAAATAACAATTCCACCTGTTTATGATGTTTTATATTCCATACATCATTTACCAAAGTATTTATCGCTTGCGATCTGTGTTGCTGAACACCTATAAAAATAAATATACTTAAGAAAGATTAAGCTATCTGATACACTTCATATGGTCAGTTGCCACTTAAATTATATATGAAAAACCTGTGCTATGCTCTTAACAGACTTCTCACAGATAATTAGGTTTGTGTAAGGTAAATAGTCTTTTTCCATTCCTTCATTCACAGTCACCATCTGTATCCTGTCAGGACACCTCAGTAGACACGCCCACTTCCTCCCTGACTCCGCCCAGCTCTTTTCAAAGCTGCGTACAGCCGGATCTGTCTGCCCTGAACCCCGACAGCCCCTCCCCTTCTTCATCTGCATCATCTTCATCATCCTCTCCTTCTCTCAAACATCCCATGTACAACAAGCAGGTTGCCGATTCTTGTATCGTCAGAGTCAGTGTGGAACTTGGCAACAACGGAAACGTTTATAAAAGTATTTTGGTAAGTTGGCTTAAATATTTGGTGTTCATGCTTCATTTATTGTTTCATTTTACATCTTTCTAGTGGCAATGAGTCTGTGGCTTTCTACTCAGTTGTCAACCCCACCAAATCTAAAGTCTTGAAACTTCATCATCTCTTTATTTTTAGATAACCAGTCAGGACAAGACAGCTCAAGTGATTCAGAGAGCTCTGGAGAAACACAACTTGGAGGAGATGAACTGCCAAGATTTTAGTCTCACACAAGTGGTTTCTAATGACAAAGGTGAGCTTCTTGATTCTGTGTATGACCTGATTTCAAGTGTTATTTTAGTATAATTTATATACTGTTCAATTTTTCATTAGTAATTTAAATTAGCTATTATTTTTGTTATTTTGTTATGCCTTTGAAATTTGTATTAGTTTTTAATATATATAATATATAAGTATTAGTAATTTTAATACTTCAACTTCACTTTATTTCACTTAATTAGTAACAATTTTCATTTGTTTTTTATAAGTTATATATATATACTGTGTATAAATTGTAATTTTTTTATTTAGCTTTATTTAAATGAACAACATATTTATTTATTTATTTAATGATAATACTCATTTTAGATGTTTAGGTGTAAGCACAAAGTTTTTATTATCATGAGATAAATAAGTTCAGTGTGTCAAAGTTTTTGACTTAAGTATCGCATATGCTTTTAAAACTAATGTATTAAGCATGGTCACTGTCATTTTTTTTATCAGAGTTGCTGATCCCAGACAAAGCCAACGTGTTCTATGCCATGTGCACCACTGCCAACTTTGACTTTGTGCTTCGCCAGCGGCACAAAAATCTCTGCAGAGCTCCTGGATCATCCTGGAGTCCTGGAGCAGTTCTGAGGTCCCGCAAGTAACAGCACCATGATGACCACTCACAACATGGTGGCATAATACAGAAAAACTTGTTTTCAAAGTCAACAAAGACTATATAACCACATGGACATCTGTGATGTGCTGGTGACTATTGGATGTCGAAGCTCTGATAAATATAAAAACAGCCTGATGGATGCATCATTGAGCTCCGACATACACTGGAGTCATCATTTCTGACATCATCTCATCCAGTAATGTGTTACTGACTAATAGCAAGGAAACCATAGCGGAGGAAGAATGCCTCAGAGGTTTTGAAATGAAGACCTAGGGAAGTTGCAATAAATGGCCACATCTACTGCCAATTCATTCAGAGGTTTTGCTTTGAAAGAAGAGGTCACACACGTGATATACCTGAGTTTTACTGAGGAACATTTGTTTGTATTTGAATGAACACATTTGTTTAAAATATGACCTACAAATACAAGTTTATATGTAGCTAATATTCAGTGATAGGTAAAAAGTGAATTTAGTTTTAATATTTAAAAAAAGTTCACATTATTTTAATTGCAACATGTAATGTTTTGATGCATTTTAGTTGGAGTATTTAATTTAACTTGTATGTGCACATTTATCTTGTGTAGTTGTTTTTTTGTCTCTTTGTGTTTTTCCTTTCAGTTCTTCCTTTTAATTTTTAGCTGTATTTATGTGTAATAATCTGAAAGCTCTTTCTCCTCTAAAACTTTAAGACTTTTTTTTTTTCAAGTTGAAAATGTTTTCTAGTAGTGTCAAATAAAGTAACTCATCCATATTGGATATCTTGTTACTTTCTGAGCAAATGCAATTCTGAGAACTGAGCAGTGGGTGCAACAGATAAATCTCACTCTCAGTTGTATATGTTTTGTGAAAGTTAAAGTAAGTTAGTTGCTGAAGTATGTGAAATGTAAGTGCTTGGTGTGCATGAAACGGTTTTCTGATAAATAGTGTTGCAATTGTAGTGTCTTGGAAGCTACGGTAAGTGTTTTTTGCCAAATGGAAGGAGCCTGTATCAGCATTAAAGGCACTCTTTTGCTGTTTGCACAGAAAGCAACAATTCCTGACTGAAATGTGTGTCTGTCTTCGTTTCATTAAAAAGTTAACTTGGCACTTACAGTTGTCTGCTTTGCATTCTTTGATTTAAAATAGGACTTTTTTCTCTTTTTTTGTGATTACTTAAAATGTTTCCATTGTGGTTTATATTTATAGTCATAGGGATTATACAAGTTAAAACTACATTTCAGAAGTTCTATTTGCTATCGTTTATATATATATATATATATATATATATATATATATATTTCAAATAGAAATACGGTCTTTAAATGTATCTAATGCTATCTTTATAATGCTTAAATATGAAACTCTAAATGAAGAAGCTTGACATTATGAATGGAAATATATATATGTTTATATATAAAATAACATGTCATCACAGTGGCAAAGTATAAGGCTATTCTGATGCTGAATTGAACACAAGCAAAGCAGCACCAGCAGCCTTTGACAAAAAACAGAGCTGATGTGGTCATATCTGCTGTATTTTAAAGGCCCTTATGTGGATTTTTTTTTTTTTATTATTATTATTATTTTTTTTTTTTTTTATTTTTTTACATATACAAATTAAACAAAATGAACATTCCTATTCTACCGTCTACCGCCAGATGGCGCACCCGCCCATTTATTGTACATTGACTTGATGGTTCGGCGTTCAGCTGCGAGCACGTCTTTCTACTTGCTCAGATGGATCCAGTTACTTCTGCTTGTACTAATAACTTACCGTTATTTAAAACTAATTGACACTCTAGTGGTTAATGTTTGGGCGTCATTCAGTATTTTCATGTCCAGCAATAGTAACGTTACACAGTCGGCCTTTTCAGGTGCTATCTGTTGGTAGCGTACGTTAGGTCAGAATGGACGAACTTCTACTGTTTGTGATTACAGTTGTTTTTTACTTTAAAAATATATCTGATGAAGGATTTAATATATATGTGTATTCAAGTCTCATTGCAAACAGTTAACCTGTTTATCCAGTAGAGGGTAGCAGAGTTTCGTTCATAGATGTAGTACACTCATTTATTTCATATTTTCTGGCATCATATCGGTCTGGCGTACATTTTACCTCATGACTACTTCCTAAATAAACTACATTAACTATTTCAAAAGTGTAACTCTGTTAAATGAGACTTAAAATTAGAAAATAAAATTTTCCATGAGACACATACGTAGGCTTCGTCAAATTAAACATTTTGCTCAGTCTTAAAAATTAAGGTTTTAAAAAAAGTCATCAATATAGGCCTATGACATATTTCTAATATTTGAATCAGCAGGCTCCACACTCACCTGTATACATCTTAATTATTTTTTCTAATTTATTATATAAAAAAAGCACATGGGAGCACAAAAAATAGATATTTAGCAAGATTTTCCATACAAAGAAAGCGATGATGACCAAAGACAATAAAAGTCCAAAAATAATGAAATCATCTCGAATTGTTCACTATATTCCAAGTCTTATGAAGTCATTAGTATTAGCTGTAGCTATTAAATCTCATTCAGATGATTTCAGATTTATAAACACAGCTGGACTGAGTCACAGTGGTCAACTAACCGATTAGTCATCCAGCAACCAAGCTTGTTTACTAGTTTATCTGCATCTTTTTCTTACTTTTAGTTTTATATATATTTCTTTGGTTTTACTCTTTGAAATATTTTTAGTTAAGTATTTGTTTTTCAGGTTTCATTGCAGGTTAAATGACAGCCACTGTTTTGTTAGTGTATGTGTGTGTGTGTGTGTGTGTGTGTGTATATATATATATATATATATATATATATATATATATATATATATATACACACACACACACACACACACACACACACACACACACACACACACACACACACATATATATATATATATATATATATATATATATATATATATATATAAGGCAGAAGGCAAAAGGACCAACAAGTGCTAAGCATCTCTCGGGGAACTCCTTCAAGACTGTTGGAAGACCATTTCAGGTGACTACCTCTTGAAGCTCATCAAGAGAATGCCAAGAGTGTGCAAAGCAGTAATCAAAGCAAAAGAACCTAGAATATGACATATTTTCAGTTGTTTCACACTTTTTTGTTATGTATATAATTCAATATATAATTCCACATGTGTTAATTCATAGTTTTGATGCCTTCAGTGTGAATCTACAATTTTCATAGTCATGAAAATAAAGAAAACTCTTTGAATGAGAAGGTGTGTCCAAACTTTTGGTCTGTACTGTATATATATTATTTATTTATTTATTTTACACGAGTTAACCAATCCAAATGCAAAGATATATATGAGCTGGAACAGTTGAATCATGATACAATTTTCGCATTGGTTGTTTGTTTTTTTTGCGTTTAAGAAATCCAGCCATATCCATCTCCAGCACTTGATGTCTCCTCTACAGAAGTTGCTCCTTCATGTCTCCTCTCCCTGCTTGACCCAGTAACCCCAACAGAAACAAGAAAAATGCTTTCTCGCTGCCCATGTCCTGATGCTGTTTATTAACCTACTTAAGTGATCCCATCTCTCCGGTGACTCGCCTGGACACGATACAGCAACTAATTGGAAACACACTGCTTAAATACTTCCTAGAACTGTTCTATTTTAATTCAGTGCCAGAAGGCGTTTGAAACGAATGGCGAATGGAAGATAAAGACGTCTTACAAAGTGCAAAGGAAGGTGCATGAGATTCTAAACTTTTATGAAAGTTGCACGGTTTGCATTATGAGTCAGTTCGATATTTTCAGTTTGCTCATATGCTGTTGTCAGACATGATGATGTCAGTCAGACAAAAAAACGCAATGTTGGAAAGCACACGCCTGAATATGTGGTTAGTTTGCAGTTCCAGCCTGTTTAAGAGCCTTGTTGGTCTAAGCGAGTGAGTAATTGTGTTTTGACTTCTGTTACCTTTGGTTTTACAGTCTCTTCCTCGTCTGACTCAGCCTCACACAGAGCGTCTGGCCTCATGTGAGCTCTCAGTCACATGTTTGCACATCCCAGGTGTTTTGATTAGTGTAAAGATCAGGACAGTACAGGCTGTGAGCTGGAAGCGCTGGAGAGGATGAGAAGAAGATAGTGCGGTTGTAAACAGACTTCTTTTGTTGTTCGTGTGATTCCGAGAGCTTCCTCCCAACAGGTCTTCGGTGTCCTGGGGTGTGTTTAGTGGGTTTGTTTGGCTATAGATATGAAGCTGTTACCCATTATCATGATTCCCTGAGTCTCTTGTGAGACAGCACAGCCACCTTTCAAGAAATGCCTTGTTTAGCCTGGTCTAAGTGTGGATAGTATAATATGAGAGATAAGAGATTGTTTACAAAAAAATAGGCCATTTAACTGGCAGTACATTTGAAAGCCATTTGAATATTTTAATGAATTGATTGAATTTCCACAGTGCTTACCCAGCTTCCAAAAATTTCTAGGAACGGTTTACAAACATTCCAATTAAGTTTTGAAAAATGTTTTTTCTGTATGTTCGAAATGTCCATTTATGCAAATCCCGAGGAAACATTCCATTTTATCCGTTTGTAAACATTATGACAATGTTACTACTGAACATTCTGAAACAAATAGTTGCTTTTAAAAAGTATTAGACATATAGTCGGCAGGAATGTTGCATAACATTTTTAACATTAACATTATACATTTTAGTGAGAGAACATTTGTTCATAACTTTGAGAGAACCTTGCTAGAACATAAACAAATTCTGAGAACGTCCCCAGTTTCCTGAGAAGCCTAATATTTAGTTGGCAAATTTATGGAAATATGTTAACTTAATTTTTTGCAGTTTCGAGTTTGTATATTACAATTCTGACATGTGTTTTGTGATTCTTACTCCAATTCTGAGCACAAAAGTCATAGTGGAGACAGTCTTCCATACAATTTTATCAATTTTTTTTAATTAGTTTTTTCAAAATTTTAAGTTAAAATTGATATAAATGTCAGGGATGCATCTTGCCAATTTATTAAGCATGTTTTTATTTTCATGTTATGGCTGATTATTAAAATCATTAAAATTCATTACTATTAAATGTAAATTAATTAAAAATAGAACGCTTAAAACCTAAAATCATTTGTATTAAATGCTACAAGTCAATTTAAGCTTTACAACATTACAATGTGTAGTATGAAAATATGGATGTTTATTTGCTAAAGATTACATTTAAAATGATTAAATATTTAGTGGTTGGTTAACATCTAAGCGAGCTTAGATGATATGGTCATCTATCATTTTAAATTTGGGGAAATTAGCATGCACAATCAAATATCCAACACTGGCAAATAGCGATAAAACATCTTAAAACTGCCAGATTACTGGTATAATGTGGTACCAATATATTGTGCATCACAGCTTTCAATTAATTTTAGGTCATAAAAACTTCATGGTAAATTTCTTACATCCTCATTAATTCAGTTATGGCTGAAAGTGTACTATATATCAAAGCTTCTGCTCTAAAGAAGCTTACACGTCTCGAAGATTAGAGCATTTTTCAGTTAGCATGTGCATGTCTGCAAGTATGTAGGTCAAGACTGAGCTGTATAAGGGACTAGTGTTGTGCTGGGCCACACGAGGGGATCTGGCAGGATCTGGCAGCTGCAGGTTAACTGGACAGAAGGAGACGGATGCTAATGGATAATCGGTTTAAGATGCTTGTGGCACTACTGAACTTCTAGTACTGTATGTGACTAATGCTATCTAGTTCCGAGGGTAAAAGTGACCACAGAGAGATTCAAATCAGCATTTGAATTATGGGGAGCTAGAGGGGCCCGAGACCCCCTTAGTTCCAGTTTTAGCCCCTCTAGTTATGTTTAAAATGCAAGCTGAGGGGGGCTCCTCTACTGAACATCAGAGATTCATTTAAATCAGTTACTACAGCAGGAGCTTGACACATGAAATTGGACTGTGATCAATGGTTTTGTAGTTAAGTACTAAATTCACGTTGTTGGGGATAATATATTACAAGTAACATGAGTTATATAATCAGATTACTTTTTTCCCAAGTCATCTTATTGTCAACACATTGCTTTTAAATTTACAAGAAAATATGAGAGTTGATTTTTCAAAAACATAATGCAAGTTGCTTTGTTATCAGTTTTTACTACTTAATATTTTTGTGGAAAGCGTGATACATCTTTTCAGGATTATATGATGATTAGAAAGTTCAAAAAAAATTATCTAAAGTGGAAATCATTTGTCTTAAGTCATTTTATGTGTGTATATATATCCATGCATGTGTATATATGTGTGTGTGTGTGTGTGTATAAATTATTTTTATAATCAGATTTTATAATATTTTAAAATATATATTTAATAGAAAATACATAGTATCGCTAAAGATTACATTAAACAGTATTATTGAATTATTAATATTTTTAAATAACCTTAACGGTTTGATGACAAAAAGGGTAATGTAACTGCGATCGCAGAGCGATAAGTCAAGAGGATAGTGGTCTGGACTTCATAGAGCTCAAGTGCTGCTCTATTAATATGAAGTGTTCTTGTAAGTGAAATATTGATGCAGAAACTGTGAGTGCACAATGCTTCACACATTCTGGAAGTATTGATTTATGATTGTAGAATAATGCCTTTTTAATGAAGTGCTTTTATTAGAGCAGTTGGAACATATTTCGCTGCCTTTCACATTTAAACAATAATATGCAAAGTAACACAATCAGCCTACAAACCTTATGGTCCTCGGCCTCACACTGAAGGCAGCTGTTCCACCCATGCACAGTTTCCCCAGAACATATGTCAGTCATGTTCTCACATATGCAGAGATGCGTGCATGCAAAACAACCTTGCTCTCTCTCTCTCTCTTTCTTCATACCTGCTCTTTCACTCTTATGCACAGAGTGTGGCAATACCCTGAGCGCGCTCACATTGCATAACTCTGTGCTGACTCATTGCTCTGGTGGCCTAATTCATCCCTCACATTTAATGGATGAGCTGAAATCTAGTCCTCACTTACACTTCTGCCCCACTTTCTTTGACTTTTTGTAACCTCAGTCACACACTTTGTTCGCAATTCCAGCCTCTTTTCTTTCGTTATTTCTGAGACATTCTTTTATCCTTTCTTTTATAGGTGTTATAATCTTGGCCTTGCTTAGATAATGGGATGATCTGATGTTGGTGTGCATGACATAATAAAGAGCTGCTACTGAGCTTTTATTGGTGCTGATTATGTATTAAGATCAAATGGCGTAAAAGTACACTTATGCATTTGCAGTTTGTCAAGGTTAGGTGTGCGTTTGCATCTTACACTTAATATAATTAAGGCAAGGTTAAACATAGCGAGATTTTGGTTGTAATGTAGAAATGTGCACTTTCTGTAAAGCTGCTTTAAAATAATAATTATTGTGAAAAATGATATACAAATAAATGGGAACTATAAATCTCATGCTGGATATATTGCACTGATAGACATCTGTTCCTTCAAAAATAACACTTTGTTTTTGTCATTGTACTATGTAAAAGTGAAAATGTGCTTTCGTTACCATAAGGATTTATTTCTACCCTTCAAAATGACTGTTTCTATTAACTTACTGAATTTAACTGATGGACTTGAGTTATTGTGGATTATTGTGATGTTTTATCAGATGTTTTAAAACTCTCATTCTGACGGCACCCATTCACTGCAGAGGATACATTGGAGAGGAAGTTTAAAAAGTCCTGTTTGATAAACATGTATAGACATGAAATGGCAAAACGTGTTTTTTTTTTTATGATCACTAATTAAAAAAAATTTTATACTAAACATTGTATAAAGATGATTGTCAACTTTGTTATGAAAGCTTTAGATTTGGCATTTCTGAAGATCCCTGAATGTGCTCTTTACAGGACATCCAGACGTCAATGGTGACATGTAAGGTTTCAGAGAAATTCTCTAAAATATAACGTCCTCTTACAGAACACAGAACTCAGGAGGGGAATCAGGGGGGTATAGGGCATCCAGTCAATATAAGTTTGTTCTTTGTTTGGGACGATTTGGGTTTGATTAAAGGAACTGATTACAAAAGAGAGGATAATGACAGAAATGTGGTGTGTAATGGGTGCAGCAGGATTTCTGAGGAAACTGTGTGATGGTTACAAGTCACTGTTAAGATACTGATGTCATGTTGCTATGCGATTGTTAGTGCATTCTGAGTTGTTTATAGGTTGTTGGTTAATCATAAAAAAAAAAGAGTAATATATATCAAACAGTTTAATGTGTTTGGCTGCCGCTGTCCTCCACTTCCAGCCATTTTTTTGTTGCTTGACATTGCAAACTGGTGTTTCTTATAGCATATTTTAATGCATTGTCTTAATTATAAACACATTGGTTTGTAGAGCAAACAGTTTTACCATTACTGCACTTTTTTATTGTTCTCGTTATTTCCCTACAGATGCTAGTAAATCAGAAGTCTTGCAAATTCACAGAAATCAGCTTACTTCTGCTTTTACAAATAAAGTGGTTACTGTAGGCTATACTGTATATTATTCACTTAAAACAACACATAATGCACTAACAATTAAATAACAACATCTTGGGATACAATATCTTGATATGTTGGTCATCAACTGATATTTCACCATTGGTTGACTCTGTATATGGAATATTAAATTGTAAATGTAAGTTTTGCTGTCATTTAACGCTTCTAAAAGTTGTAAAACAATAATAATAATAAAAATAAAAACACTAGTCTTCATAATAAATGTGCACTAACATTCTAATTTTATAGTTAGAAGTTAATAATATTTTATGTTTTTGACAGTATGGCAGCATTTATTTGATCAAAAATGCAGTACAACAGAAAAATGTTTACTGTTTTAATATTTTTTTTAAATGGGATTTATTGATGGCAAAGCTGAATTTTCAGCAGCCATTACTCCAGTCTTAAGTGAAAATTTCAAAGCAAATATTATTATTTTTTATATAATATATAAACAATTGATTTTACATGTTTTATTTATTTA
This sequence comes from Carassius gibelio, assembly GCF_023724105.1. Lineage (NCBI taxonomy): Eukaryota > Metazoa > Chordata > Actinopteri > Cypriniformes > Cyprinidae > Carassius > Carassius gibelio. The sequence continues at coordinate 5,986,023 of NC_068376.1, read as the reverse complement.
TTTTTAAATGAAAGAACGGTAGGAACAAAATTAGTGTAAATAGTACACACTGTCAGTAATTATTTATTAAATTCTTACTAAATTGTCCCAGTAAGCACTAATAAAAAGATAAAGGAAAGAGACTGCATAAAGACTTAGAGAGAATGTTGAATGACCTAAGGGCGAATAAGAGAGCACAAAATTGAGAGGTTCATAGGTATGGGTAGGGCTGGCTGACCTACATTCTGATCTGCCTGTGTGAATCACTCTGCCTGTTTTAAACTCTCACCAATACTTAGACACTCACACATACCCTTATTAGTACACATCCTGTGATGGCGTCATATGTGATATAAGCCTGCTTATACGCACGCACATCATTACATTATAATGACTGGTCCACATGACACACATACACGCTCAGACACTTCTTCTCTTGTTTGCGCTCTCTGTTTTTGACCTACATCTTAGGCAGCTCAGTTACATAACCAGATTTATGTTGTGCTCTGGAATCCCAGCACTCCTGCAGATGTTCAGAGACAGAACATCTCTTCCCTCTCCATTCCTCTCTCTGGCCCTTTTTTCCTCCTTCTTCTTCCTCTCCTCGTTTCACTTTTCCTCCTTCCTTTCTCTGGTTGCCTTTTCTGTTCTAGTTTTCCTAGTTGTCCTGCTCCTGCACTTTCGTTTATATGTAGTGGGCTCCAAAATTCTGAATGCACTTTGAAAATCTGGGATTCAAATTTGAATCTGAATATTTTAGTAAACAGACGAATTAAACCCATAAAATGAATAAGAAATTTAAACTGCATTATTTCTACCTGTGAACCTTTGTACAAAAGGTCAGATTTCCTTTGAGGTCTTTGAAGCACAAGATGTTCTTTGAAACATGCTCAGCAAAATATAAAGTTCTGGTCTAACTCAATCTTACATAATGACATCATTATTCACCTGGCACAGCTGATTGGTTTGTATTGTATCAGCAGCCAATGAGCTTGCTGCTCAAGTATTCAAAAACTCAGCTAGTGCTTGCTGTAGTAGTTGCAATGCCCTTCAGAAATCCTCCACCTTCCCCAGCTCCACCTGTATAGATCAGCTATGGGTTTATTTCATGTATGTTTTACATGGGGTTGTCTCATATTTGTTATGTGTGCAGCAGCAGTATTTCTTACATGCTCAAAGCAGCATGCCATGGATGTATTGGCAGTAGCAAGTATCGGTACCTGCTCTGCAGCAGCAGAAGCAGAACTATTCTGCCAAGACCAAACACGTTGGCAGTAGCATGTATATTACGATGCTAAACTTTTAGAGAATTGTCATGGTAGGACATGGATCGTCAGGTTTTGCACAAACCTGTGGAAAACATTTTATTTGCTAAACCAAATACTAAGCCAGTCTGAGTTTTTTAAATGAATCCTGTTACTCATGTTGCATTATTATATGATTAGTAGCAAAGCAATTGGACCCCAGTGTGCAAAGCACTTGTGTATGAAATGTGCTGAGCAACTGAACATTAATGATCATTTCTTCTTCTTGTTTTCTTTCTATATTATTTGCATAATGTATTGTTTTATATGCAAATAGTCCCTGTTTCCCTTAGATAAGGTGTATGAATCATTAAAGGACTAGAAGTCAAGCACCATTAACAAATACTCGGTGACGTTTCTCAGCTACACAGCAGCAGCACATCAAATGTGTGTTTTTGTTGTTCAGTATTGAATTGAATGCTGTTCAGGTTTTCAGTCTGATGTGTGTGGTTCAGTTATTAATGGGATCTCAATGCAGCTTTCTGCTTACTCCTCTTTAAGCTCTCTGCAGGCTGATGACGTCTCCGCACCTCCACCCTCTCTCTTCTCCAACCCTCACTCTCTCTGAATTCCCCTTTTTTCATCCCTCTCCTCCCCTTCACATTGACCTACTTTTCCACTGACCTGCTTTCGTAAGGTTCCGCATACTCCAAAACAAAATAAAAAAAAGGGGGGGAAAGAGGGAAAAAGAATGAAAAAAAGACCAGCGAAGAGAACAAAGCACTGCAGCTCTTGCTAAAAGTCACCTTGCTTTTGTTCTTGCGTCAGCTCTCGCTTCCCTAGCAACCACTAGTGCGGCGTGTGAGGTCATCAACAACACACACACACACACACCCACAAAATTAGACACCTTTTAATGAATGCAGTCATAACAGATGCTGTCTGTTCTGAAATATGGCGGTTCAGTTGTAGTTGAATTATTGTAGAACAGGTAGTACTTTCAGATGAAGGTTGTATGGCAGGTTGTTTAAGAGCCATGCATATTATTTAATGCCGGACAGGGTAAGTGATATAACAAACTGGCAGTCTACCAGGAGCAATAAATTAATAAATAGATGACAGGTAATCGTTAACGGTTGAAAATGAGTATGTCAGGAAAGAATTAGTGTGAAAGTCAACATGTAATTTCTTGGGAACAGGTGGTTGAAAAGATTGGATTATGACCTGAATTCAAGCGATCCTTTTATAATGCCAGTTGATATCAGAACAGTTACATAACTTGTTTTCTTCTCTAGTCTATCTTTTTTTTTTTTTTTAAGTGCTTGTGCTTTCAGTATATTTTCACGACCAATGAAAAGCGCGACCGTCTACATCAAGTTCATTTCCAATTATCTCATATTCCTTTAAATTATAATAAGCAGTTTCATTTTTATGGCATTGGTAATTTAATCCATCAATGCATATTTGGAAGAGAGACAACTAAGGCATTTTTCTGTGTACTTCTACTCGTTCACAGCCTGCCGGATATGTGTGTGTGTGTCTGTCTTTGGGCTGTGACTAGGCCAGTGTTACATCATGTTGGATGACTCTTGTGCCCTGCAGGAGTACAAAGTGTCCCTATGCATTTGCAGAGCTCTCATTTCAATTAGTTTATGGTGCTAAGAGGGGAGAGGAAAAGTCAGAAGCTGGAACCATAAAGTCTGTTTGATTTTCCGTTGGTCTGGTTTTAAATCTTGAGCAAGTGCAGGCTGGTATTGTTTATGGTAACACTTCATAATGAGGCATTAAGGCTTGTGAGGGAGTTGCTTAGCGGTATAAACAACATTAGGCAACTTAAATTCAACATACAACTTGTTTTATTTTTCTTTCCAATCTTTTAGTGTCATTCGGAGCACCTTGACAGGTACTCCCACCTCTTTTAACAAACATCTTTTTGTTTTGTTTTTTTCTTAAAAGTTCAGTAAATACCACACAATATCACCAGGGTACAGAGAAGAAATAGACGAACAGGACATGAAAATACATACATACTGTATCACATTGAGGTCAACAGACAACAGACCAAAAAGAATAATAGCATTGGAATATAAAATAAAATACAATAATAATAATTATTATTATAGAATGCCAAAATAAACTTGATACAAACTTAAAATACTCAAAAGAGAGAATTTGTCTGTACACTTTTTACATAATGGCCAGTGCCAGGCACCTGTTTGGGAACAATAAACACAGATTGTATAAAATCTGATGAAAAAAATTCAGTGCAGAAGCAGCTTTCAGCTGTGGTATATTCTACAAAGACAACGAATGGAATTGAATTTGTGTGTAGGAAACACTTAATTGTGTGCTGCAGCATTTTAATTTGAAAAACAGTTAATGGGTATGATGATGCAATGGGCTACACGCACCAAAGGAGAAACTCTTCAGTTCTGCGTAACCTCAACCGTTTCTTCTCATGAGGTAGCATGTGAGGCGTCTCTGAAACCTGACCACAGAGGACACGACCATCTTGAGATGGTAACGATATATCTAACACTTTATACAGTCCGCATTTTATTTCGGCCTCAGAAGAGAACGCCTTGATGTTACTGAAGGACTTTTACTCTAGTTTGGCTAAATGTCAGGTAGGCTTTTTCAAAAAAGGATTGGTAACAGTGACCTCGGGAGAGGATCAGTCCATCAAGCTCCTTTACAGTAATGCAATAAAGTAATGTGATGTACGAAAAGTGTTTTTTGATTGGTAAACCTTGACCTATGAATGACCAAAACACTATGAAGAGAACATTCTCTCACATGAAGTGATACAGGGACATAAATATGATTTAAAAAATATAATGGAAGCATCAGATATGAACATTAGGAAAGGACTATACAGGAATTCAAACAGTAATAAGTAGACAGTGTTCGTAAAAAAATTCTCCCACTTTTCTACTTTCAAAGATTGACATGTCATTTTTTTTCATAAAATATATTGAAATATGATATGTTTAGTCATGTCACAGTATTATAATAATCCAAGTGCTTCAATAATGCTTAATTCCAAAGGCAGAGGAGAGAGACTGGCATAAATCTGTTAAAGGTTTTCCTCCTGAAATCAATAGGGAGAAAAGGACTTGTGCCTTTAACTCCATGAACCTGTGGTGAAAACTACTTGGGTTCAGTGACTAGCCATTAATTTAGCTACAAAAACATGGTAGAGATATGTAAATATTCAAAGGTGAAGTCAAAGGTTGTTATACAGTTTTGTAGGTTTGTTTTGAAAGAGGAAAAAGATCATTTGAAAGAGCTCAGTTTCCTCTTCGTAACTTCTTCGAGTTACAGCTAAGTGCTTATGAAAGAGTGTAAGAACAGAGCTGCATTAAAAATGTCAAAGAAACGCTTTTGGTAAGAAAACGGACCAAGAACACAAGTTACTTTCCTGTTGTTGTTACGTATAAGCAATAGACTTTCATGCAATTAATTGGTACCATTTTCATTTAGGTGACATTTCTCATTTCCTGTCTTAACTCTATTAAAGGTTGTGATGTGATGTGCCAGTTTCAGTCACGTTTCTTGTTTCTGCTACCTCGTCCTCCTGAGCTCCTCTTCCCGCTTTCCTTCCATTCCTCTCCCTTCTCTCTGGAAGGAGACTGTTGCGTGTAAAGTTCATCTGTTGTCTCACTCTCCCCTTCCTTGCTTCCAGAGCTGCTGCCTTGCTGCTGGTTAACCTGCGCTAGCGCCAGGTATGGGTGCTGAGGCAGAGCGGAATCAGGTGATGTAGCAGCTGTTGTAGCCAGGACGTCTTGGGATCCACCATTAGATAGTGCTCTATACTTGAGCCTTAGCTTGTGTGGCAGAGCAGTGCCTTTCATTTCACCTTGGTTGTCTCCATACTGGTAAGCATCACTGGCTACCATGGTGGGTGAGGGTGCTGACTGGTGGTTGGTGTGATATCCACCAGTATCAGAGGAAGAGGATGAGGGGGATTCATCGTCAGTGGACGCTTCCTTATCTGAGCTTCGTGGGTCTCCATCACTAGAGGAGGTGTCTTTGCCTGATGTGAAGTGCTCTTGGTAGAACCCATCTGCTTTTGGGCAACCTTCATATGTTAGCACTGGTGGCTCCTCGTTCAGAGTGCCGAGGTAGGGATTGGAACGCTGGTACATGGGGGCTTTTCCAGCCTCATTAAGCAAATCTGGGGCAAAAGAATTTGGAGTGCCCTCATGAAGGTGACTTCTGCATTGTCCTTGAACACTCAGGTCTTGTTGCTGTATGACAAACCGCCTGCTCTCCCCAGCATCTGCTTTGCCGTTAGTGAATTCATAGCTTGGGGAATCCAAAGACCTCCTGGAAAGCTGCTGTGCCACCTCTGAAAGAGTCTCTAAACCATCCGGTCGTATTGGTAGATTGCACCCCGTTTGAGTAAAATTTGTGATTTGCCCATTCTGTTGTGTTTGGGACGCCACCTGCTGCTCCATGTCCTCAACCCTTTGGCTCTCAACAGGGTACGAGCTACTTCCAGAACGAAAGAGGATGACACTTCTTTGGGGCGTGGTGGATGGGGGGGCTGGGTTGTTGACACCTTCTTGCTGTTCCATTTCTTGCGCTTGGTGATCCTCCAGTCGTCCAAAACTTTGATGGCCATTGAACATGCCATTAAGAACACTTGCCTCAAGCCTGTTAATGTCCATTCCAGAGCTCTCGTGTTTGACATCAAAGTTTATAGGTTCAGGACTGTCCCTTGAAGATCCATCAGACATGTCAGACAGTGATCCACGTGGGGAGTAGTTGGGTAAATTTGTGTGGCGTTCACTCCTGGTTGGCTGTTCAGCCTCTGAAGAATCAGAGTTCATCATGACCTGAGAAGCACTGGAGTATCCACTGCTGGAGTAATATGGATTTCCGGAAGATGCTCCATTACCATTAGCTCCATCAGTTGCTGCCTCGGAACGATTGCTGATCTGCTGAGTCTTCTCCATGTAAGAGGCAGAGCTTATGAGTCCAAATCTTAGTTTCAATTGCAGAAGTTCTGTCTTCAGCCGCACATTCTCCTCATTTAGTGCCATTACCCTGTTCTCCAACACCATATCATTGAGTCTGCGCTTCTCCCTTGACCTTTTGGCAGCTTCGTTATTCTTGCGTCGTTTTTCCCAGTATGATGCATCTTTCTTTTCATCCGAGATGAATTCTCGCTTTCGTCGACAGGTCATATTGGGTTTTGGTTTTACTATTCGGCCTTGACGAGGAGGGCTGGTGATTTGGGGTGATGGTAAACTCTCACTGTAGGTTGAGAACGTTTCTAACGTTTCCAAACTGGAACTGTTGTTGTCTTGGGTAGGAAGATTTAGGCTTTCCATTGTGGTCCTGTTAAGGCCAGTTTGTATAACTGCCACTCAGTTGACATTGAAAATGTATGTTTTAATTCTGAAAAGTATTTATTTCTGAGTAACACTTCAAAAACACACGTAACTGTCAGTAAGTACAATGATGTACAGGGTTCTGTTTTTTCCTCCAAAGAGGAACCGCACGTATTTCTGATTGATGCTTTTTTCCTCCTACTCTACAGTCAAGTGTACAGACTGGTCAAAAAGATAAGAAAAATATGAAAGGCTACAAAAACAACCGACATTGGATAGGACAAGTTTAGTTTGTTTGGGATAGTTGTGGTCGTCTTTTTTTTTTAAAGCTTGCCTTCAGTTCCTTCTTAATTTAGACCAATTCTTTGTTGACTTGGCAAAGCTCCTTGTTCTTGATGGGTGAGGTGGCAGTGTAGGCTGGGATTAGATCCGTCTCAGCTCAGTGTTTTATCCCAGTCTTTGAAGAACGCATCTGTAAAGACAATGAAACAGGATGTTTACTGAAATGTCTACAAGAAGGGATGTCACAGAATTAAAGGTAACAAAAAGTAAAAGAGCAGAATAAAGTTATTATGAATAGTATGTTATTTCTAAAGTGTTCTACTTTATTACTCTGGTGACACTGTTGTTTACTTTTTCACACTGTTGTGGGTTTGAGTAAGTGTTTAAGAAGTTACTTCAGATCCCTTAAATTAGAACATTTTCCTTAAAATCTGCATTCAAAAGTTGCAGCTTTAATGATAAATAGCCAAATACCACGGATGAATGTCAAAAGATGCAATAGAAAAATGTATTCTCTCTATTAATTCGGAAACAGCCCAGTGTTCCATTTCCAATCTGTCCTGCTCTGTCCTACGAGCTCTAGAGAAATGTAGGTCAGTAGAGTAGTGTAGCACAGCGAGTAGGAGATCACTCCATGCTGCAGTAGGACATTTATTGTGTAAGATACTGCACTGTCACATAATCAGAGACACCTGACTGACTGCCTGCCAGGACTGCAGGCAAAGGAAGCACAACTGAAGAGAACTAAAGGTGTGGAACACCCTTATTCTCTTTTTATCATTTATTTGTGATCCAAACATCTTTTATTGACAGTTTAACTAAGAACTTTTGGTTTACTAATAATAATAATGAGTACTTCATGTAGACAACTTTTTAACTGACAACTTTGTGTTTTTTTTTATTATTATGAGGACTTGATTTGATAGCTAGTCCAGTTTATTGTGGGAATCTGAAATCATGTTACATAACCACACACAGCTATTGCACCATCGCTAAAACACAACCTCAAACACCAGGCAGTCTCACAGTTCAACACTAAAAAGAGGAAGAGGAACAAAAATGTACAAAATAAACAGCCCATTGTTCCCAAAAGCAAACATAGAACTTTGCATACACCTGTTTTGTTTAAGCCCTATTTAATTTTCCCTTATCTTCAACCACACGAGTGAATATAACTTTAGTAGTATTCCTACATTTGTGTGTAACATTGGCCATGGTGGTTAGGCACACAGCACTGTGGGGACCGAGCATACTGAGAACATGGAAGCACAGATTATTTTGTCCATGCATGGCCATTTTTCCGTAGGAATGCAAATGAGAGCAATGGGGAGGGCGTTGGACGTTGCGCGTGTCCCACTGACCTAGAAACCAGCTGCTCCGTAAATACGGTGCGTGCTCGCACTGGGTCCAACGACGTGTTGTAAAATAGGTCAGTGGGGCGGCAACGGTGAGTGAGTGCGCGGGTGTGTGTCTGTGAGTGAGTGAGTGCATCAAGTGGGGAGGAATTATAGTGCCTACCAAAAATAGTGTGCTTGGGTGAGGGAGGAGTTAAGGATTCCAACTGGGGATGAGACAGGAATTTACCAGCACTGCAGAGGTACGAAAAAAAGAGTGAATACGTCAGCATCAGAATATTAAATTAAACTGGGCTATGAATCACACCAGTGATGCACTGATACGCATCAAATGCACTAGCATTTTCCTGAAACGCAACTAGAAGAGGAGAACGGTTTTAAAATGAGGGATTCTGCTCTTACAGCACAAGGATTGTCCGATGTGGTCCATCTTTCGTAATATCCCTCATCAGAGCATGAGGTACTGCGCAGTTCAGATTGCAGGTTGTGGCTCGGTGCCAGATTGTTATCAGTCAAGGATAATTTTAGGACATGCTGAGCTAAGTTCAGACGCCTAAGTTGCTATAAATAAATCTCTGTAAACCTTTATTTTATGGTAGATTACTGAATTAGGATAGAAATGATTTTCAAAGAATGAGGAGGAAGACATAACCGTCCAACAAATGTTTTGACCACATGAACATTTGTGTTATTGGTTCCCTTAGCTTGTTTAAATTTCCTCTTCCAAGAATAAGTTTCTTGGAAAAAACACACAGTTAGTGTTTACAACTGGAAGCTTCCCTGCATGTGTTCGCCCAGTCACATGCAGGCAAAACTGTTACGTCTCCAGTCTTTCCTTCCAACCTAAAGGCCAAGTAGGCCAGTAAGACTGAGAGATAGTGTGTTGGCTAGACTCTTAATTACAGGGGTTAATGCTGAAATCACAATACATTAGATTATGTTGTGGAAGAATTAACTCATCAATTGCACGAATGTCATTCGGTTTTCAGACTGATGCTTAGTATGGCCAGAAGTTTGGGAGAAATGTGAGGCAGTTTCAGATTCCTGGCATTGCTGAACAGGGAGTGGTGAAATTGTTAAAGTGTAGTTAGTTTGGGAGTAGGTCAGTCTTTATGAGCCAAACATGCAACGAGTATTGCATCACAGTGAGTTATGATCAATTATTAAACATCTGAAGGAGTTGCACAATAGTCTGTTAGTCTTGCTTTACTAAACATGCCTCTCTCTTTTCCAACCACAACTTTTAAGTCGGTTCACACTGCACAATAACCTAGTAGACACGCACTCACATTACAAGGATTTAATTAATTATGGTGACGTTTTAATTGAACAGTTTGCGTATTTTAAGAAATCTGTTTGCCACTGATCATCGTGCAACCCAAAAAGTATCTCAACGCACTATGCTATCGGGATGCAAGTCGCCACACGTTATTTTACAACCACATGCTTTGCAGAAATGCCGACCCACGACTTACTTATTGAAATGCAAGGGGAATAGTGGCACCGCAATGCACAGACATTAACTGACCCCACAGTCACTCGTGCGTTTGGATTTCGTAATGATCACCACCTCCCCCACTCCACGACCGTCTCGCCTTGACATTGAATGTGAATATGTATGCAAAGCACTATGCGAGATTATCTGTCGCTACCTTACAGTTTACAGCATGCAAAAATAAACAAAGGGGAAAAATCGTTGAAAACCAAAGAGGTTAGTTATTAAGGTTAGTCAGTCAGCGAAGCAGTTTAGAGTCATGCCGACCCCGAGTCCGTTTCCATGTGAACAATAACATGCCCTGACCACGTTGCAATGTATGAGCCTAGCCTACAACGGCTTAGCCTGCTACAAGCTCTGTAAAACACAATACATAAAACACATATTATGAGCTATGATATAATAAACCGATTGCAGTTGAACTCACCAAAGTGAAATAGCGCATTTCTTTTGTTAAACGGAAGAATTCTCTTGTTATTCTTAAATCTCTCCTCCGTGCCTCTATATGCGGGTTCTCGTCCCGATTCTGGTCTTTCTTCCTGTCACAACTTCAGTCTGGGCTGAAAATGTCCCGCGTGGGTCGTGATCCACTCACCGGCTTTGTGTCGATTAATGTGACTCCCTGAATGTGCTGCTATTCGCCGTCTATCTCTCCCTCCCTCCACGTCCTTGTGTTATGTCGTAGGCTTTGCTCCAGTTCTCTTCTATTACACACACGTAAGCTACACACACTCACACACACACACACACTTTCTCCTCTTGTCGTCCTCGAATGTGTGTTAGTAGGTCAGCGGTTGCATAACACGGAGCTTTGGGTGCCTAGTCACGTTTTTGTTCATCATGACAATACACAAGCCACCGCTCCTGCCGAAATGACCAAAAAGGGGATGGAGGTGGTCAGAAAAGCTCTTCTCTCCCGTTCACCGTGAACTGACACTCACCCTATACACCGATCACATATACGGTAACAGTGTACGGTTGCTCCAACACACCTCTGTGTACGCAACACTTCAGCTTCTCTGGAAGAAGAAGGGGGTTACGAGACTGCCAAACTGTTGCGTAAATATTCACAATTACGTAAAAGTCACAGTTGATAACAATCTGTCTCACCACCCATTTTGAAAAGTTTACATTTATTTAAAGAATTTTGTTGTTGTTGTTCTTTTAAACATTCTATCAGAAAAAAAAATTATTTGAGTGCTGTTAAATTGAATGGATCTTAAAAGTTTTAATATGTGTTGGGATAATTGTGCTTTTTTTTAAAAAAGTTACAGGGTTGATTGTTTTAATAATAATAATAATAATAATAATAATAAAATACTAGCAAATTAAAATTATAATCTAAAGGATATGTATTATTGTAGTGTAATTATAATATTAGTGTAATTGGCTATATTAATGCAGTATGTTATGTATTATATTTTGCAATATGAACATTTTAATACATTTTAAGTACATAGTAGTTAGACATTTAATATAACACTAAATTATGTATACTGAAATATAAATGATGAATCTAAAATAAATTTGAATATAATTCTGCTGCCTATTTTGAGTTTTGCATAGTGATTTTCAGTTGCCTAAAAATACAAATTTTCAAATGTTCTTTCAAAACATGATACAGGCCAAGGATACTGTCCCGGAACAGGAAGCCAAGTTCAAGTAAAATTCTTAACATTTTATTCTTATATTCAATGCAGTATTTTGGAATATGTGTACGTGTCTGTTTGTTTTTGTTTTTCCAATTCATTATTACACAACATGAATTAGTAGTTTCTTCCTGTTTTACGCTTTGCCCTGAAAAATATTTCAGATGACAGTACAGTTCCCAGAAGGTGCTAATTATACATAAACAAACTGATTACATCATCTCTCCAAGAACAACTGTAGGGTATTTCAACTGGTTGCAGTTTGAATCCTAACATACCTGATTAAGTAATCACCTTAAACATGTCTTTTGTAAACACACTTGACTCGGGACATTTCATGGTAAAGTTTGTTCAAATAAAAGGTATGTAAATGGAAGTAGGTCATACAATTATTTTCATCAAAAATGTGTATGTGTATCTCAGTGATTCCTAAAGGAATGGTTCTCCCAAAAATGAAAATTTGCTATATTGAATCACCCTCAGAGCATCCAATATGTAGATGAGGTTGTTTCTTCATTCATAAGTTTGGATAAAATTAGCATTACATCACTTTGCATACCAATGGATCCTCTGCAGTGAATGGGTGCCGTCAGAATGAGAGTCCAAACAAGTAATCCACAGAACTCCAGTCAATCAATAAACATCATGTGAAGTAAAAAGCAGCATGTTTTTAAGAAACAAATCCATCATCAAAGGGATAGTTCACCCAAAAATGAACATTTGATGTTTATCTGCTTACCTCCAGGGCACCCAAGATGTAGATGACTTTGTTTCTTTAGTAGAGCACAAACCAAGATTTTAAGATCAAACCGTTGCAGTCTGTCAGTCTTATAATAGTGTATGGGAAAACATAAAATCAAATGTAAAAAAAATCATACACAAACAAAACCAAATTAAACCATGTGGCTCATGATAATACATTGATGTGTAAAGACACCCAACGATCAGTCTGTTCAAGAAACTGAACAGTATTTACATGTTTTACCAGTATATATATGTTTTACCTCTGATTCAGCTCTCCTGAGAGTGTCCTTTTGTGCTTGTTCTCAACAGCGCGAATGTAGAGGATTCATCTTCTTCGTGCTTCATGACTGATTGCAGAGTGCAGACTTATAAGTGCATTACCGCCACCTATCTCTCAAGTGGACCATTGACACTCCTAATTGAGATTGTAGATAGAGTGTCAATGGTCCATTTGAGAGACAGGTGGCGGTAATGCACTTATAAGCCTGCAATCTCCCATAAAGCAAGAAAAAGAAGATGCCACCTCACGCACCTGCTGCTGAGAACAGTGTTGCCAATTTAGCTACTTTGACGCTAGATTTAGTGACTTTGCACCTTTTTTCCAAAAAAGCGACTAGCAACAAATCTAGCAACTTTCTTGGACAAACATTATTTAGTCTCCGGTACTGCTGCTTTATTAGGATTTTAGTGCAGATGAATATATTTGAGAGCTGGTTATGTAGTCTTAATGGACCACGTTTCAGTCATTATAATATTCATTTCATTGTCTCACAACAGAAACATTAAAATGTATTAATAAAATGCAGTAGGCCTGTGAGCACAGGGAGGCAATACAATATACGCACTTATGTCATGAATATGCTAATTAGCACATGACGTCCACTTATAAGACTAATAGACTGCAATGGTTTGAGCTAAAAATCTTGGTTTGGGTTCTACTGAAGAAACAAAGTCACCTACATCTTGGATACCCTGGGAGTAAGCGGATAAACACAAAACTTTCATTTTTGGGTGAACTATCCCTTTAAACTTTTTTTTTTTTTTTTACTTTAAACTATTGTTGCTGGCTACAATATGAGGCCTTTATCTATAATATTCCTTTCTCCATCGGTAATAAAAGTAATCTAATCAGAATCAGGAGAGAAATAGGTACAGATTAAGCAGCTTTTACAAGCGAAAACAGGGTTTTGATGTGACATAAGAGGTTGGACCTTTTCACTAGAGAAAATGTTATGATGGATTATGAACTCATATTTTGACCAGAAGTGACGGTTTAAGGCTAAAAGAAATATTGAAAGATGAAACAAACTCATGAAAGAACACTGAATAAAGAAATAGAAAAAGGTTGTTTACGTCTTGGATGATTTGAGGGTGAGTTCATTTACAGCAAATGTTAATTTTTTTGTGAACTATTCCTGTAAGAACCTTTTGATACAGTACTCAACTTGTATGTATAATTTTTACCAGTGTCACAAAAGCCAGCTGCAACAATTTTTGTAACATGTGACCTTCTGCCTCGTCTGAAACACCGCTAGAATATTGAATCCTAGTGAAGTGCTAAGATCAAGAGGGTCACGGTAAGAGACATGTCAGGTTTAGTCCTCCGCCGCCAGCCTGTGTGCTCCCCCTTCATCTGTTGCGGTGCTGACGGACACTACGCAGACTGGGGGTGTTGGCCTTGAACTTGCCTTTCCCTCCCCCTCTGCTCTCTCCTCCATTCATTCACAGCTGCGTCTGCTACAGTTCCCTAGGCAACCGTTATGCTGCCTGCCTAGCAACTGGTTTTCCCTCCCCCTCCCTCCTTGCAGATAGAGAGGGGTTGATAAAGGGGTGCTGGGAGAGACAAAGAACCCAATGTGTGTTTATCTGATGTGGATCATGGAACAGGAAGCAGCGTAGGCATCCTCTGTGGAGCTGTATTGTCTGAGCAACCACACTCGCCGGTCCACTAGTAGATCTGAGATCCAAGGGGAGCAGATGTTAGTAGTTGTGAGTGGGGACAATATTTAGAAATCCTGCAACATCTTCATTCATAAAAACAGAATGCTTAATAAAAGTGTTTACAAATCAAGACCAGATTTATATTGTAGAGGTGCGCATTGTTTATTGGGATGTTTGTATAGTTAAAGTACAGGATAAAACCACACATTTTATTACGTCATAATCAACAGCCAACCAATAAATATATAAACAAAGTGTGGTAGTGCCACCACATGGTAATATTTAAAACATGAGACATGTTAAGTGTTTTAAATCAACAGTTCACACAAAATTGTAAAATGGAGAAAATGTATTCACACTCTGATGGGCCAAGATTTAAAATATATTTTTCTTCATTACAAAAGATTTTGATAAATCTAGCATTCCATCACTTGCTCACCACTGGATCCTCTGCAGTGAATGGGTGCCGTCAGAATGAAAGTCTGGTAAAAACATTACAATAATAAAAGCTTGAAGACATGGCTCTTGGCTGCATCGGTATTCCAAATGGTAGTATGGAAATTCCTAAATCAGGAGAGAAATATGGACAGGACAAGCACTGTTTATAAGCAAATACTTCTAAGCAAATATATATATATATATATATATATATATATATATATATATATATATATATATATATAAAGGATTTAGATGTGAGAGGATAACATGGGATGGACCTTTTCACTGGTGGAAGCATTATTATAGATTGTGGACTGATATTTTGGATAAATTTTAAATTTAAAACAAATTAATGTATTTTTTTTTTAAAACGTAGCTTTTGCTTCACAAGATGTTATTTGATAGACTGGAGTTGTGTGGATTATTGTGATGTTTTTATCAGGTGTGTGGCTCTCATTCTGACGGCACCCATTCACTGCAGAGGATCCATTAGTGAGCAAGTTATGTAATGTTAAATTTCTCCAAATCTGTTCAGCTGAAGGAACAAACTCATTTACATTTTGTATGGCCTGAAGATAAATACAAAACTTCAGCAAGTTAAAATTTTTAGGTGAACTATTCCTTTAAATGTTGTTTATGATAGTTATATTAATGATATTAATTATTTATAGATTGCAAAAACAACGGTCATTTGTATTATTAATTTCTGTTTCACACTTTTCACTTTTCATCCACCCAAAAGTCAAGGTTTTAAAATACAGAATACAGGCCAGAGCTTTTGTTTCGATCCACTGCTGCTTCTTTGCAGTCTTTTTGCATTGCTTGCATGTTTAACGTTGAGCATAAATGCATTCGTGAATCGATTACTTTGTCTCCTGCAGCTTAAAATAGGAACAAAAGTGCTGATGTTGGCATTGAACACCTAGCTGCGATAAACCGTCTGGCAGACAGAAACTGTGGGATTCTCTAGAGGAGATAAATTCAGATATTGTTTCTTTCTGCTCTACACTACTCACTCCTACAACTCCCTACTGAAAACTAATGTTTCTTTTAGTTTTGCTTTGTGGAGGATCGCAGACTGATGAAGTCACACCTTACTATAGTGAAAAGATGGCATCCACTCTCACATCTTTAAATAGAGGTGCTGACGCTGCCATTGAAGCTGTTGCTGTAATCAGCCACTTAGTCTTCAGCACTGTGGGAGCCAAATACTGTTACCCTTCAAGAGCTGCTTGTGTTCAGGCAACTACTGAGCATGAGGCTGTTTTGATTGCTAGAGTTTAATATCTAAAATGACAAATGACAAACAAATATTATATATACTAGTACTTTGGCTGTAGTGAGAAAGCATGGGTAAAAAAATAAAAAGTCCACACTTATTCATGAAACAAGAGCACATGTTTGTAAAATTAACGTGAAGATAACTGTGAACCACAGGTGCATTTAAACAAACTGGCAAAACCAAAAGAGTTCTCTCTCCATGCAAAAGCACAAACAGAAATTTTATGAAAAAAATAACAGGCACTGAATAAGAAAGGTACACAGAAAAGGTTTAGACTGAATTGCCATATGTGAAGGTTCAATGTTGCCGGTGTTGCTTATAGCTTAAACAAAGCACCATATGCTACAACAGCAGATACAGAAGACAGCAGAGCTTTTCACAATATTTCTCATCGCATCCAGCATGTAGCGAACATTACCAGTGGAGCAGACAGGCATATTAAAAATTCACATAAATTAAAAAACACTTAGATTACCAGCTGTTCCAGTGAACAACCAGCTGGCTTCTTATATTTGTCTGTTATAATCATACAAATGGGTTTCTTTCTTTGGATAGGCCAGAAGACAGGTGGGACGGATGATTTCAGTTCACTTTGGAGAGCTGATGTTGGGAGAGCAGTTTTCTGAGTTGGGCCACTTCTTCAGTCAAAGCGCTAATCTGGAATCTAATAGTGCTGTGACTTTCTGTATGCCTCTGGATTGAAGCGTTATTCTGATGTGCTGTTGGCCAAGCTGATGGCATTGTGTGTGTTTGTGGCCTCCATAAACCCTCTGTAGTATTCTTCCCTGGAAGAAGGACCTCAGAATCAGCATCTTCAATTCCACATGCCGTCTTGAAACGCAGTTTATGAGGAAGGCCTTTCATATTGTTCGCTTGCCATCCTAATGAATTTGTATGCACTGCTGTGATACCGCTTGGCTGTTCACCAGCTATGTAAGAGGATTGTCGTATGTGTTCACCTCCAGCATCATCTGAAAGCTCTGGGCTCCCAATGCTTGACCCTCCAGGCATGAAGAACCCATAGTTTTTGGTCAACGGATGACCAAAAGTAGTGTGTGAGCTTGAATTGGGGCAGCTGTAGCGCATTGCTGGAAATGTTTGGTTATGTGAGCCAAAGGAGCAGATATGTGCCGGTGAGTTGGTGGGATCTTTGATCAAACCGAATTTGAACTTAAGTGCCAGTAGCTCAGCTTTCAGACGTGCATTGTCTTCAAGAAGAGCCAGAACTTTGTTTTCTACCGCCTTGTCACTGATGCGGCGTTGCTCACGCGAACGCCTGGCAGCTTCGTTGTTCTTTTTGCGCTTGTACCAATAACCTTCGTCTTTTTTCTCGGGAGGTGTAGACTCATGTTTGCGACGCTGTGTGATACGGCTGTCAGTCTCAGAGCTTTCTTGGTGTTTTAGAACTCTGGGATGGATAAGAAAAGAGCGGGCTAGCATGCTGCTGGACGTTAATATGGACACTGCTTCTTCTGTGAAGGATATAGCTCCATCCTGACTGACTGGATCAGGTATTTCTTTAGAGTACATCACTCTCTGTTCTGCCAGTGTGGTGCTTTGGTCCTTCACGTTTTGAGTCTGGTGCTTAAAGTATGTGTGAAATCACAAGGCACATTCACAGGTCTTCTAAAATGTTGGTGTTTCTGCTGCCGTCCTGAAGACTGTTAGCTCCGCCTAGTGGTTGAACACAGAGACACAATTAAGGGGTTAGGATCACATATAGATATAGATATAGAGGCATTAAGTATCGTTATGAAAATCTTGATAGCATTACTCAAAAATCCATATTATATTTTTAGAAAAATTATTTAATATAATTAAAATTTACCTTGAAAAATATATTTGACAACTTCTGAAGTAATGGAAATGGTAATATAATACAAAAAAGATTTTCGTTGCCCACAACATTAATGTAAGCTAGTCATTTTCATTGCATTTTTGTGTGCTTACATTCGGTTACAGAACTCTTTAAAACGCTCTCACTAACAAATTTCGTGATAATTTCAAAGTCTGATGCTTTTTGCAAGTAGCTACTACGTGCAAAAAGACCATCATTAACGGTCAGTCATGTGAATTTATTAGATCTGCTTACCTTACTAAAGTAACCAGTAAACTTACCAGTAAAACACTTAATGGTTGACTTTAAAACCCCCACGGAGGCTGTCAGGAGCAAGTTCTGCTGCGATATACTGCAATAATAACTGAATGAACCCGCGCACTGCTGGGTGCTTCTCTCTCGTAGCGCGCGCAGACAGGACTCTGTCCTCATGTAGCGCGCGCCTCATGTCTCTGTTCCTCTGAAGGGTTCAGCTCGGGCCGCGAGGTCAGATGGTATCAATACGTCACACCACAGCCGCGCGAGAGGTGCACAGCAGCGCTGAATTTATACACGTACATGCACATTAACTTGCTAAATTCAAAAATATATCAGTTTGAAGAGATCTTACCACATGTAACAAAATCTCACACTATTTATTTGTGGTCATGTTAACATGGCAATAACAGAAGCAACTGGTCTCTTGATGTAATTAGATCAAAAGAATATTCTATGACCCATTTTGGAGGAATTACAAGCAGGAATGTGATGCTTATAGGTAAACTTGTCAAAGCTTCAATTAATGCTAGCAAAAATGTGTATTATTTGAGCTGTAAATCTGTTCACTCAGTTTAGTGAATATGCTTCATCTGCATCTGCAAAATCTGCATTTTTAGTTGTATGCAATGATAAATCATCACTTTTTTTAACCAAATGAACCTGCACTTGTGAAAACTGCCATGATGAATGAAGAAAGTGAGATAAGCTTATCATTTATCTGATGTTAATCCTGCGGAGCTTCTTACCAGCCATCCTATACTATGCACATGTTGCCATACTATACACATGTTGCTATTGGCCAGGCTTTAATTTAATACATTATTTATGACATTATGTAACAGGATATGTCTGGCCTGTATCTCCCTCCACCACGGGTCTTTGGCCTGCAAAATGTTGAATTGCAAATAAATTAGAAAAAAAAAACATTTTAATCTAGAAGGGACAGATATAAAATAAAACATTGTTTTTTAAATGTTTTTAATTAAGTCTCTTGCTGACCAAGACTGCATTTGTTTAATTATATTGTGAAAATAAACATTATAATAAATGTAAAAATACTGTGACATGTTAAATAATTTGAAACAACTGTTTTCTAATTTATTATATTTTTAAATGTAATTTATTCCTGTAATGCAAAGCTGAATTTTTCAGCATCATTACACCAGTCTTCAGTGTCTTTGCTGATTTGCTGTTCAGTTATTATACTGGTGCACAGTTATCACTAATGTTTCATATTGCTGATTAAAATATCAAGGATATTTTTTTTTCAAGATTCTTTGACGAATAGAAAGTTCAAAAGATCAGCATTTAGTTTAAATAGATTTTTTTAACAACATTTTATGTTTTACTGTCACTTATGATAACGCATCCTTTCTGAATAATAATATTGCTGAATAGGGATCATGTGACACTGAAGACTGAAGTAAGGATGCTGAACATTCAGCTTTGTGTCACAGGAATAAGATACATTTGAAAATATATTACAAAAGAAAACACATATTTTAAATTGTAATAGTATTAATACATACTACTGTAAAACTAAACACACTATTAGTGTTTTTACTGTTTAAGCTCATAAATGCTGCCTTTGGCAAGCATACGAGACTTTAAAAAATAATTTAATACTCATAACGTCTCCAAACCTTTGACAAGTACTACATATATAGTCTTGCATAGGGCCTGTGTTGGAAAAGAAATGTCCTCAGGCAGCCAGGGATAAACATCATGAAGACTCTTTGTAAAGCAGCCCTTATCTCTGCAATTAAATCTTATTTCTCACTCTGACACAACTATTACTTTATTTCTAACCTCAAAGAACCTTCACCCTTAACCAAAGGAATGTACTGATGCAACCAATTTGATCAGATGAATCAGAATATGTTGCCAAAATGTGGAACAGAGAAATTATTCATAAATTAGCATTCTTTCTGTCAGTGTGCTCTTAAATGCTTATATAGCATATGAAGACTAATTAACATTTTTTAGTGTTTTAGAGTGGGTTTATTACTGCAATTCTGCATAATTAGGACGAACAAATGCCCTGTTATGGCTTGTGACGTCCCTTTTATATTAAGCACATTAAGTCTGAGTCACTGAGCCTCCACACACACACACACACACACACCCACACACAGCTCTTGAACAGATATCACAGGGTCGAGGACAGCACATATTTTTTGGTTCTATGGTGTTGATGTGCTCCTCTATTTTCAGTTTCTTAAATAATGTAAATTAATGTGGGTCTGAAATGACATGGTGAATAAATGGTGACAAAATGTTTCCATTAACTATTCTTTAAGTGCTGTTATTTCGCATTCGGTGAGCTGTTGTGCTTTCAGAGGCTGTAAAGCAACCTTGATTCTTCCTGCCTCCCATCTTTCTCCTTGTGTGTCACTAAACTGATTCTTGTGTTTTTGATTTTGTTGTCCTATTAGGCCATCATCATATTGTTCATCGATGTGACACAGAGCTGAGGACAAGATGTTGTCTTTCTTTTCTTTTCTACAAAACTATTAACATTAACAAACTGGTCAACATCTCCACAGGTAAAACAACATAAGAACATGCTAAGTGGGAACATGCTATACACAAGTCATGTGAAAAAGAAACTTAGGTTTCAATGGTTTTACCTCAGGACATAGTAAAAAAATCTGGTCCAGCTGATATGAAAAAACCTCAGATGAACAACAACATGCAACAAATTACATTGTCATTATTTAAAATTGAAAAATAAAGCCAAAATGGACAAGCTAAAGTATGTGTGAAAACCCTCATGACTCAATAGCTAGAAGAACCATTTTTAGCGTTTTTTTTTTTTTGTCAGTCTCTCACATTGTTGTGGAGGACTGTTGGCCCGCTTTTCTTTACAACATGGCTTCAGTTTATGTACGTTTTCAGACTTTTATTTATGCACCACTCTCTTCTCTCTTAAATGGATACTCCACCCTAAAATAAAACAATTTGTCATTAATCACCTACCCCCTACGACCTTGACACTGTTATTTACTTGGCAGTCTATGGGACAGTCTCAAGCCTCCAGGTTTTTATCCAAAATATCTTAAATTGTGTTCCGAAGAAGAACAGAGGTTTTATAGGTTTGGAACGATATGGGGGCAAGTGATTAATGACAAAATTTTCATTTTGGGGTGGAGTAACCCTTTAAGGTCAGTCGGGTTGAGGTCTGGACTTTGACTGGGCCATTGCAACACCTTGAGTCTTTTCTTTTTCACATGTTCTGTTGTAGATTTGCTGGTGTGCTTGAGATCATTGTCCTGTTACATGACCCGATTTCAGACAAGCTTTAGCTGTCGGACAAATAGCCTCACATCTGACTGTGCAGGATATCTAGGAATACAGAGAAGTTCATAGTCGACTCGATGACTGCAAGTTGCTCAAGTCCCATGGCTGCAAAACAAGCCAAAATCATCACCCTTACAGTGTTTACCTAATTTTAAGACCCTCTTAAGACCCGATGATGTTTTTCATTACGTCCTGATTCATAAAACCATAGAATTCAAAGAGTGTATACGGTCTTTTTCACATGACTGCATCATGGGATTGAGAATTTCCTTAGATGTCCTGAAAAGAAGATTTGATCAGATTCAGTAAACTTCTTGGAATTAATTTGCCCCAAAAGTGCAGTTAATTACAACAACATGTTTTTATTTATGTGTTCTGGAGGGGAAAGTTGTCTATATGCTTGATTGATATGTGGTAACAGTCTGCTTCATTCCAGCTTCCTTCTGCTTTGTGTCTCAAACAATTGTATTACTACTAACCAGAACAACAATGGATTGTGTCCTCAGATGCCCCCTTAGAGTGATTGCATCAGTGGATGTGTGACGTGTGTCTGACGCTCAAAACAAAACCCAGGCTAATCCCAGACTTAATCTCAGTTGTATCCCTCAAAATAGGTTTAACCCCTGTAAACCGACTAGAGCCTTAATGGCCAATACATCTTGTGTTAACTGTGGGGCTTTTTGTGGATGTTTTGTCAGTTTTATTCCTTTTTGCTTAAGCATTTATATGTAATTTGAAAAGTGTTAATACATCTAGACATTTCTCCAAAGGCCCAAAATGACGTATGTTGATAATAACAATAAAAACAACAGCTTTATGATTAATGATTCAGGTTTATCCCGTGCATTGGAGCAGTAGATGTACAGACACTGTGTTGTGTGTTAGTTTGCCATCTGTTGGTTGGAAAGGAGATTGACAGAAATGACTGAATTGCAGTTGCTTTATTAGTGAATAAGTAAAAACATTAGTATAAATTAGCATAGCATTGTTTTTTATTATGATGGTATCTTGTTATATAAATAGCAATATTACAATTAAACATGAAGATTTTTATGACTTTTGGTAACATTTATGAACTCCCACACAATAAAGACTATAGACATAAATACGAAATCAGATCAAAAACACAATGATAACAATATTCATCCGCTGACCTGAACAGCTTATTATTTGTTTTGGCATTTTCTGTAAAAATTACACTTTAAACTTAAGCATATATTTCTGCATCTTTATGAACATGAGCGAATTCCAATTAATATCCATGAGGGAATTTTCTTATATTACAGCAATGAGAGAGTTTCCCTACGTTTCTTTCTGAAAATGTTTTATCAATGTTTTTTTTTTGTTTTTTTTTTCACAGTAATCCATTTTCGATGGCTGGGATTCAATTAGTTCTTTACCGTTTTCCAATTCATACAGTTTAGATAAAGGGTCCAGATTGGAAATAAGTCTGATGTTTAATGGCAAGTAACTACAAATTTGGAGCTCTTGATTTCAGCATGATACCTACTTATGATTATGATTTCATAAAAATAAAAAAAAACACCAACTCCTCCCCTTTATCATATAATGTACAGTATGTACATGTCAGTTGTATGTTTATGTAATAGTGCTTTATGTATATACAATTCAAGCATCTCACCTGCTGAACACAGGTCCTCACAAAACCACTGAAATGCTCTCCTGGACTAACCTCAATGGATGCATTTGGTTGATGTGTTTTGTTTGTGTTTGGCCTCACACATGTCTCTTCATGTGTAATGCCAGGTGGTCGGATCGGCTGAAGGCTCTGTGGCAGAGCATACACTCGTATGGCTTCTGTCCCGTGTGTTTTCGGAAGTGTCTCGTCAACTCATCCGAACGGGCGAACTTCCACCCACAACCTTCCCACGTGCAGTGGTACGGCTTTTCCCCTGAGGACAACCGAAATAAGAGAAGGTAAGAAATGGGTTGCATTTCTGCATACTCTCAGCCTCTGCATTTTCGGTTTATTTTATGAGTTCTGAAATTATGATCTCAACGCTTCCACTTTTTAGATTTTTTTTAAACATGATGGACTGTTGTACCCCTAAAAGGTTTTTAAAAACAATGAACTGTGATTAGATAGTTTACAAGTGAATCTGATGGTCTCTTTCTTTCTAAATGCATTCAAACAAGCCTTTATGCGCGTGAACCTTGGACACCAAAACGGAGCAACAGTCAGCAACAGGATATGATGTCATGTGTCTTTGTGTTTGCATGTGGAAGCAAATGAAGACAAATCTCTTGCAGTGTTGTTATTGTTAATTAAACTAAAACTAGTAAACATTCTTTAGTTAATTGTTAAAGCTAAAATAAATAATAAAGCTAAAATATAATAGAATGATCAGATGAAAAACTTAATTCAAATGTTTGTTTTTTTTAAATTGAAATTGAAAATGAAAAACTATTGCCTTGGCAACTAATTGAAGTACTTAAATCACTAAACTAAGACTGAAATAATAATATATTAAAAAAGATGAAAACACGTAATGAAAATAGTTGCAGTAAACTAAAACAGAAAGAACAATAAATTAAACATATATATATATATCACAAAAACACACCAAGAAATTTAACTGTTTTCTACTTTAATTAATTTTTATAGTATTTGTTGTTGCAGATCTGAAGACATGCCATTCTATAATATTCAGATCAGATTCAGTGTTTTTAGATTACCTGTGTGTGTTCGGAGGTGTGCTTTGAGATGAGAGCTCTTGGTGTAATTCTTATGGCAGCCTGGGTATTCACAACTGTGAACCGTGGCTTTCCTCTTCAACACCCCTCTCCTCATGCGCTTCCCCTCCAGACCTGCAGGAGGCACTGTGGAGTCGGGCACCATGCTTTTTGTGGGCGGATAGTGACTGGCCGGCTGCCTGTGTGTGTAGCTCACTTGTGGTTGGTAGAGTTTGGGGTGTGTGTAGTTTTGGATTAAGTTATAGTGATGTTGTGGAGGAAAGAGCAGTGCCTCCATGGTGATCCCAGACGTCTGGATAAATTTTGAGTCGGGAAAGGGTATCAAAGGTGCAGGCTGAGGATAATGTCCAAAATCCCATGACTTCATCTTGCCATTGCTGTTTCTCTCATTTTCTCTGTTGATTTCATGAACAATAGGGAAACTACTGAACTGGTGGTTTTCTGGTTGAGAGAATGCTTTTGCTGTTTGCTTTTGCTGCTCCAAATATCCTCCATCAAAGAGATCAGGCAATGAGCAACTTAAAGTTGCTTCATGAGGAAGCAGCTCAGCCAGCGAACTTGAAATGGACACTTGGTGTCTATTTGAACTTGACTGGTCCTCCAGGTAAAGATCAGGACAGTAAACCTGGTCTTGCATCAGCGGGTGTTGGGAAGTGTAATTTTGAGAGTTGGTCCGTTCAGGTGATGCTTCACCCCAATCTGACAACAGGAACTCCATATCCCAGCATCCCTCACTGTCATCATGGTGTTGAGCTGACAGAAACCCAGAAGGTTTGTTGCTGCAGGTGCTTTGGTCTAAATCCTTGAAGTCTGGATCCAAAAAGCCTTTTTCAAACTTCCAAGCCTTTGGAGTCACCAAATATTGTTTAATCAGTATTGACATTTCTTGATTAACCATTTTAAATATTGCAATCAAATATGTTAGTTTCCAAAACCACAGCATCTCCCTTCAGTTTTATTCTCTTTTATGGGATTTTTCAGAGGATTGACACTTATTTTTACTGTGAAACTAGTCAATTGACATTATGGAAAGGGATTTCATAAGATCAAATTTACTATCAAAATTGACAGTTACAGTTTTAATTACCTTAAAAAAAAAAGCAAAATATCTGAAACAAACTTACCTTCATGTTTTCGGAGGTGTTGCAGAAGTTTTAATTTTAATCTAGAAGGGACAGATATAAAATAAAACATTGTTTTTTAAATGTTTTTAATTAAGTCTCTTGCTGACCAAGACTGCATTTGTTTAATTATATTGTGAAAATAAACATTATAATAAATGTAAAAATACTGTGACATGTTAAATAATTTGAAACAACTGTTTTCTAATTTATTATATTTTTAAATGTAATTTATTCCTGTAATGCAAAGCTGAATTTTTCAGCATCATTACACCAGTCTTCAGTGTCTTTGCTGATTTGCTGTTCAGTTATTATACTGGTGCACAGTTATCACTAATGTTTCATATTGCTGATTAAAATATCAAGGATATTTTTTTTTCAAGATTCTTTGACGAATAGAAAGTTCAAAAGATCAGCATTTAGTTTAAATAGATTTTTTTAACAACATTTTATGTTTTACTGTCACTTATGATAACGCATCCTTTCTGAATAATAATATTGCTGAATAGGGATCATGTGACACTGAAGACTGAAGTAAGGATGCTGAACATTCAGCTTTGTGTCACAGGAATAAGATACATTTGAAAATATATTACAAAAGAAAACACATATTTTAAATTGTAATAGTATTAATACATACTACTGTAAAACTAAACACACTATTAGTGTTTTTACTGTTTAAGCTCATAAATGCTGCCTTTGGCAAGCATACGAGACTTTAAAAAATAATTTAATACTCATAACGTCTCCAAACCTTTGACAAGTACTACATATATAGTCTTGCATAGGGCCTGTGTTGGAAAAGAAATGTCCTCAGGCAGCCAGGGATAAACATCATGAAGACTCTTTGTAAAGCAGCCCTTATCTCTGCAATTAAATCTTATTTCTCACTCTGACACAACTATTACTTTATTTCTAACCTCAAAGAACCTTCACCCTTAACCAAAGGAATGTACTGATGCAACCAATTTGATCAGATGAATCAGAATATGTTGCCAAAATGTGGAACAGAGAAATTATTCATAAATTAGCATTCTTTCTGTCAGTGTGCTCTTAAATGCTTATATAGCATATGAAGACTAATTAACATTTTTTAGTGTTTTAGAGTGGGTTTATTACTGCAATTCTGCATAATTAGGACGAACAAATGCCCTGTTATGGCTTGTGACGTCCCTTTTATATTAAGCACATTAAGTCTGAGTCACTGAGCCTCCACACACACACACACACACACACCCACACACAGCTCTTGAACAGATATCACAGGGTCGAGGACAGCACATATTTTTTGGTTCTATGGTGTTGATGTGCTCCTCTATTTTCAGTTTCTTAAATAATGTAAATTAATGTGGGTCTGAAATGACATGGTGAATAAATGGTGACAAAATGTTTCCATTAACTATTCTTTAAGTGCTGTTATTTCGCATTCGGTGAGCTGTTGTGCTTTCAGAGGCTGTAAAGCAACCTTGATTCTTCCTGCCTCCCATCTTTCTCCTTGTGTGTCACTAAACTGATTCTTGTGTTTTTGATTTTGTTGTCCTATTAGGCCATCATCATATTGTTCATCGATGTGACACAGAGCTGAGGACAAGATGTTGTCTTTCTTTTCTTTTCTACAAAACTATTAACATTAACAAACTGGTCAACATCTCCACAGGTAAAACAACATAAGAACATGCTAAGTGGGAACATGCTATACACAAGTCATGTGAAAAAGAAACTTAGGTTTCAATGGTTTTACCTCAGGACATAGTAAAAAAATCTGGTCCAGCTGATATGAAAAAACCTCAGATGAACAACAACATGCAACAAATTACATTGTCATTATTTAAAATTGAAAAATAAAGCCAAAATGGACAAGCTAAAGTATGTGTGAAAACCCTCATGACTCAATAGCTAGAAGAACCATTTTTAGCGTTTTTTTTTTTTTGTCAGTCTCTCACATTGTTGTGGAGGACTGTTGGCCCGCTTTTCTTTACAACATGGCTTCAGTTTATGTACGTTTTCAGACTTTTATTTATGCACCACTCTCTTCTCTCTTAAATGGATACTCCACCCTAAAATAAAACAATTTGTCATTAATCACCTACCCCCTACGACCTTGACACTGTTATTTACTTGGCAGTCTATGGGACAGTCTCAAGCCTCCAGGTTTTTATCCAAAATATCTTAAATTGTGTTCCGAAGAAGAACAGAGGTTTTATAGGTTTGGAACGATATGGGGGCAAGTGATTAATGACAAAATTTTCATTTTGGGGTGGAGTAACCCTTTAAGGTCAGTCGGGTTGAGGTCTGGACTTTGACTGGGCCATTGCAACACCTTGAGTCTTTTCTTTTTCACATGTTCTGTTGTAGATTTGCTGGTGTGCTTGAGATCATTGTCCTGTTACATGACCCGATTTCAGACAAGCTTTAGCTGTCGGACAAATAGCCTCACATCTGACTGTGCAGGATATCTAGGAATACAGAGAAGTTCATAGTCGACTCGATGACTGCAAGTTGCTCAAGTCCCATGGCTGCAAAACAAGCCAAAATCATCACCCTTACAGTGTTTACCTAATTTTAAGACCCTCTTAAGACCCGATGATGTTTTTCATTACGTCCTGATTCATAAAACCATAGAATTCAAAGAGTGTATACGGTCTTTTTCACATGACTGCATCATGGGATTGAGAATTTCCTTAGATGTCCTGAAAAGAAGATTTGATCAGATTCAGTAAACTTCTTGGAATTAATTTGCCCCAAAAGTGCAGTTAATTACAACAACATGTTTTTATTTATGTGTTCTGGAGGGGAAAGTTGTCTATATGCTTGATTGATATGTGGTAACAGTCTGCTTCATTCCAGCTTCCTTCTGCTTTGTGTCTCAAACAATTGTATTACTACTAACCAGAACAACAATGGATTGTGTCCTCAGATGCCCCCTTAGAGTGATTGCATCAGTGGATGTGTGACGTGTGTCTGACGCTCAAAACAAAACCCAGGCTAATCCCAGACTTAATCTCAGTTGTATCCCTCAAAATAGGTTTAACCCCTGTAAACCGACTAGAGCCTTAATGGCCAATACATCTTGTGTTAACTGTGGGGCTTTTTGTGGATGTTTTGTCAGTTTTATTCCTTTTTGCTTAAGCATTTATATGTAATTTGAAAAGTGTTAATACATCTAGACATTTCTCCAAAGGCCCAAAATGACGTATGTTGATAATAACAATAAAAACAACAGCTTTATGATTAATGATTCAGGTTTATCCCGTGCATTGGAGCAGTAGATGTACAGACACTGTGTTGTGTGTTAGTTTGCCATCTGTTGGTTGGAAAGGAGATTGACAGAAATGACTGAATTGCAGTTGCTTTATTAGTGAATAAGTAAAAACATTAGTATAAATTAGCATAGCATTGTTTTTTATTATGATGGTATCTTGTTATATAAATAGCAATATTACAATTAAACATGAAGATTTTTATGACTTTTGGTAACATTTATGAACTCCCACACAATAAAGACTATAGACATAAATACGAAATCAGATCAAAAACACAATGATAACAATATTCATCCGCTGACCTGAACAGCTTATTATTTGTTTTGGCATTTTCTGTAAAAATTACACTTTAAACTTAAGCATATATTTCTGCATCTTTATGAACATGAGCGAATTCCAATTAATATCCATGAGGGAATTTTCTTATATTACAGCAATGAGAGAGTTTCCCTACGTTTCTTTCTGAAAATGTTTTATCAATGTTTTTTTTTTGTTTTTTTTTTCACAGTAATCCATTTTCGATGGCTGGGATTCAATTAGTTCTTTACCGTTTTCCAATTCATACAGTTTAGATAAAGGGTCCAGATTGGAAATAAGTCTGATGTTTAATGGCAAGTAACTACAAATTTGGAGCTCTTGATTTCAGCATGATACCTACTTATGATTATGATTTCATAAAAATAAAAAAAAACACCAACTCCTCCCCTTTATCATATAATGTACAGTATGTACATGTCAGTTGTATGTTTATGTAATAGTGCTTTATGTATATACAATTCAAGCATCTCACCTGCTGAACACAGGTCCTCACAAAACCACTGAAATGCTCTCCTGGACTAACCTCAATGGATGCATTTGGTTGATGTGTTTTGTTTGTGTTTGGCCTCACACATGTCTCTTCATGTGTAATGCCAGGTGGTCGGATCGGCTGAAGGCTCTGTGGCAGAGCATACACTCGTATGGCTTCTGTCCCGTGTGTTTTCGGAAGTGTCTCGTCAACTCATCCGAACGGGCGAACTTCCACCCACAACCTTCCCACGTGCAGTGGTACGGCTTTTCCCCTGAGGACAACCGAAATAAGAGAAGGTAAGAAATGGGTTGCATTTCTGCATACTCTCAGCCTCTGCATTTTCGGTTTATTTTATGAGTTCTGAAATTATGATCTCAACGCTTCCACTTTTTAGATTTTTTTTAAACATGATGGACTGTTGTACCCCTAAAAGGTTTTTAAAAACAATGAACTGTGATTAGATAGTTTACAAGTGAATCTGATGGTCTCTTTCTTTCTAAATGCATTCAAACAAGCCTTTATGCGCGTGAACCTTGGACACCAAAACGGAGCAACAGTCAGCAACAGGATATGATGTCATGTGTCTTTGTGTTTGCATGTGGAAGCAAATGAAGACAAATCTCTTGCAGTGTTGTTATTGTTAATTAAACTAAAACTAGTAAACATTCTTTAGTTAATTGTTAAAGCTAAAATAAATAATAAAGCTAAAATATAATAGAATGATCAGATGAAAAACTTAATTCAAATGTTTGTTTTTTTTAAATTGAAATTGAAAATGAAAAACTATTGCCTTGGCAACTAATTGAAGTACTTAAATCACTAAACTAAGACTGAAATAATAATATATTAAAAAAGATGAAAACACGTAATGAAAATAGTTGCAGTAAACTAAAACAGAAAGAACAATAAATTAAACATATATATATATATCACAAAAACACACCAAGAAATTTAACTGTTTTCTACTTTAATTAATTTTTATAGTATTTGTTGTTGCAGATCTGAAGACATGCCATTCTATAATATTCAGATCAGATTCAGTGTTTTTAGATTACCTGTGTGTGTTCGGAGGTGTGCTTTGAGATGAGAGCTCTTGGTGTAATTCTTATGGCAGCCTGGGTATTCACAACTGTGAACCGTGGCTTTCCTCTTCAACACCCCTCTCCTCATGCGCTTCCCCTCCAGACCTGCAGGAGGCACTGTGGAGTCGGGCACCATGCTTTTTGTGGGCGGATAGTGACTGGCCGGCTGCCTGTGTGTGTAGCTCACTTGTGGTTGGTAGAGTTTGGGGTGTGTGTAGTTTTGGATTAAGTTATAGTGATGTTGTGGAGGAAAGAGCAGTGCCTCCATGGTGATCCCAGACGTCTGGATAAATTTTGAGTCGGGAAAGGGTATCAAAGGTGCAGGCTGAGGATAATGTCCAAAATCCCATGACTTCATCTTGCCATTGCTGTTTCTCTCATTTTCTCTGTTGATTTCATGAACAATAGGGAAACTACTGAACTGGTGGTTTTCTGGTTGAGAGAATGCTTTTGCTGTTTGCTTTTGCTGCTCCAAATATCCTCCATCAAAGAGATCAGGCAATGAGCAACTTAAAGTTGCTTCATGAGGAAGCAGCTCAGCCAGCGAACTTGAAATGGACACTTGGTGTCTATTTGAACTTGACTGGTCCTCCAGGTAAAGATCAGGACAGTAAACCTGGTCTTGCATCAGCGGGTGTTGGGAAGTGTAATTTTGAGAGTTGGTCCGTTCAGGTGATGCTTCACCCCAATCTGACAACAGGAACTCCATATCCCAGCATCCCTCACTGTCATCATGGTGTTGAGCTGACAGAAACCCAGAAGGTTTGTTGCTGCAGGTGCTTTGGTCTAAATCCTTGAAGTCTGGATCCAAAAAGCCTTTTTCAAACTTCCAAGCCTTTGGAGTCACCAAATATTGTTTAATCAGTATTGACATTTCTTGATTAACCATTTTAAATATTGCAATCAAATATGTTAGTTTCCAAAACCACAGCATCTCCCTTCAGTTTTATTCTCTTTTATGGGATTTTTCAGAGGATTGACACTTATTTTTACTGTGAAACTAGTCAATTGACATTATGGAAAGGGATTTCATAAGATCAAATTTACTATCAAAATTGACAGTTACAGTTTTAATTACCTTAAAAAAAAAAGCAAAATATCTGAAACAAACTTACCTTCATGTTTTCGGAGGTGTTGCAGAAGTTTGAAAACGAAGGCAGAGCAGCCTGTGTCACAGCCATCTGTTTGATGTTATTATCAAAAAAACTTTCTAATGTCCCCAAAAGAGGCAAGTCTAAGCGTCGTCTTGTCCAAAATGAGTCTTAGATGTGCAGTAGACAAAGGACACGAACCCAGAAATTAGTGTTACATTCAAAATATATATAAAGAATAAAAATAAAAAACTTCACAGTGGCATTAATGCTGGTTACCCCCTTTCCCTCTCTTTCTTCCCCCCACTCTTTCTTCCTCTCTATCAGTGATAACCTTACGTTTAAGGCCCCTGACAGTTGTGATTGTGGGTGGAGTTTAAATTTGAGTCCAAAAATGTTGAAAGTTGCAATTCAAAAAGTTATACTCAACAAAATTAACAGCAAAAATAAACAATGTGGATAAACATAATAATTACATTACTTATAATATCACCTATTTCATTCTGCTGAACCATTAGAGGAAAACAAGTTGCGAAAATAAATGTTCACTCTAATATTTGTTTATGATGGCCTATTAAATCTAAAATGAGCGAGAACAAGTAAATAATATATTAATAATATATCTTAATTTATTCATATATATTTATTTAAAATAAATTCAGTTGTTAATAATAAATTAATAAAAATGTTAATAAGTTGAAAAGCCAGTAACGGTCAACATAAAATTATTATAATTAATGCTTTTGATGCATAAAGTACTATGAATAATTCTATTTGATGATATCGAAAGCTGAGATGTGTGGAACCTTGTTTGCAAACAGTATCAATGTGGTTAAGTGAGTTGAAGTGGAATGTACAGTGAATACATTTACACTTAAAGCTGTATATTAAAGCGATACATCTCTTGTGAAACACTTAAACTGTGAGTGTGCGATTCTCAGAAGGCCGGTGTTCAGTAGGTGATTATGTGCTGGAAAGCGGTTATCAGTGTGGTTAGGGTGATGAGAGGCCTCCTGTCCTTTATGAGATAATAGAGCTCTGGGTCCCTCTGATGCCTCTTTCCCCACAGATAACAGCACATACACACACTTTCACCGTCAAACCTCGCTGCTGAGCTGCCTTTGTTAAAAGCCACTGAATTGACTAATTTGAATGAGAACACATCATTTTCCTATGCATTTATACCGTGCATGTGTGGGTCCGTGAGAACAAAATACACAACCAGACAGGTTAAGCTCACTCAAATGAAGTGGCTAAATAAACACAAGCAGATCTGCAATGTCAAGATCTCTTGAAATCCAATTGTAACTTAATGGAACGTCAGCCTTTAATGATTATGATTACACAGAGCTTATTTTACTAGGATTATTTGCTAAGACTTTTAATTGGACACCTTTATTGCATTATGTATATATTATAAATTGTTCATATTTTAGTTTCTGTGTATTAATTTGGAATATTCTTATTGTCAGGTAATTGTCTTCAAAATGCATGTACTGGTTATGAATCTTTATTTAGATACAATACCTCAGTAAAAGTATACTAAATATTCAGAAGTTTGGGGATAAGAAGTTTTGACCGATTTGAAGTTGAAGAATACATCCACCAGGGACTCTGTGTGTCAGATCCGCTCTTCTATCAGTTGATGGAAGGAGAGGGTCTAGTCACAACAGACATAATGTGGACATATCCCAGCTTGCTCTTATTGGCTCATCTGCTCCCAGTGCTGTCGTAGACAGGTTTGGATGACCTTCATAAATACTTTATCAACGATGGAGAGCAAGCTGATCACCTCAATAGTTCTTGCAATCTTGACTGTCCCCCTTTTCTCCAGGCTGATTGAATGTGCTCAGACTTCCACTTCTGGACAAGATATAGAGACTCGTCAGAGAACCAAGATTTTGTTCTTCGGCGAGCGGCTGGACAGAGGGAAGTCTACAAAATCTAGATTTGCAAGCAGCACAAATTTGTTTGGAAGGGCGATTTGGAATTGGACTTTGAGTTCAGGGTTGCTCAAGCATGCCCAGTTTCGTTTGGAAGGCGACATCACTTTTTTCATGGCCTATTGCAGTCATATTTTAAGCATAACATGGACGATTTAGCGGTCTGAGCCTGCAATTATGTCTCCTCATCAAGCGCACATCTTTGAGTGACGATTGGAAGCGTCGATTGATCAAGAAGTAGTTGAGGATGAGCGAGTCATCGCCTGCTGGGTTCCTCCACATGAGTTGATGCCTACAGGGGTGTTGGAAGATGCTATTACCAACAACAGAGATGTTGGTCGAGGCAAATGATAAAAGGCGTAATCCTTTGTCAATGATTTCACCGATACCAAACTTGCCCATTGTCTTTTCCCAGCCGTCACAGTTGGTGGCAATGTGGGCAATGTTGGTCAACTTAGTATTCAGATCCAAGTCCAGTTGTGTTGCAATTGGTAGAAGTCATCTTTGACCTCATCTGGGCTTGTTTTGGTTGTAAAATAGATAGATTGGTGTGCTTGGATAATGCCATAGACGGTTAGTACAGCCAGGCGGTTTGATATAGGTTGGAAGGCCAATTCACACCTTGATGCCCCGTCGTCCATCATAAAGGCTAATCCAACCTCTATTTTTATTTGTTTTTATTTAATTTTCATTATTTATTTTTTTCCTTTGAACTGGGCACGGTTGTGAACAGAAGTCTCCTTTTGACTAACGTGGTGGCCGGTCCTATTATTCCAAGCTCTGAGGCAAATTTTTGTTTTTCAGTGTAATGATATTTTTTTCTGATTGTTCCTCTTCGGTTTTGGCCAGTAAACCACTTCCCACCAGCACCC
Organism: Carassius gibelio; assembly: GCF_023724105.1. NCBI lineage: Eukaryota > Metazoa > Chordata > Actinopteri > Cypriniformes > Cyprinidae > Carassius > Carassius gibelio. The sequence goes on along the minus strand of NC_068376.1, from coordinate 5,952,000 downwards.
TGGGACTCCAGTGCCTTTGCATCAGCTGCATTGTTGGCATTTGCGATTTGTCTCAGGTCCACCGGTTTCTTGCCTAGCCGTCACCCAGTTCTGGTCATCTGGGCGGGACGAGTGAGGAATGCTAGGGACCAGGACAGTGGAGCTGCAAGAGTGGCTACATTGCAGAAGCTTACATATAATAGTTTTGATTTGTAGAACATTTTTTGAGCCCAACAAAATCCCCATTTTTCCATTTGTTACTTCTTGTTTGTTGGATGTGTCCAATCTGGAATTTACCTAATTTTATTTTTATATACAGCAGAAATTTACACGGCATTATCATAAAATGTCAGTTCCCTAAAGTAGTTTCAGGTTATCACAGAAAAAGTGTCCAGTATGTATTTATATAGTAAACAGAAGGATGTGTTGTGATCATTTAACCACAAGATTGAAAAAAAATGACTTGTTGCTTGTGGATTATGAAAGCTTCATTTGAAATGTTAGAAGTGACAAATAATTGTCTGAATTTCCAGGTACTCTTTTATGATGGGTTGCACTGGTCCTAACTACTTAGGGTCAAATGTAATTTTTTTAGGTGGCTTTTAGGTGATTTCTCCTAAAAAATCACATTATGGAAATTAAATTAGTATTAGTTCAGTAATTTGAAAGTGCTCGAATATTATGAAAAATAGCAATGCACAAGACAAGAAATATAAATGGCAATATTTGTTTCTGTTTTTTTCTGTCCATGTGACACTGACAAAACAATCAAATGATTACAGTTCCTCCCATCTGAAGTAAACATGATGTTAGATTTAAAATGCAGTTCCTGCATGACTATCCTAACCACATGTTCAGGGTTGAGAGGAACAAAAAAGAAATCATATTGGTCCAAATGGACCACTAATCTGTATATCGGTAAGGATTGGTCATACTCAGTGACTTTGTGGCTAACGGTCCTGCTTAACACAACAGTTCTGTTTTTTGGGGTAAATGATGAAGCATGAACACAAAGAATTATCAGTGGACAATTTTAAGTTTGTTTGGAAGTAGAGGACACAGAGATGAGTGAGTTTTGCACAAGAGTACATCAATTTCCTGTCATTGTCATATGTGGTTTTGGCTCACATGGGCCACTCGTGGGAGTGTCTTTCTGCCTTTCTTCTTTGATGTAATGGAAGGATGTGGTTTTCTTAAACATGAAACATGTTCGTTGGTGTTTTAATGTGTGGATGAGGAAGTTTGCGTAAGTGAATGGGAAGGGAGGTTCAGCAAGTGATGATTTTATGCGTCTGTCTTACCACTGACTCCACAAGCCAAATAAAGGCATTTTGTCATAAAAATATTTACACAGACCTGTAAGAGTTTTTGAAGCTCTAATAGCTGTCAAGAAACTGGAATATTTGGACTTCAGCACTGGAAGAATGTTATTTTGTGGGTATTTGCTCACAGCTCTGATCATCCTCACGCCACATTTTAGTGGTAAGTTTTTAATTTTCCACATTTATGTTTCTATATGATCACAATATCTGTCCCACTACAATGTAAATCTTGTAGCAAATCATGAAATGTTTTTGGACCATTATGGTTGAAATCCCTGTTCTTAGTAGATATATTCAGATATTTTTTTATTTAAAGACCCACTTTAGACCAGCATGGATTTCCGTGCTGGCCCAGGTTTGGAAAAAATCTAGCTGGATGACCAGATTGACCAGACATAATCGAGCACTTAAGTTTATTTGTAACTTTTGTAACTAATAGATTCACTTTTCCTTTGCAGCTGCTGAATACACTGCTCCACCGGCTCCTACACTGACACAGACAGCCATCAGAACCTCATCTGTGAAGTTGTTGTGTCAGGCTCCAGAAGGTTATGGTGGACTTGTGTTTAAACTTTTCAAAATGCGTGAGCTGATAGATAAGGTTGAGCATTCAGCCGAACAGCAAAGGGCTGTGTTTATTCTTAAGGGAAAAGATACAGAAAAAGATGATCAGTATTGCTGTCAGTATGACAACAGCATGTTCAGTTTCTATATGCAGCCAGAGCAGAAAGGTAAGTGTTTCTTTTATATTATATTTTGTTATATTGTACACACACACACACACACACACACACACACACACACACATACACATCTACACACACACACACACACACACACAAACAGACACACACTGCTTTCCATGTATTAGGTTGATATAACATAACTATAATGGTTTTTATACGGTAAAAACTGTATTTTCTATCCCCTTTTCCTTAACCTACAAGGGGTAAAAAATCTTTTTTTTCACAAAAAAAAAAAAATCATATATTTTTAGATTTTCAAAAACATTTATTATGTATGATTTACTAGCTTGTTTTCTTGCTGGGACCAACAAAATTTCCAAAAATGACCAAATGTCCCTAAAAGGATAGTAATATCTGTAGTTTTGACCTTGTGGGGACATTTGGTCTCTGTAACATAGGGAATTCCAGGTACACACACAAATATTTTTTCTTTGCTTTATGTTAGTGATCCTGCTTGAATAGTGCATGAATCTCTGTTAGCTGAGGCACAGGTTTAGGTCGTTTGCAGCTGTAGCGAGAAAGGTTTGAGGTCACAGTGGTGTGACGGTTAAAGAAACAGCTCTGTCTACAGTTGAAAGTTCCTTACCACTAAACCAAACTACTCCACCCAGCAGTGCTTTACATCTTTAGTGTTGTATTTCAATCAGTATATTAGTATTATGTTAGTACTATGTCTCTTATCTTTATTTTTTCACACATATATTCTAAAAACACTAAATGCTTATAACTTTCTTTCTTCTTCTTGTCTCAGTCGGTCCCCCTCCATCCCCTCAGCTGGTGGTCGAGCCCTCTAGTGGGAATGTTAGTCCTGGTGACACACTGTCATTCCACTGTCGGGCTCCACCAGACCATCAGAAACGTTCTCCTGAGGCTTTTCTCTTGCTCCGGAGAGCCAAAGGAACCCCAGGCTCCATGGTTGCTCCAGCCCAGCTGGTGTCTCAGTCTAATGAAGCTCACTTCAATGTGAAGACAAAGGGACGGGAGGACGGTGGAGACTATGTCTGCCTCTACCAGCTCAAATCCCAGAAGACGGGACAGGTGAACTCCACAGCCAGTCAGCCGGTACACATTACTGTGATAGGTGAGAAGACAACTGTTGGATTGATGTGTATGATATTCTTATTACATTTTGTGCTTAATTATATTCTTCAAAGATAAAGCAATCACAAAATTCACCACAGAATGTACAGCCATGGCCAGCTTACCTACCTCTAAACACTATGTATTCATAAAACAGTCTGCATAAATACCCGGATGTATTCTATGTCAGGGTTGGCAAGGGAGGAACTCAAGTGCAGACAGGAATCGGGTTACACAGAGGATTTATTATATACAAAAAAAGGGGAAAAACAAAACCCACGAGGGGGAAAACAAGGGATAGGGTAGACACTAAATAATTTAACAAAAACTGAGTAGACAAGGTAAACAAGGACTCTAAACAGGAGAACACGAACTACAAATAAACACTCTCTGCTAGACAAAAGACTTCTTTGAGGGGTTTCAAGGACAAGATATCTCAGGAGGCTGACAGGTAGGAACACATAAGTTGAACAGTTTGAGGAGACAATAAACCGACGCAAGACAGAGCACACTAGGAGATCTAAATAGGGGAACAATTAAGACACGACAGGTGGCACAGATAGGACAATCACGACAAGACTAGGATAACAAGGGGGGCGGGGCAAGGGAACAAGACAACACAAGCACATGGCCCAAAGACAAGGCCATGTGCTTGAACACAAAACACGGGTCTGCCATGATCCTGCCTCAAGACTAGGAAAAATCAAGGACACGAGGGCAGAATCATGACATTCTATCCTGCTAATATCATAATATATCAGGCCATCTCTTCAGTTCTCTCTTCACAGCAGTTCAGTCAGTGTACTGTTTGAGTGCATGAATTACTCCGGGATATTGGTTTGTTTGAACTCAGAGGGAGTGTCAGCCATGTTAAAAAAGTTTGTGGATTAATGCTTCTTGGAGACGTGAACCATTTCAAACGATTCAGTTCGATTTCGTTCATGAACTGGATATCACTACACTTGAACGCGCTCACAATACACCCGGAAGAGAAGACAACGCTAAATAAAGTCATAGTTTTTGGACCAAAATGTATTTTCGATGCGTCAACAAATTCTAACTGCCCCTATGATATCACATGGACTACTTTGATGATGTTTTTCTTACCTTTCTGGACATGGACAGTATACCGTACACACAGCTTCAATGGAGGGACTGAGAGCTCTCGGACTAAATCTAAAATATCTTAAACTGTGTTCTGAAGATGAACAGAGGTCTTACGGGTTTGGAACGACATGAGGGCGAGTCATTAATGACATAATTTTAATTTTTGGGTGAACTAACCCTTTAATTCCCCAGTGTAGTGATGGGGACAAAAAGCACCATCTTTTGGATGAGAGGTTTGTGACGAGTGGGGCGGTGCCGAGAGACGTGGGAACAGGAGTGAGGCCGGTGGAGTGATTGAGAAATGAGCGACACCTGTTCGACCCACCGGTCTCGAGTCCCACGGAGGAGATGGAAGGATATAAAACAGGAGCGACGACAGTGAAGGACGAGAGAGGACCAGGCCTGGATTTTACAATGTTTAACCAATGTTCTGACTCTCTGTGATCATTAAAAATCCCAGGATGTCCTTCATAAAAGAGTAGGGGGTGTAACCAAATTCGCCTATTCTCCTTTGACCATAATGGCCTCCTAACCATCCCCATACACTGATTGGCTTCATCACTCTGTCTCCTCTCCACCAATAAGCTGGTGTGTGGTGGGTGTTCTTGTGCAAGATGGCTACCGTCGTATCATCCAGGTGGATGCTGCACACTGGTGGAGGTTGAGATTACCCTCTTCTATGTTAAGAGCTGTGAGTGCCCAGAAAAGCACTATATAAATGTAAGGAATTATTATTAGTATTATACTTATACATTTCAAGATCAAGCACATAATCTGGCAGTACATTAATTCAAATGGAGCTAATGAACAAATTATTGTCAAGATGTCAAGAGGACAATGGACTTTTTGCCTATCAAAATTTCACAGAGATTTTTGCTAATATGACCATACCTTTATGAAGTTGAATTATTTGTGTTGCTGCCTACAAGTACGGCCACTTTTTTGCAAGTGAAATCCAGTCATTCCAAAAGAAATCCACTTGATCAGACGTTTCACGATGGATAATGTCCAATTTTTTTTTATGTGACAGCACCTTTAAGGAATGTGTTAAAATAATAACTTTCAGCTCTTTATTCTTCGATGCTGTCCAACTATACTCAGTCCTTGGATGGGCCCATGGAAAGAATTATGAACATGTCAATTCTCTGTCCACAACACTTATTATTACATCCTTACATTATATAGTCATATCGTAAGGGGTGGTGCAGTGATTCATAAAATGAGATATGGATTAAATATGTGTGGTACACAAGCCAAGAAATATACCTTATATAAAATGGAAGTATGACCAGGAATTTCTGGACATATTAGGAGCACACTTGGCCAAGGATACCTTTTTCCAAAATGAACTTTTCAGTGCAGTCAGTCTAAACTCAGTAACCTTCAGGCCTATAGCCTCCGTCCTCCTCTGAATAGCTGAACTCCTGAAGAAATATACATGTGTATGCATGTGTGTAGACATTGAGATAGAGAGAGGTAAGACTTCCAAGAGAAGAGAGAGAACAGAGAATGGAGGAGGGACTGAGACAGAAGAAAACGGGTGAGAAGGGAGGGATTGCAGAGAGACAAACTTACAGAAACATCTGGCAGAGAGCCTGATATAATCTAACAGAATGTTTTAATCAAAAATGAATATTTTGTCATCATTTATTCACCCTCATGTTCCAAATGTGCATACATTTCTTCCTTCTGTTGAACACAGAAGACATTTAAACAACTTGAGGGTGAGTAAAATAATGACAGAATGTTAATGTTTGGGTGCACTATTCCTTTATGGTAGACAGTAAGCAACAAGGCATCTCACTTTGATGTGCACATTTGTGCTAATAAGCAAATGATCCCATGTCTCTGTGTCGGTGTGTGTTTCCTCTTACAGAGCTCCCAGTCCCCACTTTGTCCTTGTCCCGACACAAGGGTGAAGTTCTGGAGTGTGTTGGGTCACCCTCATATCCTCAAAGCTACTTCAGTTTATTTCGTGTCGGTGTCCTGTCACCTGAGGCGACCCATCAGGCTTCCCCGATTCAGTACAGTGCTAGATTTCCCATACCCATCCGTTATGAACGTGGTGTACAGTATCAGTGTCAGTACAGCGTGTCATTGGGCAACACCAAGGCGTACTCTAAAATGAGCTCACCAGTAACTATCCCATGCATTACAGGTAATGAATGTATCATACTAAATGTCATATTATATCTCATGACGTTACATAAATAAGACCTGATTTATTGCATCATTTTACAGGATATCATGTATGCACATCGAGCTCTACAGGTAATATTGAATTATTGCCATGCATACTATATATATTGTATATTTGTAGCTATCACAGTAATGTAGCACATCAAACATGCCCAAGTTGCTATCTAAAACACTTTCCTTTGTTTTCATACATGTCTATGGATAGGCAACACAGACCTGGCTCTGATTGTTGGCTCTGTGTCTGCGGGTGTTCTGTTTCTCACAGTGGTGGTAATCCTGGGCTTTGCCATACACAGACATTGTGAGTTTTACATATCTAGTCTCATATGTTAATTGCTCATTAGTTTTCATTTGAAGTCTAGTCTCTGATGAACTATAATACTCAGTGGTGATTACTTTCTCAATCCATATAATTAAATAGTGGAACAATACAAAGTGAAAACACTCATTGTTTGTTTTTCCATTCATGCATGTAATCCTCATTAATATCAATTGAAATGTAATCTCTACCCATTTATTTGCAGTCCAAAAAATGTCAGAGAGAAGGAGACAAAGGTGAGGCACAATACTGGAGAGCGTACCTGATATTTGATTAAACCTGCATTTACATATATTCATTGGGTAGACATTTTCATTTCAAGCAACTTGCAGTTCACTAAGAGTGTACATAATGACATCACTGTCTATCACTGTGCTCAACTATTTGAGTTGCAGGAATAAAGATTATCTAAATTATTTAAGTACACACTAATGTGCATTTTTTTCTTAAAAGACAGCAATACTAAATTGAATTAGCAATTAAAATGATTCAATATTTAAATGATTTGTAATTATTTTAATATCATAGCACACTGCTAATATGAGTGATATGAAAGTGATCAAAAATATAATAAAACTCTTTCCACAGAGATCAAGAAAAATTCTGGCAACATGTGCACTCCAGAGATCATATTGTTGGTAAGTCACTGTGACAATCTGGTCATCATCTAAACGCTTAATAAATCTCCCATAATTATACCATAAGCATCACAGATATCTGATTTTGTCTTGAGGTTTATTGATTTTCTCTCACCATTATACACTTTTTTTTTTTTCATCAGATCTGACTCTGCAGCGTGTTGACATTGGAACTGAGGTAATGATGCACCGTTTCCAACCTTCTCTTGTGATTCCCTTCACAAAAGGCTTAACTAGTATCTCGTTCTAAGTATTAAGGTTAACAATATGCTGATTCGTTTAGACAAAAATGAGAGCGGAAGAATAAGATCACAGAATAAGATTTCTTTACATCACACAGTGTTTGCCAACAACCTCATGTTGCATTATGTCCGCTGTGAGAAACACAAACTTATCACATCCCTTGCATGTTTTTAATGTGCATGTATTTCCAATCTACAGGAAAATGGACAAATGCTCAGAGGAGGAGCCTCATTGTCAGAGCCCATCTACGATTATCCCATGGCAACCTTTAAGAACGCCTCAGTTTACTGATGTCTATCTGTCTATCTGTCTATCTATCTATCTATCTATCTATCTATCTATCTATCTAAGGACCGGATGCTACATTTTGTGTTTCACATATTCTGTAAATTGTGATGTTTATTTAAAAGCTGTAACTTTTTTGTTATATTTGTAAAGTAATGAATGAGTAAACAATCTACTGTAGATATGATATGAATTTTTCTGTCAGCAGGGGGCTCTGAGCATCTAGATATAATGAAAGATTGACATTTCATTGAAGCACTGGCAGTTTTGAGTGCTGGGCATTTGATATTTGCAAATTGTTTATAGATTTAATCATGAAATGTGAAAGCTTTCATTTGTGTTTTGTGCAGATGTCACTTAGTTCAAGTGGTGCTTAAGAACTTCTTTCAGTTCCGTTTTGCTTATCATGACAATTTAAAAGGAACTTAATTTGACAGTCATGACAGAACTGCATTATTTGATACTAGTTTTTTTTTTAAAGACTTTTTGTTCCCATTTGTCTTCACATAGCCTGAAACTGTGTGAAGTATCATGATATCTTTTAATAATCAAGCAATAAACCATTAATAGCTCTCTTACAGTCTGAGATAATCAATCATAGTGGCATATGGTTGACTGAAGTTTTCTGCTTTGTCCTCTGAAGCACCTTAAAGTAGTTCACCCAAAAATGACCTTTCTGTCATCGTTTCCTCACCCTCCACTTGTTCCAAACCTGTGTGAGTTTCTTTCTTCTGTTGAGCACAAAAGAAGATATTTGGAAAAAATGTTGTAAATGATGACAGTATGTTTTATTTTTGAATTACCGTAATTATCCCCTGCATTTTCACAGAAACTCTTAGATCTGTCTGGAACAAAACAATGCTCAGTTACCGAAACACTTTAAAACAAATACAGATTATATATTTTGCCAGAAACTACCAATGCGTCACTAATCATATTGTTTTGTTTTTTCTAAGAATACAAAGAATTGTATTGTTTATTGGTCTTAAAGGTCATTTGGATTAGGCTCATTGAAATCTGAAATCAGTGGGCAGCTTTTCTCCAGTGGTATGGATGAGCTTCTGCCAAATCTGAAATGAGCATTCCCATGCAGCCTTGGCAAAAGAGTGAATGAATCATTCACAGGCAACTAGAGGGTCAGCAAAGCGTACTGTGCAAGTGTGTGTCGTGATCTCAGTCATGACTAATCTCACTCGGGCTCAGACGTTTTCTTTGTACCTTTCCTACAGAGCAATCATCACCATGGGGATGAATTTGAATGCCCACTGGTGTGTTGAGTCACGGCAGTCTGGTGTTCATAGTTTGCAGAAGGTTAGAACGGACTGTGATGTCATTGAACAGGCAAAGGGCTTTTGCATGGAAGCTGAATGGAATGCTAGAACATCGCCCTCTTTAATTGTTATTTTGAAAATCAAAGCCAAAGATATGGCGTAAGCATTACATTCTGGTTATTGTATCTATTGTGAAGTCAGTTATCTAGTTTCGGACTCCAAGGGCCAGACCTCTATCACAATACTAACAATGAGTCACATGCAACCATAAACAAAAAAGATGATAAACACATTTTTATTTTTATATTAGCATTTTTATTTATGCATCAATTAAACCATTTCCAAGTATAATATACCTTTTCTAATAAGTAATGAAATATTTCTCAAATAATGTTTATTTAAATATAATTCTTATATATTATTCCAGCCTTTAGACTGTTTTGTTACTATGGGATAAGCAGCTATGTTTATTGATTATAAATAACTATATAACTGTAAATCAGAACATTACATTGAGGATTACATAATTATTATACTGAAATCATTTTAAGCAGATATAATGCCAATAAACACTTGCCGACCATTATACCTGCTAACAACCGTTTGGCTCATCTGTTATTTACAATGCGTGTGTGTTTGCAGTGTCTTTTTGAGGCAAATGATGCTCTTTATCTACCCATAATGGCACGGTTTCCTTAAACCGGGAAACTGATCATTTGTTTACATGCTTTATTTTAGTTCACTAGTACTTGGTTGGCTTCAGATTGTGCATCAGGATGTTGTTTGTGTGTTTCAGTCCCAGTCGTTCACCATCCCTGACTCCCAGCGCTCGAGTAATGGATTTTTCTGCCTCGGGATCTTTACTGTAGTCTGTATTTATAAGAACATTAAAAAAAGGACATTAGTAAGTGAATTTAAAAATGAAAGCCATATCAAATATAGCATACAGTACATTCTCTAAAAACAGGTAAAGGTTGACACTGGCGCAGAACCTTTTCGAAAGGTAGAAATATGTATCAATAAGGTACTAATGTACCCTAAAATATACATTTTTGAGAGGGGACAGTTGTTGTTTTTTTTAAGTGTTGGCTGAAGAAATAATTTGGTCAAAAAATTAAAATTGTTTCCTCATCGTCTAAACCATGTGTTGTTTTAAACCCATATGACATTTTTCCTCCATGGGGATATTCTGAGGAATGTGTATACTGCTTTTTTACAAACAATAAAAGCTAATGGTGACCAGGCAGTGTCAAGCTCCAAAAATGAAAAAAAGCATCCTTAAAGTGATCATTTGAAGGCATATTGAGTTGTTATTCACGGGAAAATGTGTCAAATTACATTCATATTTGCATATATTCATATGTGGCACGTCACAAAAGATTTGATATCAGTGATGCTATATTGTCACATAAGTGATCATAGCACACCAATTTTGAATACACATTCAAATAAGTACATTTGAGTTATATTTGAGAAGTGAATACATTTGACTTTCCACTGAATGTCAGTGTAAAGTTATCTTTTTTTATTATTTTTTTTTTTTGTAGCTCCTGGTCACCATTCACATGTCATATGCAAGGGAACAAGGTGAACTTTCTGTCTAACACCTCCTTTTTGTGTTTGACAAATGAAAGTGAAAATGAAAAAACTGATGACAGATTTTTTATTTTCGGGTGAAAGGCTCCTTTTTAAACAGATAAAAAATAAAAAAAAACAGACCATGCAATTTTTACTTCCTCATTTATAAGGTAGGCACTTTTTCTCAAAGCAAATGAGAGCTGAGATGAACTAAAAAAAAGCCTCTGTCTTCAGATAAAGGCAGTGTATTAACTTGCCAACACCTATCGGTTTTGATTGCACTGATTGTGTTGGTTACATGATACTTTCCTGGCTGAGAATATTCAGTGGAAATAGTGATAATGCGGTGATGACCTAATCTTAATTTTTAAGAATGCAGCTAGGATGAACTCTGCTCTGTACTCTCATTATATGAATGATAAGCTGCTTTTTCAGCAGCGTCACATTTAAGTGTGTGTGTGTGGTTGTGTTTGCGTAGGGAGGGTGACTGAAACTTTGGTACCCTTTTATTACCTATTGAAAGGTTGAGGAGCTTTGGTATCTATCTGTTCATTGTTCAAGAAAAACCTCATTTCATGGATTACCACATTCAGAATTTGATCCTCAGACCTGTGGGTTTAGCCACAATGCTTCCAACACCAGTGTAACTGAGGCACAGACATTTAGTTCTAGAGGAGAATATAGAAGAGATTCAAACAAAAAGTCTACCTCTGACAGTTGTCTTTGATCTTCATCAGATTGGGACGGTGGCCATGTAAGGTCCAGTTTCCCAGTGGATTGACGCACTGTAAGCAGAAGACAGATGTTTATTTCAGTGAATGCACTGTATAATCCATTAATGAACCGGATGTTTATGACAATATCTATGCATAATGATCATTGACTGAGAAAACAACAAAAGTATGGACAAGTAGGCACATATTTTCTCATAGTATTATTTTATGTTGCAATTAATTTGATTTATATTTGAACTTCAAGTTTTTAAATGTAAGCATTTATATCAAGATTTAGATGAGAAACATCTAAAATATAGCAGAATTTCACACTATAAAGGATAATAAAGACTTTTTTTAAAGAAACATTTAGCCACAGTTCATACAAGTCACTTCTACTGCATCACAGTAGTATAAAGTTATGACACCAGTGATAGTGGTCTATAACTGTTAGCTGCCCTTACAAAAATGTTTTATGGTTATTGAAATTAACATAGCTATTGAAGTTATTGTTATTATACTAAAGCAGAGGTAAAGTAATATTGGCCACCATCAGCCAAGGAAGAATATAAAATGACAGAAGGATTCTGAAAATATCTCACTATTAGAAGTAGATATCACACAAATTATGATATTACAGTAGTAAATTATCTGTACTATGGCATTTTTGTCAGAAATTGTTATGCTAATAATCGTAAAGGATTGCTCTTCTGAGTAAACCGGAATGGAGATTTTTCTTCATAAGAGTGAGTCAGACATAGAAATGAAACAAAAAAAAACAAAACATAACTTTCAAAATTACTGTACTCTAAAAAAAGGGTGTTCTTTTTTCCAACTTCCATATTTGAACCAAATTTAGGTTGAAACAACCCAGTATTTTTTAGAGTGTGGAAAACAAAGATATATCACTTCCCCATAAGTTTAATAGGAAATCTATGTGTCACAATTGTTAGCTTAAATGCTTGGATCATTTCTCTATATGAAGACTAGCAAGCATTTCAGCAGGCTTGTACAGTAGAAAAAGATCATTTTACAACTGTAGTTGATGTATTATTGGACACATGTTATATTTCACAAATGCATTAACATACACATTTCCAGAACACAGTACTCTTATCCATACTCTTACTCTGTATTATGCTCATGTCAGGCCACAGAAATGTCAAAAACAGGGTTACATTAGTACTGGTGACACAACCCCATATTAGCATTTTTTTGCCTCTTTTTGTTTGTTCGCTGCCATGGTGAAGCGCAAACTACCAAGCTTCCAGTCAAATGATAATATGGTTAAATAAACTTTCTAGACACACAGAAAAGTGTTAGAATCATTAATAAATAATAGATAAGAAATAATAGCTCACAAGTGTTGATTTTTGGTTGTGTTGCTTTTGTTAAGTTTTTCCCATAGCTGAAGTAGTAGAGCATTGTGCTAGCAACACCAAGGTCATAGGTTTGATTCCCAAGGAATGAACACATACAGCATCTTGAATGCAACGTAAACTGCTCTGGATTAAGTTGTCATTCAAATGTATAACCTTTGACTGACAGCAAAGGTTAGTGAAGTCGTTAAAGATGTCGTGGCCTAGTGGCTAAAGAATATAACACCTAACCCTAAGGTTGTGGGTTTGAGTCTCGGGTTGGCAAAACCATGACTTAGGTGCCCTTGAGCAAGGCACTGAACCCCCAACTGCTCCCTGGGTGCCGCAGCATAAATGGCTGCCCACTGCTCCGGGTGTGTGTGTGTGTGTGTGTGTTCACTGCTGTGTGTGTGCACTTAGGATGGGTTAAATACAGAGCACAAATTCTGAGTATGGGTTACCATACTTGTCTATTTGTCACTTTCACTACTAAATGAATGCTTATTTTTCAGGATTTGTTTTTAGTTATGACGTGTTCTTTGCATATGTATCCTACGTTTATACATTTTCTCTACGTTGCATCCTCTCCTGTAGCTAAAACAGTAGCGTGTGCTGCTAGAAATGCAAACATTATGCGTGTGTTCACAGGAAATGCATGAACTGATCAAATGTATTTTGTGTTATTTTGAATGCGACAGAATTTGAATGACAAATGCTTCTTTGTATGTGTCAAGTAGCTTAAATGGTTGATTGTGATGTTAGCAACGCAGAAGTCATTTGTTTGATTCTCAGGCAATGCATGAACTGTATATTGAATGCATATGTTTCTTTGGGTTTTCATTTACATTTATGCCTTTAATATCCAGCGTATACCAATCCTACTTTCAATATGTTCTTTTCACCTACAAACATTAAAGTAGCAATGGCGTGAATTCTTCAGTTGATTTGAACTGCTCTGTGAACAGAAATCAATTTACGTGCTTCTAACAATGACTCACCTGACGTAGTGGTGGTGAACGTCTCTAATTGGTGGTCTGCTGAAGTCAAATCTGTCCATTGAGGTGGGGGAATCTCTTGGATAGAGGTTCCCCTTTCCTCTTTCACTCTAATTTCTGTTCTAAAATCCATTCCTTCTCCACTTCCTTCATCTGTGTACATGGCTGCTCCTCCATAAAGACTGTTTCTCTGCCTCTGTAGTTCTTGTTCCCTCTTCTTAGCCTCCTTAATGTCCAGCTCCACCTGAGACTGCAGACTTATAGAAGAGCGGAGCTTGAAGAAAGGGTTCTCCTTCACCAAACTCAAATCTTCATCTTCAGTCACTTCTAAATTTGGACTTTGTCTTGCTCTGACAGGCTCAGCAGAAGAAGCCCTCACACCCTCTGAATTCATCACTTTCACAGATCCTCCATCTGCCTTAGAACCTCCGTTTGGTCCTCCAGCAGTAATGGGAATAGCGTTGGACTCTATGATGATTATCTGGCCCTTGATTCCCTCAGATAGACCAGGTCCTCGAGCAGCAGGCGGGTTGCCGTTGGTTCCTCCAAACTGGGCCATAGCTGGTGGGGTGGGAGGATTCTGTGAGAATTGCATTAGGAGTTGTTTAACATCAACAGCAGAATCAACATCCTGTATTCCAGCGGCTGACTCTGCGGTGGAGTTTGAGGCAGATCTGTTAATAGTTGCCACTGATTCCTTCAGCTCTTGGAATGACTCAAAAAGCTGCTTTTTTTCTTGAAGCTGTACCTCTGTCCCCTTGTCATAGAACCCAGGTAGTCGGCCCAGTTCAACTAGAACCTTCTCCCTCTCTGTCTCTTCGCTGATTTCCTTCTGCATCTTCTTTCCGGCAAACTGCCGGTCTTTGCCGTTGCTTGGGTCGGGTCTTATCTGGGGGTCCAGGGATAGAATAGGTCTTCTCAATGGAATTTCCACAAACTCGTTAGTCTTGTCAGTCGTGTCGCACAGTCCTCGAGAACGCCTTAGATTCTGCTCTCTCTTCATGGTCAAACGGATCTCCCTCTCAATGGGAGTCTCATTTGGAGGAGATTCAGAAAGCTGAGGAGCATCAGTATCATGGCCCTCCAAGACATCTGTTGTGCTGGGAGAGAAATCCGCTGATACGCCACTATCGCTCTGGCTGTCATCAAAATGAACCTGCATTCTGTTGACTTTCCCTTCCCCCAAACGAGGCTTTGTGTTGGACTGGGACTCTGCTCTTTGTCCAGTATTTCCCCGTTCTTGTCTTTGATCTTTAACCTTCTCCACCTGCTTTCCTTCAGTCCCACCTGTTTCTGTGAAACACACTGTTTGCTTTCGCTCTTCACCCGTTTCACCACCCTCTCGCTCTTCCCTTTTACTGTTCCTCCTCCCCTGTGGCATTATCAATGGCTCTTTTACTTCAGTAGAGATACAGGCGGAGTTTCCTTGCTCTGGATTGGTTGGCTTGCCTGCAACTGTTTCAAGGGGCGGATCAGCACCACGCACCTGTTGTACCGCCTCATTCTCCTTCAGACTGCTTGGGTTGTTTTCCTCAAGCTCCCCCTGCTGGATGTTCTCGGAATTAACCACAGGTTCAGTTGAAGATTCACTTTGGGTGCTTGATGAAGGTTCGGTCTTAGAGAGAAGACATTTTGAAGATCTCCTGAAATACGTCAGGTTCAATGGTTCATCACAACGACTGTCCCGTCTCAGCCACTGATCCCTGTTGGTTGCAAAGTCCACAGGTTTGTAGTCTATATTTTGCTCTTTACTGTTTTCTGATAGGAACACTTTTGAGTCAGAGTCACCGTGTGACTCAAGCTCATGTCCCTCTTCATTGGCCACATTTGGTACTTGTGGAGAGCCTTTGTCTTCCTGTGTCATGGTAATAGGTTCCTCACCCTCAGTGTCATGCACAGATGTCTGAACATCTTCACTGGTGTCATTGTTTTCCTTCACCTCATCCTGAATCTCAATGGCCTGACACTCATTCTTCTCTGGTTGGATATCTTCTTCCACTCCTGGCACTTGTGGCCACTCCTGATCACCATTCGGGTCATTTTCATCTGCACTGCTCAAGTCTTCCATTGTTGCCTCAATGGCTCCATCTGCTGGTGAGGAGATGGGATGATCGTGAGGTTGAGGAGAGAAACTGCTGTCCGGTGTTTTTGTTTTTTCTAACCCATTAATAGCTTCTTTGTCCTTATTTTTCATGCCTTGAATGGCTGTTTCCCTATCATCGGCGAATTTGCCTTCTTCGCTACTGCATTCATCCTGGGATTCAGATTTCTGAGGGCAAGTCATAGAGTCTGTTTCCATTTTGCAGTAGATCTGTATGAAATAAATGGCAAAGAGTACAATAACAGAACAACAAGCCAGAAAAGTCTTCCTTCATTTGATTGAATTGGTACAACAAAGTTGTATATTTCTTCCCAGACATGCTTAACTGATTTTCAAAACTGATTTTGAACACTTTAAAAATGTATGTGTATATACAGTATTGTTCAAAATAATAGCAGTACAATGTGACTAACCAGAATAATCAAGGTTTTTAGTATATTTTTTATTGCTACGTGGCAAACAAGTTACCAGTAGGTTCAGTAGATTGTCAGAAAACAAACAAGACCCAGCATTCATGATATGCACGCTCTTAAGGCTGTGCAATTGGGCAATTAGTTGAAAGGGGTGTGTTCAAAAAAATAGCAGTGTCTACCTTTGACTGTACAAACTCAAAACTATTTTGTACAAACATTTTTTTTTCTGGGATTTAGCAATCCTGTGAATCACTAAACTAATATTTAGTTGTACGACCACAGTTTTTTAAAACTGCTTGACATCTGTGTGGCATGGAGTCAACCAACTTGTGGCACCTCTCAGCTGTTATTCCACTCCATGATTCTTTAACAACATTCCACAATTCATTCACATTTCTTGGTTTTGCTTCAGAAACAGCATTTTTGATATCACCCCACAAGTTCTCAATTGGATTAAGGTCTGGAGATTGGGCTGGCCACTCCATAACATTAATTTTGTTGGTTTCAGCAGATCCCTGGTATGCGATAAATAGGCCCAACACCATAGTAGGAGAAACATGCCCATATCATGATGCTTGCACCTCCATGCTTCACTGTCTTCACTGTGTACTGTGGCTTGAATTCAGAGTTTGGGGGTCGTCTCACAAACTGCCTGTGGCCCTTGGACCCAAAAAGAACAATTTTACTCTCATCAGTCCACAAAATGTTCCTCCATTTCTCTTTAGGCCAGTTGATGTGTTCTTTGGCAAATTGTAACCTCTTCTGCACATGCCTTTTTTTTAACAGAGGGACTTTGCGGGGGATTCTTGAAAATAGATTAGCTTCACACAGACGTCTTCTAACTGTCACAGTACTTACAGGTAACTCCAGACTGTCTTTGATCATCCTGGAGGTGATCATTGGCTGAGCCTTTGCCATTCTGGTTATTCTTCTATCCATTTTGATGGTTGTCTTCCGTTTTCTTCCACGTCTCTCTGGTTTTGCTCTCCATTTTAAGGCATTGGAGATCATTTTAGCTGAACAGCCTATCATTTTTTGCACCTCTTTATAGGTTTTCCCCTCTCTAATGAACTTTTTAATCAAAGTACGCTGTTCTTCTGAACAATGTCTTGAACGACCCATTTTCCTCAGCTTTCAAATGCATGTTCAACAAGTGTTGGCTTCATCCTTAAATAGGGGCCACCTGATTCACACCGGTTTCTTCACAAAATTGATGACCTCAGTGATTGAATGCCACACTGCTATTTTTTTGAACACACCCCTTTCAACTAATTCAACTATTTGCCCAATTGCACAGCCTTAAGAGCGTGCATATCATGAATGCTGGGTCTCATTTGTTTTCTGAGAATCTACTGAACCTACTGGTAACTTGTTTGCCACGTAGCAATAAAAAAATATACGAAAAACCTTGATTATTCTGGTTAGTCACATTGTACTGCTATTATTTTGAACAATACTGTATATATATATATAATATATATATATATATATATTTTTTTTTTTTGCATATTTAGGAATCTATAACCATTTTATGATTCAATCCCAGCAGCTCTGGATGGCTAATATTAAATTTAGTTATAGTGTGTCTGTTGCTGTTCTCTGTCAAATTCATTAGGTCATTCATTAAGTCAGATTAGTGTTTTCACATTAAGATCACCTTGAAATAGGTCACTTGAAACAATTATTTATATTTATATTTATTAAATTTTTATTTTTTTTTTGCATCAGTCTACAAAGTAACTGTATCTTTTTTCTGTAACTGTTATCTTGTTTTCCTATCATTGTCCTGCACATTGATCCATACTGTAATTTTTTTTATTATTGGCATGTGACTTTATTAAAATTAATAAAGTTCGAAGAACATTAAACAGTGTGCAGGATCAGGAGTGGAACTTCTTCCACCTTCAGAGTCAATTAAGTTTCTTTCTGTTATATTCATAATTCTTAAATACAAAATCAGATCTCCATGTAAGTCAGGTAATCATTTTTGTTGTTGTTGTTGTTGCAAGGAATTTGGACACTGTATTGCATTTTCCACTGGACGTAAAAGAAACACAAGGACTTAAAGGTGTGTCATAGCATAATGCTAATTACATAAGGAGCAGATTAATACAGTTTAATCAGATTATACTGTGGACATGAGTGACAAAACAACATGGAAAGTCTGATTCAGGAATAATGCAGCAATAACAGTGAGGTATTCTCAGTGTCCCTATGAATTATAAAACGCCCACAAAATATATAATAAAGGTTTTGAATGAATTTCAAAAGGATGGAAAAGATTGTTGTGAAAAATTTAAATATTTAAGTTCATAAAAAAAACCTAGTAGCACAGATCTATTTTTAGCTACAGCATACTGAAAACTGCTGTCAGCAACCGTAAATCACAATACTTTATGAATATCTGTCACAAAATGTGGATAAGTACATTTCTGGCACTTAATGTGCTTCTAAGATAAATTAGTAATGTGGAGGGCGGTAAAATAAATAATCTTGCAATATCCTATTGATAAACTCAAGCTGAAATTCCTTACTTTGTAACACATATATACTACCGAATTACTTTACATGACTCACTGTTATATATAAAATAAGATGAAAAATGAAAATAGGCCTACCAGCCGATGAGATGAAGGAAAGGATGGAAGGTCAGCTGAAAGACAGAAAGAACTGAAAGAAGTTTTGATTTGCTTTCCCTGGTTTCCTTCTCTCTTAAACTCTCTCTCAGTACCTCCACCCCCTGCTCAGTAATCAAGGTTCAAATGTGTGCAGTTGATTTCTCTCCTGCTTCCAGACTGCACTAAATCTGTTGAGTAGACCACAGCCTTGCATCACTAATCCAAACAGCTCTCAAAGCTCTCATGACTGAAGCCAGGGTTTGAACAGGGCATCTCTTTATGATTCAACCACAATACTGCAGGATCTACATGTAGCTATAATACTTTTAATAATGTTCAATATTTAGGTATCATGAACTAACAATGAACAATAATTTTACAGCATTTATTAATGTCAGGTTAATGTAAAATTTTACAAATACATTCTAATTTCAGTTAATATGAATGTATTATGGATGAACACGAGTTAACCATAGCATATTTAATCGTAATTACCTTTTTAATTAAACTGACTAATAAATGCACTGAATGCATTAACTCATGTTGAAGAATTGAAAACATTGTAAAGTGCAATGTAGCAGTATTAAAGTTAATTAAATGTTTAAATATAAATATGCAAAAGGTTCAAGCTATTGAATATTTAAACAATCTGCACTGCAACACTGAATATACAATATTCTTTTTCATGCTTCATGATAAAAATGACTGTTGCCATTGTTTTGCCAAGGCATTGCTACTGTATTTGATTCTGTTTTATACATTAATAACTTGAAGAAAAAAAAAAGACAGTCTTTGATTAAATTTCATTGATTTAGTTTATTAATCCTGCACCTCTTCCTATCTAAACTTTCTATACAAAATCTGCACCGATTCTCATTCAGCTCTTTATTTAAACTGTACAAACAGGCACTCAGTTAAGGCACTGATAATTTACATCAAACTTTCTATGCAAAAATATGGTTCCTGAATTCAACTGATAACTTTGAATATTGATTACATGTCATAGTATGAAACTTGAATCACTACAGGAGCAGTCCATATGAATGTCAGTTTGGAGAATTAATCTAAAATTGTTAATATTGATAAAGCAGTTTATGCTGTTTACTGTATACTGGTCAAAAGTATATCAATTACTGTTAATAGGGTCACATTAAAGGGATAGTTCATCTAAAAAAAAAAAAAAAAGGACCCAGTTAAAACACTATTTAAAATACCTTGTGTGTTCTGCAGAAGAAAAACTTTCTTTGCAACAACATGAAACATTTTCCATTCAGCATAACTATACTTTCAGGTCTAAAAACACTTCCACCGAGCAGTTGAAGGCACTGTAACAATAACAGCAAAAAGAAAAGATGTTATAAAATCGCAAGTAACCATTCCATCTCTGTTTTGATGCATAAACAAGGCACACAAATGGTTTATAATAGAGAATGCTACAACTATTGCAGGATGAGTATGAGTAATTACCCACGTGGGTTCATTCCCACAGTACTGAGAAAAACAAAATATTTTTATATGGTAGTGTTAAAACCGTCAAGGCCAGACATAAAAACAGGATCATAATCAGACGCCAGAGGCTGGGAATGCAAGCAAATGGTGACACATCAACAACAACATTCACACTGAAGCCTTTTCCAGTCCTTTCCTCCAAGTCAATGTGCCTTTTAAATCTTCTTCTTACACAGAAAAGAGTTACGGGAATTTAGTATAGTGAAGGCAATGCAAGACTTAAAGGCTTCGGTTCATAATAAACACTTTGTGCTTTGACGCTGTAGATGTGAAAAGCCGAAGATCAAAATATGAATGTCATGAAATACAAACTCTGCATTCAGAGTAACAGACAAGATGAAAATGAATGGAGAATAAAAAGTGTCAACCGATTGTTCACATGATCGAACAGCATTGGCAGGCTTTTTGTTTTGGTGCACTTGTGTCCTCTGCTCGATTTGGGGCGCTGGTGTCCAGCTGAGCTGCTGCTTTAGAGACGAGCAGAGGCTCTTGTTCAGCGCGCTGTTTCTCCGGTTCTGCCTTGGCGTTTGACTCCGCCGTTTCTCCGGCGCCATCCAGGGGAACCTCCTGAAATTGGCTGAGCGAGATGCGCATGGCAGACGTGACCTCCTCGTCTTTTGGGGTTTGTGACTCTGCTGTGTTTGCTTCGACTTTTGGTCTGATTTTTGGAGATGGTTGTGTTGTGGAATACACTGGATCATGGGATGCCTCAATAGCGCCATCGACTGTCACATTCTGGGAGTGCGTATCAGTCGATTCAGGAAGATCTGTCTCCTCTTGCTCAAGATCTTTGGTCTCGCCTTCCACTGCTACATCTGTAACTATCTCAGCAGGAGGATCTTCAATCACTTCTGCCCGCTCAGGTTCAGCAGAAGCTTCCGGGTGGTTCTCCGTCTTTTCCTCAGCACCATTTTCTTTGGAGTTTCCAGATGTGTCTTCATTTGTAGCCTCTATAGAAGACTCTTGAGCAGTTTCATCATCCTCCTCTGGGACGTCTTCCCCTTTGTCTGTGATGATGATTCTTTCTGCTCTAATAATTGCTCCGCAGTCATCATCCTCATCCACCCCCTGCCCGAGCTCTACCTCCTTGAAGCCGAGGAAGGTCATAGTTACACCACCAGCACCTAGTCCTTCAGCAGGGTGGCTGTTGAATCCGTTAGCAGAAGCATGTTCTTCCTCTCCTGGAGTATTGTGTGATGTTTCTCCTTCCACGTTTCCGTTAAGAGCAGCTGAAGTTGTTGTGGCATCAGTTTCTGTTGTAAGATCACGCAGCGTTCCTGCTTCATCTGCCTTGTGATTTTCAGCATGCACAGAATCATCTGCAACAAAAGTTTTGCAAATCAGTTTTGAAATCCATTCACAATAGGAATAGCAAAGTTACAGAGTTATTATTACATGAGTATTTAAGGTATTAAGTCTTTGATTGGTGATGCAATGCGTTAATTCTATAATAAACAGAATATTAAAGTTTTTTTCTTAAATCTGAAACTAATAAGGGAAAGAAGGTAAAGCAAACAGAGGGAATGTCTGAGAAGTGACGTTCTGTAATCTGATGACTGATGAAGTTGGTCTGCATCTGTTCAAAGTTCAAAGAGAGAACAGTATATATATAATAATTGATATTTTATAACCTTTCTTTTCTTCTTTTCCGTTCTCCACGATTGGTCCGTTAGGGGCCGTCTCAGCAACTGCTGTTTGATTAAAAACATTTATGAGTGATATTAGTTCAATATCATAATATTTAGATGAGTTATTTATTCTGTTCTGTTATTGAAAAAAAAAATCTTTGCAGAATATCATAATCTGTGTAGATTAAAAAAAAAATGAACTAATTAAGCCTAAAAGATATTGGGAACATTATACAAAAAGCTTCAGAACAGTAACATAAATAAATATAAATATTGTCAAATACTAATGTTTTTTAAAGAAGTCTCTCATACGCTCACCAAGGCTGTTTTTTGTTATTAAAAAAAATAAAAAAATACCTTTAAAATAAATCTATTTATGAATAAAATTCATTTAAAATCATTATATTTTAATATATTTTACAATGTAATTCCTTCCTGTGATGGCAAAACTGAATTTTCACCATCCCTCAGAAATCATTGTATTATGCTGATTTGCCATTCAAGAAAAAATATTATTATTATCAATGTTGAAAACAGTTATGCTGCTTAATATTTTCGTGAAAACAGTCTAGATCATTTGATTAATACAAATTTCAAAATGTCTTTATTTTACAGCATGGATTTGAATTCGAATTTTTTTTTTTTTTTTTGAACAAAATAAGGATTAATATTTTCAACAACAACAACAAAAAAGAAAAGATAAAGGAATTGATAAAAACAAATATATAAATGATAGTATATATAAAAAGAATTAATTATAAAAAATATTATAAGAAATTGATTATTGTTAATCCATCAACTTATTAATTCATCTGTGTTCATTTATAACTTCATAAATATTAAATTAAAATTAACCTAGATCAATAAATGCTGTAAAGGTATTGTTCATTGTTAGTTAATGATCTCTAATGCATCAGCTCATGCTGTCAATCTGAACATTATTGTAAACTCTTATCAACTGAATTAACCATGAATTCATTTAACACAGATTCACAATTATTGTTTTGTCAAGGATTCTACTCTTTTGTTTAAGCATTAATCATGTCTGGACAGCAGATGCTGTGTAACTGAAACAGACAGGCAGATGGTTAGCCCGGACACAGGTGTGACACACACACACACACACACACTCACCTGCTCCCGCTGGCTCCACCTCGGCCTCTCCCTATTGGATGAACAACAGAGAAGAGGTCAACAGTCATCCTTCCAGAGGACACATCACACTCTCTTTAAACCATCTCATTCTGCTACTTAATATTTAATTCAAGGCCATGGAACATTTATGGGTGGAAGAGCTCGTCTCTGAACAGCCTCCATTCTAGACTAGAGAAGTTTCCTTTCTAAGTTCATTAACATGCAGACCAATTTCCCAACCTTCTCTCAAATACTGCAGACCTCTGCTTACAATGTGATTTAGATAAACACCATAAAACATTTATTAAAGGTATACTCGCTATTTTTCCTCATTAAAGGGTAAGTTCACCCAAAAATGAAAATTATGTAATTGATGACTTTTCTGGTGCGCCCAATAACAAAGAAAACACGTCAGCAGCATCACTGCAGTGTTGTGAACACACTCACAACAGACCCTGAAGAGAAGAAAATGCTGAATAAAGTCATCGTTTTTGTTATTTTTGGACCAAAATGTATTTTCAATGCTTCAGCAAATTCTAACTGACCCTCTGATGTCACATGGACTACTTTGATGATGTTTTTCTTGCCTTTCTGGACATGGACAGTGTACCGTACACACAGCTCCAATGGAGGGACTGAGAGCTCTCGGACTAAATCTAAAATATCTTAAACTGTGTTCTGAAGATGAACGAAGGTCTTATGGGTTTGGAACGATATGAGGGTGATATTTAATGATATCATTTTCATTTTTGGGTGAACTAACCCTTTAAAAAGTTTCACACACAAAGAAAATTATGTGTTTAATATACTTATCAAAGCAGTTTTATTTACGTCTCTTCATGTTCAGGACACATGACCAGTTGAGTACTACTCACTTTAAGTATAGGAAACATTTGCTCATGGAATGAATTAATCATGGCTGATGGGAAATAGAAGCTGACATACATAAATGTTACTAAGTGCCCATTTAATTAATTAAATGAATATTAATTAATAACCATATTTAGAACATTAAATATTAATCGTATTCTGTAACAGTTTTGACATCAACTGAAAATGATCAAAGACTCGTTTCAGGTCTGTAGTGTTTGTGTCAGATTTGTGTGATTATAATGAATAACTCGCGCTTCCTTTATTATAGTAAATCTCATAAATCATCTAATTCATGTGATGCTTTCCTTGTTTAACCGCTAATAATTTCTTTCACTCATTCTGATTGGATAATTAGGGCTGATCGTTCATCTTTCATCAACTTTAGAAAAAAAAATGGCCGTGTTGCCAGATTCATTTACTAGCAGACAGACACTTCAGCTTTTGTTGCCACAAGGTGGAGTAACACCAACACTATATGTACCATATTCACTATCCAATGCAGACAGTATTTAATCAATGCAACATAGTTAAAAAACAAACACAGATATGATACTGCGTGACCTTTCATTGAATCATCATTTCACGTTCATATTCTCACGTCACACTCTGATTCTGATTTTGAAAGTCAAAATGCATTTACTTGTGGTTCATACAAGGCTGTTTGCAGAGATGGGCATGAATAAAATAAAATCTATTTAAAATAAAAATGCAAATTACTGTATGGAAGAAAATAAAATATTTAAATACAAATACAGTAATTTGAAAATACACAAAATACATGTGAAATTGGCCGTCCAACATAGGCATTCCTATAGGCATGAATCTATCTGGACATATTCTGAATGCAAAAAATACTAATAAAACTGCTTAGAACCTTTTCAGTTGAATTGTTTCTATTTTACATACCTCCTCCCTTATTATTTTTTATTTTAGTAAACAATTAAACCAAAAGCTACTTCCTCCCACTGCTGTTTTCTGATGGTTTGGAGAACAATTACCCTGAGTTGCCCGACTGTCATTTCACAGAATTATACAAAGGCGAGCAAGTGTAAAAAGTGTCAAGCAAGTGTGTAAAAAGCCGTGTCCGTTTAGGGAGGAGTGCGCGCAGTCAGCAGGTTCGCGGTGTAGAACCAAACAGGGCTTCAACTGCACAAACCACTTCCACTGCGAGAGAAAGCAAGTGTGAATTTGAATTTCCTTTTGTTTCAATACTGCATTTACTCATACAGCACATCACAGCACTATTACTCAACCATTGGTCCATGCTTCTTTTTCCACTCCAGTGTTTTCCCACTAAAGGCTGCACGGATAGTTGCTTACCCTGATTGGCCCTTTTCTATGTAAATGATTTAGAAAACGTTCAGCCAGTTTAAACTTTAACTATACACACTTTCTATCATTGCCACGATGTGTATTGTCATATCACCCAGCTCTAACATACAAGTAATGCTTTAAACACATTTGACAAGCTAGTTGATAAAAAACAACAACCGATTAACTGTCAAAACTGATTTGCTGATGCTATTTATTTCCCTTGTTGCTGCTCTTTTATTCTTTCATGTTAACTGAAGGCAAATGATGCACTATTTTAACTTTATTCAACAAGTGCAATTGACCATGACATCATCACCTCATCTTATTCCAGAAAAGTTGTACAGCTGCACCTCACATGCATTTTTTTGGAGGAATGATTTTGTAACATTATAAATATCTTTACTGTCTCTTTTGATCAATTAAATACATCCCAGCTGTTTAGAATGACCAATTTAAAAAATATCTTACTGACCCCAGAATTTTGAACGCAAGTGTAATTCGTTTCAGAAATGATTTAGGAGGTGAAAAGCTCTGACACAAGCGGACGCGTGACGTGTTCAGTGTGATCATGCATTCAGACATGGTGTCTCACCTTACGTTGTGTCTGATCGTCTGTGCCAGTTTGATTGGAGCCGTCTTCAGTGAGTTTCTTCAGTTTGGATTCCTCCTCTGCCAACTGCTCAGATGTCTCTTGTAATCTAAAGCACATACACACATGTCATGTTTTATAAGGTGGGAACCTACCATTAACTTATGTTTTTCTTTAAGAAAATCAATAATACTTTTGAATTTTTACACTAGACATTTCCTATTGGAAATGGTTTTATTTATGGGAAGAGCAAAAAAAACATTGTATGGGTCAAAATTATCGATGCCAAAAATCATTAGGATATTAAGGAAAGATCATGTTCCATAAAGATATTTTGTAAATTTCCAACCATAAATTATATCAAAACTTAATTTTGGATTAGTAATATGCATTGCTAAGTATTCATTTGAAAACTTCAAAGGCGATTTTCTCAGTATTTTTTGCACTCTCAGATTTCAGATATTCAAATAGTTGTATCTCAGCTAAATTTTGTCCGATCTTAATAAACCATACATCAATGGAAACCTTATTTATTCAGCTATCAGGTGATGCATAAATCTCAATTAAATTGACACTTAAAACTGGTTTTGTGGTGCAGGGTCACATACATGCAAATTTAGGCATTAATCTGTGCTTTATAAGTACTAATAAGAAGCCAATATGTTATTAATATGCATTCCATAAAGTGTTACCATGCTTTTTAGTAGCAACACACACACACACACACACAAAAAAAAATCTTATCTTTCTTATGTTTCAGACTTTAAAAGGCTCTGATTATGCCCCTCTAAATGGTGTAAATCAGCGTACCTTTTATTAGCAGCTTTTAGTGTAGCTAAAAACCTTTGCTAAAGTGTAGCCAGCCTGCAGTCATGACTGATTTGACATCCAACATTTTCAAAGGAGCCTCCCCAGCAGGGTCCCAGAGTATACTGTAGGTTTTTCAGGATTTACTATGAGACAAACAAGAGCCTGCACTCACGTGGAGTCATTAACTCCGTCATAATCCTCTCTGGAAATCACAGCATGCTTTATAGCTATATAAAACTGCATTGTAACAAATACAGGCATTAAACAAATCCCTCCTCATAGGATGTGAGGCCTCAGATGGCTGTTTACACACCATGAAAAACCCATATAGAGCTGTGAACAGCTTATTACTGCCAAACTTTGCTCTGACTAATTAAAGCCCTGCTTCAACACAGAAGAAGATCTCAGCGGCTAGCTTATTACAATAATCACCATTTCCATGAGTCAAGCAAATAAATGCTGATCTGCAAAGCAGGAACATCAAACACTCCTTCACACTCATACACGCGAAAATAGAAAAATGTTTTGGGGGATAAAAACGCATCACCTGCTTTGTGCTCCAGTACCTTGGCAGGAATAATTAGAGGTGTTTGCAAAGGGAAGCATACTGTATGTATGATTAGAGATTCTAACAAATCCCTAAGTGTTGAAGTCTACTCATATGGCAATATATGCAGTTAAGTGCTCATAGAAGAGTTTTGTTTGCTTGTTTTGTTTTAGTTTTTGGTCAGGGATTTGGCAATTGTGGTCAAAATTATAAGCCCCCCTTGGTAAAGTAAATATGAGCAAAGATGGCTGTGAAAATAAATCTGCAGTGTTTATCTTTTTGATCTTTCATTAAAAAAAAAACTTAACTTTCATTAAAATAAAACAACTTAAATTGGGGGGAAATAAACTTTTCTCCAGTACACATTGGCCATAATTATAATCATTATGAATAAAATTTCTCTGAAGTATATGAATTCATATTTACATTTTTAAGCACAACAGTGAAACTATGAAGATGATATTGTCCAGCCACGACTTCCTGTTTTACATGAACATAAATATGAGGGAACACAAAGGCCAAATTCCCTTTATTGTCCAACACAATGATTAAAACCAAAGGATACAGTTATGATGTGCCCCAAAGATTATTGAGCTTCACAAAATAGAAAGTGGCTGTAAGAGTAGTAGTAGAATTTTATTTAATGCCATGTCAGCATCTGGGGCTATTTTCACAACAAAAACGTAATTGCAAAAATGCAAACATCACATAAATACAGTAAAAACCAAGCAAACAAACACAGATTCTTTTTCTTTTTTATTAACATATGATACACATTCTAAAACCTTTTCAGACAAAATATTTCTTAAGACCTTAAATAAGACACACGTCTGTGGTGTGGGAGACCCGGGTTCGAATCCACTGTGAGACTCCAATGTGTCCCTGAGCAAGACACTTAACCCCTAGTTGCTCCAGAGGTGTGCGACCTCTGACATATATAGCAATTGTAAGTCGCTTTGGATAAAAGCGTCGGCTAAATGAATAAATGTAAATGTAAATGTACATAAAAGAGCTTTCTACTTGCATTTAAAGCAGGACAGTCCAAAAGAATGTCAGTCTTGTATTGATTTGAAAGTTCCTGTTTCCACCATCATTGCAATTAATTAATTTCCAATCAAGGAGAGACCCAAGCCATATACAGAGAGCAGAATATCACAGAGAAATCTTGACGGGTTCTGTTGACTTGCCCTGGCTAGCAACCACCCAAAACACCCTTCCAACAATCTAGCAATGCACTACAACACTCAGAGAAGCCTTGTAACTGTGTAGAAACATGCTAAAAATACCCGGAACAATCTATGAACTGCATAGCAATGTACTAAAAACAATGCAGGTAACCTTTGCAACCACATATTAATGCTCTGGCAACCACTCACAAACTCAGGGTTAAATAAAATATGGAAAATTAAAAATCGTACTTGTTAATGTCCTGAACCTTAGGGCTCCAGAGGGGCGATCGGGGTCCCGTGCTGTCAGGAGATGCAGGAGGCCCTTCCATCAGCCACTGGTCTCTGAGGGACTTCCTCTGGAAGAGAAACAGGGACAGGAGGAAGAGGTACTTTAATTAATGCGGCTGACACGTTATTTAAATAGATTTCTTATCAGCAGTTCACACTAACAGCCAAACAAAGGCATTACAGCACACTGGGTTCTGGAGCTTAGAGGCCTATTCACACCAAAAGTTAATATTTGCCATAAAAACACACAAGATTGAATTGAAAAAATGCATTTGTACCTCTAAATCCAGTTGTATCTCTAAAATAGCAATGTCCCTACTACTCACCACTGACTAGCAATAGCAGAAAGCATTTTATGGTGGTTTGTTATGTGTAATATGAGTATGAGCATCAGTACAACCAAAGACACATAACAAACCATATCATATACATTTCACATCAGGAAAAAGGTGTAAAAACAGTATTCTTTCTTAATAAAACAGCTATTGGTTTATTAAGCCACACTTAAAGCTGCAGTCGGTAACTTTTGACGCTCTAGCGGTTAATAAACAGAACTGCTTGCGTCTTGCGGAAGAACATTGTCGCCGGAACTACTTCTCTCTGTTTATGTCTATGAAGAATCACAAAGGTACTGGGTTACTCCGCCGCGGTATCCCCGAAACAATCTAAAATAGTCAGAATATAAACACTTATTATAGGTGTACCCTAGTGATTCAGGACAAGCTAAAAACACGGTTTGGAAAATGGATTCATGGTGTACTCACTTATTATAAATTTTTCTACATTTTGAACACAAACAAAGTTAAGGCTGGTTCACACGGCAGGATAATTGGGCCGATTTTAGCCCCGATTCAGCCCTTCCGACAATTTTAGGATGCTCCGATTATCGTAAAATAATCTGATCAAATATTCCTGCCGTGTGTGGTGTGTTAAGACTGCTCTCCTCTGCTCGGAAGAATGTCGGGACCGCTCCGATCTCAAATCGGGGATATCCAACATGTTGGATTTATTTGGCCCGATTTCTTCTCGTGTGTGGTGTCCCCCGAGGACAAACAATCACGCAGCCTCTGGACTGTGGCGTGTAGCCAATCAGAAAGGGAGGTGACAAGGCGGTGAGGAAGTACCAGGAAACAAAATCAAAACAGCCGGCGTATATAACAAATACAAATAAAGTCGATGGGCATAACTACATCCACAACTGCAGTCCACCAGAGTACATGGAAACGAATATATGAACGTTTATTTCAACGGTTATTAATCTGTGTAGTACGTAACAACATTTCTATGAGATAAAACAACAAATTATCTCCATATCATGATATAGCAAGTATAGTCCATGCTCGCGTTTTCTCCACCTCTTTGACCATCGCCTTTTCTTGTTTTTCTTATGTTTTTTTTCCGTTAAAAACAAAGCACAAACTATGGCCACTGCATCCTCTTCGTCCGCCATGATTGTTTACTCTAAAGTCACGTTTGATCTCGTGGGATTTTGCGAGATTTCCCGTCTGACCTGGCAATGCTCGGGAGTCAAATCGGTTCGTGTGTGATGTGTTGATATTGCCGTGTGGCTGCACACCACACACTGAACGACCAAAACTGTTAGACCCGTGATTTTTTATCGCCGTGTGTGGGGTCTCTCAGGTTTGGAAAATCGGCCGACAATTTTAAAACCGTCCCGTGTGAACCAGGCCTTACGTACCGCAGCTCTGATTGGTTGTTTTTTACCGGGAGCAGTGGATTTCTGCAAATGGCAATAGGACCACTGGGAGGAGCCAGAGAAGCTTGATTTTTTCACAGATTATCTGTCTCATATTCTACTGCCAGGACATAATGACAGGTTTAACAAATATGTAAAAAAATATATTTTTACAAAAGTTACCTACTGCAGCTTTAATCATTAAACACAATTTTGATATGTTAAAGTGAAGGATGCTTCTCCTGAAGGTAAGTTTGTCAACTATGTTAGGGACAAACTGTAACAGATCAATATTTTTACTCATAATATGATACATGTAGCTTATATTTTCTTGCCTGGCCAACTAAATGTTATTTCCGTGGTCGTGTTAATATGTATTTGAATGAAAATCCTTCACTTCTTGATAGTAGGTCACTGGAGATCAAATCATGTATGGGTGTGTGTTTAATGCTTTTGTCTATGGTTCAAGCTGTCGAGAGTGCACAAAAGTCAATTGATTTGATGTGTTCTACTTTAACATCCTGTTTCAGCAGGGGACAATACAAAGAAAAGAGAAACGTGTTCCTCTAATCATTTCATGGGATCTTTAAATTAAGAAAATGCACTTGAAGTGAATAAATCTGCTGCAAAACATCCTTTATACAATTGAGAGAAAGTCTCAAACTATTCCTGCTGAGCGTAATGTACTTTCACTCCTCTGCTAATTCCACTTCCGACAGCAAAAACAAGTATAACAACACATTTCTGAAAGGTTATATCAGGACCATCTAGAGTGTATTTCATTAGTAGGAAAACATTCTGACATTTAGATTGACGGGGAACTCCATAAGAAAAGTGCAGCCACCAGCTGCCAAACAGGAAGTGATGTGCACCATGGAAACTGAAAATGTATGAGGAGGAAGATAACACAAGACAACAGTGGCTGTAGGATTAAACTTTATCTACATGCATGATTATGACTATAAACCCCAAATACAAACCTTACAAACACGCATTTTATGCCACTTATCATAAAGGCTTGTTTTTTTTTTTTTTGTTTTTTTTTTTGTCCAATGGCCACTTTTATGTCCCAGTGATTGGTTTAAAATAATACTGATTTCAAATAATTTTTTATCACATTTAAACTTAGAAACTTTTAAAAGCTAATCATAGGCCATACTGATATATAAATAATCAGAAAATTAGGGTTAGGGTTAGGATAATGTTTCATCAGAAGTTTGACACAACTATATATGGAAGCCCATTTCTGTCACATAAGATTATGATTATGATTAATTATGACATAAAATGTTACAATTCTTATGTCATAATTAAAGATTAAAAACAGACTTTACATTTATTCATGTTTTTTTCTCATTTCGACTTGTTATAATTTCAACTTTTTTTGTCATAGACTTAATGTTAACTTTTAATATCATTATTGTGACTTAATATTTTATTTCAATTTTATCTCATAATTATTGTTTTCAAAAACATAACTGTTCTTATGTGGTGGAAATGGGCTTGCAAAACAGTAAGTGAAAATCATGAATTTACCTGAGCTGTCCGAACATAAAGAAGTCAACAAATAAAGCTGTCATTATTTTCAAATTCAGATCAAAGCGTGAAAATATTACTTGTATGCTATTTATAAAATATTATGATTTTTTATTTCATGATAAGATTTTTTATGAATGATTTAATTTGAGATGTGGTGGAAATTCTTGTAATGCTTCAGAAAAATGACTAATGCTGTCAGGCATGCATTACACTATGCTGTGATGATATATATATACACAGTTGAATATTATTAGTGTATGTGAAATAACTGGTAGTGTGTGTGTGTGTGTGTGTGTGTGTGTGTGTGTGTGTGTGTGTGTGTGTGAAAAGTTTGTTTTAGGATATTTGTTTCCCCTCAAGGACAAAAGGGCCCATAGTTGTGAAACACCCATAAATGTACACACACAGACACACAGTGTTAAAACAAGGAAACAAGGAAAACAAAGGAATAGGAAAAGGGAACGCCAATCTGGAAAATTTCTGGAAACAGTAGTGGGGAAGAGAGAGAGAGTGAATGTACACACACACAAACACGTCAGAGAAAAGCATGAATTCTTCCAGGATAACATTTCAATTTGCAAGAAGTGCGTGCACGTGTTTGTGTGTGTGTGTGTGTGTGTTTTACATGTGGCACTGGTGACTGTGTGAATTTGTGTGTGTATGTGTGTGCATATTGGCCTACATTTATGAAATTCCACTCCATGAAAAGCCTACTTGACACAAAGCGACCTGATGAGTCCTGCTGCAAAACAGGTCATGCAGGCAAGTGTGTGCGTGTGTATGTGTGTGTGAGACGTCACACCTTCAGCTGCTGAAATCTCAGTCTCTCATCCTCAATCTCTCTCTTGGCTCGCTCTTGTTCGTCCTGGATCCGCCGTTTCTCCTGAAAGCAGAAAATATCACAGACATATCACATCCAGTAGCAATCTCACAGTATCACACACCTTTTGAGAATGTCCACACAACATCATACTTCAAATCTCAACTTCTTCTGTACTCTTTAGTCTGTCATATTGACAGATAAAGTCTTCAGCACTGATAATATTTGATATTAGAATGATTTCTGAAGGATCATGAGACACTAACGACTGGAGTAATGGCAGCTGAAAATAAATTCCATTTTAAAATATATTCAAATGGTTATTTTAAATTGTAATAATATTTGAATGTAATAAAAAATAGCTCAGTGTAATAATTTCAATGTAACTGTATTTTGATCAAATAAATCAAACTAGTTCTTTCAAAACCATGTGTTTGGTATAAGTTATTTTAATATGCAAAAATAAAGTGAGCATGTCTGCAAAAAAGTATCATTTCTCCATCTGGATTGTATTTCCGAACTCACTGTTGTCCTCTGTAACCATAAGCTTTCTATGTTGGTGCTACATAAGTTTAAATGGTCAGTTTTGGACATAATCAACCACTGAACCCAAGTGTCATCATGACTTGAAATGAATACTACTCTGCATTCAGAGGACATGAATATTTTGTATGTTGGCAAGCAGGTGAAGAGACTCTCAGAGAGCGTCATTGCTGTTATCTGGTGTAGTTTTACCTGGTCTGGACAGACTCCATCACTTAATAATTCAGAACGAGTCTTGAACACATCTAACACCAGTTTCCATGCCTGTGTGTGTTTGTGAGAGAGCTGCTACACTCTTAAAAATCGTTCTTTCTTGGCATACCTTTAACATCAGTGGAATCTTTCTATTGTGCTTAAGGTTCTTTATAATGGAAAAAGAATATTTAAATTATTAAATTACTAAAAACTGTTCAAGGGTTCTTTGGGTAACCCCAAAATCTTCTATAAAATTGCTGTCAAAACTTCCTTTTGAAACCTTTATTTTCAAGGGGGTACTGCTAACAGTCTATTTGTGATCATGCACATTTCTATTAAAAGCACAATTTATAATGGCTACCCCTGGAAGTCTACAGGTACAGCAGCAGATTCTAATATGATGGATGTCTCTATATGTTTCCACGTGACACTATTTGCAGGGCTTAAGCTGCGCTGTCATTTAAATGGCAAATGAATCCACTGCATGCTCTTGACAGGTTCGGCTGGTCGTAAAATGATATATTAAATACAAACATAGCTTCTGTGGGACGTACCGCTATAGCCTTCAGTCGCTGCTGGTACGTCTCCGCTTCCATCCTGGACCTGGAATAGAAGAGACTGCATAACTTATCCCAGCATTTTTAAGTTTTTTTATTTTATTTCATTGTAATTTTACTTTTAAAACCCAGTTACATAGAGAAATAAAGCTTGCACGAGCTGTTTAAAATAACTAATTAGTTCCATCATACACAGTTGATTATAGTGGAATATAAGGGATTTGTGGATATCAGGAAATTATCATTTTTAAGAAATCTGCCCTTTAATTTCATTTTATGCAATTTTATACAAGTTGCAGTAAACATAAAAAAAAATTAGAAGAAATAGATTAGTGAACACAATCACTTGCTACTCAAGCTGAGTATGAAAAAAAAATTATATATATATATATATATATATATATATATATATATATATATATATATATATATATGCTTCTTTTCCATTTTGCATTTACTTGTACTTTTACTTTCAATACTAAAGTACATTTAAGATTTAAAAAATACTTTTTGTACTTAATTACAATAAATATCACATACTTTAAAAATTTCACTAAAGTAATATTCCAAATGGTGACTTCAACTTCTACCAAAGTAATTTTCTGGTAAGATATCTGTATTTCTACTTGATTTTCAGGTACTTTATACACCACTGCCTTTTTGCTTCTTATTTGTCTATTTGTGGGCATTTATACCAGTTCATGCATTTGCTAGAAATCAAATCCATATATTTAATATTTTATATATATTATATATTGACTGAGCAAATATGGAACGTTTTCCGTAAGATATTTCATCATCCTCAAAGCTGTCTTACAGGCCTGAAGCGCTAACGAAGAACATGGTTTAACACAAGTATTTCACTTTCAGCTCTCAGTGCTGAGAACAGGAGCTGTGTGTTCCCTTCAGGTCACGTTAGACTCAGCATACATGAAAACAAACAGATCAAGTCGTTTGATCCTTGTTGATGTTCGTACCTTGAACACCCTGCAGGAGAGAGTCTGTTTCTTGGGGACGGAAAAAATATGGGTGTGTATAATAAATATATGGAAGTGCAAATCCTATACAGAATACAACAACCTTTGTGTGAGTTTGTGCCAACGAATACAGCCGGACCAGTAAATACAGGAAGATTAAAAGCGCTTCTCTTTTCTATCTGACTGACTTGTTGCAGAGCTTGTTTTGCCATGGGTTGTGGAGACCCCTGGGTTTTTATGGCAGGGAATCACAGGACTTATAAACTCTATGTCAAATGAGGCCTTGACTGTGACAAAGAGCCTTCCTGTGTCTCTCATGCGTTTTGCGAGTAGGGAGAGATATGCTTTTACCAAGAAAGAAAGTGTTTACTCATCTTCTTCCCCAAGGCTGATGGGTAACTTCCAAACTGCCGCGAGGGGAACAGGCTGTCTCATCAGAGTTCTGGAGACAAACGTTGCCCAGAATAGCACAGAGGAATAAACAAAAACGAGCCTTTGATGATTCACTCTCTTCAGGTCTCAACAGAATGTTCAATGCTAATTAAAACGTGGAGCTATGCGTATCCGTCAGGCACAAATAAAAAGAAGAGGAAAAGAGAGAATTAAAGACGTAAGAAAAATGCAACAGAAAAGGTGAGAAACAATGGGCTCTGTTTTCTCATCCACACCTGTTATCAGGTGTGTCCACCCAAGCTGTTGCTATGGGCCACCATCTTTAAAAAAATCTGTATCGTTAAAAAAATATATATTTTTAAATATTATTACATTTCATTTACATACACACACATACACATATATTTTGAATTATTGTCATACCCCACTGGCAAACAGATCATGTCTTAAGCATAAACCTCACAAGATTTTGTTATATATTTATATTAATAGGAAAAAGATATGTTCTCTTAAAACAAGTCTTGATATCTTAGGGGCTGTTTACACGACACCATTTTTAACTAAAAACAGAAAACTTTTTATACTAACTTTTTATAGGCCTACTTGGGATTTCATTTACACAACAAGTGCAATTTGGGAACCTAAAAACACAAACTTTTGAAAAATGGTCAAAGTTTATGGAAAAGATACCATTGTCACCTCTGTGTAAACGATCAAAATTATTATTTGTGAAATTGGTGACGTCATGTGCATGAGAATTACGTGTTTGTGAAGTGTTTCTTTACAAAGTTACATCGCCAACTACTGGCCTGCTATGCATAATACAGCATTTTTCGTCATTTTCTTGGATCCGTGTGAATGGGGATCGTTTTGACAATGTTGTCAAAATTAAAATCAAAGCACTTTTTTTTGGCAAATATATCCTGTTTTAAGAATGTTTATTTACAAACAAAGATATAAATAATGGATATAAATAGTGATTAACAAAAGAATTGTTTGCACTGTGAAGGCTAGAACAAAAGGCTAGAACTTTTTTTCAGCATGTTTATAACATAATTGTAATTATTTTGTATATTACTTTTGTTTCATAGGGTGACTTTAAACATAAACACAGAAATGTTTACTAATGTGCATTGTCCCTGCAAAACACTAATAAATAAAAAATAAAAACATTTTAGTTAAAATGTGTTTAAAACAAGTTAAAATAAGTGGGGGGAACTGTGAGTGCAGAAAGAGAAAATCTACTTAAAGATGCACTCTATAACATTCTTAACATCTTATGAAGAGTTGCTTACTGGAAATCAAGTAACAAAATAAAACAACAACAAAAGACTAATTAAGGAGTCATTTTTGCTGTGCGTGGGTGTGTAAAAACTACTAACTAACTCATGACTGTAGACTTTAAATGAAGTCATGCCGCAGAGCACTTTTTAAATATAGCACTGAGCAGAGATTACATGGTTTTAGGTCAAATATGTGTGCTGGGGCCAGTCAGGCTGAATGTATATTTACCCTGCTGGAGACCAGGCCTGAGTGACTGACATACCTCACTGGAAACCATGAGAGATGAATTGAGCCTCAAGGGGGAAGGGGATCATGGAAAACTCAGATGAAACACTCTATCACTTTCAGATGCAGACGCACACAAACCTTCCACCACTAATATTCACAATTCTAAACTGTTTACATGATGGAAGGCTGCGAATGTAGCAGAAAATATAATAATGGCTCTTTCATCATAGCCTTACGGTCGTAATCTACACTACCCATCCTTTGAATTATGCACATTCGTGAGAAACCGCACTAAACCATGAGGAAACAAAGTGAGTCAGCATCGTCTTTGTGTATTTTCTCTAAATACTCTCCCATCCTCAAGCCTGGCTCATTGTCAGCTTCTAATTTTAGAAAGAAGTTGTTGAGAAATTAACAAAGCTTTAATATACATCCTCGCTTCCACAATCACTCACACTCCCACCTGATTGTCAGGGCAGTACTGTACACTCTACAGTAAGGTTGCTAGGGTATTCTGGATGATATTAAGATGGTTTAACTAGCTAGTCAAAACAGGCCTCCCACACATCTGTCTGACATTCTGGTCTCTGGATATGACTCAGGTCTCAGTGTCATTTATTTATAATTTATATTTTATTTTTGCCCAAAAATCCTTAAGGAATATTCCAGGTTCAGTACAAGTAAAGCAAATGACCCGCATTTGTGAAAATGTTGATTAATACAAAAAATAACTGGATAATTCATCATTCAACTTAATTTAATACTCTTAATTAACTCTCCACCTAAAAAATAAATAAATAAAAAACAGCAAGAATGTGGGTTACAGAGAAGTGGACAGGGCCAATGTTAAATACTGACTTTTCAGCCTGGACATTATTCAGTAATTTAAGAGACATTTCTGTTCACCCTAAAACATGATGCAATGAAATGCAAAATTAAAAATACAGGCAAATCACATGTAAATTATAAATATGGAAAATTCCTAATAGAGTACATTGTTCCCTATTATTTTGTTTTTTTCTTTTCTTTTTTTTAAGTGTAGGAAAGTATAGTCACAAAATGTAGAGAATATGTACTAAGAAACCTCACAAACGTTTCTGTGTAAAGATATATACTTTACACCATGAACCCTAACAAATGTAAAGATTATTTAATTGAAATAATATGCTCTCTTGAAATACATTTTTTATTAAATATACAATTACATGCTTCACATATCTGCTTTTTAAATGGGCCCCATTCACTTCCATTATAAATGTGTCACCATACCTTGATTTTGACTGATTTTAAAATGTAATATTATGGTCTGAATTGTATAGAAATCCCAAATCCTAAATGTTTTGTATTGAGCAACAGAAACAGTAATTCTTACTTTAGCAAACAAGACTTAAAATACAACATAAACTAAATACACAGTCCCTTAGAGCTGAAATAGCTTTAGTTTAACTGTGGATCATTTGTCTATATATGTCTTTATTCATGATGCATTACTAAATGTACAGTAATCAAGCTAATAACCTGGGTCATCAGTGAGCGGCGAATGATAAATGTTACAATCCAAACAGCAAATATAGAGCAGCCACCGCCGCTAAGCGTGTGCCCCTGGCTTCCCCACACCACCCTGCACACTTTCTGCTCTCATACTCTTCATTTTCATAAAGTGGCTTGATTTTGCCTCATTTTATCCTCAGATGACTGAGCAGATATCATCCACAGCTGTGCTACGACCCAGTGCTTGGCTGAGTGAGCAGTCAGCCGTGACTGCGCTCTGTTGTGATGAGCGGTGTTGCTTTATGAGTGCTTATCAATAATGCTGGGAATGGTTTGGTAGCCTTAGCAACAGCTGAGTGTAAAAATATGATTGTGTACCGCTGACCTGCGCTTCAAGATTATTCAAGTTGTTGACCAAATTATTTTAATATTTCACAAGAGAACTCTTATCTCAAAATAGGCTCATTGTAAAAACATGCCTATACCTACATTACTGAAAAAGATAGTATGTTCGCAAATACAAAGAATTTGTTCTGGTGCCAGAAGTTTCCAGTACACAGAGACAACAACAACAACAGTTCTGAAGTTCAGTGCTCTGTAACGCCAGCCAGTCGGGTAAGAGTTAGTGCATGCTAGTGCATGCCATGGCCAGTTGCGTTTCCACTGTCGCTTTTGGGGATGATTGTGCCTTGTCTGGGATTTTTGGCCCGTTGATTACCTTAGGCCAAAGCAGGCCAACTGGGGTTAGAAGAGTGGTCATGAAAAAAGACAGAATTTAGGCTATCTGAGTTAGGAGACGGTCGGCACTGCTGCTCATTTTCCATGTTTTCATATCAAGCTACCAGCTAGCATCGATATAAAAAAAAAAACTGAAAACAATTTTCATGGCAAAACTCACTTCAGATACCAGCAGGCGTCTGAAATAACTTATGATTATGACCCGATGGGAATTCTAATCCCCGTATGAAGCTCCTGTAAGTCAGTATAAGATGAACTAAACAGTGATCAGTGAGCCCCGAAGCTACCCATGGGGCACAGAGTGATATGCGTCCTTTATTGTGGTATAACAGTGGTCCAGTCTCTTGTAGGACATGTAGCGTACTGTCTGTATTTGAGAAGTTCATGGCAGAGATTTGCTATATTAAAGTCACCAGGAATGATTATAACAGAGTCCTGGTATTGTTGCTCTATGTCTATGATTTGAGCAGCCAGCTGTTAAAGCATGTAAAAATTTATGAGAATGAACAAGTAGCACGGCTTACAGTTGAAGAAAAGCACTTCTAGATCAGGACAGTCCATCTTCTTCAATGCTGCTACATCTGTACACCACGTTTTGTTAATGTAAAAGCTTGTCCCTCCACCACTTGTTTTCCACACTGATTCAGCGTAGTGATCCGTTTTGAACAGCAGGAAGCCCGGCGGGTGTAACGTGCTGTCCGGAATGCCATCATTCAGCCAGGTTTCCGTGAAACACAGAGCAGCAGAGTTTGAAAGGTCCTTTTTTATTTGGGAGAGCAGAAAAAGTTTTTAGAGTAATCAAAGACTGGTAGAAGGTTGTGTGGTGTGTATATACTTCCGAATGCTCAGCAGTTCATCCCTGGTAAAACTTATTGTGTTTTAAAAACAACAGTCAGGAAAAAAAATGAACAAAAAACATTAAAACAACTGGTAGGATCCACACCAAGGCAGCGCCATCTTGAAGGAACTTTTTATAGGTAAACAAAGTCAAAAAATGTTATGCAGTTCCATGCATAAATCTGTTATGACCTCAAACACAAGTTATCTAAATCATTTTGACAGTTTTGTCTCATAACCAGCTCCACGTGTATGGATTTTCTGACACAGTAAACTTGCTCGTTAGCTCACCCGGTAGAGCAACTTGTGACACGGAGCCCTCAGGTACAAGTCCTGTGAAACCCTGCAGGTTTTATGATGGTAAATTTAAGACTTTTTTTAAAGAAAAAAATAACCCTTAAGGTTTGAATAGCTCTGCTCCCTCCAACTAGAATATGAAAGTAACTTTTACTGTAATTCCAAAATGACACTCCAAAAAGTCAAGTTCTTCCTCATTGTAGGATGTAAAGATTTTTAAATCAAGATATATTTACTGTAAAGATGCAAAATGACAATATAAGAAGATAAGAAAAGTCTTGTTTTCTGAGAAATTGATCAAAATCGAGTTTATGATTATAACATATATAATATATATATTTATGTGCCCTCCAGAAGTTTGCGCTCTGCAAGTGAACGACGCCTTGTGGTGCCATCCCAAAGAAGTTCAAAATCAATCTCACAGACCTTTTCCTAGATTGTGCCCAGCTGGTGGAATGACCTCCCAATATCAATTCATACATACTTTACTCATTTTCAAGAAACATCTAAAGACTCATCTTTTTCGACAGCACTGAAACAACAAATACTAGCACTTTTCTTTCTTTTCTTGTCTTTCATATAAAAAAATATTTAAAAAACCTGGCTATGCATTCTGTACTAGACAAACTGAGGCTTGTCATGGCACTTGTATACTGTTGTTGTTCTCTTGTTGATCTGACTGCTTCTATTGTTCTCATTTGTAAGTCGCTTTGGATAAAAGCGTCTGCTAAATGATTAAATGTAAATGTAAACATATACACATCTGCCAGTAGAGTGCCATTCAAAGAAAAAACACAAATATTCTTCTGACCCCACTGGCAGACATTTGTTCTTTAATTTTTACCATAAACTTAATTTTGTTCAGTTTCAAATGTTACATCTTCATTTTGACACTGTAACGAACGGACACACAAACAGAGAAATCCAGTTGCAGTGTTTTAATAGGGGAAATCCCAATAATCTATATCCAAACAGGCAAAAGGTCAATAACAGAAAGGCAGTCCAAAACAAGAAACAAGAAAAACAATAGGGAACACGAAAAAGCAGGGTGACATAAACCAAGGACTTCATGAAATTGACAGAAACAAACAAGGTATATATGGACAGGAGAAAAAACGATGAAAGTGGGAACAGCTGAGTGCAATTAACAGGTGTGCAATACCAGTGATGAATCAGACAAAGGTTTGTGGGAAATGTAGTACCTGCAGTGGGGTGAGAATAAGGGGAAGTGAGACCACTAGTGGACAGCCAGGGATACACAGACCAGACACTGTGACAGACACATAATCAGTTACAACACTGAAATGACTGAAAGTCTTCCAAACTGTTATGGTTGCATCAGCAAATGCACTTTAGCTCATGTTTGCTAGTGTACGTTGTATGTTCAAATACAATAGAGGTTTAACCATTTAGCGCTACTGAGCGAACAATTCATTTAATGCATTTTATTCATGTGAACTGCAGCGATACATACAAACAATGTAATGAAACATTGCCAGATTTATATTCTTCAGTTTCAGAGTAAAATGTCCACTGAATACTGCTGACAGCTTGTAGCAAGTAGCAACATAATATAATTTTGCCAAAATGTCATAGGCATATTTTTACAGTAAGCTTGGGTTGTTATCTGGACTTTTTTTTTTTACCTACCAATTCGTTATAAAGCAGCTATCACACTACTAGTGTTAACTAACATGTAAAAAAAAAATGCCTAGCAGGAATTCTGATTGACAGGGCACCTCTGCGGGGAGAGGAAACACATCTGTGTTCAACTAGCCTTGAATGTGGACAGTTAAAACGGCAACAGGAAGCTGCATTGATGCGATTGCTGATTGTTTGTAGTCTTGACCTGACTGTGTGTTCATTTCCCACATTTGTGCATGCAGAGAAATACAAACACAGCATTAGCCACCGGCGGCTTAAAACCAGCAGTCTACTGTAATAAACACTTCCAAACAACAACATTTCCAGGTATCTCTATGGAAACTGCTAATCTTTTCTCCAACCTAGAAGTTAGATCCTGCTGGTACTGATTGTACTTCTAAACTCTGTACTTCTAAACCCTGGACTAGTTTGACAAAGTCTTTATTTTAAAACTTATGCTTTGCTGTCAACATAGGAAGCATCTAAGGACTTTGAAACACCTGAGCTTGTTTAATTGTTGATCTGTGTACACTTAATGTTACGTCTTACTGTTTTTTCACTAGGCTATGCACTGTACTTCAAATACACTTTTGCTACAGTATATTTCCAGAAAGTATACATGTATTTGATTGTTTGAGTGCACTTGACATGACAGGCTTGTTTGCAATCTGTCTTTCAATATGATGTGCTAATGCTACGTCACTGCTTGTCTATGATAGACATCCATCTCCTTGCAAAGCTGACATTCTTTACATTAGCATGACATCAGTATACTGTTGCTGAAAGCCTGTTCCCTGCATGTCATTCCTTACACCCCACATTTAAGTAGATATTGAATTATCTGACCTGATTCTTGATAACACATATTTATAGGGTTTTTCTTGGATGTGAAGAACAAGTATTTTGAGTTAAACTTAGAGACAGTACAAAAAAGTGCTTCTTATTGTATAGCATAATCCGTATGATCTACTTTTAATGCCAGTACTTATTTTGTGTGTCAGCAAAAGCAAAGCTCTTTGTGGAGGCTTCACAAAACTGTCTAGGAGTCCAACGGACTGCCATTTATTACAGTCAATGTCTTGTGACCTAATGAGGCAGAGATTATAGAGTATATACAATAGCGGCAATGTGGTACATTTGAATAAATGCCCTGATTGTGTAATGCAGAGCATGTTATAACAAAGATATCCCTGCAGTTAAAACAATAAATGCTTTTTCTGCATTTGAACAAAGCAGAATTCTAGCACTATGGTTTTCAATTTTTTGCTGCTAGCCTGAGAATGCATTGCAAGTTTTTTTTTTGTATTAACAATAAAAGAAAACTCATGATTAGTGAAGACATGAGCTAATCATGCGCAATGAAAAGCTATCCTTAACCATGACTGGAGTCATATGGATTCATGCATGAACAATGCAGCCTTAATTACATGTTAGCACATTTAAAAGTTATTGGATG
This sequence comes from Carassius gibelio, assembly GCF_023724105.1. Classification (NCBI taxonomy): domain Eukaryota; kingdom Metazoa; phylum Chordata; class Actinopteri; order Cypriniformes; family Cyprinidae; genus Carassius; species Carassius gibelio. Next base: position 5,908,479 of record NC_068376.1, on the reverse strand, counting down.
AACAGTTAGTTAAAAAAAACAACAACCTTAGGCTAAGTAAGTTTTAACATCATTTGCATTTACTGGTTCATATTTCTGACTTTATTACTTCTCTAAGGGCAGTTCTTCTACGAGCATCGATTCACTACAACTGTTTTCTGCAGTCTGGCCCCGTTTCGATTCTCCTTGGGCCAAAGACACCAACATAGTGTTTGTGGAATTTGACCGTAGTACTGCAGCAGAACACAGTGCTTTAGTGTGTGTGTGTGTGAGTGCATGTGTATGCCTGAGTGTGCATAAGTATGTGTGTGTTCACTGGGGGGTATGAGAAGAATTTGAAACGTTTAGTGTGGTGGTTGTAACAATGCTGCCAGGTCTCAGTGAGTAACACTGTAAACGGGCAGCATATGAAAATACAGGATTCCAATGAAGTCTGTGCATGAATCCAGACAGAATATAAATGTGCAAACATGTGTTAAAGAGATGGTGTGTGTCACAAATAGTGCAAGACAGCCAAAAGGTGATATCTCATGGTATGATGACCTGAAAACAATAGAAAACAGAAACAATGTGACATTTTCTCACGGGTGCCATATGTACAGTAAACCAGGTTTGGAAATTAATGGGGGCCTGGGGGAAAAAATGCCATCAGAATGAACCCAAATTAACTCAATTCCAGACAAGGGGTAAAACGCTTCTGCACAATTAAACAAAATCTATTACTGCTGGCACAATTAAAATGAAATGTGAAAATGAATGAAAAGTGTCAGTTGCGACATTAAATTAACTGTAGAGAAGAGTCAGATTTCATTTTGTGTGTTTTTGCAGAGTTTTGCAGAGCATTATAAACAAAATTACGTTTCTGATGAGCTTATGAATGCAGAGGCCAGTCAAAAGCCTTTAGATTAGTCAATGCTGAAAAGGACAAAGTTTTGTTCACTGCATGCACTCAATTATGAACTGTGCACTCATCTCATGAATTATCTCATCATAAACAACAAAGTGCAGGTAGAATACAAGTAAGAGATTCATTTTTCAATGTGGACATCTTTACTTATTGTAATGGGAGTGGTATAAAATTACTTTTGTTGATGTTGACAGTCTGTAGTATTTAGTTTGAGTGATTGGTTGAATTTAACTGTGTTTCATTCGTATGTCAGAAATTGTTCCCATTAAAACTTTTAACTGGAATGAACCCTCATATCAGAGTTCTAACATGGAAGCATAACAACCCCTACTTCAGAATCCAATATGGCTGCTCATTACATCAACAGAAGCAAAAGAAGAGAAATACATTATTTATTTATCACTTCTGTTTATCTCAATAAACTCAGTGCTACACACAGTACTATCCGAGATCTATTTGTAGACATAATACTGAAGTATTGTCTGAGCAAATTCCACATTTTTATTTTCATGCATGCATGTTATCTGTGCAGCACTATTTCTTACATGCTCACAGCAGCACGTCTGTGGATGTATTGGCAGTAACAAGTCTCAGATCTTGCTCAGCAACTAGGACTGTCATGGTGAAGAAATTTCTCTTGCAGTGATTTGAAATGGCTCAATATCACAATTTGCAATATTATTGATGTATTTTTATTTTATTTTATTGCTTGCTATATAAATTACCTCATTGAGATTCTGTATCATGGTATTACAATATTGCAGTTATCTTTCTGCAACAGAAGCATATGCCTCCAAGACCAAACATATTGCTATATATATTACCATGCTAAACTTTCCAAGAGTTGTCATTGCAGAAATAATGTAACTATAAAAATTGTCCTTAAAAAACACTGAAAGGGGAAAATATTGGCCCTTAATAGAAAAGGTGATTTAACCCTGCTGTTAACTGTGCTGTGGTGCAACTTGCAAATTCAGTCTGAACTCATCAAAAAAGTACACATAGTAATTTCCATCACAGGCCGACTTCTTTTCGTTTGACCCTCCGGCCTGCAACTACAGTCCAACCACTGGTGTAATAACATTTCTTAAACCTCTCTAGGGAGGACCAGGGGTTGCTGGCCAGCAGATTGCTGACTGTTTCTCAGCCTCCCTGGGTGTCTCTGTTTCTTGCTTGGGATGTTATTGAGCTGCACAGGGCTGCTAGGAATGGATCAATGGCCTCTCTGTCAGATGTTCCTTTGGGCTAAACGTTAGTTGCCCCATACAATAGAGTCTTTGTTCAGACAGGAACAAGTTCTTTACAACCTTCAAAGCTCTTCATCTGTAATATCCTCTGCATGGTTCCACACCCAGCCAAGACTCAATGGAACTCATAACGGCGATATCGCACCTTCATAAAAGCTCAAAAACACATTTTCGAACACTTTGGAGTTCAGCACCTCTACTAACCTTAAAATGGAATGCATGGAAGGGGAAGGAGGGTGTGTGTCTATGCATTGCCTGCAGGACAAGCTCAAGATCTATTGAGTCAGGTAACCTGACAGTGTCATCAGACCAGCTGTTGTTTCTGATACTGTTTGGTTTAATGAGTTTGCTTGGTGAGAGTGTTTGATGGTACACCCTAAGACCTCCCTGATGCAGACTGCACACAAAAATACCAAAAGATTTCTCAAGCTGTCTAGCTTAGTTTTGCTGGCTTTGCGCAATTTCAATGAGTCATGGTGTGTACAGGTTTTCATCAGTCCACCAGGAAACAAAGTTTGGTTTAACAAGGTTTCCAGGTTGGAACTTTTTATATTTCAGTCACAGTGCAAAAATTACATTTTAAATAGATTTTTAATTACAGATATGTAAACTTGTACAAAAATACTCATTAAGGTTTGGATTTTTGATGCAGTGGTGTCTATTGGTAATGTCTAAGACCGACAGCCAGAAGTCTTTGTAAGACTGCTTGGATGTTGTCTAAAGTACCTAAAGATTTTTGGAAGATGTCTGGGTTCTTGCACAAGCACTGAAAAAGATGACTCAATAAGTCATACAGAAATTCTCACCACTAAGTCTATTGATTAGGGTGGCCCTTATTTTTGGACTTTTGAAATCTTCAGCTCTCTTCCGCTCAGTCAACTCCCCTTCATGAGAAAGTGAAACAAACCAAATTTAGCTGAGATTAGACTACGTTTGGGGTGATTCAACAAAATTTAATTGAGTCTTAATGACCATAAAAGCATGTAATTAATAATTATACAAGAAAATTAGTAAACGGTTAAAAAGGAGAACACAGAACAGTGTTGTTAGACCGACATGAAGCACTGTTGTGCTTCAGCCATCCCGAGTTTGAGTCCCGGCTCGCAGACCATTCCCGATCATGTCCCACTCTCTCTCTCCCATTTCGCTTCTTCATTTCAAAACGGAGATCTGATCTAGATATTTATGATGATCTGACAAGTCTTTCAACAACAGTAGTTTTGCGAGGACCTGGAAACAGATTTCGGCGCTCTCTGACAATCTGCATAATGTTTGTTCTTCAGTCTCTTGAATAAACGCAACACCTCTTTATTGCATTTGCAGTGTTTGTCCAGGTACCAGGATCTTCATTTAAGAAGTCCTGATGGAGATCAAGAATAATGAAGAAATTGTGAGTGTTCGGCCATTGTCGTGACTTGTTGCCAAGTATGATAACCAGGAACTTGTGCTCTGCATTTAACTCATCCAAGTGCACACACACTGCAGACAGCAGCTGTACACACACACACACACACACACACACACTGCAAGTACTGTTATCCATCAGCTTAACAGGAGAGCCAGTGAAACATGAACTTGAGATTTAAGGTGAAGTTTATTTCATGGTGGATTCCAGGTGTCAGATGGGATATTTCAAACATTCTGTGGCTTGCACTAGAATGTCTGAGCAAGCTTCGCTTAATCAATTTAGGATGTTTGTCAAAGAGTGCAGGAAATGCTCAGATGCAGAAAAAAAGGGAAAAGAAGGCACATTAGGAAAGGTCAGCCTTCATTAAAATGCGTAAGATGACAGTTAAATGAATTATAAAATGGAAAAGCCATCAAATCCTCCGATTCATAAGAGGATTTCATATTTAAACCAAATGCGCTTTAACATTGCTGTAAGTTGTCAAATCTCTGGCAGGTTCTGCAAAATGTCACCCTCTGGGCTGTCTAATCTTCTGAAGCCATACAGGATAACTTCCCTCAAATTACCATCGAAGATTGTTTTTAGAGACTTTATCATGTTCATTATTCTTTATCAAGTTTGAACAGCTTGCGAGAAACATAGCCATGTTGGAGCAAAGGCCACTGATCAAGATGTGACTCCTGAGTCATGGTTTGATAACCACACAAACACCACTGTAGGCACAGTGTGCAACGTTCATGTGCATGTTAGCCCCATGCTATGTTCCCATGACAGAACAGATGTCAGGTGCCTTAAATTAATGATAAAGGACTATATTAAGTTTCCCTGATGATGTTTACTGAATTGTCAAGTTTTTGCAGTCATGCTGCAAAGGAATGCCTCGAATGTGTTTTGTGTTTTTTATTTCCCTCTTTCTAGGACACACACACACATACACACACATTACCGAGGAAGGGAAGAGCCATTGTCAAGGACAAAAATGTAAGTATTGCTTCCCCCCTTTCTCTCTCTCTCTGGTGGACTGCCCAGATTTTTGGTCTGCTTTTAATTCAATCCTCTTTAAATCAAAAACACCTACAAGCTATATTTCTACCAAGCTAATTTCCAGTCAAATGTTTGTCTTAATGATGCAATTAAACTGGGCATTTTTTTCTTAACATATTTCAGATGTTTTCTCTAAATTTCCCCAAGAGAAACTAAAAAAGACACAAAAGAGTCAATTGTTGACACACAGAAAATGTCTCTTCCAGAATGTATTGAGCTGCATATGCAGGCAGCATTTTAAAGCATTATACTGCAGACATGCTCATAATGCAAAGACTAAAACTTGACATGATAATTATGCAGCCCCTTAACCAGTTCTTTTAACCAGATATACAATTTTTATGAAGAAAGCAATCCCAGAGTCTATAGCTCAGAGATCAGTGGGAAAAAAATTCTGTTTGCTATATTTTGAGCTTTTTAGGGCATTGCATCAATTTGCTTTGTACCTGATGGACTGATTGTTAGCTTGGCAACAAACACACTACTAGAGTCACATGTGGCTCCATTTCAGTGTATTTTAAATTGTATTTTATTTCTGTGATGCAAAGCGGAATTTTCATCATCATTACTCAGTCACATGATCCTTCAGAAATCACTCCAATATGCAGATTTGTTGCTCAATAAACATTTCACATTATTTCCCGTGATAAAATCAGTTGTCCCCAAATATCCAAAAGTCTGGAATAAGAATGTTTTTTTTTTTTTAACTCTCTTCATTAAAAAAAATCATCATTCTTAAAAAAGAAAAAAGAAAAAACAGTTTCCACAAATATAGAAAGCAATATAACATTTCAACTGATTCATGATTGAGGACCAATAATAACTGACCAGGAAATCAGGATATTAGAATGAAAATTCAACTTTGCATCACAGTAATAAATTAAAATATATTAAAATAGAAAACAGTTGCCTGAAATTGTGATAATATTTCACAATATCACTATTACTGCATTTTTTAACAAATAAATACAGCCTTGGTGAGCAAAAGAGAGTCCTCTCAAAAACATTAGAAACTGTAATCATTCCAAACTTTTGACAGGCAGAGTAAAACAAGCAGTGCAACCTAAGCACCAACATGAATGTGTCACTCATGTCGATGTATGTGAATTCAGAGTGTAAAACCTTGAAGTTTACTAACCAAATTCAAAGGTGGAAAAAAGCAGTAACAAAAGACACCCAGATGGAGAGGCACCTGTTCTGACGGGCCCTGACAGCACCTTGGGGCTTTGGGATTAAAAAGTATGTCACCTCTAGATGAAAACAGCCGACATTACACTTCTGTTGCACATCACCTAGATTCACAGGAACAAACAGCTCTGAAACTGAGACCCAAGAGCATGAAAATGAAGCTGTTATTTATTTATCACCCTAAATATTGCAGCATACTCAGCATCACAGTTGTGCATGTGCTCAACCAGTTTATTGCTGATACATGGACAGCGGTATAACTTCACAGTTTTAAAGTGAACTTCTGTTTCGCCAAAACTCTTCCGGACATTATCCTCTTCCAGAACACCCAGTAATATTGCAAAATTATAGTCTTGGCCCGAGGCAGCGTGTCCACATACCAAAAGTTCCAATCTGATTGGCTAGATGCTATGCAATTTCAGTCAATGTGCACAAGACTTTATCTAGAGATGCACAGATATTTCAGTCGATAAACATTTTCATATTATGAGAAAAGATAAATGGCCAATATTAAAATGTAATACTATTTTAACTTAATAAAATAAAAAAATACTTATTTATATAATGCATTATAAAAGTATTTGAATGCATAAATTAACGTGTTTGATCTCATGAATAACTGTAACTGCATGTATAATACATTATAATACTTATCTATTCATTGTTACACCTTTAGAACAAATAATGCATTAAAACACAACAAACAATCGATTTCAGATGTAACAAAAAATCAGCAAATATTATACTATTGTGTAAATTTCACAATTATGAAAAAACATATATGATGCATAATGTACATTATGAATACCTTTGCATTATTCATAAATAATTTAAATAATGTTTCTTATAAATAAGCATTAAAGAATAGAAAAAATAGATTTTTTTAGATATTTATTAAAAGTTAATAAATGAGGTATAACATCATAATGTACAATTTAAAATATATATATATTTGCAATTTGATACCAATTACTTTTGATATGCTTTTAAAGTAATGTTTTTAAGATATGTTTTTAAATATATTTTGAACTTCAAATGAGCATTAGATTATGGCAAATGTCATCTAAATGTAAAAATGTGGTAAACAGACATAACTAATATTGTGCATTTAGCAATATTCCACCTATATATATTCAATACTTTTTAGTTTTTACATGTCAATCACACAGTCCTGGACCAGAATATGCTGCAGTGTGGTTCTGCAATCTTTTAAAATTCTGAATCTGAAACCAGACGTATTAGGTCAAATAAGGATTTTAAACACAGTAAACTTCAGCAGTCTGTGAATATCTACATAAAGATAAGTTACTAATACTGCTATATGACATTCATCCAAGCTTGTTTTAAGCTCCAGTGTCAATTATTCATTTTGACTTCAATGAACAGAGACTAAGGAAGAAACAAGTCAATGATTAAACATCTCTTTCCCCAAAGGGAGCTCAAAGCACTCTCCCACACTTTCATAATAAATCATTTCAGGATATTCTACTAGATATTCTCGTGATCACGGCAGGCAGGCAAAGTGACATGTCACAGCATGTTGCTGTTGTTGTCTGGGATTAGTGATTTTCTAAAACAGGTTTAGGGAAGAATGCGAGACCAGCCTAATCCTGCCTGAACCAAATGCACTGATTGCCGTCATCACACTTTAGCACCAGGACGCGGGGAACATACTTCAACCATGTCATTATACTTTGTCAAACGAGATTATTGACCTTCCTCACATACTTGTATCCACTTATAGGTAGATTTGTTTTGTTTTATGCAGCTGAAATTTCTGCTGTGAACCTACTTTGAGAAATTTGTGCACACCAACTATGCACTTGACACACTAATAGTCCATTAGATAATAATTTTCTAGTCCATTAGATGCATATATGGAACATTTCTGAAGTGATTAAGCAACACTTTGTATGAGACCTTATGCTGAATTAAATGCACATATCTGTCTGCTCTGCCGATTCAATCAAACACAGTAATGAGCTAGTAATTACAAAACCGAAGAAATTACAAGTCAATATAGAAATGCCCTTCTCCCCTTTATAAGTGTTTAAAGTCGAAATGAAATCAGAATTGATCCTATTTATTTTCTTAATGTTTCTTAATGTACTTTCGTAATTACTTGTTTTATAGTCAGCGATTTATCAGTCCATGTTATTCAAAAGAAATAAACTATTTGTCTTTGCAATCTTTCAAATACTTTCAGCTAATGTCACGTATTGGTAAATGTTAACCAATGTTTGTTAATGTTTACCAATAGCCAAATAGCTAATGCATTAGCTAATGCAGACTTTATAAATAGCAAAGGCTATTGCACAAAGCTTTTGCTATTAGAAATAAATGAAAAGGCCTCCTCAAACTATAATGTTGTACTTCATGATGCAAAATTCAGTCATTTAGGTCTTGCTCAAGTCTGGTATTAACATTCAGTTTTTAAAAAAAACTAAATTCCTGATGGCTAAAATTTTATTCTCATTTAATATCCATTTACACTCAGAAATTCATTACACAAAGGGTTGTGAATGGCGTTACATGTTTACTTTTAACCTGACTTTGTACCTGTGTACAGAGTGCATGTGTTGCCTTCATCTACTTTTAAGTTAAATAGGTGAACTTTTTTCAACCTATCAAAACATATCTGCCCTTTAGAATCCAAAAGCACTGAGGCAATGTCTTGGCTTAAATATCTAATGTTTAGCACATGCTTCTCCGCTGCCCTTGAGTTAGCTTTAGCAAAGACAAATCAACCATCAAAATATGATTATACATTGTTGAGAAAACAAAGACTCATTTTTAAACCTTGCCACCACGTTTGAAGTTCTCCTCTGCTTCTCCTAAATAAACATAAACCTGTTTTACTCTTTGGGCGAATCTCACGAAGCACAGCATTGGACATATTTCACCACAAAATCTAAAGGAACAAAATATGAAATTATATCTTTGGGATCATCAAGATAGCTCTGCATTGTGACGTTATTTTAATGAAAATTTGGCAAATTTGCTTTCCCAATTCTCATTACTGCAGTGCCAAATACTAATATACAGTTGTGAAATTCATCCTGTTAAAATCAGCATAAATTAAATTCAGTGCAACAGATCCTACCATAATGGGGAAACAGATATTATGTTGCAACAAAGTAATCATGGCTGACTGTAAATAGCACACTTCTATGATGGCATCATGTCATCGGTCACCAAATATTGCTTTTGCATGATGCTACATCTGTATGTACGCTGTCGTCACAAAATAAACAATCATTATTCATTATTTTATTGCATTGCTGTAATGAGAATGAGATGTTTTTCCATTATGTTGAGTTCTGCAAAGTTCTCCTTTACCTTTGACTGACACTGGCTAATTATGTCTAATGGCTCAACCCACTTTACAGGGTAACTGACAGAGTGTTAAAAGACTTTACAACTTGCTACTCATGAACTTGTGTGTGTGAAATGTGAGACAACATCTCATAGGGATATCCTGCAAATCTTTGTAGCATGTCAACAAGATAATCGGCATAAAGAGGTTGAAGAAAGGTCAGAAAACATTGACAGGATTCCACCTTCAAGTCAATAAAGCAGCTGAAGGAATCAACTAAGCAGATAATTATGGGGAAAGAGTTTACATTGGAGAAAACATTTCCTGGCCTGAAAAACGCAATGGTTTTAAGATACTGAACAAATTATCAAACAATATAAATATCCGTAGAAAAAGAAGCATGCAGACTGTGCAACAAATGTTCATCTGAAACATTTCACAGCATTAAATTAGAGCAATTTAAGCATGTCTTTTAACAGCACCAGCTAGATATAAATCATAAAACACACTATTCATAAATAATTACAAGCATGCCCTTCATGCAGGTAGAGGAAATTAATTAGGTAGCATTCTAACAAGCCTGCTTTCAAAATATTCATAGTTTCCATTACTAATTCCCAGCTCCATTCAGCAGAGATAACAGAAGAGCTGTGACCTCATATCCTTCATGCTCTGCAGGGTATCTGCAGGGTATATTTTTGCATAAAACTGTAAAGTTCAAGACAAAGTCTATCTGATAGATCATTTTGGAAAGGTCACTTTATGGTTGAGTATCTAATGGGTATGTTCAAACCCTGGAGAAAGTGGTTGGGTTCTCTGAACTTACGAATGCCCGGTCCTGTTCCTGGAGATCTATTGTACCTACCTGCAGAGTTCAGTTCCATCCCTGATCAAACACAGTTATCAACTGTAAAGTGCTCCTGAAAATCTTTATGAGCTGGTTCAGCTGTGTTTGTTGATCAGAGCTGGAGCTGAACTTTGAAGGAAGGTACATGTATATCTCCAGGAACAAGATTGGGCACCCATGTCTTAACTAGATACAGTATAGTTTTTCAGTGGCTGATGCTGGCAACAATATACGGAACCAAAACCATTAATATTACAGAGTACATGCAATCCCCCATATTCAAAATAGCTATTAATAAATGTGGTGTTTCAATTACCAATTCTTGAACTCTTACATTTGTATCTAGAAGAAAAAAAAACCTTCATATCATTCTATTATCAAACTATACAAATTTGTAATCAAGTTATGTCCAATTCACTAAGATTTACTCACTTACAAATCTAGCACAGCACAGGGCTGAACCTCTGGGCCACTGAACCCACCAGTAAAGATAGACAGAGGCACTCAGTAAACTTCAGATTTATTCGAGAAGGGTGTGTTAGCTTCATAAGGCCTGGCAGCTTCTTTTATACGAGATAATATTAAGCTCAGAGTGACAGCAAGTCGAGTGGTGATGTGATGGCATTCCACTCCATATTTTCATAATGAAATTAAGATGGGATTCAGGCAGTTTGATTTAAATAAGCGTAGCCTCACCCTTCACACTGAGGAACTATTATGAAGAAGGAAGGACTATAAACACACTGAAAGAAACCATATTTCTGTTTCCAGATAAATGAACATGACATCTGTGCCATAAGACAATAAGAGGCTATATTTCTTCTTTTGTATTTTAGAAAAGAAAGTCATACAGGTTTGGAACAACATGAGGGTGAGTAACTCTGAGCCTTCATTTTTGGACTAACTGTGTGTAGCAAGTTTTCCACAGGGGTCCCCCGTCAAAAGTAAACATGCCTCCAACAGCTAGCCAATTCTTTAGCCAGCAGGACGCTGTAACGGTCCAAGAGCACACTGAGAGATGAGTACTTAGACAGCGGCAATGGAATGATGGGGAAATACTTTGTGTAAAAATTACACACTGAGCAACAGCGTCTTTGGCCTCAGGCTGTTGTAAAAAGAGGTTCTCTGGAAGGCTGCATGTATAAACAACTATTTAGCATCCAAACTGAAATGCATGACACAATTCTCAAAGTAGATCTGTTCGCACCATCTCATGTGAAAAAAAAAGAAAATAAATAAAATCTTTTAAACTCTTAGACAGGTTGCCTCCAAGATATTTCTGGGTTGTTTTTCTTGGACTATGCTGGCAGTGTTTGGGGTGCATTTAGATTGATTGTACTCTTCTCTCATCATTCTTAAATTACCCTGGCAAACATACAGGTCCAACACCTACCGAACAACCCTGAGAGGAACCCGAAGAACTGGAACATCTCACCAGCAGCAGCAGCACCACCCTGCAGCTCTCCATCTGGATTTGCATATCACAGATTTCACACCCCAAAAAAAACCATCAATCCTGTTTTGTTAGGATTTGTATGTGCCACATTATTGAATGACTAGGCAAAACTACTAACTCACATGCACTCTTTAAAATAGAGGTTCCTAAAAGTGGTTTCCCAGCAATGTCAAATTAGATGTCAAATTAGAACCAATTTTGGTTCCCCAAAGAACATTTCCGTAAACAGTTCTTAGAAAACATTTTTATGTAAAGATCTAAAGAACTTTTTCCAAAAGAAAAAACCCATGGAAATGTTCCTTGGAAGGTAAATGTTCTACTTGGAACCTCAGATGCCAATAAAGAACAGTTATTTTTAAGAGTACTGTAGCGTCTAACACATTTCTTTGAAGAAAATTTCAAGTTCAACGATTAAAGCTAAAGTATCTCATTTCTGTGTTGTTTTTCAACATCAAACAGAACTGCTAAAACGCTGATCGTTACCCTGAACACTCCCCCATCTACCATTGGTCTGAAAATCGTCCTGTCCCAAGTCATTGTTGCTATGTCAGGCTTAAAGAACATTTACATAATGCCACAGAAACATTTTTTCTCTCTGCATTTTAGGGAATTTAAATGTCTTATTGTAAAAAAAAGATTAACTTCGGGTTTATTGTTTTATCACAAGGGAAGCTATTAATCACTGTCTATCAATATGTGAGACTGCTTTAAATCCACAGGCATTCAATGATTCAAACCACACAGGTCATTTTTCTTTGTGTAATTGGACTATTTGATGGCATGGTGACTCCATGGCAGTGAGGAATTTCCCGTCATCAAACTAAACATCCATCATCTAGTGGTCTAAAAACACTTCAGAGCATCTACACCAGGACACAATGGCCAAGTGAGACCCTTTTTTATACAATTCAATTTTTTCTTGCTGACTGTCTACACTTTTATTTTCATTTTCTAAATCACTGTTCTATTCCCTCTGGTGGACCTGAACTGCACTTTAAAGTTCTTCCCTTCAAGAGTGGAAAAGCACCAGATGCAATTTGAACAAGTTGCGACCGCAATGACAAGGATGGTTTCCAGCTCTGCTAACGGTTGTTTTAGGCCTGTTTATTTTTCAGTTCCAGATAAAACCTCTTTTTGTCAATGGTAAGCAGGTCTTGCACAGACAAGCAAGCAGGCAACTTGAAGAGTGAGGAAAATCTCAGGTGGTTTTTCTCTCCAATGATTCAGTTCAGTGAATTCTAAGAGCTCCATTTTGCTCTTCTTGTTATGACACTCATATAATGTCCAAATTCTGGGTGTGCATGCTTTTAAAAATGACTGCGGCATGAAATTGGGTTTGCAACTAATCCTGCAATGTATCTGCAGACACATTCTTACGTCAAATGTGGAATACGTAAACTTGGTAGTTATTTAGAAGTTATAATACTTTTTTCTGCTATGGATTACAAAGACAGAACAGATCAAGCACATATACTTTATGTACTGATCCTTGCATCAAACAACCACTGATAGCTTGTGAAAACTAAACTGATGAACTTAGTTCTGTTACCACATAAGCTGATTGGATTAACAGCACTGGGTGTTGCAAACCGCTGCTTCCAACACAGAGACAACTGCTTGGCACGTCAAGTTATATCAAGCCATGAGAGATTAACTTTAAACAAAGTATTATTTTTGCATTGAATATTAAATCTCTTAAAACAGCCAGAATAACATCTCAATGACAGCAGTTACTAAAAAGTGTCCCTGTGAACACGCAGTTTCCCAGTTTTACTGTAGCAAGAATAGCTGAGGTACAGAAATAAAACTCTGGCTGCCATGGTAAATGTTTGTGTTACTTGACACTGTCAAGCCAGTTTTAATAAATTGCTGTAGGCAATTTACAAATGTCTATGTGATGTGAAATTGCAGCTACCAATGACTGTAATTTTTGAATTTCTTTTATTTTTAAAGATCAAGTCAGTGAGGACACTTATTTTTATAGTATTTTTTTCACTACACAAAAACGCCTGTAGTAATGGCTTGGCTTCTGAAATGTGAAATGTGGTGTGATTGGTTAGCTGGACCAGTCTGTGCTGTGATTGGTTAGCTGGGTCAGTGTGTGTTGTGATTGGTTAGCTGGGTCAGTGTGTGTTGTGATTGGTTAGCTGGGTCAGTGTCAGTGTGTGCTGTGATTGGTTAGCTGGGTCAGTGTGTGTTGTGATTGGTTAGCTGGGTCAGTGTGTGCTGTGATTGGTTAGCTGGGTCAGCGTGTGCTGTGATTGGTTAGCTGGGTCAGCGTGTCCTGTGATTGGTTAGCTGGGTCAGTGTGTGTTGTGATTGGTTAGCTGGGTCAGTGTCAGTGTGTGTTGTGATTGGTTAGCTGGGTCAGTGTGTGTTGTGATTGGTTAGCTGGGTCAATGTGTGCTGTGATTGGTTAGCTGGGTCAGCGTGTGCTGTGATTGGTTAGCTGGGTCCGCGTGTGTTGTGATTGGTTAGCTGGGTCACCGTGGTTGTGATTGGCAAAACTCGGTGCCTGGTCAAGAAATGTATGCCCCTTACCATAGCTGCCTGCGAGCTTCAGTGTAAATGTTGTGTCAAAATCAAATCAATTTGAGCGCTTTTAAAACCCAGATGATTGTAACCACTCTTAAGTTTATCTGCCTTGGGAAAGCTATAGGCATCTCGGACATTCACTGATAATACTCATTGCCTTCTCTAGTGCAGCTCAACCAGGTCTCGTCCCATTTGTCGATATCTGTGATATCACAAATCCTGGAAAATATACGTTGTAGTCCAAACAAGTCATTCATTGTAGTTTTTGAAAAGTAGTTTCTGTTAAATAAAATATCTCCTTTTGAAGTGGACTTTAAATTTTGTAACTACTTTGCAGATATTTTTATGCTAAAACAGCAACATTACAGACTAACTTAAGTTTAAAAAGTGAAAAAGCATCAAAGGACGCCTTTAAGAAAAAGAAAAAACCTTCCTTAAACCCCTTCAGTGACAAACATTTTCACGTCTTAATTGCTTTTTTTTGCTTCGTGGGGCCTTATATCAGAAATGCCCAGTTGTAACTGTTCAACAATAATACATATATATATTATAATCCTTGTTCATTGTTATATAAAGTATATTGTAAAATATTTGTCTACCAAATCCAAGTCATTGTGGCATAACCAACAAGCAAGAGGCCAAAAAAAAAAAAAAAAAATACATGATTTTTCATCTCAAGGTCAGTCAGGGTGCTCTCTCTCTCTCTCATACATTTTGACCAGGTCATGTAGACATGTTTTGCATTTAGAGTTTTTTAAACACCCCTTGACATTTTTAGAGCCATAACAAAATAATTTCTATAAAATAATTTCTATAAAATGATATATAGATTTATATAGACAAAGTATTTTATCATGTCAGGCATGCTTATTTGTATTTACAAAATTAATGATAATTCATGCAGATAATTAGCTACCAATGATTATAAAAAGCGCATTAGACAGACGTGCTTTTCAAAGCCTACGCAGTAAGTGCGCGAAGAAAATCATCCCAAAAATAATAAAAACACTACCTGTTGACTAACGTGAATCAAGCAACAAACAGCTTTAAAACATCCTTACCTGACGCACTGGCCCGTATGTCCTTCTGAACAGGTAAGAAGTGCTTATATTAAAAGTTAACGGAAAGCAGAACTAATATAGTTCAACTGGTCAGGAGTTTGCATCGACTGTCTCCGTCGAGTGGATGAAATCAGCTTCAGCGCGTCTTCAGCTGGAAGAACAAACACCTGAGGAGCTTCGCCAAACGAAATGGACGCGTTTTTATGGCTTCAATTCAGCGTTTAAAACCGTTTATATCGAAACTGCTGCAAAGCAACATAAAAAACGCAGTTATGACATAAAGTAAAAGAAATGAGTTTCAAATATCCTCTTGCAAACTTTGTTCCTCTCCCTCCACCTCGACGCACTTCAGACGTTTCTTACACTTCGACAGAAGCAGCGGTTTCTGGTTACCTGACTAGTTTCTGTTTGTGAGGCCAACCCACTCCTGGCAAACGGGTACTTTTCTTAATAAAAAAAAGGTTTATATTTGTTTTTTGAACTTGTTAAACATTAACTGCTCATGTGATGTGCAGTTAACCGCTGACCCTTTATATCTGCTGAAGCGAGTGGAGAGGCTTCTCTACTGTCACATATTGTGTTATTTTAATGGTAATGTTATGTTATTTATGGAAGACAGCTGTCATCCGAAAGCTGTCATGATCTGCTCTGTGTCTAGACAAGAAAAATCAGCCTCTCCTGAGGTCTTTTAGGTTCAGTTTAGGTTCAGTTTTTATTTTTCATTCTCTTCAAGAAATTATTGCTTTTATTCAATGATGTTAAATTGATAAAAAGTGATTGTAAAGACTTATATTGTTAGAAAATATTACTATTTTGAATAAATGCTGTTCTTTTAAACGTTTTATTCAATAAAGAATACTGAAAAAATTATCACAATTTCCAAAAAAAAAACATGATCAGCACAACGGTTTCAAACATTGATAAAAAAAATCAGCATATCAATGTTAAAGCACCTTAATGATGGATCTGTTTATTTATTTATTTTAAAAACATACCGCTTTTCACTTCATAAGACATTAATTGATGGAAATTTTGTGGATTATTTGTGGATTATTGTGATGGTTTTTATCAGCTGTTTGGACTCTCATTCTAACGGCACCCATTCACTGCAGAGGAACCACTGGTCAGTGATGGATGGTCTGAGGGTGTGTAAATGTTAAGCAAATTTTTATTTTTGGGTGAACAATTCCTTTAAAAAGCCCAGATTTTCAATGAGATTTAGACTGTACTGTACTGAATGTTTAATATTCTTGTCTTGTCTGTTGCCATGCCTGTTTTATCCTTGTTTGTTCCGTTTTTAAAAATGTATAAATTATCCATGGCTGTCCAAAATTCCTCAGCCATTTCCTTAAGATTGACTTGGCCACTGTCCACATGACATAAATCAGGGCGACCTACTTTGAATCTCTGCTGCAATGCTCTGGAGGATCCCTATTGAGAGCCCTAGATAGGGTGAAACCTGTGATGTATGTGTAAGAATTGTGCCACTTCTACAGCATGGCAAGAGTTTCAGGCACCTGGCATCGATTCAGTTCTCAGTGTTTATCATCTGATAAAGATTGAATGGAAGGAGGGAAATGACAACACAAAACAGTCAAAGTTGTATGAGAAAAAAGGGTCTACTTTCAAATCCACTGGCTGGAAACAGGCCTACAAGGAAAAAATGGTTGTAGAACATGAAGCACTTTTACACTACACATGTTTTTTTAATGTTTTATCAACAGTGGGCTGTTTAATTGCTAAAATCCATGAATTAGTTTGCGTTTTTAAACATATTTCCTCTGAATAGGCTTTTTCAAAACTTGGTGAAGACCTAAAATAATCCAATCAATAGGAAGTGTTTTTGCATAAAAACACATGAATCTGACTATTTTTTTAATCAGATTCAAAAATACCTTGCATATGCATATGATTACAAATGTCTTACAAACTGGTCAGTGGTGGCGACTGAATATTTTAAAAAATAATAATCAAAAACTCTCTTAACATGTCAGCTTTTTATTAGATACATCATTAAGGCAAAACAACGATTATACTCCAATTACATTATTTCTTTGGCTCTGAACACAGCCCCTGAGCACTGCACATGTACTGAGCTTTTTTTTGGGGGGGGGGGGGGGTTATACAATGCACATGTAAATGAAATGAATCAGACTTCAGAGTTTATGTTTCAGATAAACTTTAAAAAGATTGGAGTGGATTTATTCGTATTGACGAAAATTACTGCATGTAAACATATGGGGCCCATTGTTTCATTGTATGGACAAAAACAGTTCTTCAAAATATCTTCCTAAAGTATGTGTCCAGCAGAAGAAAGAAAGACATGAATGTTTGGAACAATTTGTATAATGAGTAAATGATGACAGACTTTTAAATTTTGGCTTATGATGCAACTCACTAGGTTTTAGACATTATGTTTGTTGTAACAGTGCTTTTATGTATTTCACTTTTACATTAAGTTGTCATAGCACATAGATTCTATCTAAAGTAACGTACAACACCTTAATTGCTGTGATGTCCTAGAGCTTCGTACAGTTAAGTATCTTGCTCAAGTATGTCAGTGATGATAAGGCTCCTTGCTGTGACCCTCTATGGTCATGTCTGTCTGTGGATGTTTTCTGAATAGCTCAAATATTACCTTTGACCTGTTATTAACACAAAGCTAGACATAAATGGTACCAAAACAAGGGCAGTCATTTAAATTAGTTTTACCTATAACATAACAAATAAGACTCGATTTGAGATGGACAAAAAATAATAAAATTGATGTATATTGTATTAAAAAACCTTCTATCTCAGATAAATATACCGAGAGAATTATAAACAAGTCACTTGTAGATGCTGTTTCTCACCAGCTTGATACAGCAACATTGGTTCAATCTTGAGTTAGGGGCTGAACTTCCTGTTTGTCCAACTAATGGCTACTGGGGGAAAGTTCAGGAAACCAGTTCGAAAACAGTTATTTGTAAGTTCCTTTGTTGTTACAAGTGGCACAGTAATTGCACACCTCTTTCAATGATTTTAATCTGACTGACCAATTTTTTTGTCTTTGTACTATTTAGGTAGTCAGTTAGCCATCTTATTATTTGGCTGAGATTTTACATCGGTAGTTCAGATTTAAATGAATTTGCTTTACACATTCTATTCATGCATTTTTAAAGAATTGCTTTGCTTTGTTTAGCTCGGTTGCTGCTGACCCAAAACATTGTAATTTTCGCATAGATCGTCCAAGGAATCCGTCGATGTTAAAGAGTTTAAGGGAACGTCTCTCTCGTGAGGCATTGTGCCTGAGTTTCCATGGGAACTGCAAATCTACCTCCCGCCCTACATGTAGACCTTGTGATATTTTTTAACGATGCCATGAGGCAGAACTAGCTCACTAAAAGCAGTGGGTTGATCATGGTCCCCTCCCTCTCTCTGTCTTTTATTATTTACATTCATTTATTCACAGCCTTTCTGTTTTATCTTTTTTTTTTTATCCAGCTACTGAATACACCCACAGCACATGCAAATGCATAAATATAAATATCATACATAAAACTGTATGTATGTCAAAGATCGTATTTTCTATATGTTCTATAGACTGTGCGGGTCTAAAAATCAATAAATAATCTATTTATCTGATGCTTCATAATGCAAAGTCATAAAGATATGGTTGATTAATGTGTTAATATTCATGATACTGATTTTTTTTTTTAACTATCGTAATTAGCAACTTTGAAATACTATACTTTAATGAGTTATTTTTACCTGATCTGACCATTAAACATATTTTTGTAGTGTAAACCAGATAATTTAAATCTTAACACCTGAAGAACTGTTATTTTCATCAGGTTATACAATTTCCTTTTTATCCGCACACCAAAAGCATTGCAAATGAGTTCATGATTGTTTTTAATTTTTATTCATTTATTTACGTTTTTAATATTTTGTGAAAATTACAGCCATAAAATGTTTCGTCTTCCTTTCAGTTTGTCCCAGCATCCTCTGTTTGCTTTTTCCTCCCACTGTTTTTTGCTATCTATAATTCCCTCTCAGACCTTTATATTCTATAATAGACTCTTAATGAATTAGCTTGATCTTTGCTCTTGAAAGCTGGGATATCAGTCCAGCTTATTCACATTACATCTCTTACTGTGGAGAGGGGTGGCGCTGATGCCACTGGCAATGTGTGTGTGCGGAGAGAGAGTGAGAGGAGGAGAGAAAAGAGGGAGAGAGAAGTGTGGCAGTATGCCACTGGTGAAGAGACAGCAGAGAGCTGAGTTAAGCAGGTGCTGCTGTTTCATTCACACACTTCCAAAAGCACTTGTCTTCACGTTCAGCCGTTCAATGGCTGTATTATAGCACCTTTACTTCCATCACTGCTACAACCATTAGAGGTAAGCATCTCTCTCTCACACACACGTTCACTCTCGCTGATGTGTTTGTAATGGTGAATGTGGGCTGTGGGCAGGCATTTGGGCGGCTCAATAAGCCGGCTGAAATGGATTCAATGCTTTTGAATGTGAAGGCAACAGAGGCGGTACTAGATCAAGGCTGTTGCAGGGAGAAACTGTGCTCAGGTCTGACCCACATCAGGGAGTCGTAGTGCGGTGGCACTGTGTGTCGCACAGAAAGACTTTGTCTTTTTCTCTGAACAAAAGTGACAGTGATGTAAATCTAAACTTTTGCAACTGGAGTGCATGGTGTGCTTTTTTGTATTAGTTTGTTTGATAGTGTAAGCATGCATGCTTAATAATAAAGGTCCTTGATGGCATCTATGGTTTCATGAAGAACCTTTGACATCCATGTAAACTTTTCATTCCACAAAAGATTCTTCATAGTAGAAAAGGCTCTTTAGATTATTAAAATGTTCTTCACAATAAGAGGGGAATTTTTTTTATTTTATGAATTGTTGACTGAATGTTTATTTCTGGAACCTAAAATGGTTCTTCAATGGCATTGCTGTGAAAACCTTTATTTTTAAAACAAAGTAAAGGCAAAGTAAATATATGTTTACAGCTACAATTGTTTTTTAGGGCTTTTTTTTTTTTTACTTTTTGTGTCAAGACCTGCAGTATGCAATGATGAAGACTGCCTATTAGTACTGCATACTGTGTGCAGCTCAGAGTGTGTGTGTGTGTGTGTGTGTGTGTGTGTGTGTGTGTGTGTGTGTGTGTGTGTGTGTGTGTGTGTGTGTGTGTGTGTGTGTGTGTGTGTATAAACCTGAAGCCCTAGAATGTTTCATTCAGTAAATTTGAGTGTCAGCCGACACACCCACGTCCCGCCCACAGTCTGTTTGCTGACCGTCTGATCCACGTTGCTGTTAAAACTGCAAGCACAATCCAAAAATTGTCCTTCAGCGTAGCCTATCAGGTGTAAAGAATCAACTGAAATCTACATTAACACAAACTCTTTCTAAACTTTCAAAATTGTAATTGTTTAAAAACTTAAAGAACTCACACTTTTTAAACTGTTACCATGTAGCTCAAACAACGAAGCATGTTGCCAGCAATGCCAAGGTCATGGGTTCAAATCCCAGGGAAAGCATGGACTGATAAAATCCTGAATATGATGAATTTGTGCTTTATAAACATTTCTTATGATTATCAATGTATAATGAAGAATTGTACATTTTTTAATTATTCGAAGGCCATGATCTGCGATGCCAGTTACATTTTGTTAAAATTGTAATTCAGCTTTCCCAGCAGTCAAGTGGCCTTTTCCTGTCTTTGGAGGTGGTTCTTGGTCAGAATAAGCTACAATCAGTGTGGACTAGACTTAATACTGCAAGTCAAAAGCCATACCCGAGATCATGTGGATTAAGTAATTAAATCAGAGTGTGCGGATGTGTCTTGGCCGTCATACAGAGGATAAAACAGACAGTCAGCAGCTGGTACTGAAGATTTCTGCACTGCGAGCGACACATAGAGACCCACATGCCCTCTTTTCTGTGTCTACACAGAGAGCATGAAACATCTGAGCACTGTCATAACATTCATCTTCAGATCAACACTCAACTTCAGATCATACTGGTTGTACAAGGGCCATTTTTCCTGTCTTTGAATCCGCTGCTGTTGTTTGAAATGCAACAGAGCTGAAAGATAGCAGCAAATCACTTGCAAGTGATCTGATAAGCATGTACTTCTGGTGAAGACCGTTATGGCATTTGGTTTACAAATATCTTCAAAAAAATATCTTACAAATATTTTCACACAGTAGGAGGGACAATATTAGGCTGTATTACACTTGGAATTATTCACTAAGGGTTCACTTTTTATCCCTGTTTTAAATAATCTAATCTTGTTCCTTGTTTAACACTGAAGCCCGGTTTAGAATTTTTTGAAGCATGGAGACACTGACATGAAGGAATTTCATGCTGTTGTTGACCAGACATAAATCGTATGAATCCTAAGTCCATTTCCATCACTAAATAAAATATAAAACAAGGTAATTACTTTTTATCTCACAATTCTACCTTTTATATTTGATTTAGATATCAACTTACAAAAAAGTAAGAACTGTGAGATACATACTTGCAATTCAGAATATTTTTCCCTGTCAGAATTGCATGATATTAAATTGCAATTAAAAATTACACTGAACAAAATTATAAACGCAACACTTTTGTTCTGGTCCCCATTTTTTATGAGCTGAACTTAAAGATCGAAGACCTTTTTCTACTGTATGTACACAAAATAACTATTTCTGTCAAATATTGTTTACAAATCTGTCTAAATCCGTGTTAGTGAGCACTTCTCCTTTGCCAAAATAATCCATCCACCTCACAGATGCTGACTGAAGGAATGTCCACCAGAGCTGTTGCCCATGAATTGAATGTTATTTTCTCTACTATGAGCAGTCTCCAAAGGCGTTTCAGAGAATTCTGCAGTACATCCGATCCAACCAACCTCACAACCTCAGATCACGTGTAACCACACCAACCCAGGACCTCCACATCCAGCATCTTCACCTCCGAGATCATTTGAGACCAGCCACCTGGACAGCTTTTGCAACAATTAGTTTTCATAACCAAAGAATTTCTGCACAAACTGTCAGAAACCATCTCAGGGGAGCTCATCCGCATGCTAGTCATCCTCGTCGGGGTCTCGACCTGACTGCAGTTTGTCGTTGTTACCGACTTGAGTGGGCAAATGCTCACATCCGATGGTGTCTGGCACTTTGGAGAGGAGTTCTCTTCACAGATGAATGACAGTTTTCACTGTACAGGGCAGATGGCATCGTGTGTGTGAGCGGTTTGCTGATATCAATGTGGATGTGGATCAAGTGGCTCATGGTGGCGGTGGGTTTATGGTATGGGCAGGTGTATATTATGGACAACGAACAAAGGAGCATTTTTTTGATGGCATTTTGAATGCACAGAGATCCTGTGATGAGATCCTGAGGCCCATTGTTATGCCATTCATCCACGACCATCACCTCATGTTGCAGCATGATAATGCACAGCCACATGCTGCAAGGATCTGTACACAATTCCTGGAAGCTGAAAACATCCCAGTTCTTGCATGGCCAGCAGCATACTCACCAGACATGTCACCCATTGAGCATGATTGGGATGCTCTTGATTGGCGTAACAACAGTGTGTTACAGTTCCTGCCAATATCTAGCAACTTATGATACTGACTGGTTTTTGGACCCCCATTCGCCCCCGCCCCCGGACCCACCAATACACTAAAACTGCACATTTTAGAGTGGCCTTTTATTGTGGCCAGCCTAAGGCACACCTGTGCAATAATCATGCTGTCTATATGCCACACCTGTGAGGTGGATGAAATATTTCGGCAAAGGAGAAGTGCTCACTAACACAGATTTAGGCAGATTTGTGAACTCGGAGTTGTGATTAATAAAGTCCAATTGAGATGTTTCTGTCATGCAATTCTGACTTTGTAACTTGCAAAAAGTCGCAAATACCTTTTTTATTTTTATACAGTAGTGGAAACAGCCTTCCATTTAAATCTGCTCTGGTTGTCTTTTAAATCATATTACCAAAAACAAAAAGACAAAAATTAAACACAGAAGGAAAATAAGTTTTTTTCATTGCTGATCGATATTTAACTGCTTTCCTCAGATGCTAAATAGTGTGTGAACGTTTCTTAGGTTGTACAAAGTGCATGAATATTTATTAAGGCTATTTATGATTGGTTGTCTGTTGATAAACTACTTGTAGTTACAAGCACTGTTTTTTTTACACATTGTATAATTGTGGCACTGCAATTTTGGGTCAGGACTGCATGCTAACTTTTTCTGGGTTTTGCATGTTTTTTTGTTGTTGTTGTTGTTTGTTTGTTTTTTACAAATACATGAAATATTTCTTTATCCAACATTTTTTCTCAAAAAAGAAAAAAATGGATGCCTCAGGATTTACTGTAAAACGCTATTTTTAGTGACTGACAGAATGTTTCTTTTATTGTTTATTTGATTCAGTTGTATTGGTGTAAATGGCATAAAAGTATACAGTACAAACAATTTCAATCATTTGGCTAACTTCCTTATCCAAAATCCAGTCCTCCAAAGACATGCTAGCCAATCCGATGTCAGCAAACCCTAGGTTTTTTTGTGGATTAGCATAATTCAGTTAGCCTCTACTGGTAGATACAGCTTAACTACACCCACCATTATGAGAACAAATGGCATCTTCCACCATTGGCATCCATTCAAAAGTAACCATGCATTCTGACAAGTAAATCATGTTTTATCAGTGCCCTATTTTTGAAGTGCTCTTAAAAGCATGAAATGGGATTATATTTATCTGCTGCCTTTCACATCACAGTTTAGGACAGTCACTTGTGCGGGATTTGGGACGTGTGCATTCTTGTGCTTCCATCAAGCAATCAATGGCAGAGAATTAGATATTCTTTAAATCTAGTTAATAGTGTCTTGCTAAAGTACCTGAGTTCTAGTGGCCAGAGCCTAAATAAGCTTTCAAGATACAATGTGAGCTAAAGACTCTTGCCTCGCTGTCCTTCCTGTCCCTTGTGCTCTTCTTGTTTCTAATGTGCTCCTTAGCAGTGTCCTGAATTTGTCTTTCCTTCTCTCAGTTGCTAAGAGTGTATGTTTTAAAGATCTCAGAGGATAGACATATCAGGGTGCCTTAGACTTCCCTTTGAAGATGGATTTCTTAAGAACGTACACACCTGTGCTCATTTTTCCTGTGCTGTGTGTTCACTGTAAATGCAGCGCCCCACTTTTCAGTGAGAGTTTCTGATGCATGTCAGTGGTTTGTCAGTGCATTGTTTATTGTAAAAACAGCGTTCCCAAGCGCTCAAACAAAAAACTGAGATTTTGATGGTTCACTTTCAAGAGTTTCAACAGTATAAAGTCATTACACCTACTCAACCAAATCAAGCTTTTAGGAATAAAGGATTATCCAGACGCAGCTGGTCCTCAGGACAAACTATAATGTGTAAGTGCCGCTGTCACTTCAGCAGTTACTCAGTGCAAAGCTTCAAACAGAATTTTAGACATGAGAACATGGCAGAAGTGTTTGAAGTTGTTGTTTGATTTAGCCCAGTTATGATTAGCCCAGCAAAAACAGATTGTTCCCTATTAGACTGCACTATAAAAATTAACAAAGTTTAACCTGTTAAAGTAATGTACTGTAAATGCTATGGTAAAAACCTGTTAATGGTACTGGTTCACAGTAAGTTCCCTTACTATATATCCTACAGTACGGTAGAAAAAAAGCATTGTGTGTACAATGTAATTTTACAGGAATTTTTGAAAGTGTTGTGTGAGACATTTGTCCTTTTTCAGCTCAAACCTCAGCATTTTTAGACGATGAATTTGAATGGGTCTGTGTAGATGGTGACAGCTACAAGATGTTTGTGGTTTTGTGTTTGCTGCTGGGCCTGAGGAACACAACGCTAAAGGCAGAAATGAAACCTCATGTTTTATTCATCTGTCTTTATTCATCCCTCTCCCCCTCATTATGCAACAATAGTGGAGAAAACATAAAAGTGATCGTGATCATTACAGAGGCTCAGAAGAGAGCTAAGATTTAATATTGTTGGTCTCTTTACTAATGTATTCTTATTTGCTGGGGGCCTTATGTATGTGAGTGTGTGCTTGTGACCTATACATCAAATGAGAGAATTCTGAAGTGCTGAAGTAAGATTCCTAATCTCAAATTTCAGCCCCTCATCCTAAAACTCATCTTCTGTTCAGCACAGTGGGAATTTGGTTTTATTTTTCTGCGAGTCCTTTTTAAATGAAACGACCGTGTAGTCACTGTGTTGATGATGTTCTTGATGCTGCACTGCTAGACAGGATTTCAATGTGAAGATACAGAGCTGGTGATGGAAAAATTATTGTCAATGCATAATAGTTTTATGGATAATCTCATGACATGGTGACATTGCTTATGGAATAGCTGCAATAATATGTCAGTTTATTTTGCTGTTGTGCAACAAATACATGCATCTGGATCCCTACCAACCTTCAATATTGGAGAGTGCTTTAATAAAGTACAATAATCTGATTACTTTTTCTCTCAGTAAAAATGTCATCTTTATTTTTGCCAGTAATTCCACATATTACTACGAGGATAAATATTTATGTGTAAACCATTTGAAACTTGGTTGCATCTGTTATAATTTTAGTTGACGTTTAAAAAATGTGCATGCCACCTGTGAGCTGACGGCGCACAGTTTTGTTCTTTTACACTATTTGTTGTAGCTTTTATCACACTAAAAAATTTGAAGGTTAGGGTTTTAGCTTAAAATATCTATAGTGGATTAATATCCCCCTGGGGGATATTAACTATAAACCTTTAACCTTTGTGGTTTGTAATGAATGCTTTTGTTTTATTCCAATGCTGCAGGGGTCAACACTGTATTTTTGAGAGCCAAAACATGGAAACAAGTTGGCATTTTAGCACTTCTGGTTCCATCATCCATTGTCTGTGGTTAACACAAGCTTGATCTTTATACATTTTCTTATACGACACAAGATACATCACTACCTGCTTGTGATTTATTTAAAAGCTTTTACACGTCTTTTTACAAGCTTTTACAAGGGACTAAATGAAACTACAGAGGTTGTCTGGGAGATTAAACTTGGAAACTCATCTATACTCACTAGTTTCACAGCCTCAATGTGTTTATAATCAAGCTCTCGAGAGGGTTTTTACAGTATGTAAGGACTGAAAGAGTTGTCAGAATGCAAACATGGTATATATCTATTCTTCAATATTCATAAAAGCGGTGTTGATTAAGAAAATTATGAAAAAATATGCAATAATCATAAACTTTTGTTGGTCACAGAGCTTATTTTCTGCAATAATCCAAATGCCAGTGGAAAAATCATTTTATCAAGGGTGATGTGAACTTACCAGTTGGCCTACAATAATATGTAACCCGTTCAATGCTCTAGAGCAGGGATCTTCAAATCTGGACCTCGAGATCCACTTTCCAGCAGAGTTTAGATCTAACCCTAATCAAACACACCTGAGCATGCTAATCAATGCCAATCAATGTCTTTGGGATCATTAGAAAATCACAGGCAGGTGACTTTGATCAGGGTTGGAGCTAAACTCTGCAGTGCATTGGAATGCCAGGGCAAGATTTGAGGAAGGGGGCTCTAGATTACATCTAAAATGTTGTCCAAAAGAACAATCCAACTTAGTGAGTGAGATGAACTCATTGAAATGACTGTTTCATGCCTGTGTTTTTTCTAGGTCTCTGACTGATATAGGCCTACTGAAGACAGAAGAGATGGACAGGAGGAGGATTGTGGGGAGAGAAGGAGTTAAGACCAGCAAATATATAGTGCCATGCTTCCTGTTTGTAGAGGTGAGGTGTTGACTTCTCAGTTCACCCTAGGCTTCCATATTCACATTTTTTGTCATGAACATTATGCCATGGCTTTTTGAATGAAACTAAAAGGAATTTAAGATTTTAAAGTCTTCAAAGGGTTAGTACATCCTCTTGGGTCATCTTGTTCCACGTTCAACTCACCAAGTTGGTTGTGTCTGTCAATTCACCATGGGAATACTTTAAGAAAGATTTTTTAATGAATAGTTCAATTCTACAGTAAGTAAATAACTTTAAATTGTCGCTTTGTATTCCATGGAAACAATGAACAGAATACAGGTTTGGAATGACATCTGGATGTGCAGATGAGTAAATAATGTCAGAATTTCTTTAGTTTGTGGTGCAGCTTTGTATGATGGTACTGAATTCAGAAAACACGTTTTAAAAGTGTTCAACATTATTCAGTAAGAAAGAGGAGAGGTGTTTTTTTTTTCTAACACTCCACCTGGGACATGCACTTCCAATTTCGAAAATCCATGGAGCAGAAATACATTCAACTGTACCTGAAACTCTGCTCCCCTGAAACATTAGAGTCACACAGGGCACCTGACTGTGACGCATAACTCACTTAATATTAGCAGGAACGGTACAGTCATCTTTTGAACTCAGACAACACTATACTGTCAGGCTGCCGAAAGTCATTGACCTCTTTACTCATCTGTGATGTTTTCTTCCCACATCCTTGTTGGCTTCTACGTAGGTCTCAGAGGCAAATACCTTCAAAAGCACTCTTAATTAATCCTGCTAATGAGCAGTGTTAGCATACACAGCGTCTGATTGCTTCAGTCGCTTTAGGCCCAGTGCAGAGGGAAAGATTCCAGACAAACACGCTTGCATCAGCCTTACATAGAAATTTGATGGGACTTAAAAATTCATAGGCTTTCCAGAGTTACCAAACGTACATATTTACATTGCCAAAATACACATTTTATGTTCAGTTGTTTTCAACTGGTTTTGCTTCATTAGATATCAAGCAATGACCCAACAAAGAACCAAAGTTGTTAGTTTATGAAATAAAAATAAAAAAAATAAAATTGCATTTTCCATGCAAATAAAATTAGTGGGGTCCACTGCTATTTTGGACATTCATGATAACTCCTTTTATGTTAGAGAAGAAAGAATGTCATACTAGTTTGGAACATCATACTCAGAATGACAGAATTATTTTTACCCAGTAATATGCAAAATTATTACTACGATGTAGACTGAATGAGTAAATTGACCTTTGTTGGATTTCAGTCGTTTCTGGCTCTAAACTTTAACCCAGTTTATCCCTGCTGCAATTGAACATGAAATGAGTATTAATTTTAATATTGCGTAGTGTAGTTTTGTTCAAGGTTTTCAGGACACACCTGTGATCCATTTTAGGCTTAAAACACACCTTTTTAGAACCAATGTCCTAAAGATGGATCTGAGGAATACATTTAATGGGCTTCAAGAAAATAGCAGGAATGGGCTCTAAAGAATATTTGGAATATAGTAAATTACCATAAACTCAAACGGCTGCCATTTCGCAGATGCTGTTCATCCAGCTTTTAACCTAGAATGCATAATGCGTGGTGATATAACTCCCAGACAGAGTTTGAGATTGGAGCTCTTGAAGCCTCAGCATTAGCCAGCACGTCCCCAGACCACCCACAGTCCACGCACAGACCATCTGCAAACTTCACACTAAATTAAAAAAAACATTTGAAAAGTTCTAATCTGATTGGCTGCTCTACAGTTTCCACAGAGGAGCAAGATTTTGTTTACAGGTGACCAGACTTCTACAGATAGTATATACTTCTGAGAAGTTTGTTGTTGAATTTTTCTCATGCCATCTTAAAAAAAAAAAAGATTACCTTGGCAACCTCTGAATCCACAAAAGGACAAAAGCTGTTTTAATAACATTCTAACTTCTATTATTTCTATAACTTCTATTATTACAGTTGTTTAATTACTGCTCTCATCTCTATTTTGACTCATTATTTGATCAGAAATTAAAACTAAAGTTAAAACTTTGAAGATTTTTTATTTTAATGCGTTGAGAAAACCAGACACCACTCATTTAGAACATGAGGAGGTTATTTGATAATAATGTATAATAATGTTTCATGGAATGCCTGCTTTGTCACAGTGTGTACTAAGTAGTAAGCTAGTATTCCAAGCACACCAGCCCTGTACAAACTCCTCAGTGTCTCCAGCATGCTTTCATGTAGTAAAATAGCGCTCTCTGCTGGAGTCCAGCAAGCCCTTGTGGCGCAGTGTCCCCTGTTCTACATCTCATTATCTGTTGCATTTGGTAAAATTGTCTCAGGCGTTTTTCTTTCCCCTTTCCTTGATGCAGTTCCAGCTCGGTTTCATTTCGTGCTTCGTCTCATCACTGTGGGACATATGTTATCTGCCCATTAAAAGTTAGAGTATCTCTCAGCACAGATGAGCTCTATCAATGAACTCTTGCTGTGGCTTAAACTGCTTTCTACAGTGTCTCCAAAATAAGGACACTGAAACATGACAGATTCTGAGCTGATTGGATTCTTCAAGAGTTCATTTACTTTCCATTTAGAAACTCACTTCACTATTGTCATACCTGTTTAACTGGATTATATATGTATAGAATCCTTATCATACTGACCTTAATCAAAGTGCTAATGCTATTCTAATGCAAGGTCTGGGACGTTACTGCAGGGTTGGTTGTTTGATCTCAGACTATATTTGTGAAAAAAAAAAAGGCAAAACGATGAATCAAAAATAATGACTTGTATATATGACTTGCATGAAAATTATTATTTCAGTAGTGTTGCAATGTAAGAATCATACAATATGTAAAAATATAAAAATACTTCAAATGCATCTGTCATGTTTTTCTTTTTACCTGTAAAAGTTGTAAACCACCGTTATTGATGTACTATTATAGTTTTTGTTCATATTTTTACTTTAATATATATATTAGTTTTAATTGGGTTTCATGTAGTTTTACTTGTAGTTAACAATGATAACCCCGGTTTGTATAACGTGCAATACATTGTTAAACTAAAAATGTGTAGAAACAAATTTCATTTAGAAATTTCTTGTATTTCTAGCATTTTAACCTACTCTTTGTTTCATTTACAACTTAAAAAATGTTTTACAGTGTCATATTTACACTGCAAGAGCATTGATTATTTTATAATCGATTGAGTGCAGTGGAGACATATTGATTCTCTAAATCTTGAATCTTCCAGTTGGGATTTGAACCTGCAACCTTTGAAATATCTGCCCAGCTGCTCACCTCATGAACTGCCACCACCCAGCGTTCTTGTAATCTGTTAGACATGTTTAGTTAGGGTTCAGTTTTTGAAGTCCCCGCTTATGTCCCCCAGAGGAGATAACTCATTCCCGTGTCAGTGTTCAGCGTGTGTGTTGCTGGAGATTAGATAAGAGACTAATTCTGAACTTCCACAGAACAGCAGAAGTGGGAGGAACACATGGAAATATTTGCCAAGAGGAGAGATCATTATTTTGATCACAGTTTGTCTTAGTTCTTTTCAGGCCAATCACAAAAGCAAGTCAAAAGCAAATTAGAGGACGAATGCAAGGTGTTGCATGAAAAATATAATGGTAAAATATGTAACTTAAAGAAAATATACATTAGGAAAATGTATCCAAGTAGGGAAACAGAAGTGCTCAGTAGAAACCAATAAAAAGCACATACAATGTAAAAGAATAATATGTTATTGGAAAAACCTAAATATGTGACATCAAAGAATGTCTATCTATAAATAATAAATTAGGCTCTCTGGGGGAAAAAATGAGATCTGGTAGAATTTGAGGAGTTAGTACACAAAAAATAACTCTGAAAAGATTATTCTGTTCTTTTTTTCTTCTATTTTGTTGTCCTAAAATAAGTCTTCTGTTTTCTACTTTTTGTAATAGTAAAACATACACTAATGTGTTCTCTTGCATGCAAAAATACATGGGCAATCGTGCAGTTATTTCACTGAATAATTGGTAGACGTGCATCTATGAATTCTCAAATCAGCATTAATTAGGTAACTTGCTGAAGCAAACAACTATAAAACCATTCAAAAGAGTTCCCTTCAAAGTTTTCTCTTTTGAGGTTTACTGACCCAGTTTGTTATTCATCTCAAAAGAGTTATTTTAACCACGTATGGGCATCATTGAACATCCTACAGCTTCACTGAGCCAGTTTTATTATCCCACACCTTCTCTCTGTCCCTTTAATTTTTTTTTCATCTATAGAAAAATAGATGAACAAGTTGTAAAACCCAAATGTCATGCAGCCTACACTACAAACAGAGTCCTTTCTGCACTCAGTACAGCAGTGTCATTTCCCCAGGTCGGGTGCAACAGAGTATTGCATTGCTTAGTTATTGTAAAAAGCCTAATGCATGCTAAACAAAAGATGTATCTAATTTCTCAGCTAGTGACTCCTTGGGGTTTTTGGAACGGGAGGAATAAGTGTAATAGAAATGATCCACTTCTGTACAAAGTTTTTCTATTTGTACTTCTATAAAGCACATAACTTTTTGCATAGCATTCCCACCATCTGTTCACCACAGTTTTGCATGTGGCACTAAAGCATTTTTTCCATCACTCTGCATAAAAGCATTAAGCATAAATCCCTTTGTGTTTGGGATGTGTTGATATGTACACACACAGTATGTAACTCTAACTCTAATATAATGTATGATTCAGCAAATTGCAAAGTAGCTTATGCAATAAGACAACCATCGTGGTTTTTTGTTTTCTGTCAACTGACTAAAGACAGCCTCTTGGATGAAATATAAATAATCAATATATCTGTGGCAGGTAGGTCTGAATTTATTTATTTTTTCTTATTTTGTGGACTGATTTAAAATACAGTATTGTGACCAGCAGAGGGCATATTATCCCACTGGTTTGGAAGTTCCCTGGCAATTTTTTATTTAGGTGAGACAAACTGTAATATTCCTGTGTTTTATATATATATATATATATATATATATATATATATATATATATATATATATATATATATATATATATATAAAATTTGTTTCCAGATAAAAGCTCTTTTTATATGGTCATTTGTCAGGAAGGCTTATTTAACTCACAATTAGTGGTTAGAAAATGGTAGCAAGATCACCCTGCTGAAAACAGACAAACTAAAAAGTTAAATTCTGCATGAGATTTGCTGGTTTTAAGTGGCTTAAGGTTGATCTTCTGGCCAGCCTGGTGAAGCTGAAGCTGGTTTGGCTAATCTGTCAGCTGGTCCACAAACCAGCTTGGTCTAGCTGGGAGACTGGTTGAAGCTGTTTTTTCCTCTCTTCTGTGCAAAAGAGCTAACAGCAATAGCTAAAATTCACCAAAGACATGTCCTTTCTCTCTGTCACCATCTTGTCAGTTTTTGACAGAGTGGCAGAGTTAGCGTGATGGCTACATTTTTATTTGCTGGCACAGCAGTTGAAAAATCATCAAGACTGAAAAGTTGACTAAGCAATCGACTCGCTCTGTGAAACTGATTTGTGCCCATCTGTCCTGCTGTTTATGTGAATGTGTGACCTTTCTTCTCCAACATTGCTAAACAAGAGCACATGCCTTCTGTTCGCAATTAGCACATCTATTAAAAATGAGTTAATGAACTAAATTTTGTCACTCCTGTCAGGTCTTTGTGCAATGCACCCCCCCCCCCCCCCTTTAATATCAGGCCTTGTCATTGAATGAATGCACAGTATACAAAGTCACATCTGCTTTCATTGCCTTTCAAACGTGTAATTGATTTTCTCTTACTTGTCCTGGTCATAATTTTGCATAAAACTATTTTGAACTTTAAAAGCGTAATTATAGGACATATGGGACATGATGTAAAATAATTCAGCACACAGAGTTTAGGATGTTCTTATGCTCACCAAGGCTGTTTTTATTAATGCAATAAAATATAATTATAATTTTAAAATAACTGTTTTCTCATTTAATATATTTTACAATGTTATTTATTCGTGTGATGAACGAATCTGAATTTTTAGCATCATTACTTCAGGCTTTAGTTTAACATGATCCTTCAGAAATCATTCAGATATGCTGATTTGTTCATCTTATTTTTATCAATGTTGAAAGTTATGCTGCTTAACCTTTTCTTGACTCTTTAATGTATAGAAAGTTCAAAAGAACAGCATTTATTAGAATTTTCGTAAATTTATTATAGTAAATTTTACCTTCAGTTTAATCTGTCTTTAAACAAGGCATGATAAATAAATAAAATATATATATATATATATATATATATATATATATATATATATATATATATATATATATGAATGTGGAAGGATTCAAATGGGGTTTGTCTTATATTAGCCGGCAAAAGGATCTTCAGATAAACTGGTACATGAAAATCAGCCATCAGGATTTGTTTCAAGTAATGAGTTCCTTACCAGAAAGGATTTGAATTACAAAAATATGAATTTCATTTGTAAATAAATTAATTATTAGGCTTTTCTCCAGATCGATTCTCCATGGTTGGCCAGGATTGTGAGTCGGCTCGTAACAAACAAGTTTGTGTGTCTCATTACAAGGAGGAGATACTTTATGAGTCTTCTTCACCCACAGTATTGCTTTTGTTTAAAAGGAAATCGATGTAATAATTGGCACTTTAATGAACTAAATCATACTATTGAATGATAACCGTATAATATTAGTCAGATCCGTTTCTAGTTTGGTGTTGATGAAAGGCCATTGATGTGGCTGTCGAGTTACCAATGACAAAAAAACGGTAAGGAAGCACTGTGAGGGGTTACAAAGCAGACTAGAGCTGGAGGCAGAACTCTGTTGATTGCTTTTAGATTTATAAGAGCAGAAAACTCATGTTCATGAGATAGGAGCTAGAAATAACATGAAAGCACGCACAGCAGGAGGAGTCAGCAGAAAATATCTTACTGGAGTAGAGCAAAAATGAAGTAATAAGTAGGCAACAGTTTATACAAGAGCATCTTGGATTTTCAGAATTGTTTATCAGGCACTGATGAATTGTTTATCTCAAGCACTGATGAATTTGGCAATGATCACCACTGCCAATGATCCCAACAAGACCGAGATGAGACTAGGTTTCTTTAGGCTCTGACATTTTTTATTTGTAAACGTAGACATTTTGAGATCTAAAATGTTCCTGTGTCTCTGCTGGAAGGTTTTCAAAGGTTTATGTCAAGGACTAATCACCACAGAGGGATGCATTACCCCGGAGTGCTCAATAACTATTAGTTTTACAATTCTCAGGTCAATAACACATCATTATATCAATAACAATACTTTGTCAAATTTGATCACTGTGTTGATTTCCACAACACTGAACTATTGAGCTTCACGAAGCTGATATGTGTAAACAAAATAATGATAAAGACTGACTTACCAATGTTAGAAAATGTATAATATAATGTTATTTTTAAAAGGGAATAAATATTACAACACAACAGGGTTGAACAGAAAATACAGGAATAAAGACAAATTCACTGTTTTCTTACCACTAGAAAAACAATGAAACCATGGCATTGTGATTTCAATAAAAGTTATCTTATTTTTATTTTATTTTTTTAACCCAGTGTAATTTTAATGTATGGAGACATATGCAAATAGGCTTTTTTAAAGAATTATTATATTAGAATCAATTAGAAAAAAAACAACTCAAATTTATTGGAAAATTGAGTTGGTCTAATGTAAACCAGCTGTTAGTTCCAAACTATAAGTCGAGCCACAGTTTAGGCTAAATATGTTACCCTGTTTCCCATTCTGCCATTGCATTTTTATTTCATGTTTGTTTTGTTTATTGCTTGAAAATACAAATTGGTAACTTAAACAAAAACATTCTGTATGTACAGAATATATTGTTCAGGGTTGTCAGTCAGCATTTTCTGAAGATTCTTAAAAAAAGCATATCATTTCACTGTCCATTTCAGTTTCAGGCCCTTTTTATACCCTATTCTGTGAAAGTGTCTTTCCATCAATTTTTGTAATAAATAGCATGCTATTTATCTTTGCTGCCTGAAAATCTAAAAGAACTGTATGTTATATTTGTAGCGATGTACCCATTTCCTCTCCCGCTGTGAGCACAGATGCACACGCCTCCCCTTCCTCCCTCTCTCTCTCTCTCTCTCCCTCGCTCCCAGGGTTTCTGTCTCTCATCCTTCCAGTCCTCCTCTCTCTCTCTCTCTCTCACACTCTTGTGCTCTACTACATTGCCATCTCTTTTTCTCCTCCCCTATTTTCTTCTCTACCTTGATCATTCTCATTTGCTTGTTTTCTTTTCCTTAAAATGCCTGTCTTTCTTTATTTGTGTCTTCCATGCCTCTCTTTTTTTTTATTTCTATAGATAGGCACAGCTGAAGAGATTCTAGCTGTTCTCTCAGCATCCTTCCATGCAGCCTTCACTCATTCACGCCACCAGATCTTCTGTCCCTTCTCTCACGGGGGAGAATTGTTTATTCCCTCACTCAGCCTCAGATTCCGACTGCAGCTCGTGTTTTATTCCAGAACGCCACCATCCACATATTAGAACGGATTTTTTATTCTAAACTGGAATCATGTTCTATTTCCAGCTGGTGATCATGGCAGGAACGGTTCTCCTGGCATACTACTTTGAGTATACGGACACGTTCCCGGTGCACGTTCAAGGATTCTTCTGCTTCGATAAAGCCTTCTCCAAGCCGTATCCAGGACCTGAAGATGACAGCAAAGCTCCTCCGGTGCTGGTGTATTCGCTGGTCACCGCCATCCCCACCGTCACCGTAAGAGTTCTACTGCCATTCATAAACTCACACTCCTCTGAGGTGCCACACGTGTGTGTGCGTCATTGTTTGGGTGTGTAAGATCACTAATGAGTGTAAATGTGTGCTACGTGTTTTATGCATATGATATTTTACAAGCTCATTCAACTCATTTGTTAACAACCTGGATAAAAGACTTTTGATTTCTTCCTACCTAAAGAGAAATGAAAAATACACACAATGTGACTTTTACGTATTGTCTACATGCAACATAGCTATAAAATGTGAAAAGCTGATTTTGATTTATTGAAATCTCTTTGAATTGCGGACTTGCTCTTTAATCCCTTTGCATTCTAGGGGAAATAATTGTGATATTCGAGATAATTATAATTTACTATAAGGTAAACGAGAATGTAAATATATATATTTCAGTATATATCAATATACATTGAGTGGATCATTTCAATGGGAATCCATGTGATTGGCAGTTTCATGTTATAGTGAAAGATTTCTGCATGCTGATTGGTCAAACAAATGAACCTTTTTTAACCACCGGAAAGCTGCTTGGTTTGAAAATGTGCTGTGTGTACAGTTCATGATGCATCACTACACTTTACGGTGGACTGTTGACCTTTTTGCCAAAAATGTCACTAATTTGACCTTACCTTAAGGGTTTAATTTAATTGAATTAAAATACAGTAAAAACTGTAATTTTGTGTAATATTATAACTTTAATAACAGTTTTCTATTCTAATATATTTTAAAAATTAATTTATTGATGGAATGGCAAACGCTTAATTATTATCATTGTTGAAAACTGTTGTGCTGCTTAATATTTTAGTGGAAACAGTGATGCATATGTTTTAGGATTCTAATAGAAAGCTTAAAAAACAATTTATTTGAAATATATTTGTACTTTCACTTTTAATCCATTTAAAGCAAATACATTTAATAATTTCTTAAAACGAAAAAAATCTTACTGACCTCAAACTTTTGAATGGTAGTGTAGCTAGAAGCGTTCGTGTCCTTGTGTAGGGCATGTTTTGGGCCTGCTCTGTCTCTTGTTTGGATGTCAGGGTTGGGACTTCATGTCATTATTATTTAGGTCAGTCCCAGTATAAGTGATATTAACAAGGTCAGATGTCCACAGTGTGATGCAGTGCTGTGAATCAAAGCTAGATGAGGTCAACTCAAGAGTCTTGATTCAGCTAGCCAGAAAAAAAATATTAAAAATAAAAATAAATAAATAAAAAGATTTCCCAGCGGTATCAAATGATTAATTATCAGAGGGAGGGTGAATTAATGTCTGTCTCACCTAGCATCACAGAAACAGATGGTGAGATACCACAGATTCAAACATAAGAGGCTTTCTTCACTTTTGAGTATTTTTACACATGCTGCACACACACACACACAACACACACACACACACACACACACACACACATTTCTCATCTGTGCAAATGAGAGCAGAAGGTAGAAAAAGCTCGGCATCTTGTCTTCTTTCACAGAGATGACAGCAGTGTGCACAAGGACACCTGAGGCTCCCTGTGTGCGCTGAGAGGCACCTGAGCTTTCATTTGGGCAAAGCTGTGTGTGTTTTTTTTTTTTTTTTTTTTTTGTCATGTCTATCTAGTCTGTGTGTCTGAATGTGAAAGTATTTTTGTGATATATATTTTACTTTGTTAATGTTTTGTGATGTGAGCCTGTGTTTTATTCTTATTATATTGTTATATTTTATTTTTGTTGTATTTTATTGTATTTCATGTAACACAATGAAGTAGAGAATGTGATGTATAGGGCTCTGTGTGAGTATAAAGATGGGTGAATTATGAATTGTCCAGGTCATCTTATGTTATTGCAGATTTGTGTGGACAGGGATCATTTTGAAGATGATTGTAAAATAATATAAAAGCATTCATTTTCATTTTTTTAAAGAAGAAGTTTTGAGTACAATGAATTGTATATGTCAAAAGATCTAAGAAAACCTGACTTGAAAGACTTGATTTTTATTCTGATTTTGAATTGAAATATGATCTGGACATTTCTTCTCTTTCATTCATAGATGAACATATCTCTGTTGGAACACATGTTTGAGAGCATGCTCTCTTTGTGTGTAACTGCCTTTTCTCTGTCTTGAGGATAGTGAGCGTTTGCATCTGTGCCCCTGTGTGCGTGCGTGTGTGTGTGTGTGTGCACGTGTGTGAATATGTGGGTTCTTGGAGTGTGTGTGGGCGGTTAGAGGTTTCTTGCTTTTGCTGAGAGTAGAATCTGGAAACGGTGATAGCAAAAAGGAAAAACTCTCCCGTCAGTTCTAGCACCTTAAATAAGACAGTTTTTCCTGCTATAAACGTAATTATTATTTAAGCTTAATTACTGAGACATGATGCTTCCCCATATCTGAAGATGTCAAGTGGCTCTCTAATTCACAGCAGTCACAGACATTTGTGTTCCCTAATGAGAGGGGTGCCACTGGGGACTGAATCGAGGTCAGTTCCATTTCACTATAGATAGTTTAACAAGGAGGAGTGAAATTCAGCTCACAATGCCTTACATTTCTTGAAAGCAATAGTTTACCAAATATTTTACATTTTGTCATAATTATTTTTTCTAACCAATATGATTTTTTTCTGTCAAACACAAAAGGAGTTATTTAGCAGAATGTCCAGGCCGCTGTTTTCCATACAATAAGAAATGGGTATTAAAGCTACAAATAAAAACAACAGCAAAAAATTAAAAATAAATATATAAAATTCACCATAAATGTAGTTTGATTTGTGCATTATTTTCCAAGTCTTATTTGACTGATTGCTGTTTAAATCTAGCATCTCGACATGCTATATTTAGATTTCAGAACTACTACACAATACAATGTCATCGTAGTGTTGCATTCACAAACCTGAACACATTAACATGAAAACCATCTGTTTGTACAGCAGCGCGTCACGTCCTGATGAGACCTGATGGAGAAATGATGCAGAATGTTAGCAGAGAAAGGTAGTGAAAACAGCCTGGGGAAGGTCAAAGAGTTGGTCAAGTTTTTAACTCTTAATTTAAACAGGAAACATATATCTGAGATTTGTCTAACATGAATTGCATTCAAAATATAAAATACTGCATTGGAATAAGGATAACAATTATGAGGGATGTTGAAGGCATCAAGTATTATATAATGAGTCCAGAAGAGGTGGTATGAAAAAGGGTCCTTACATACCTTCATATACCCACACCACAAACAAAAACATTGATAGAACAACATTATTTTCACAAGTTACATAAGTATTTGTTGCTAGATGTTGGTGTGAATAATCTATTTGAAGCCCACCTTTTAGTTAAGGAAACATAGCCGAAATATAATTGGTAAAACGTGCCTCTACCTACATTTTGGCAAAACTACAAAAATGTACCAGTCACTGGCATTATTGCACATTATTGGGTTTATCTGAACAAATTCTAAGCATTAACCTCCAGTGCATATTCTTCACTGTTTGTGCTATAAACAGACCTCAGATCAGGCCAGTAAAAAACACTTGACTGAATGAAAAACTGTATGAAAAAATCAATGTGAAAAAGTATTGTGTGTGTGTGTGTTGCATGGAAAGAGTAACAACATGCAAGTTTGGAACAACATGAGGGTGCGGTAATAATGAAAGAATTCTCATTTTTCGAATAAACCAGTCTATTAATAATGCTTTAATGAAGTCTACAAACGCTGACAAATACACCTTAAATAATTCATGCTGCTACAGTATGTGAGTTTTTGGCAGTCTGTTTTTCTGGTAAATATGGAAGCTGTTTGTTTGATCTGAAGTTGGCTCTGGTCCAGCAGAAATATACAGCATCATGCAATCAGAGGCTTCAGCTGGCTGATGTCACAACCCTTTATTCATGGATGTTTGGGGACCGTGTGCTCCTATATGCCAGTAATGTGGTTTTGCCATAAGTGCATTTCTGTGACCTCATTCTGTTTGTCTGAGGAAGCTAGCGGAGAGATAATGGAGACAAGAAACAAGAAACGCGTTATATCATCATACAAACAGTTAAATGTCTCACTACTGCTTGGCCAATCAAATTTGAGTACAGGAACTAATTATTTTATAATTGTTAATGTGAGAGCAGGTAATGCTCTTACAATAAACTTTAAAAAGGTAAAAAAAAAAACACGTCTGTAAAATTTAAAGGTAAACAAAACAAATGGCAGCTTTGCATTCTAAAACTTTATCATAAAAAATTATGTTAATATACCAACTTACTGCAGTACAAAAAAATCAGCTTTGTATCTTTCTAACATACTGACAACCATCAAAAACACAGATTGCAAAGAGACACAGGTACTAAAATTGTGCAATAAACATTAATTTGACAACATACGATGTAACATATATCTAATTAACAGACAATTGTTACATTTTCTCCCCAGTCTAGGGGTTTGAGGAGTAACGAGGAGAAAACAAAGATGTGGCTAAAAAAATAGTTAGCCAAAGAAAAATTGCAACAAATAAATAAACTCGGAGAAATCTAATTTGCTTCTGTCCTAGCTCTAGTAAACCTCACGCATATTGTTTTCAAAAGGGTTTACACCACACTCTTGATTAACATCATAGAATACATTTTATTTAAAGCTTAACAAAGCTAATAAAAATAAAGTAACTGCACAATCGGATTTATATAGTGTATATATAAGAGGAAATATAGTATCCTCATATTCTAAGGAATCTGTGCAGTTCATGTTATTAGAGGCAACAGGGAACTGGAGAACAGCTGTTATTTTTGGCTTCGGTGGCCTTCACTATCCCCTAACCAACTTGTTTACCCAGATAGGTTATCATTCCCTTCACAGGATCATACTTAGCTAGGTTCAAGGTCAATGAGGCATCAGCCAAGCACTGAAAAACCTTCTTTAGGGTGGATAGATGATCAATCCAGGTAGGGGAATAGATAACCACATCATCCAGGTAAAATTCTCAGTTCTTCGCATCTGCCTGTGAGTGTTGCAGTGCTTCGGTCCAAAAGAAGTGATATAAAAAGCACTCATCCATAAAATGTTCAGGAGGCTGCACAAGGGCCACCTGTAGCGAATCGATGCATTTTTGTAAGAAAAATATCCATATTCAAATAATAATAATCACTTTAATGTAGCCACTTCTGAGCGGTGCATGCACAAAGCTGACCTCATACATCTTAGCGAAACTGCTTCCATTTACAACAGAGAGCGCAAGCTAGATTCAAGTAAATATTACGTTTTGAATATTTTTAAATATTTTTCTTACAAAATGCATCGATTCACCACATGAGGCCTTTGTTCACCCCCCACCCCAGAGTCGTGTGAGATAAAAAAAAAACATATGGATGGGTGGATTTTATTTAACTTCTTTTGGACTGAAGCACCCTCTGACTGCAATGATTTGTCTGAAAGAAGAAAGTCATATACTCCTAGGATACCTCGGGGGTGAGTAAAACCCGGCCTAATTTTTATTTTTGGGTGAACTATAACCCTTTAACCTCCTCTGTTACACAATCCATCTTCTTCCATTGTTTCATCATCAATGTCTTCGACAAGCAAGCAACTTTTTGTTTGTTAGTTATCTGGTACACAATTCTTAAAGTCTTAGTTTTTTTTTTTTTTATTCCTGTAAATGTTCCAGAGTCATTATCTTGCTACCCAGACATATCAAAAAAGGTAGTTTCTCCCTCGCATACTCAGCATAATATTGTCTGGATGTTTTCAAGTGTCGCCAAATTTTTTCAAAAAGTACATATGCGCATAAAAATACTGTGATAATTATGTCGTAATCTAGATAAGATTCGATGGGCAGAGGGAGGCAAAGAAATAGAAAACATTGAGGGAGAATAGGAATCAGGAAGAAAGAGCGTCACATTAAATACGATATTCTCATTGAGATCCGTGTCATCCGCACTCAGCTCTTGTAAGTGTACACCAATGCCCAGAGGATGTGTTTAACCTCTCTCTGCAGAGACAATCCACAGCCTAATCTTAGTAAGCCTTAGATTAAGGCATCAGCTTTTGTTTAACACTCCTACTCAGCCTTGGGAACACTGGGAGTTGGCCATGTGGACTGAAATATGAAAAAAGAAGAAAATGAAGGCCCTTTCACATGAGTTGTGTCAGGACTTCAGCACACTGCTTAAACACAAGCATCTTACACTGCTGTGACCTTCACATGCAAAGCATCATCGAAGGGTAATTCTACAAGGTTTCTAGATAGCTAGAAGAGAAAATGTTTGTGTTTAAAATAGAAAAGGACACATCAAACTTATTTTTGTCAATTAATGATGAGATCTAGCATTAAACATATATTAACATATATTAATAAAAAAAAGGAAATGTTTGCAAAGAGAGAAAAAAAAGTATTATTATTATTAACTACAAATGTGCATTAAAATAAAAATAAAAAAGTAGTTCAAAGGTTTGGATTCTGGAAGATTTAAGTAATTAGTATTTTATTTTTAAATAAGTTTTATTCAGTAAGGACATATTCATATAAATTGATTAAAAGTGACAGTAAAGATATTTACATGGTTACAAAAACCATTTTCAAATAAATCTGAACATTAGAAAAATTTCTTAAGGATCATGTGACACTGAAGTAATAATTTTCAACACAGAATTAGGAGAAAAAAAATCATATAGAAAACGATTTTAAATTGTAGTATTATTTCCCAGAATTACTGATTTTACTGTATTTTTGACAAAAATAAATGTAGCCTTGCTGAGCATAAGAATTTCTGACCACAAACTTTTGAATGAATATGCTATATGTGTGTGTGTGTGTGTGTGTGTGTGTGTGTGTGTGTGTATATATATATATATATATATATATATATATATATATATATATATATATATAAAATATCAGATTGAAACAGGACACTGAGCAAGAAATAAACTGGACTTTTTTACATAAAATGATATGATTATCAATTGTGGGCATTACCAGAAAGAATTCAGGTGCTCGGAGGTGCATGCCACTACCCTGTTTGTTTTCAGCGTAAAGTACTGCCTTTGATGGATAGTCACTAAATGAAGGGTTGGTGTGGATTCTTGTGGTGCCATCAGCCAATCAGTGTTATCAGTCATGATGTAATTTTCCTGCAGCTACAACGTGTATAGTCACCTGGCATTTATGGCTCAAAACAACCTGGCAGCAGATCCAAGCACCCAGAAATTGGCAGATTTTGAAACGTGTACTTCCAGGTGGTCCTGCGCCAGCCAAGCAGCTTCCATTGGGATGGGAATGCTATTAAACAGCACTCTCTTGGTATTGTAGACCTTTCATCACTAAGGAAAGTCATTTCAGAGGAGGATCAAGGTATTACATTTTGACGAATGATTACAAAGAATAACATTTGTTTTTCCTCGCAGTAATGTGCACTGATGAATCATCTACAATGAGACTAAAGAGATGCTTTAGGAAAGTAAATGGGGTCAAATTTCATTTCATGTTGACTTTAAAGAAGAGAATATAGAATGAAAAATGAAAACAATAGAAGGAAAGAAACAAGGACTGGTGGTTAGTATAGAGAGATAGAGGGATGATGCTAACCCAGTTTCCCTATATGGTACTTGGAGAGATGCCTGCAGAAAGACAGAAGGACAAATCCCAAAAATCAAGAATGACAGAGTGTGAAAACCACAAAAAGGGCAAGAGAAAAGAACAACTAAATGAAAGAAATAAAATAAGGTTGTGATAACAGTAGGCACACATTATAAGCAGATCAATGCAAACACACTGGTACTGATATCTCAGTTTGCTGTGTTCAAATGACAACAAAAAGTCTGACTGACAGCATGTGGAAATGAATGTGATCTGTGATGTGCTTCTGTCTATATTTGATCTGTATTGGATTAGCAAGAGCATGAGAGGATCAGCTGTCATACTGATGCCATGGTAACGCTATGACAACAGATATTCGGCTGTATCCTCAAGCACGTCACCCAGATAAGATCCTAAGTGGACTGTCAGTCTCAGGGAGAATGGGAAATTCAGCTGAGCAAACTGTTAATATGTTTGATTAGTGTGTCTTTTCAGAATAAGCTCATGTCTAATAAGTTCTTCTTTTCAGTTGTCATTTACTCACCCTCATGCCACTCTAAAGCAAAATGAAATTTTTCTTCTTCTGTGGAACTCCAAAGGAGAATAATAGTAGAAGGTTTATGCTGTTGCTTTTTAGCACGGTCAAGGAGATGTGTGGAAAAACAAATGTGAAATGAGAGGTATGGATCTGGAAATGGCATTCCATGAGCAGTAAAATTGCAGTTTCAAAATGTAAATTTCAATGGAATTTTCTGTTTTTTTTTTTGTTTTTTTTTGTTTTTTTTTTGGTATTTGGAAGCTACTGGTCACCATGATTTTGTTGTGTTGGGAACATTTAAGTAATCACCTGCTGTTTTATTACATGATTGTTGTTTACGCATTTTCCACAAGTTGCTTTAGGGTCTTCATAAAATATTTGTTTCTTACATAAAATTCCTCAGTGGTTCCTTTTTACCTTCTCAAAAACAGCTCTGACCTGTTTCGTTGCATGTCTCTTTAAATGATAATGAGCTCTGCACACCCCACCCCTCTCTTCCCTGGAAGAGGAAAGTCGATTTGCAAATAATCATAAAAAATACAAAGTGTCAGTCCATTTGAACCTTTGATTTGCCTCTTGCAGTTTCCTTTTGAGATTTGATTTACCATTTGCGATGTTGGTTTGAGCATTTGATTTATGATTTGAGCATTTAATTATAGATTTAAATAATTATTTATTAAAAATAAATAATTTTTGAAATTGGGGCTGAAATATGCTAATACCAAACAGACCGTCAGCAGCCATAAGCGGGGCTTGAGTAATGTGACGTCATATTTCTCAGAAAATCAAAGTGGCTTGATAAATGAGACTGTTTAAGTTTTGGGGGGAATTAAAATCAAAAGCATGGTTGGTTGTGTCTAAAAACATTTATATGCGAACACCATGTAAAATTGAATTTTGCACCCAATGTCTCCATCTTCTCTCTAGAAACAATGACCTTGTTCCTTTCCCAACAACCCCTTTAAGGCACATGATGTGTACAATGAATTATTA
This sequence comes from Carassius gibelio, assembly GCF_023724105.1. Classification (NCBI taxonomy): domain Eukaryota; kingdom Metazoa; phylum Chordata; class Actinopteri; order Cypriniformes; family Cyprinidae; genus Carassius; species Carassius gibelio. Next base: position 5,863,877 of record NC_068376.1, on the reverse strand, counting down.
ATATTGTTCTGTCACTATGGACTGGCAGTACATTTTAAGTATCCAGTCCACTGAGAGGATTGGTTTGGCAGAAGAGAAGTGGGCCAATGTACTATTTGTGGTGTGATACCATCCTGCTCATAAACCACAGTTGTACCAGGTGCACCAGCACCTCCCTATGAATCATCACAATATGGAGATGTTGGGTGTCAGCATCAAAACGTCTTTGGTCAATCAGCTTCAACAGTCAAGTCCAACAGCAAGACTTGCACCAAAATTACTAGTATGGAAATTCATATTGATTTTAATCTGTGGATGGTTTCATTAAGTGCTTAGACGAGTCTTATGATTTTTTATTTTATTTTTATTTTTTGTAATAATCTTTTTTAAAGGAATAGTTCATCCAGAAAAGAACATTTGCTGAAAATGTACTCACTCCCAGGCCATCCAGGATGTAATTTAGTTTTTTTCTTCATCTGTACAGATTGAGAGAAATTTACCATTTCATAACTTGCTCACCAATGGATCCTCTGCAGTGAGTGGGTGCCGTCAGAATGAGTCCAAACAGCTGATAAAAACCTGAGTAATCCACACGACTCCAGTCCATCGATTCTTTTGAAGTGAAAAGCAGCATGCATTTTAACGTTAAGCTGTCGATTCTTGCCAAAATATAAATCCTTCATCCATAAAATTGATTTCTTCAGTGACAGTGTTCTCTTGTCTGACACAAGAGCAAAATATGCACTGATCAAGCACCATTTGCGAGCAAAAACAGTCTAAAACAGTTCTAAATAAATCATTATTTTGGTGTGAGAGGACAATATAGGGGGTGGTCTTTTTCACATGAGGGACGTGTTGTTATGGATTGTGGATTTTGTCTAGAAACAACAGTTTAAAGTTAAAATGTGTTAATGATGGATTTTTTTCTTATTAACATGCAACTTTTCACATCACAAGACATTAACTGATGGATGGGAGCCATGTGGATTACTTGTGGATTATTATGATACACCACTTGCAGACTAAGACACTGTTATCATCGTAGCTGTGCCCCTGGTCTTTCACTGACATTTTTAGTGTATTTTTTTAAAGCTATTCAGATAAGACTAATTTTCCCAGAAAAGGTCATGTAAATGTGGCATACATATTTTAAGACTTAAGCAAAACACATCTGTGTTTTCCTCTCACAACCTCAGTAAATATTATAGAGCAAACTACCTGCAGTTTTTTGGCTCGAGTATCCTCTTTTAGAAATGTAATTTCTGTAAGTTGTATTTTCACAAAGTTTCTTCTCACTTAATTTGACCTTTGTCAAGTGCTATAATTTAAGTAAATGTTGTCCTTGTGCACAAATCTTCTGGCTGCCTGCTGCACAATAATTATAGATTTAGATCCTTTTGCCAACTTTCTAGGTAAAATAACAGTTGGTGGTTCAAGTAGGCCTACTGCTGGCATCCCATCTGACATAAAAATGCCATCCCATCTTTGGTCAACCTTAAGACCTCACACAATACGCACGTTTAGAGCATAATATTCAGAACTGCAGTTATCACATCAGTATATTTATGTTTATATATTTATATATAATATGTAAATGTAATCTACAAGTCAAAAGTTTAAAATAAGATATTAACATTTTTCTCTTACACTCACCAAAGCTGCATTAATTTGATCAGAACTACAGTAAATTTACAGTAAACTGTTTTCTATATTAATTTGTGTCACATGATCCTTCAGAAATAATTTTGATAATTTGAATTGGTGTTCAAGAAAAAAAATCTTGAAAATGTTTCTTTCTTTTTTTTTTTTTGCTTAATATTTATGTGGAAACTGTCCATTCAAAACCTAGGGGTAAGTAAGTTTTAACTGTTATTTTAAACTGTCATAATATTTCACAATTTTACTGTCTCTACTGTATTTTTGATCAAATACATGCAGCCTCAATGAGCATAAGAGAGTTCTTTTAAAATCATTACAAAATTTGCTGTGTTTCTCTTCGATTGTGTTTGTTTTCTCAACACCTCAAGGCAATCTGGTGTTCGTGTGGTTTATTTTGACACCCACTATAGACCGCAGAGGGGTTTTGACATCACTAAGTGCCTACATTTTTTGGTGCTCTATTTTTCTACTAGAAGCTTTTGGTTTGACAGACTCCCGGCCGCCACGAAACGTCTGTGTCTATATTGTTTACACACTATATGATTTCCTCAGGAAACAGACATTCATACCATTCACTTCAGCCATCATCTCTCTTTCCTCTTTTATTTCAGGAGTTTGATTTTGCTTTGAACTCCTTGTCCCCGTCCCTCCCTCCGTCTGTCTTTCCCTCTGCTGTTTCATCAATTAAACATGTAAGCACTTCACTTCAACAGCAATCCACTCTTAAGACCATGTTTTTGTCATCTCTAACTTCTTCTAGAGGACGAGTTCAACTTTGCATCTTAATTTACAGGTGAATATGACATGACAATGACGGCTCCATCTCTGTTTAGTGAGGATGATGTTGCCTTGGGGTTTTGCGGCTGGTGCTGAACACTGACCCTGTCTTGCTGCTTTATCCATTTCCTTCTCAGTATCTATGCCAAAACTACCACGACATGCTTGCTGGAAATGTCACTGTTAGAGTATTTGCTGCATATCAATTCAAACAATTAATTAAAAGGACAGTTCACACAAATATGAAAGTAAATTGATATGATTTAGGATTGTTTGGTACTGTACATTTATAGTAACTCATCAAGTATAGATTCAAAAACATAAAAAGAATTATCCACAAATTTAAGTGGTTTTTAACTATATAATTTAAGTACAGCGTTGCTGTAACTCAAACAGTAACTTTTTATTTTATTTGTTTGTTTTACATAAATGTAAATAAAACAAAATCTAAAGGCTGTTCAGGAACAGGTGTTCCCAACATGCATTTGTAGTATTAATAATTAACAAGGTTGCATTTCCGCAATTGTGTAATTTGCTCTGTTGCTTTGGTTTTTATTTTGCACAAACCTGACCAAAACAGTACAGCCCTAATGTATCCGCGCAAGTGAACTCTACTTGACTAAAGAGTGCTTTGAGCTCCTTTAATGGTTGGCACTGAGGCATTCAATGAATTCCAAATGTTTTATTCCATCTGTGTGTGTGTGTGTGTGTGTGTGTGTGTGTGTGTGTGTGTGTGTGTGTGTGTGTGTGTGTGTGTGTCAGTTTTTCCAGAGCTCTGAAACTCTTCAGAGCAGGTGTGTTGTAATTGTGATGTGTTAAGGATTTGAAAGCATCATGGCTGACAGTATCACTGCCGCTTCAACATTGCAGCTTCACAGCACTTCGGATATGTCAAGAGTTTTCTAGTGAAATATTCATTCTGTCTTTTTTTCTCTCTTTCTCTTCCTCTGTCTGTCTATTTTCGCCTTTTTTTTTTTTTTTTTTTATACCACAAGACAAAAGCCCTCAAAATGCCACAATATACCCCACAAAATATAATTTATGAAACATCACTAAACATTTCAAGGTTACTGAGAAATTCAGGCTTTTATGTCCCTGAATAATTTCCATTTTCCCTTGGTGAGAGGGTTAGAGTGGCATTTGTGAGTTCAGAAAATAAGGCTTTAGACAGAGGATGAGCTCTTTTATCACAGGCAATGATGCATAATAACAAGCACTGCTTTTACCACACATTCACCGGGATCTTTAATAGACTTGGTTAAGTATAACTCTTAAAAAGGTTTTCTCTGTGATATTCAGTTCTAGTCCTCTGCTGTTTGAGAAGCACACAAACTTTTCACAGTTGCAACCAACTCAGACACTGAACTCCATAACAATTGATTACTTTATTAAAGCAGTCAAAGTACTGTATTTTCTGCTCGTCCAGCAACAGTAAGGTGAAAATTACAGTCTTCTGCTCTGGAGTTTCTTCTTCTTCTTCTTCTTTTTTTTTTTTTTGTTTTGGTATTGATATCATTGGTTTCTAATTGAATGTAATTGCTGTAAATGCATAAATGAATATATGATGATAAATATATGATGTGCATGTTTTTAATTTCTGTTTTTAGAAAAGTGATACTGTCCAGATATTATGAAGAAAAATGTTTCTTCACCAACTCAAAGTCATGTGCCTTCGCATGGTGTAACCACAAAATGGAAAATGTTATTTGAAGAGCTTCATGTTGTGTGTCAAGGAGTGTTAACACTCCAACATAAATCTATAGTAGTATGAGTACATTTTTAAGAACTTGATATGTTGTTATTTTAACTTGATCATGGACACTTTTATTTATCATTGACTTTCAGCATGTGATGCTGTGTTCCAGTGTGTGAGGATTCATGTTTTATGAAAGCAATTCCATTAGGCCATACTGAACATATATAACCTGTCTCAGCATGTAGCATTTATGTATAGGACTGAAAATGAGATCCTCTCATTATCATGATTTTCTTGTAAACTCTGGTATTGGAGTATGAGCAGTCTTAACAATGATAAATGTTTCCTTGTACATTTGACAATCAGTGTAAGGCAATTATTGTGGTTCCCCCATAAAGCGCTGTTCTCTGTCAGCTATGTGCACCTGAGAAATCTCATTCCTGCATCTGTCTGCTCCAGATTCTGCTGGGGGAGCTCGCATCCTTCTTAACTAAACCTGAGGCTACGCAGGAGAAGACAATAGTTACGGCTGACTGCTGCTATTTCAACCCGCTGCTGAGACGCATTGTCCGCTTCCTTGGTAAGCAATGCTTCCTTTTTTTATTCTTATTATTCTTATGCAAATTGTTAATCTTTTAGAAACAAAGCATCAAACTTTTCCTGTTACATTATTATTTTTGGGTCTGTGTGTTTGCGTGCAAGCACCTTTACTGTTTAAAAGCTACAAAGGTTCCATTTATTTCAAATAACTGTTTTCTATTTTAAAGGAGTAGTTCAACCAGTAATTGCAGAACATTTTTTCTAGTCCATCAGTTAATGTCTTGTGAAGCAAAAAGCTGTGTCTTCATATAAAACAAATCTATCATTAAGGGAGTTTACGCCATGGTTTCTTGCCAAAATTCTCGATTATAACACTTCCTTCAGTGAAAAAGCCCATCCCCTGTTGTCCTCTCACATCAAAATCCACTGACATATTTGTTAAGAAATGTTTTGGACTGTTTCCACCTCAGTGCTTGATTTGTGCTGATTTCTCCCGTTTCAGACAAGATGACTTTTTCACTAGAGAAAGCAATATTATTGGATAAAGGACTCGTACTTCAGCCAATCTTCATCAAAAACATCTTAATGATTGATTTGTTTCTTACAAACTTGCCGATTTTTGCTTCGCAGGATATCAATTATTGGACTGGAGATTGTGATGTTTTATCAGTCATTTGGACTCTCATTCTGACGGCACCCATCCACTGCAGTTTCGTTTATTGAGCAGCTCTTGTTATGCTAAATTTCTCCAAATCTGTTCTGAAGAGGAAACAAAATCATCTACATTTTGAATGGCCTGAGTGGGAGTAAATGCTGAAAACATTTTTGCCGCTTAATATTTTTGTGAAAACCATGATATTTTTTAAAGAAAATAATTTATTTGAAATATAAATCGTTTGTAATGTCTTTGATGACACTTATGAGCATTTTAAGGCATCCTTGATCAATAAAGTTATTAATTTCTTTTAAAAAAAAAATGATATTGTCCCACAAACTTTAGAACAAGTTACTTTAAATGACAAAAAATATGTGAAAATGCTCTTATAATTATCAAGTGGTTGATGAAATGTTTTCTTCCTCTTGTTCAGGTGTGTATTCCTTTGGCCTCTTTACCACCACCATCTTTGCCAATGCAGGGCAGGTAGTGACAGGAAACCAGACACCTCATTTCTTGTCTACTTGCCGCCCGAACTACACCGCACTGGGCTGCCATTCAGCGCTGCAGTACATCACGGAGCGGCGAGCGTGCACCGGGAACCCTTACCTCATCACCTCCGCACGCAAATCTTTCCCCTCCAAGGACGCGGCACTGAGTATGTACTCAGCTGTCTATACAGTGGTGAGTACATCCAGAACAAGAAATCAAACATGACACGTGTACTCAGAAATCACAGTCAAACTTGACTTCAGTAATGCTGATGTTTTCTCTGACTGAAGAGATGACAGAGCTTCTGAACAATGATAATTCAGAACATATGGTCATGACCTGCTGAGAAAAAAAAAATCTGCATATCTGACTGTTCACTAGCATAGCTGGATTCTGATCCCCAGTTTAGCATTTAATTAACTAGCATACAATACACATTTTTACAATATGTACATTACATGTTTTTATTATACTTAATAATGTTAAAGTAGCTTTCAATTTTTTAGATATTCAAAGGTTTTTTTTGTTTGTTTGTTTTTTCGCTGTGATGGCAAAATCCAAATTATAATATTGTTTCTTGAATGAAAATACAATAAAAATACAGTTAAAAATAACTTAATAGCATTTTAAAAGTTTAAAATATAATTTATTAACTTAAGACATTTGTATGTTTCCGAAAAAGAAAAAAAAAATGTAAATGATAAGATATCTGTTACAGTTCTGGATCTTTTTGTTCTTTGTTTGAATTGAGTTTGGTCATCCTGCCTGTTCAGTTCGGTTCGTTCCTTCCTCTGTCTCCTCAGTAGTTAATTAGCTCCTCACCTGTTCTGTTTTCTCCTGATTATGTTTGTTGTGTATATTGAGTCCCTCTCCCTGGGTCACTCAATGCTGGATATTATTTGTGAATGCTGCTTGTGTTTCCCTGTGTTTAGAATGGATTTTCATTTTGGATTATTATTAAATTATATATTTGATTACCTTCATCTTTTTGTGCATCTATCTACTACACAATATCGTTTCTTAAGACATTTTTGTTTTTGTTTTTGAAGTTCATAATTCAATCCTAATTTAGCATTTAATTAAAATACAGGGAAACAAGGTATTATTGTATATAATTGTGAATGTTTGACATTTTTGGCAGTGATTAGCAAAGCCATTACTCCAGTGTACTAAGAGGTTTGTGTTATATAATCCTTAAGATATTATCATAATGTGTTGATTTAGTACTCAACATCCTTCTATTATTAGCACGCTTGAAAATGATTCTGCTGTTTAATGAAGTATGGATACAGCAGTACACTTGCTGAAGGATAGTAGTGTGTGTAGGCACCACACAATTGTGTGATTTCTACCAAGTGGCTTTGAAAACTCTAAACATGCCCCTGCATTTGGATATAAGTCTTTATAAACTTTTAAGTTTGAAGTCAAAATTTTGACTTAAAAAAAAAAAGCCCAAAAACAAACAAGTTCCTTTAGAAACCAATTAGTCTCATTAGTGTTGTTCTTTTGAGGGATGAAGTCTGTTTCATAAACACTGGATCTAACCATCACAGACAGAAGTGGACACCCAGGCAATAAGAGGAGAAGAACATTGTCTCTAATTTGTCTCTTTAAACAGCTAAAAGCACCACTGAGCAGAGCACAATAGACTCATCTATTCACAATAGGCTTCATCTGCAACAGAAGAGAAGAGATGCTGCTGGCCTTCTGGCAGTGCTTTGAAGTAACAACACATGACAAATAAAGATAAAAGGGCAGAACGGGCGAAATAACTTCAGGATTAGTTGCAAAATGATTAGACAAGAGCATGATGCATGAATTGATCTACCGTGCATTTGGGGTGTTGTATTGCTGAGCAAATGGACATGATAAACGTGCATTAATGCATACCAATGTGTATTTTGTGTATTCTGCAGATGTATATAACTCTGGTATGGAGGACTAAAGGCACAAGGCTGACCAAACCCACTCTCTGTCTGACTTTCCTCTCATTGGCTGTTCTGGTGGGCATCGTGCGTGTAGCTGAGTACCGTAACCACTGGTCTGATGTTCTAGCTGGATATCTCACTGGAGGAGCCATCGCCGCTTTCCTGGTGAGAATCTGTCAACCTTGGAGACCAACAAACACCAAAGCCAGGCAGTTCAGTGCATGTCCATTAGAGAATATACACTACCATTCAACAGCTGAAGAAATGAACTGTTTTTATCCAGCAAGGGCGCATCAAATTGATCAAAAGTGACAGTAAGGACATTATTTGTGTTACGAAAGATTTATATTTCAATAAGTGATGTTCTTTTGAGGTTTCTATTGAGCAATGAATCCTGAAAAAATTTATTATTGTCTCTCCAACAAATATTTAGCAGCACATCTGTTTTCAACATTGATAACTGATAATAAGAAATAATAATAATAATAAAAAAAAATGTTTCTAGGGCAGCAGATTTCAAATTCAGCTTTGCATCAGGAATACATTACATTTTTTAAATTGTTATAATATTTCATGACAAATAAATATAGCGTTGGTGAGCTTTTTTCTTCAAAAACATAAAAACAAAAATCTTACTGACCCCAATGTTTAAAACAATAGTGTAAAAAATACACTGAATTACATGTACTACATCGCAGAATATCTGGAATCTCCATCATAAAGTTGCAAGTATTAGCATCCAGCTAAACAAATCCAAAGAAAGCCATCATAAACTCATCCACTTTGGTTGAACAAGGTTTTGTGAACATTGCTAGTCCGAAAAGAATGACAGAAACCAACCCCAAAATAATGAAACCAGCCAGACTACCACCTGGATTGCACAAATCATTGCATACTATCTAGGATGGATAGAGTGCGAATTGGGACACGGCCAAAGTCTCACGCCATGTCAGAGGTTAAAACAGGTCATTACTCTGAGCACATACCTGTTAACAGCTAATACTAGTGCTCATATGTTTAGTGAATCTGCAGCTAATCTGCTAGCTTTATATTCCATCCTTCATCCTCTTAGACAAGTCCAATAACAACCATGCCAAGGCTGAACATGCTCTGGACGTAAAGCCTTAATCCACAAGATGCAGAACTTGCGTTGTCGTACTGTAAATGCTTTGCATGTTTTTGGTGTCATTATTAACCCTTGCTCTTGGTTCACCTCCAGGTCACATGTGTGATCAATAACTTCAAGCAGACCCAGTCTCAGCTGCCACCCTTACCGCCCGCTGTGCACCCTCCACGCCCGGAGCCCTCGCTCAATGTGCCCATGGTGGCCATGCACTGCGTAGAGAGTCCACTCGAAAAGTTAAGTGGCCCTCAGGTAAGGGTGATGGGTGGGTGCATTGAACACCAGGAAGGCGTAGGAGATTTAAACAAGAGATAACTGTACAGTACTGTATAATAATATACCTGCTACACTTGAAAGAGGGTCGGCTGCCCACATACTTGGGGATGTGATATTCAGAATGTGGTAATACTCATATTACTGGCTCTGAAGAGGAGTTTGGTGCATTGTTTTTTTCTTATTAGCTTGGTTCCAACAACTAGTTACCAGTCTACCTAGACGTCAGAGGTGTGCATCAGAGCATCAGGCTGTTCCAAAAAATATCATAGGCTCCTTGTATTAACCAGATTCTAAACAATATTGCATCCAGAGTCGGAGATGAAATTTTTCAAGAGACAACATTTGCCCCCTGGGATTGATTTCCAGGGTCACACAGAGAAATTGTAACCAAACTATGTTACAGACTTCTCATTAAGACCCTAAAGAATCATATCAACTTGTGGAAAATGAGAATCTGATGACCGCTTTAAGGGGACAAGCAGTTGTAGATTCAGAAGCATACAGTACACTGGAGTGAAACAGCTATGAATAAAGATTTTGCTAGCAAAATCCACTAGAGGGGGCAATCTAACTAGTCACCCAACTAGTCAAGCGAACTCTTCATTGAATTTCTGGAGTTTGAGAAAAAAAAACAAAAAAAACAAACATTGAATACCAGAGATGGCAAAATGGTTAAATCGACTGAAAAACAAGCTCAGCCGTCACACTAAATTTGGGTTGCTGTTTATATTTCCAATGTTTCAGTAAAAATAACCGTCTACATCAGACACAGTAAAACCCATTGTACTCAATCGACTATGGCGAATAAAATTAGATTAACACAGAGGGCGCATGTCCTAAAAGGTTGAAAACCCCTGTTATAGATAATAACATTTTCTCAAAATCAACCAAATCCATATTTATACTGCAGAGATGGAACAGAAGCTGCATCTGACATGGCATTTAGGTTTATTTACAGATTGTTTGATGTTACTCAAAGGTGACATACATGTATTTACACAACAGTTGCATAATATAAATATCCTAAAAAATATGTAGAGCTGCAATATGACATATATTTTGTAAATGTAGTGGCCTATGTAAAGGCATTTTTTTTACCCTTTTATCTTGAAGTTGGGAAGCATTTTGGTTCATTTAGGTGCCGTTTTTGCCCCAACCCACAATAATTTCTCGATCTTAAAATATTTCACAATTTTGAAATGTCACCCCGACCCGGTTCTCTCTCTTCTGCGCTCTTTCAGAAATGCTTTGTTTTCTATCCTCAGCAGGTTCCAGGGGTTTTGTACACAGGCATCACATGACCATCAGCCATACCTGGCCCCCGCCCCTCCCGATGTCCTCATCCACTCACGTCGCTCCATCTCCAGCGCAGTCTAGACATGCCTTCAGAATATTCTACCTGCGCTCGCCCTAGACCCTCTCTCACAAGATCATACTCCACTCAGGTCTAGGGGCTCCCCGTGCTCACCTCTGCTGCCCCCTACTGACTCACAGAGACAATGACAGCAATAGCCACTCATTTGAATTGGGATTATTTTGTAATGACTATATTTCATATTTGTCTGAATCCTCAGAGTATCTGTCTCTCATCTATTGGGTGTTTTTTTGCCATCTTTGTACATTTGTAGTGTATTTCCATCATTAAATGCCAGACATCGACATATAGACACTATTTGTACAATTATAAAAAAGATTTTCTCATCTAACAGCCATACAGGAACTGAATATCAACTGTGAAATGTAAGATTTAAATGAACATCTACTGACATTTAAGAGTGAACGGGAGAAAATCAATTCTATTTTTTGGAAATATAGATTGGTAGGATGTAGCAAACTACTAGTAAGCTTATCTGAAAGATATTAAATAGATTATTAGCTCTATTTTTATGGCTAAGTATTTGAGTTAAGTATCCATGGAGCAAAATATTGCATTGTTCAGAAATAGGGTTATAGAGAATCAAAGCTATAGCTGTACAGAGACAGTTTCAAGACTGTAATATATTTAAGAAAATTGCATTGTAAAGGAAACAAATATGTACAGAATGTAGCAAATGTTTTATATCTTACACTGTATAAAATGTGAATGTTTTCCCTTGGAATTTTACTAGAATTATTGGCAGGTTTATTCAATCTGTAATATAATCCAGAACCAAAAACTATAAAGCTATAAGGAATGACCTCAGGTTTCATCCTAAGGTTAATGGGAGACATCTGCCAACTGTCCATTTCTCACCGTAAGATCATACAATTTTACTGTTTTCACTAAACAACTTCATTCTGTAGAATTTACTGAATGTGTTCAAGAGACTTATGTGAAAGACTCCGTTGTGATTTATGTTTTATTTTTTTGAGATTGTGAAACTGAACCGTTGGAAATATTCTGTAAAGCTTGTTGTCAGACATTTTGTCTATTGATGTTATTGGCTGTTTTTTAAACCAGCATTTTTCTACATCGTACATCCACTAAAGTGAGATAAAGCCTCTGTGTGTAACATGGTGCTTGAATGTGACTGTTCAGGTATAGCCCTCCTTACATTTGATAAAAAAATAAAATAAAAATAAAAAGTTCTATACGAAGATAGATGATTCTTGCAGAACAAGCTCATTGTTAATTAAACATTTAATTAAAAGGAAATGGCTTGAATTGTTTTATTGCAGTTCGCCCCTGATGTGTGTGAGAGAAAATTACTAATAAACTCAAGTTAATGAGGATTGTGCATAAAGGTCTTACAAATTAAAACTATATGTGTGTGTATATATATATATATATATATATATATATATATATATATATATAATATATATATATATATATATATATATATATATATATATATATATATATATATATATATATATATACACACCCACACTACTGTATACACTACCCATTAAAAAGCATGTCATCTTAATATATTTTCTTTATGTTTTTGAAAGAAGTCTCTTATTTTCACCAAGGCTGCATTCATTTAATCAGTACTAAAGCAAAAAGTAATATTGTGAAATACAAATACAGTTTAAAAGAACTTCTTTCTATTTGAACATATTTTGAATCACTTATTGTCATTTATTCATGTTGTGGTAAAGTCGAATTTTCAGCATCATTACTCCAGACTTCAGTGTCACACGATCCTTCAGAAATCATTCTAATACGCTGATTTGCTGCTCAAGGAACATTTTATTTATTATCAGTGTTGAAAAAGTTGTGCTGCTTAATATTTTTGTGGAAGCTGTAATACATTGTAAGGATTCTTTGATAAATAGAATGATCAGAGGAATGATTTGATCATTTTGATGCTTTCTTGCTAAATAAAAGTAATTTATTTTTAAAAATATATGAGGAAAATCTTTAAGGTGTTGTACAGCAGACACTGCAGGGCCCTGCAGTTCTGTGTTATGTCATCTCAGTTGTCTATTTTTACCTCTGGGGCTGTAAATGTCAAGAAACTACATCAGGCTGAGAAGTAGCTGACATAATGGAATTGTTTAGAGACTAGCCACTTTTTTAATTTCATTATCATATCAAATAACATACCCTACATGGGTTTGGTATGCATGATACGGATAAGAATACAGATGCCATAGTGTATCTAAAGCAGAACAATGTGCAAACGCAAGCAGGGTTTAGAAAGCTCATTTGCTGTCTGCTTACCTGGCGTGTTGTCATGTAGTGACAAGCCTTCTATTGACAGTTTATCTGCTCATCTTTCATGCCTCTGAGTATTTCAGATTAAGAGGAAGAAGGAAGGTAGAAAATGGGGAGGGCCAATGTGGTTATGGGTAATCCAAAACCACTGTTGCTTAAACTACAGCCCTTTCACTCTGCATGCTTCATACCATATAAGGAAGAATTAACCCACCTGAGGCCAGGTAGACTCAAACTTATGCTTGTCAGTCCGCTTAAGGGCTCCCAAACAAGTTTTCTTGCTGTGAGTCTCCATTTTGTTTATTTCCATAAAATCTAACTTTCTGCCACGAGTCAGTTTAGGATTACCTGCAGGAATCTGTCTGACCTTCTTTGTGACCTTACTTGAACTTTGACTTTTGAATTTTTCTATAAAGGAGGCCTGTTTACTTTGTTGCCAATAACAGCAACATCATTTACAATAATCAAATTCACATATCGGGCAACCCCTGACTGACACAGAGAGAAAAATGCAATATCTATAATCGCCCATGAAGATAATGTGTCAGTAGTTTACAGACCAGGTCATCATAGTTAGCACCTGACCACTGGTTATTGTTTTATGATATCCTAAGGGTGACTTACAGCAATATATGTTCACTTTAGTCTCCTGCTCTCTCTCTCTCAGTCTTTACCTCTACATAATGTTTAAATATACTGAGGAAAATCACTGCAGGAATGCAAGTACAGACAAAGAACCACATTCCTTCACTAACAACCTCCACCAGCAGCCTTCCTCCACTCTTCCTCCAGCATTTGTGAAGCATTAAGGCTAATGTTTTTTGTGTGTGTGTGTGTAATTATATAAGCAATTTAAGTAGTAAAATGCGTATAAAAATTAATGAATGTATATTTAACTAGCAAAATCTATTTTTTGCCTCTTTCCAGTATAAAAAAAAAAAAAAAAAAATAGCAAAAAGAGGTAAATAAATTAAACTGAATTATTAAATTCTAGAACTAACAGCCTAACCTAAGATCAATGTTTTGGCACAATTGATCAATCAATGAAAGCACATCTTTTGATTGACACGTCAACAGAAGCAATCAATCTTATGAATGGGCGGGGCATGAGGTGTGTCGACGTTGTGTTGACACGCCTACACAGCTGATTTAAGAGTTAGGGCGAGTTTGCAGAGTGAAGCAATAGGAAGCTAGAGAGCAGTACGCTGATGAGCAAACAGGCGAGTGTCACAAACTACAAAGCTTTTCGGATACATTTGTCGCATCCGTGTTGTTCTCTGTAAAAACGCAGGAGATTTGGAGAAAGGTGGTCATCTCAACAAACGGTGCCTGAGAGAAAACAGGTGAGCGAATTATTTAATATTCAGCTGCAGTTCAGTTCTCACCTGTACCTGTTCTACACAATCAGCCAGTGCACGCTCTTAAAACTATGCTGCTCTTCGACATTATAAAATTATTTCATGCTACGGAAATGGAAATTATAGTCTTTAATAATTTATTTTCTAATAGCGTAGCTTAATTAAACACTTTTAAAAATGAAAATATGATGCCATGTTGATTAATTATATGTATTTTCTTATTGTAGCCTGCTGCTAATCAAAATAATGTAGCTAGTAAAACGCACGCGCAACTCCGCTATCTGTAACATCTCAGGTGATCCGTCTGCTCTGTCTGTGCAACACGCCCAACCTGCTTTCAGCCCAGTTTCTTTAGACACGACCCGAATTGCTCAGCCCTGAGGACACACATTCTTCATCTGAGGACACTCAGTTATTACGTCACAATGCTAGTTTCAAAGTTGCATGAATGTTTTTATTTTTTTGTGAAGTCTCCGGTGTTGCTGTTGTTCATCTCAGAGCTGTTGGCATTTGAACTGTAAGTAAGGATTGAACATAAGCCAAGATCAGTGGGATGAGAGAACGTGCTGATGGAGGGATAAAGTTAGGCATGGCACTGCAGGTGACCACTCTGACGGCAGGACAGACAAACACATGTCCCACATCACCCTCTTCAAAAACAAACTGCAAATAAATCAGTTTGCATGTAAAGCTAATATTGCACTTTAATCTGGTCATATTTCAGCCTATTTGAAAACGAATTTATTGTATTACAAAACAGATTTACATTTTACAATTATTTGCATTACATTTCCATAAAATTGGCATTTAAAGACAACAAATATTAATTCTAAAGGGGTATCTTGCATTAAATTGACATTATCGATACATAATTAGTTATTTTCCAGAGTGTAATATGGTGGCTATTTTACCAAGCCTTGTGTTCGGCTATTATGACCAGATATAATTGCGTTGGATATTCTCCATTTTAAATGTAGAACGAAGTATTATGAACACAATAAAATATAAATGTAGGCTGTGCGTTTTAAGATGGCAAGCTCTAACATGTTGCCTTCTAAGGTCATGCATTAATGCTTCACGCTAGAGGAAGTGTGTCAATGTGGTGAAGCAATTTTTCAATATCATGAAGTTCCAGAAACCATTTCACTATTTTTTTTTTTTTTTTTCTGTTATGGTTGGCTGTTTGTTCCTCATTACTAAACCATAATTGTCCAACTCTTTTGTCATTTTAAATGTACTGCAATTCACTCATAGTTTGTTCCTTTTTTTGATCTTGTATAATCAGATGACAAGCTATCATGGGGCAACCCAGCAGAGGTGTATGTCATGTGCACACGCACATGCTGTCATCTGCATTTAATCACAGCGACTGTATTTGAGCTGTTAATGAACTTGCAGACAGAGATGACACCCTGCTAATCTCCTTATCCCTCTTACATTCCCTCCATCTCAACTGTATGCTAAAGCTGTGCTGTTGTTTCTTTTCACTTTCAAGATCCCTTGCTCATGCTTTAAGTGCTATCAGTGGTATCGCTGCACACCATGTAGCATCTTTTTTTCACTCTGGATGTATGGCTTTCTGTTAGGTTAGAAATGAGTGTACATGTCACTGCAAGTATAGTCAAAGTTTGAATTGGCAGAGAACTTTGACTCCCAGAAGCCTCTCTTTTCCTTGCCCTTGAGGCACAGGTAATATTTAGTACACTGGTGTATGACTCACCTTTAGTCACCTGAGTGAAATCCCAACTGTAGGTCACTTATTTAGTGTTTTTTTTTTTCTTCTACTTTTAATCATAATCTATAGTCTTTATTTTATTTTAATTTTGTGTTCTTTCAGTAACCATATTGCAAATTCCAGTTGTTGTGAACTGCAAAAAAACTTAAATATTAGTCAATATTAGAGGGTGGGTGGAGACTGGTTTGTTAACTTTTTTTTTTTTTTCACTTTTTGACCTCAGAAAATTCATAGTTTAATTGGGGTGTAACTGGCTGTTTTTTGCAGTAGTGTGCATTACTAGTTGTAAGTCCGGTTTATTTCTTGCTCTGTGTCCAGTTTCAGTCTATATATATTTAAATGAAATTTATGTGTTTAGCAGACACTTAAAAGCAACTTACAGTGCATTCAGGCTATCAATTTTTACCTATCATGTGTTCTTGGGGAATCAAACCCCCAACCTTGTGCTTGATTGCGCAATGCTCTACCAATTGAGCTACAGGAACACGTATAATAATAATAATAACAAATATATATATATAATATATTTACTCCCATCAGAATGAGAGAAAACTATAAAGTCTCTTTAGATAACGGAATTGATAGGATTTTATTGACCACGTACTATAGATGCACCTCAAAACAACAGACATTGACTGTTTTTAGTGGTAATGAACTGATTTCTAGTAAATTTGTGAAGATATGGATGTATACTTCTAGATCTTTTAAATGAGTCCTAACATTGCTCCATTCTTATGCAAATAAAGATTTAGCCATTTAAAATCTTACAGCAGAGACTATATATCTCTAGCTTTCCAGAAGACCTTTGCATTATTTATCAGACTCCTCTGTTTCTTATTTGCCCTCTGAATATTTCTTAAGTGGGCTCTTGTGATGGTTACTGAACACTTTCTGAACCTGCATCGCTCTGGAAGCCTTTTAAGCCATATAAGGTTACATTTTTGCTGTTTTTGACACACAAAGGTCTTCTCGCTCGTTTCAGAGTTCTGGAGTCTTCCACAGGGTGTGGCAGATAATGACATTGTCCAAACTTGTTTAGGAATTACTGCTTCAGTACAGATGTTGCTCCACTTCAAAGTAATAAGAGCTTGTGTTTGAAAAGGCACACATTAGGTGTTAGGTTGGATTGGATCTTATTGATTGATCTGCCAAAGGAACTTTTCATTACTGCTGTATGTTACTACTTTTTGTCTTTTTCAAATTACATTGATCTTGCCATGAATGAAGAGCCTTAGATGTTAGTATGGAAATACAAGCAAACAAACAAATGTAGGCATGGCACAATAAATGTCATGGTAATATGGAAAAGGTGGGTCTCATTCACTATTAATTGCATTCTTGCCACATAGTTCTGTGCACAAAATTGTGCATGCATAGTTTTACATTTACAAGACCCTTTTAGTTATTCAATTTATATGCAGTATAAAATATACCACAATATAATTAAAATGTATATAATGTAATGTGTTAATTTGATATATGAATTATAAAAATTTTGGATTTTTTTTTTTTTTTTTTTTTTTATGTAGTGGTCTAATTGGTTTAAAATGTTTATCCTTAAGAACACATTGAAATGTGAACTTTTGCTTGTTCTTTCTGAATGAAAATGTTTAACTTAACTTTGTAAGTTTCCAGGTTAGTCAGACTTTGTTTATAGCAAAAAAAGCTCTTGTATTTGGGTATATGAATCTTTAAAACTGAATTGTGGGTTTCTGAAATTAGTGTGGGAATGTATGGAATTCCTGTAATTGGTGTTGTTGGAGGAATTTGACTCCGTATGGAATAAATAGTGAAAGGGAAGGAGAATGGAAGTAAAGAGCTGAGGCAGTGCAGTATCAGTCAGAGACCGGTCACCTGAGGAGGTGTGGTTGTCAAGTTTTCTAATACAATATTGACACATACTGGAGTCAGACGCTTGAACGAGTCACCTTAAGTAGATGTCTGTGCACGATTGAGGAACTACAAAGACACTGCTGTCATGCTAGTTTTAAACTAGCATGACAAAACATAAATACAAAACATAAATACAAATACCACAAAACATAAATACTTATACCTTCTCTCACATGTAGCCAAAATGTCAGATGCAGAGAAGTTCCTCTATGCCGACCGCAATACCATCAACGACCCTTTGGCCCAGGCGGACTGGGCTTCCAAGAAGCTGGTGTGGGTTCCCTCCGAGAAGCTTGGCTTTGAGGCCGGCTCCGTCAAAGAAGAGACTGGAGATGAGTGTCTTGTGGAGCTGATTGACTCTGGCAGGAAGATCAAGGTGAACAAGGATGACATCCAGAAGATGAACCCACCCAAATACAACAAGGTGGAGGATATGGCGGAGCTTACCTGCCTGAATGAAGCCTCTGTTCTACACAACCTGAGGGAGAGGTACTACTCGGGACTCATCTATGTAAGTCTGTCTGAATTGCATATGTTTGAAGTGTTCAAGTTTAGGGAATTCTGCACACATTGTGTATCATGCAGAAAACCTGTGGAAAACTCATAATTGTTCAACTCTGTTTAATGCGGAGGTATTTATGATTGCTAATTAAATTGCTAGTTAATGTTTAGTCAATGTTAATGTTTTGTTTCATGATGTAAATTGTTGTTTCAGACATATTCTGGGCTCTTCTGTGTGGTAATAAACCCATATAAGCATCTACCTATCTACACGGAAGAAATCGTAGAGATGTACAAAGGCAAAAAAAGGCATGAGATGCCCCCTCATATCTACGCCATCACAGACACGGCCTACAGGAGCATGATGCAGGGTGAGAACACTAACTGCATGACTGATATTATATTTCTTGCTAAAATAGTATTAATACATTTTTGCTGTTTTTTTTTTTTTTAGATCGTGAGGATCAGTCCATATTGTGCACGTAAGCTCGTCTTGGACCTTAATGTGAAATTCCAGTGCTGCAATAAAATATCAAAATGACCAGCAAAAATTACACCTGTTCTTTCAAAACTTATTATTTATTAATATTTGTCCAGGGGTGAATCTGGTGCTGGAAAAACTGAAAACACAAAAAAAGTCATTCAGTACCTTGCATCTGTAGCGTCATCCTTCAAAACAAAGAAAGATCAAGTGAGTACAAACCCTTTTTGTTTTTTAGCTGAGTTCAGAGTCATGGAAAAGTCATTAACAAGCAAATGTTTATTTGCATGCACATCTGACAGACACAACGAGTGCTGATTGTCATTACAGAGCTGTCCATAAATAATTAACCACATCCATTTTTAACATCAGCTATTCTGTCTCCAGCCCCTATTATGATACTGTAAACGTTTTGTTAATATCACTCTTATCTCTTCCTGTTTTTCATCCTCCATTTTTCCTGTCAAAAGTGTTTCTGTTTATGGATTTGAAACTTTCAGTCATTCTCTCTGAACCAGGAAGTCAAAATTCTGTTTTCACATTCCTGTATCAGGTTTAGACTGGTTACCGCTGGGTATCAAATTACTATGTGAATACCTGCATGTTTGTTCATGATTTATAATACACTAAACTCTTTAAAAAAAAAAAAAAAAAAACTACATGCATCCCATTATTGAATAAGCATGTTTGAGTCCCCCTTCATTTTTTTTGCCAATATTTTGAGAATTTCTTTCTTTTCATCCTCCAGAGCAGTGTCACCCTGTCACATGTGAGTTATGACTCCATTACTTTCTCTGTCCAACCACATGCACTTTTATTTTATTTTATTTTTTTGCCCCACTTTCCTGGTCAAGCTTAGTTATAGAAGTTATTTTGCAAAGTCTAACTGCTTCAGCTAATGCAAATTCTAACACTGATGTGGAACAAAGTTTAATGCATGAATTGTTTTTAGCATTATAAATGTAATTAATGTACTGAACTGCAAAACTAGGCATCAGTTTTCAGCCTCAAGCAAAACTTTTATTTGCAAATAGGTGACTTGGGTCTACTGCGTATTGGTGTATCGAGCTTTTTCAAGAGTTTTTTTTTTTATTTTTTTTCACTAATTGCTAACAGTTCATCCATGTTTTATTTTTAAATGCACTCTTCATTCCATCTTATCAATTCTTTGTCTGTTAGGGGGAGTTGGAGAAACAGCTGCTCCAGGCTAACCCAATTCTGGAGGCCTTTGGCAATGCCAAGACTGTCAAAAATGATAACTCTTCTCGATTTGTAAGTTTGCACCGACAAAAATCCACTCGACTCCTTTTAAATAGCCAACTAAGTGTTGTCGTGAATCAATAATAACGGTTCATTCACAGGGAAAGTTTATCAGGATAAACTTTGATGTCAATGGTTATATCGTTGGAGCCAATATTGAAACTTGTATCCTTTTATTGACTGAACCATCATTTAAGAAACTAAATTATTAACAAGCTAACAATTTATGTTCCATTGTCCTCATGCAGAAATGTATTCAGCCTTCTGTTAATCCCCTAACAAGCCTTTATCAGATCTGTTAGAGAAGTCTCGTGCGATCAGACAGGCAAAAGTTGAACGGACCTTCCATGTTTTTTATTACCTGCTATCAGGAGCAGAAGGCAAATTGCGTGGTGAGTACTATTTATGCCATAAACAGTCCCATAAGCTGTGTGTGTGTGTGTGTGTGTGTGTGTGTGTGTGTGTGTGTATGCATGTGTGCTTTTTTTTTTTTTTTTTTTTTTTGGAAGGAACATTAATCTTCTCTTAATGGAGACTTTGTTTTGTGAATTTACACCAAGTTTGAATATACACCAAGAAGTTTAATACTCTATAAACTTAAGTTCTCTATAAAATAAAGTTCATTTTCCACACTACAGCTGAGCTGTGCCTAGAAGACTACAATAAGTACCGCTTCCTGTCAAATGGAAATGTAACTATCTCCGGACAACAGGATAAAGAATTGTTTGCTGAAACCATCGATTCCTTCAGGATTATGGGTATCCCTGATGAGGAGCAGACAGGTACAGAGACCCAAACAAGACACTTTTTTTATTTGTAGTTCTTGTGCAGTGTGTTTGACTACCTAAAGGTGTGAGGTCTTTCATGAATCAGGAAAGTTTTCTAGTTTCACATGATGGACTCTGAAATCATAAAATGTATTTATTCAGTCATAATGACTGAATTTGAAGTTTGGCGTTTATCTTTCTAAGGGGTGATGTGTTGGTTATTACCTTGTCTGGTGAAATGTAATGTTTTGGTTATGTCCCAGGTCTTTTGAAAGTGGTTTCTTCTGTACTCCAGCTGGGAAACATGAGCTTTAAAAAGGAACGCAATTCTGACCAAGCCTCCATGCCCGATGACACAGGTTTGAATTTATTTATTAGCATGCACTACAAATTAGTTTTAGTTTGGTTTTATTTTTGCGTGTTATGCGTATGAGTTGCATATCATATGAGTTCTCAATGTCCATTTTCTCATTTATCAGCGGCCCAGAAGGTGTGCCACCTCTTGGGCATGAACGTGACCGATTTCACACGTGCCATTCTCATGCCACGCATCAAAGTGGGTCGTGATTATGTTCAAAAGGCTCAGACTCAAGAGCAGGCGGAGTTTGCAGTGGAGGCTTTGGCCAAAGCCATGTATGAAAGACTGTTTCGCTGGTTGGTTATGCGCATCAACAAAGCTTTAGACAAGACCAAGCGTCAGGGAGCTTCTTTCCTTGGAATCCTGGATATCGCCGGATTTGAGATCTTTGAGGTATGAAAGGATTTTGGAAAAGAATAAACATTTTCCAGACGTTTTATTTTGTGAGCGTCTTCATTCTAATGGACCGTTTTGGTTTTAAATTTTGCTTTCTCTTCAGCTGAACTCTTTTGAGCAGCTCTGCATTAACTACACCAACGAGAAGCTTCAGCAGCTGTTCAACCACACCATGTTCATCCTGGAGCAGGAGGAGTACCAGCGTGAAGGCATCGAATGGAGCTTCATCGACTTCGGCCTCGACCTGCAGCCATGTATTGAACTTATTGAGAAGCCTGTAGGTTTATCCTTTCCTCCTCAAACTTTGTAGGATACGGTTTTAGTCTCTCACCCTCCTTCGATCCCTGATTTTTCCTTTCTTTTTCCCCCTTCCTCAGACTGGTCCTCCAGGAATCCTGGCTCTGTTGGATGAGGAGTGCTGGTTTCCCAAAGCCACAGACAAATCCTTTGTGGAGAAAGTCGTTCAGGAATTGGGCGGCAACTCCAAATTCCAGAAACCCAAGAAACTCAAAGATGATGCTGACTTCTGTATCATTCACTATGCTGGCAAAGTAAGAACCATTATGAGTCTTAAACACTCTTTGAACAAGATTAGTTTCTCATATGTTTGTAAAGTAATTGATACTGTGGATGTCTATATCATGAAGTCACACTGGATCGGCAATGCCTATGGAAATTGCTGAGGTGGCCAAGTGAACGCATCACAACGTTATAATGTTCAGTATGAAAAATTAATTTAAACATTCTTTAAAACATTACATTTCCCTCACTTCCCTATAAAGTAAAAACGATTGGGGCTTAAGAGGAGATACCTTATTGGTTTTTATTTTTAAGAGTGTATCATGTATGTGTCTGTCCGGTCTTCAACAGGTTGATTACAAGGCAAATGAATGGCTAATGAAAAACATGGACCCTCTGAATGACAATGTAGCTACTCTACTCAACCAATCATCAGACAAGTTTGTGTCTGAGCTCTGGAAGGATGGTATGTGACTTTTTAAGATGATTTTAATGGTTTGTAATTTGAGTATGATTTCACGAATGTCTAACAAGTTTTGACGACAATCCACCTGCTTCATTGAGCTTTTGTTAGTCAGGCTTTTAGGTCGTCATAAAGTAAAGTGAGTCTGGTTCTGCCAGTGTGTAATATGCAGGTGGTCTGCTACTGTTCATCCTGGACACTAAAAGACTCCACAGATAAACATGAAAAGTTTTCTTACCTCTTTGGTTTCCGGCATAATGCGTTTTGTTTTTCATTGTTTCATCAGTGGACAGAATTGTGGGATTGGACAAAGTGGCTGGAATGGCTGAATCCTTGCATGGAGCAGTCAAGACGCGTAAAGGAATGTTCCGTACAGTAGGACAACTGTACAAGGAGCAGCTGACAAATCTGATGACCACTCTCAGAAACACCAACCCTAACTTTGTCCGATGCATCATCCCCAATCATGAAAAGAAGGTATGAAGAGAAAAATCTTCAAAACCATTTGTAAAGCCTGATGGATCATGTTCCTTTTGAGGCCTCTAACAATTTAAGTCATTGCTTTTCTCCTTAAGGCTGGTAAATTGGCACACAATCTGGTTCTAGATCAACTAAAGTGTAATGGCGTTCTAGAAGGAATTCGGATCTGTAGACAAGGGTTCCCCAACCGTATTGTCTTCCAGGAGTTCAGACAAAGGTATTTGGATTTTCATGAACGCTAAGTATTGGGACTGCTTATATACTATGTAGCAGGAAATAGAATTGTCGTTTTGACTATTTAGTACCTGTAGACTTAAATTTTATTGGACAATTCTAATTTTAATTCAAGTGTGTATATATATATATGAAGTATGCTCATTCAGTTTAATTTTTACTTCTTTAGTTAAGACAACATTCTACATGTGTTAATTAAAAAAAATCTTGTACAATTTTTAACTCCCGTTTTTATTTTTTTTCATGTATTCCAGCTCAGCTTGGGTGCTGACATGTCAAACTACTGTATAGACTACTGAAACAATCAGAGTCTCTAATTTATTCTCTCCTAATATGATTTCAGATATGAGATCCTTACACCAAATGCCATCCCCAAGGGCTTTATGGATGGAAAGCAGGCCTGTGTCCTCATGGTAAGATTTAATACACACCGTTCATCTTCAGCTTTGACAATTGCTACTTTTTGTTGACAATTGAAGCTCTTAATTGCATATAGAATTTTGTTTCTCTCTCTTTCAGATCAAAGCCCTGGAGCTGGATTCTAACTTGTTCCGTATAGGTCAGAGTAAAGTGTTCTTCAGGGCTGGAGTTCTTGCCCATCTGGAAGAGGAGCGAGATCTGAAGATCACTGATGTCATTATCACTTTCCAAGCCTGGTGTAGAGGCTATGTGGCTAGGAGGTAGATATTTTACATTTTTTATTAAGTAAAGCTCACATTTCCATGACACTACAGCTAGAACAAACTGAATTGACTTTTAGGGATTCGATTCACCGATGCATTACAATTTGGGCTGATACTGAGAAGCTGACAACTTTTATAAGTGATATTGAAATGTCTTGGACAACAGATGTCTGTAAGGTGTTAATTGAACGGGTCTCTGACAATGACAAATCAGGGTTTGTTTTATGTAGAGCCTTTGCCAAGAGGCAGCAGCAGCTAACAGCCATGAGAGTGATCCAGAGGAACTGTGCAGCCTACTTGAAACTCAGGAATTGGAATTGGTGGAGACTCTTTACCAAGGTAGACATCCAGATTCATAAACCTGTATGTTTATTAGATCAATAAAAGGTCTAAAAGCAGTTTCTCCACTTTTTCTTTTCAGGTCAAGCCTTTGCTGCAGGTGACCAGAAAGGACGAGGAAATGGTCGCTAAAGAAGAAGAGTTGGTTAAGATGAAGGAGAGACAGCAGCAGGCTGAAGACCAGCTGAAAGAGTTTCAGGCCAAACAAAAACAGGTATACATGGTGGTGGTCTGTTTCCTCTACCTCAAGAAAGAATAAACCATCTTTGGGTCCATAATCTTATTATTTCCCTGTTAAAGTTAAATGAAGAGAAGATGGCACTGCAGGAGCAGTTGCAGGCAGAGACCGAGCTGTGTCAAGAGGCTGAAGAGATGAGGGCACGTCTTGCTGCACGTCAGCAGGAGCTGGAGGAGGTCCTGCATGACCTGGAGTCCCGCTTAGAAGAAGAGGAGGAGAGAGTCTCACAGTTTCAGACAGAGAGGAAGAAAATGCAACAGAACATCACGGTCAGACAACAAGTTTGATGAAATAGTTTAAATTTGGGAGATCAGTGCTTTAGAGCTTCAGACTGAAATTACTTGTAATTGAAAAACCTAAACTCCTTTCCCAGGATCTGGAACAACAACTGGATGAGGAGGAAGCTGCCAGGCAGAAGCTGCAGTTGGAGAAGGTCACCATGGATGCCAAGATGAAGAAGATTGAGGAGGAAATTATGGTTCTTGATGACCAGAACACCAAACTTCACAAGGTCTAACAAAAGTCATTCTTTTAGGTGCAACAACTACGAAGTAGTTTCAATTAACAATTCCTTAATTGGGGGTGGGAAAGGAATTTAACAGAATCAGAATGAGCTTTATTTGCCAAGTGTGCAAACACTGAAAGAATTTGTGGGGCTTTTTTTCTTTTTATTCTCTTCAGAGTATCGTCTCTTATCTCCCCATTTAGTGTGTGTTTTTGGTCTGTTTGTAAAGGCCCTTTGTGCTGGTGAAACAGTTTGCGTTTGCCTTGAACCAAGGTTTGTTGTTGTTAAATATGTCCTGGTTGGAGCAAACATGTCCTCACAGAAACTGTAGGATGTAACCGCTTTGAGATCAGCCAGATCAGTGGCTGCAGCTCCAAAATTGCTCCAATCCGTGCAGTCGAAGCAGGGTTGTAAATCCCGCTCAGCTTCATTAGTCCAACTCTTAACCACTATTACTACAGGCTTTACAGATGCGTTTTTGCTTGTAGGCTATTACCGTATTTTCCAGACTATAAGTCACACTTTTTTTTTTTTTTTCATAGTTTGGCTGGTCCTGCGACTTATAGTCAGGTGCGACTTATTTATCAAAATTAATTTGACATGAATCAAGAGAAAACATGGGTGCTCTATACTGCTCAGTGCTCCTGTAGTCTACGAGCAGCATATAGCGCCCTCTCACGGCTGGAGACGGTAGTGTTTTTTCTTGGTTCTAAATAAATGCGACTTATAGTCAAGTGTGACTTTTTTTTTTCTCGTCATGACGTATTTTTGGACTAATGCAACTTATACTTAGGTGCGACTTATAGTCAGAATATGGTAGAAGTTGAACAAACAGTGATCCGAGAGTCCCAGAGCTGCTCAGGGGACAGAGTGGTGTGCATCCTTTTAAACTGTGTAGCAATGGTCCAGTATATTGCTGTCTCTGGTAGGGCATGTGATATTTGTATTAAGGCAATTCACAGGTGAGATGAGCTTTATTAAAATCACATAGAATTACATTGTCTGGGTAATGCCGCTCTGTGTGCCAGCTGTTTAAGCAATGTATGCTCTCACCACAATAAAAGAGAAACTCCTGTAGCAAATAAAAAGGCTTGCAGTTAATAAAGAAAGCTTCCAAATTTGGCCAGCACATCATCTTTTAAACTGTCATGCATGTACACCAGCCTTTGTTGATATAAAAACAATCCATTGCCTATCGTTTTCCCTGATGGAGCAAAAAGTCTGCAAAAATAGATTTGGTGTGCTATCTCTGATATGCTGGCTTTCATCCCTAGTAAACCTTATTGGGGAAAAAGTTACTTTTAAAACGGGACAAATAAAATAGTAAAAGTACCAAGGAGCTACAAACAAGGAAGACATGCACAGCACCATATTGTTCAAATGAATGTCAACAAACATGTCTCTGATTCCACCTTTATGATTCTGGACACAGACAGTTTGACTAATGCTACATAAATGTAGTATTTAACTACAATAACTTTCTCCCAAAAATGCGCTTTAAGCAAGTGACTTTCCTGAATAAGAACCATTTCTTGATTTCCAACCAGAATATAAATTCTGCCATCTCTTCAACCCACCTGCAAGGACTGCACTAGGTGCAGTCTGCTGCAGAAACTATTTAGTGCTTGTCCTTTATAGTTGTGTGTGGGTATCTGTGCTTGCAGGAGAAAAAGCAGCTAGAGGAGAGAATTTCAGAGTTCACCATTAACATGGCTGAAGAGGAAGAGAAATCCAAGAGTTTGCAAAAGCTCAAGAACAAACATGAAGCTATGATTACAGACCTGGAGGGTAAGTGTTTTCAGGACTTTGAATTAATACAAAAAAAAAAAAACGCTCTTTTTAAAGTAAGCCCAAAAATGCTGATTTAGAAAAAAATACATATTACTATTCGCAATAACAAAGTCTCGTTTCTGTGTTCTTTTCTCGATCTCTATACATATTTGCTTTTTCTTTTTTTTTGTATACTCCCTTTGTTAAATGATGTCTCCTTTATGTTCTCAGATCGTTTAAGGAAGGAAGAGAAGCTGAGGCAAGAGTTGGAGAAGAACAGGCGGAAGTTGGAGGGTGACTCTACAGAGTTGCATGATCAGATCGCAGAGCTGCAGGCTCAGATAGCAGAACTCCGTGCTCAACTGGCCAAGAAAGAGGAAGAACTCCAGGCTGCACTAGCAAGGTGAGTAGAACTTGTAACAAAAAATAAGGGTTTACTGGAGAATTAGCATTGAGCTTTAATTTCATCTGTCCATCACTTCCACTTTTGCCTTTTTTTACTTTAATGGCCTTAATTTCTAGCTACTAAAGACTTTTTTTTTATTTTTTTATTATAGGATTGAGGAGGAAGCTGCCCTTAAGAACGCAGCCCAGAAGAACATTCGTGAGTTGGAGGCCCAGCTCTCAGAGCTGCAGGAAGATCTGGAGCTGGAGAAAGCTGCTCGTACTAAAGCAGAGAAACAGCGCAGGGACCTGGGAGAGGAGCTGGAAGCTCTGAAGACCGAACTCGAGGACACCCTGGACTCTACTGCTGCTCAGCAGGAACTCAGGTCAGCCATGAGGAAAACTGACTGGGCTAATGAAGACCTAACTTGAGATATTGCTTTATTAAATAATCTGAACTTTCCACACTGGTAGCATGTCATCTTTTATCAGCTTCACAATTGTTAACTTCCTATCTGAAGGGCAAAGAGAGAGACTGAAGTGTCTCAGCTGAAGAAGACTCTGGAAGATGAGGCTCGTTCACATGAACAGATGCTAGCTGAAGTTCGACAGAAACACAACCAAGCCTTTGAGGAGATCAATGAACAGCTTGAGCAGGCCAAAAAGGTGAGACCATGTGAATCCTGCAAAAATTATTTTTTTGATCCTATGAGTGTTTCGGTAGAAAAGGTGGATCTATGATTGCCATTTATTTCAGTGTTGCGTATTGAATATTTATACGTTTTTCCCTAAAAAAGTGCTATTTAACCAGTTAATTTTAAAGGTAGGGTTTCTGAGAAGTGTACACCTTATTCTTTCAATCCACAAAAGCAAACTGCAGAAAAATGCTAACTGACTTTCACTGTTGGATCCCTCAGAGTAAAGCATCTGTGGACAAGGCTAAACAGGCTCTAGAGAGTGAACGCAATGAACTTCAGATCGAACTTAAGTCATTGTCACAAGGTAAAAACGAATCCGAGCACCGTAGGAAGAAAGCCGAATCGCAGCTCCAGGAGCTCCAGGTCAAATATGGAGAGAGTGAGAGACAGAAACAGGAACTGGCCGATAAAGTGTCAAAGATGCAGGTATTGAAACTTAAAAGGATTTTGAAGATATTTGGATAACTGCACATTTTAGTGGAAACTCGTGCCTCCATGAAAAATCCTATTTTATGCATCAATAATTAGGTGGAGCTTGAAGCTGTTCAAGGTACACTGAGCAAAGTGGAGAGCAAATCCATCAAAGCTGCAAAAGACTGTTCTACTGTTGAATCTCAACTTAAAGACACACAGGTACAACTTGGTCATGCACTACTGTGCACTTGCTTGCTCTTAACATCAATGGTGGACTTTCAAATAGCTGATTGTTTTACCAGTATTGCTGTAAAACTTTTTTTGTCGTTTTGAAAAGTTATTTTATATTTTCTCTGTGGTTAGGCATTACTGGAGGAGGAGACTAGGCAGAAGCTTGCACTCTCCACTCGTATTCGGCAACTGGAGGATGAACAGAACAACCTGAAAGAGATGCTGGAGGAGGAAGAGGAGGGCAAGAAGAATTTTGAAAAGCAGCTGCACACTGCTCAAGCTCAGGTGCATGCGCCATTGAGTCTGTAGACATCTTGGTCTAGGAGCAGTTTGTGTTGGAGTGCACTGTTCTTATTGTTTTTGCTTCTCAGTTGGCAGATATGAAGAAAAAGGTCGAGCAAGAGGCCCAGAACCTAGAAAGCATGGAGGAAGGGAAAAAGAAATTGCAGAGGGAGGTGGAAAACTTTGTGCAGCAGTTGGAAGAAAGGAATGCTGGTTACGATAAACTGGACAAGACCAAGACACGTCTGCAGCGAGAGCTAGATGATGTCCTGCTAGACCAGGCTCATCTGCGTCAGACCGTTCAGGAGCTAGAACGCAAGCAGAAGAAGTTTGACCAGGTAGAGAACAGTGTTTATCTGTAAATTGAGCATAAGTGTATTTTCTATTAATGGACAGGATATGGAAATGGAATGCTACTTCTCTCAGTGTTTACAGTCTTGCAGTCTTTTTAAGTGATAAAATGCTTCAATTTGTGCAGATGCTGGCAGAGGAGAAGAACATCTCTCAGAAGTACGCTGAGGAGAAGGATCGTGCTGAGGCAGAGGCACGCGAGAAAGAGACCAGAGCCCTGACTCTGACTCGAGAGTTGGAGGCCATTACTGACTTGAAGGATGAACTGGAGCGGGTCAATAAACAGCTCAAAACCGAGATGGAGGACCTGGTGTCATCCAAGGATGATGCTGGAAAGAATGTATGTGAAACCGAAGCATTAAGAGTCTAATATGTATCTTAAGACGACAACTGTTCCAATACCTAACCAGCTGCCATTAATTATCTTTACAACATGCTAACAGTTTTGGAACCAAGTTAATATTGTCATTGCCAAAACATGTTCATTTCAATTCTAAAGATTCAGTTTGCTAAAAATGGTAGTCATTAT
Source organism: Carassius gibelio (assembly GCF_023724105.1). NCBI lineage: Eukaryota > Metazoa > Chordata > Actinopteri > Cypriniformes > Cyprinidae > Carassius > Carassius gibelio. The sequence continues at coordinate 5,834,237 of NC_068376.1, read as the reverse complement.
TTATTCTTGCCCCTTATCTTAGTTGTGCGCAATCTTTTTATTTCTCTTCTTTTAAGGTGCATGAGCTTGAGCGGGCCAAACGAGGAATGGAACAGCAGTTAACGGAAATGAAGACTCAGCTGGAAGAGCTGGAGGATGAACTGCAGCTCACAGAAGATGCCAAACTGCGCCTGGAGGTCAACTTGCAGGCCACGAAGGCTCAGTTTGAGAGAGACCTGCAGAGCAGAGATGAGCAGGGTGAGGAGAAACGGAAGCAGCTAGTCAAACAGGTATGTGCTCGCCTGCCTGACCTCTGCAGAACAGTGATAACGTTGGGGAAACTGGGAGATGATTGTCTACTGATATTATTCTTGAATATGTCAGGTGCGTGAGATGGAGATGGAGCTTGAAGATGAGAGGAAACAGCGGGCTCAGGCCGTATCTGTGCGCAAGAAGCTTGAGCTGGATCTGTCAGAGTTGGCTGCTCAGATCGACAATGCCAACAAAGCTCGAGATGAGGCCCTCAGACAGCTCAGGAAACTACAGGTATACAAATATACATTCTGCATGAGCACGGCCATCACTTTTGTATTAAAGTGGTGGGGACGTTTCAGGGACTAGAAATCAGATCTGTACTTTTGCATGTGGACTAAAATAATTGGCGCACATGCAGTGGCCATGGCTTCAATGTGGTATCAGTGTAATTTCCTCTCTTGCTTTGCAGGCCCAGACGAAAGATCAGATGAGAGAGGTTGAGGAACTGCGTCTGTCCAGAGATGAGGCTCTTAACCAGGCCAAAGAAAATGAGCGCAAGATCAAGAGCATGGAGGCTGACATCATGCAGCTGCATGAGGTTTGCCTTGTTGGATCAGAATTGTTGCAGCCAGGGACTAATTAATTGTTTGTTTAGAAGAATATGATTCTTTAAAAGTGTGTGCATACAGAAAACCTTTCCCCCTTTTTTTCTCTCTCTGTAGGATCTGGCTGCTGCTGACAGAGCAAAGAGACAAATCCAACAAGAACGAGATGAACTGCAGGATGAGCTCACTAGCCAGAATGCCAAGAGGTGAGTAACCTGCTGTCACTGAGATGTGATGTATTGTCCGGTAGCGCATCCTGCACCAGACAGTTAGTCCTAGAAAATCAAAGTGTATTTGGTATCTCACAGTGTTTTGTGGTTTAAATAGGGTTGGTTTTTTTGTTTCATTTTATTTATTTTCCTCTGTCAGCTCACTGAGCAGTGATGAGAGGAGGAGACTGGAGGCACGTATTGCTCAGGTTGAAGAAGAACTTGAGGAGGAACATCTCAATGTGGAAATGGTCAATGATCGACTTAAAAAAGCAACACTGCAGGTAGAGTACAGGGAGCTTCATGAGATGACTGCTGAGATTTGGGAACACTTCAAATGATGTTCATTATTCTCTGTGGCTTTATTTTTGTTTAACGTCAGGCTGAGCAGGTTACAGTGGAGTTGTCTGCAGAGCGTGGTAATAGCCAGCGTCTGGAGGGTTTGCGCTCTCAGCTGGAACGCCAGAACAAGGATCTAAAGCAGAAGCTTCAGGATTTAGAGGCAGCTGTGAAAAGCAAGTACAAGTCCACAATTGCTGCTCTGGAGGCCAAGATCCCACAGCTCGAAGAGCAGTTGGATAATGAGTTAAAGTGAGTGATGGTAGATGGTTTGTTATTGGCAGCAAATTTCAAACCCACACAGAGTCTGGCATAATATACAGATATCATTATAGACTTGCACAACATGATTACACCTCAAATCCCCCGATAACATTTCAGTTGTCCGCTTATTGTGAGGTCTTTTATTTATTTATTTATTTATTTTTTTTATTAGTATAACATGTACACCGCACGTTTTTCAATGGAGGGACAGAAAGCTCTCTGACTAAATCTTAAATATCTTAAACTGTGTTTTGAAGATGAACGGGTTTGGAACGACATGAGGGTGACTCAATGACAATTGTAATATTTGGGTGAACTAACCCTTTAATTTCCCCTTTGTCAGGGAGAGGCAGCAGTCCACTAAACAGGTGCGGCGTATGGATAAGAAACTCAAAGAGATCTTACTGCAGGTTGATGATGAGAGACGCAATGCAGAACAATACAAAAATGAGGTAGGTTGTGCATTTAATTTATAATACAGTAAGTTCAAACTACTGCAAAGCCAAGGCAGAGTCTTAATTTGATCTTTATACATTCTCAAACTAAGGTGATTTGATCCACTTGGACTGTTAAAGCTAATAGAAATTCAAGACCTGTTTTATTGTCTTTATTGCTAGTTAATATTCCTATTTAATAGTCATGAAATTTTACTCCTAATGGTGGACAGCTGAAATGTAAGTATCATAATAACTCTGTATTTGAAATGCCATTAATAAAGAAATCTTCCCCTTCCTGTCAGACTGAGAAGCTGAACTCTCGTATGAAGCAGTTGAAGAGGCAGCTTGAGGAGACTGAGGAGGAAGCGGCTCGAGCTAATGCCAGCCGTAGGAAGCTGCAGCGAGAGCTGGAAGATGCCATGGAGTCTGCTAATCTTATGAACCGAGAAGTCAGCAGCTTAAAGAACAAACTCAGGTGTGTACTCCGCTGCTTTGTGGAAGAATGACAAAGAACCCTGACTACAAAAAACATCGGTTTTACATTTTTATGCCTTTTTTTTTTTTTTTATGACTTCTGTTTGTCTTCAGGCATGGAGATTTCAATGTCAACGTACGTCGTACAGCTGGACGCTCGGGTGTGGATGGTGATGAGGAGAACAGTCTGAAAAGTGAGGGGTCCGAGTCAACTCCGGAGTAAAATTCAAAGCGGAGCCTATTGGTGTTACAGATGAGGATCTATTTGCCACGAAGTTTCAAATTTAAATGAAATTTGTATGCTTTAAGGGCAACTGTATCCTTTAATGGGGTTTTCACTGTAATTTTCAATGTTTTAAAGCAGATTCGGAGCCAAACAATTATCCAAGCCATAACTTTGCATCCAAGGGAAAAAAAGCTTTCATTTTGCCATTTATCAAACATTTATATTTCCAGTGAAACTGAAAGTTTATCTGGCGTAATTTGTCCTGCCCTGTTGATAACTGCCTTACAATGCATTTGAATAAATATTGACTATTTATATTTTACGGGGAAGACAAAGTATTTATCCACTTTCAAAGTAAATTAATGTTGGGAAATTTTTATAATGGATAATGGGAAGAATTTTCCTTACTCAATGATGATAAAAAATAATTAAATCCAGGATTTAGAGAAACATTACTCATCAGCCAAAGAGATTAATTTTGTTTCAAGAGCACTTCAGCACCAGTTAAGCCTTTTTCTTAATAGATTAACGGGCACTTTTCCACCCCTTCCATGGTTTTAAAATTAAGACTGATTGCCTTAATTAGATATATTATTAATGGTTTTTGAGAGTTCTCAGGATTTGTACACCATGTATTACTGCAAACTTTTTTTTTCTCTGTTTTTGAAGTTCCCAATTTAGGTGGTGGGGTGTGTAAAAGTTTTCAATTGTACTCTACCTTTTTTTTGTATTCAATTTTAAATGTATTTGCTCAAATTATTAATCTGCCATGTTATTTTTCTGCATAATACATTACATTATACTGTATACATTATCCCGCTGTATGTTTCATGGCACCATTTGGAGAATCTTGATAGACCCATATATTTGTCAAACTTCAGTGCAATTGTTGTGGACTGACTGTATTTGGAACAATTGAAAAGATATTTTCCTCTCACTTTTAATGTCACCTACGGTTTCATTACATCTGATTAAAGCTTTGTCTTTTGTACCCTCAATTTTACCTCTAATTCTTCCAAACGCAACAGTATTTCCTTTTTATAGACAATATTTTCTTAATGATTAAAGTGATCAGATGGTTAAAGATCTCTGCTGATAGCTGAAAGACTGTAGATGAAAACTTTATAAAGCCACATTCATAAAATATTTATAATAAAATGGTTTCAGTGCTGCCCACAGGTTTGAAATGTACTTGCGGTGATGGCCAGGTGGAAAATCCCAAAAATGTTATTGAAATTTTTTTTTTTAATTACATATATAACGTATTATGCATTGTAAATTATGCAAAATGACCGCTTTAAATGTTTGCTTTATCACCGTGTCTCTCGGTGAATGGGACACAGATTTTACTGATACTAGTCAAAGCTTTATATTGAATGTGTCAAATAATGTTCTTTGTTTTTTTTTTTTTTATGTGTGGTGCATCCCAGCCAGAAACTACAATAGTTTAGTATGAATTGAATTTAAATGTAATTAAAATGTTATTTGTGTAACCAAAATACCAATAATGCGCAGAAGAAAAACACTTAACGTGTGATTTATTATATTTTATTAAAAACTAAAACGAAATCCATCGGGACTCTCATCTTGAATTGGCTGAACCTGTATGATTTAATTTTTTTCGACCAGATTAAACAAATAAACCATTAGAGGATAAAAACAAAAGGAAAAAAGCGGCCTTTTGGAAACACTGGGTTGCTTCTGTGTAACGTTAGCTTTCTTATGTAATAAATGTAACGTTACTGTACTTAATTTTAAATTAGCTTCTGAGTTTATAACTAAATTAAACCGAGTCTTGATGGGGTTTCTTGCACTAAAAAGGGACAGAATCTTCAATCAATGACTAATACCAGTAATAAACTGCAGTCTTTATTAATACTTCTAATAGGCCATTCAAAAATACGTTTTTTAAAACCCATGGCTTAACTTTCGTTTAATTCGAAAGAATGCCCAATTTAGCACAAGAGATGACATCAGTGTTAAATCAATTTAGTGTTTGGGAAGATATTTACCTCAGAGCTTCAGTCAGTGGGAGGGCATCAAGTGCAACCGGCGCTGGAATAATCGAGCTGAAACCGGTTCTTGCCATAGACAGTAAAAGAAAGGGTTCTTGCTCGTTGTTCTGCAGACTACGCGTCTAGTAAGTAACGTAGGAGTTACGCAAACAACGCACAACTTTCTCGCGCAAACGTAGCTCCGCTCCAAACTCACTGCTCACGGTGTCCGAGCAGAAATGTGATGTTGAAAACTGTAGTGTAACGAACGCCTGCTGTTTCACCGCAAATTTAGTAAACGTTTCGTTGATTGCCGGGAAATATTTTTTTTAGATACTGGAAAACAGAACAACTGTAACGTTATGTAAGGTAAAGTTTATGGCTTGTGATGGAGTGAGAGGTGACTTAGCATTACCGGCTAACTGACAGAAATCAGCTGACGTGTAGTGCACCACTTTATTTCCAATATTTTCTAATGTGTTTATTGTCAGTTTTGTATTTTACTAAGAAAACACTATCAGTTTTAGCCGTTGCAGGGTATATTTGAAGTATGCTAGGCCAGATAAATTAGCATTAGCTTTTACTAAGATCTGCTTTAGTATGTTTTATTTGACATTTAATTATATGGTATGCTGCAGATTTATACATGTTTATGCAATATTATAATAATTAAATGGCGATTTCTGTGTTTAAATTTGTCGGCTCCGTATGTAACGTTACTGTTGACAGCTGTGCGTAAAGTGACAGAAAGAACGAGAATCATGATGTCAGTCAGTCCTCATTCACTCTTCCTTCTTCGGACCATAAGAGACAGGTAAGTTAAACATTATTAAATATAACTTAACCCCCCCCCCCCCCCCCCCACCAACACACACACAAACATTCCCCCAACGACTAGTTTGTCTTGATTGTGTGCATTTGTTGTTTGTGATTGTAGCAGTGCTTACTTAAGCAGGTTGGGTATTAAATTAATTTCTCCCTCATACAGTCTGGAATCAAAGCTTTAACGTCTCTGACATCACCCATCGGCCATAGAAGAGATCAAAGGGCGGAAGTTGAGCTCTTCTTCTGTGCAAGCTTCATCATCATCCTCTCCATCTGCAATGGAGGTTGCCCTGGTGAGTTGGTGCCAAGGATGTGTGCTTTACTGTAGATTTGTTTTACTGAAGTGAAGCATGAAATATTGAATAACTTGCAGGTGAATATATTAGAATAGCCTGAGATTGAGCTACTTAAACTGACTAGCTATTAAAAAGTGACGGTGACACTTTTTTCTGATATATTCTGCAATGCTGATTGCTTACTAAACAGTAACATCAGCTTGAATGTGTGACATTCTTTTGGGGAGAGACTAGTGGTTGTTCAAAATAAAACATAAAGTCAAGACATAATAAAATTCACTGATACTCAAAGAAACATACATACTTATTTCACAAAATATCAGCTCAGAATTCACTAAAATATTTTAATCTTTATATTTCAGTATATTTTAACTGATGAAAAAACTTCTTCATGTGTTTACTGACCAATCTGTCATAGTCACCGGCTGATGCTGAATGTCTCAAAAGGCCCAAAAACCTGCAGAATTGTTGTTTTGACCGTCATTTCAGTCTTTCACTAGTAGATAAAAGCACTTATGTCTTATCATTTTTCATTTCTTATGTGTATTGGAAGGCTGGGGGAGTGTGCATGTTTTAGTGACACTGTTTTTCTCAGCCCAAATTTTTTTTTTATGTGCAAAAGACATATAAATATCTGAAAGTCATTTTCTTTGTTGTGCTACCCGGCTGATGCATGCATCCAATGTATGACCCACATTTCCTCTGTCACATCCACACAAGCACACACTCACACACACACATATACATATGCCTTTAGCGACTGCATGACTCAGACTGTTCTCAAAGCACTTGATCTGGAACACGGATGTGCATTTATGTGCGCTAAGGAGTGCAGAAAGCCAGTGCTGAGATCGGAAGCTTCTGGATTAAGCCATTGAATCTCCTGCTGCTGGGTGGGAGGAGGTTAAAGAGAGATTTGTGGGTATTGTGTTTGAGAGGAGAGAGATGGGGGCTTACTCTGTCATGTGCTGTTCGTGGTAGCAGAAAGAGTGAGTGAGTGAGAGAGAGAGAGAGAGAGAGAGATGCAAGAGAAAAAGGACCCTCAGCTCAAATCTACCAGCAGCCTGGGAAAGGTAGGGCAGATTAGTCAGTGGTTCACTGTATGTTTCTCTGGTGTGTGCTTCTGTGCAGTTGTGTGTGCGTCTGCCTTTCAGTTGTGTCTTGCTGTTTTCGTGCTTCTAAATGAATCTCATTGCTCCAAGGAGTCTGTCGGCAGTGCTCGAGTCTTGATGTGCATGTCAGTGTGCGTGTGATGTTGCTGACGGTGTCAGTGTGCTGTTGTGCATCTGTGTTGGGTGTGATTCTTTATTATGGTCAGTTTTGATGTGCGTTCATGTGTACATGTGGTCATACAAAAACACAATATTACTTTTTCGCATAAATGTACGTTGCATAAATGTAATTTAAGGTTTGGTGTCCATGCAGGGCTCTAAATATAGGATGGATATTCAGTGTGTGAGAATATCCTTTTATCTGTGGTGTCAGTTTTGGTCACTGTGGTGTTTTTTAGTGCCCTTGTAGTAGATAGGCAATTGTGTACCCAAGCCTGTTAAAGGGGGCATAACATGGAAAACTGAATTATTCTGCTCTTATGAAATAAAACTTTTACAATGCAGAGCTCCCTTCCTAGTCCACCCAGAATGTTAATGAAAACCAAGCTGCAAAATGATGGAAACCATCTTTAGTAAAAACTTATTTGAGGTGTAATTAGATTATTTAGTTCATATCCCATTCATTTACATAAAGAGGGCGGGGTTTATGACTGCACTCCTTGATGACATTAGCATATGGATGCCCATGTTTCCATTTTTCAGCCATATGAAGTGTCTTTTTATTTTATTTTTTACAAGCCTGTTTTATTTTGTTTTGTTTTATATTTATTCTACTTTCCAAAATCGTTTTTTTCCCCTTCATTTTAATAATCAGAAAGCTTGTCTAATCAATTGAATAAAATACAAAATTTACAACACAATATTGATTTTTTTTTGGTCATATATTTAAGTTAAACCAAACTTTTATTTTGGTGACTGTAAAAATAGATGGATGATGAAGGCCCCGATATACTTCAAACAAAGTTAATTTACGTTCTTTGTTTGGAGGCAAAAAGAAGTTTGAAAAGGCTATGTGACGATATACTGTTTCCGAACATTCCAACATCCCCGCGCTGTTGGAGGCGGGTTAAGATTAATGTAAATAATAACATATCGCGATGCTCGCACGTATCCCCTAAACAATAAAACAATGAAATGATGAAGGGTAAGCAATCTAGGTGTGAGACTGGCCCAATGGTCAGAATATTATAGACAAAAGAATAATGATTAACAGCAGTTCAGAGTCAAGTATCATGTTTACAATACAAAAGAACCATTCTATTTCCATAATCAGTCATTTATGGGAATTCTGAATGGCTCATAGACTGAAAACATTAGCATGATGTAGAAAAAATGTTGGAGTCAGTTTGTTATTTTATTTTATTAGTGTTCATTTATTTTATTAAACTGGATAAATTGTTACACCTCTTAAAATTTTATGTGGTGCCATGATTTACTTTTGATAAAAAACAACGGTTTATTGTATATTCGTTTGGCATTTCATTTATTGTATACCCTTTAAATTTGCTTATTGAAAGAACAACAGCAGCAACAGTATGGTGTAACATTTATTTGAAATGCATGTATTTAGTACTTGTCACCTTATATCTTTACGCTTTCCTTTCATTTTTTTCATGGCTTTGGAAAACTTGTCTTGGATGTTTCTCTACATTACTTTTTGCATAACTCTGGGTCGTCGACACCATGCTTCGTTTCAGTTTCTTTCTAGGAATTAAATGCTTTCTGAATCTTTAAAGTCTTTTCGCGAGCGATCATACTCCATTTGACACTCCAGTGTATTCAGGAGAGGGTGTTCTATGGTCAGAACTCCATAGAATGAGAAACAAACCGGTGGGAAAAAATTGCATGTCAAAGAAGGTGGAGATTCATAACACACACACTGATTGTGTAACTGCCACGGACCAATGGAAGCTCAAAGGTGTTTAGGAGCCATAACAAACTCCTCCAGAATGTTCACTTTGGTCAGCTGTGAAGTGAACTTCGTTTTGGACTGATTTTGTTCGAAATGAAATCAGTTTGTTCTTCAATTTAGTTTGAAGTATATCGAGGAATTGAGTCTCCGCTTCCTTCCACTATTAAAAAGTGAAACCAAACTTGAACATACGTTAACTTTACTAGAGAACTACTTAAAATGATGGAAATCATCTTTAGGAAAAACATATTTGAAGTGTAATAAGATTATTTATGTGGCTTATATCCCATTTGGGGGATTTATGACTGCAGCCAGCCACCAGATGGCGATCAAAACATTTTTTAGCTTCACTTTTCAGGTCGTGTGCGGCACACATGGTATTTTGTAGGGAGGCCTTTGTTTTTTTGTTTTATAAAAATCTTTACTTTATTATCTAAACAAAGAAAGATGTAGACATACAATCAGCAATACAGCAGTGAGTAAAAACAATACAAAATATAATATTCATGAGGTCAGTCATTTATTAGACGGGTTTAACAAATAGATGTTTGAATTAGTCTGAAGCACTGTCTTCTATAATTTACAGGATTTGATGAGAGATTTCGTATGTGAGCAAAAAATGCACAGTTGGAAAATACTCAAATGAGCTGGATCGGGCTTGTAAATTAGAATCAAATCTGTAAATATGTATTGATACCCATCACTACTGTTTCAGGAATTACACATTTCATCTTATATGAACACTAGCGAAAACAACCTGTTTTATTCTAGGGGTCAGAGGTGAAAGATGGTCATAGATCTAAACTATAACTGTTTTTGGTGCAACAAATTTGGACTAATATTCTAAGTAGACTTAAAGGAAAATAAACAAAATGGTAGTACTGTGTTGAATATGACCCCTTTAAGGTGCTGCCTTAATTGTATTCTCTTAAACTCTAGTTTCATCATGTGATCTTTCTGTTCATCTTACTATTATTTGACTTCTCTGCCATCACCCCACATTTTATATCCATCCCCTCATACTCTTTTCTAAATTTAACCTTTGTCTTCTCTTTCAATCCTTGTTTTCTCAAACTCTGTGTTTCTGGGTTTGTCCTCTCAGGCTTATCCTGCCCTGAAGGCCTTCATGTGTGGCTCTCTCAGCGGCACCTGCTCCACTCTGCTGTTCCAGCCGTTGGATCTGGTGAAGACCAGACTGCAGACCCTGCAGAACAACATGCACCCAGGGTAAGACGCCACCAACTGACATGCCTGCTGGGACCCTCGCTGACCAAGTCTAGACATAAGCCTGCCGTTAGGCTGCTGTCTTTGATCTTTATCTGGTATTAGATGTCTAGTCTTAGTTGGACTTGACTGACAGATAATAAACATGTCTTGTTTAACTTTAGTTCAACAAGCTCAAAGACCAATTCAAAAGGAGAAATTACTTTTCAAAAACTACAACAAACGACTCGTTTGGACTTCAACGCATATTTTCCAGGATTTGTGATATCACAGATATCGACGAATGGGACGAGACCTGGTTGAGCTGCACTAGAGAATGTCAGTGAAATGTTGGAGATGCGCTATAGCTTTCCCAAGGCAGACAAACTTAAGAGTGGTTACAATCATCTGGGTTTTAATCACGCTCAAATTGATTTGATTTTGACGCAATATTTACACTGAAGCTCGCAGGTAAGGGGCATACATTTGCTGACCAGGCACCGAGTGCTGCCAATCACAACACACGCTGATCCAGCTAACCAATCACAGCAAACACTGACCCAGCTAACCAATCACAGCACACACTGACCCAGCTAACCAATCACAGCACATTTTGTATTTCAGAATCCAGGCCATCATTTGATACAGGAACTATTCGAGCCGTTCATACTAGACTGGGGAGAGAGTTGTTGTTATAATGTAAAATATGTGAAAAATATTGTGTTTTTCTAACAACCTAGTATGAGAGCCTGTATAGTACACCACAAAACAAAATCAAGATTTTGTTAAAGAGCATAATAGGACCCATTTAAAGGGATAGTTCACCCAAAAATGAAAATTACCCCATGATTTGAGGCAAGTTCGGTCCTAGAGTGTGGCAGACCTGCAGAGTTCAGCTTCAACCCTAATCAAACACACCTGAACAAGCTCATCAATCCATTCAGGATTACTAAAATACAGGCAGGTGAGTTTTTTTTTTTTTTTTCAGGGTTTGAGTTGAACTGTGCTGGACTGCGGCTCTCTAGGACCGAACTTGCCTACCCCTGACTTATACCCTCAAATCATCCTAAGTGTACAGTATCTGACTTTCTTCTTTCAGACTAGGGTTGGAAATCGTTAGAAATTTTCCGGTTCTGATTCCAGTTCCATTAAAATCATTAAACAACTTTTGAAAAATAGTGGTAAGGAAAAATGCACAATACTCAATGCTCAATACTGTTTATTAGTTACTGTCAACCTAATTTAAAGGTTGGCAATGGCAAAATTCAACATATAATACAGTATGCCGATTTTCATAAGTAGGGTTGGGTATTGTTAGAAATTTTCCAGTTCTGGTTCCATTTAAATGAACTATTATTATGTTTTTTACTATTTTACCTTCATTAAAGGTAGTGTTTCTGGAAGGTAGTAAGTAATGCTAGTCCATCAATCAGCATGTGTTTCAAAGTTGATGTTTTTTACACTATCAATAACATTTTGCTTTTCAAGCAGAAATAAGATGGTTGGCCAAATAGTCCCTTGAGGGCTAAGGTACTTGTTCGTTTCCCTCAATTAATGAAATATAATTATACTTATAACCATGTATACACAAACTCCATAAAGCCGCTATTTTACAAATAATAATGCAGGAAGGAGATGGTGTGATGCAATGAGTGGTTTCCACATTTATTAAAATTTAAAATGCATTAAAATAAATACTTTTTATCACTTTATCACTCTTAAAAATGACCTGTACACTAAATAATCTAACCCTCATACTTACATAAAAATTGCAGTCTATTTATTTAGTGGTCCAAGTTGAAGTCAAGTCATAATATGTATATTAATGACAATATGGGACAAATATAATGTAATTTAGTGGCAGCAAGTGCTGCGCCCTGCCAGTACATATGCAGTCAGACTAAACATATCAATATACTCAGTAATTAAAGAGGCAGGGCGGCATTTCTGTTATTTGCTTTGTGACATCTTTTATGGGAAACGCTGAATCGTCAGAACACGGCTGAAGACTGCTCACAGCGCTTGGTCACATGTGGCACCAGAACCGTTTTCAGAAGCGAAACTTAGAAATTGCTCACGGTTCCGGTTCTTTTCAAAGTCAGATTCAGTTCTGAATAAGAACCGGTTCCAGGTACCCAACCCTATTTCAGACAAATACAATCAGAGTTACATTAAAAAATGTCCTGGCTCTTCCAGGCTTTATAATGGCAGTGAATGGCTGTTGATATTTAATCAGTCTCGCGAGAACCATTGTTGTGTTTACAGAAGCAAAGTTTCCTTTGTTTAGCAAAAGAAAACCAGTGTCCTCTTGTCTTAGAATCCAAAATCTTAATTTTAGTCTTTGCTCTCTCCTCTGTGCTTCTGCATTTGTCATTTCTCACCAGAGCTTACACTTTTTATCATGGATGGATGCACTTTGGTTTTGCTACCCTTTCAGTTGGCGTGGCAACTGTGCGGCTGTAGCTTTTATTTTTTGGTGAGATGCGTGTGGAGTGTATGTGCCTGTGTTTATATAACGTGTCCTCTCTGTATGCTGTGTGGGAGTGCTCTGTTATTAAACTGTCTGCCTCTCTCAGCTTGGCAGAGAATAAAATGTTACCCATGTCATATTATGTGTCCCTATGTGCTCATCATGCCATCTAAACTCAAAGATATTTGTCTCCTTCACCCTTCTTTATCTCTCTGTCCATGTCCCTCGTGACCATTTTTATTTTCTGTCTTTGTCTCTCAGTGCTCCTAAAGTGGGGATGATTACAGTCTTTTTCAACGTGATCCGCACAGAGAAGCTGCTTGGCCTGTGGAAGGGGGTTACACCGGTGAGTCAAGTGTGTTTGCTGCTGTGTCCATTTCCTTTGGTCCTCGCTCACTGTTTGATCTCACGACAGCATCAGTGTTGTGATCGCAGACATTCTTCCAATTCTTCATTTTATTGCAACTGTAAACCACATACTTAATGTGGTACAAACAAAAATGAGTCCTGTGAGGAATATAATTACATATCGTATCGATTAAAAGTATCGTATCGATTTGCTTTTTTTTAAACCTGTTTTGTTGATGGTGAAACCGAAAATTCAGGATGCACTTTGCTGAAAACTGAAATGAATAACTTTTTTTGTGCTACAACTAGTAGTAAAATTAAAGAGATGATTGGTTCATCTCCATGCTGCCGCTTGAACTGAACTGGTTGCCAAAATTTCAATACATCATTATTATTTTCTTTTTTTGTCCCCTACAGTCGTTCATGCGCTGTATCCCTGGTGTAGGGATCTACTTCAGCACATTTTACTCGCTGAAGCAGCACTTCTTCCTGGATAGGTCTCCGAATGCAGGGGAGGCGGTGTTGCTAGGGGCGGGGGCTCGTTGTGTGGCAGGTGTGGCCATGCTGCCCATCACAGTCATTAAGACTCGTTTTGAAGTGAGTATTATTACTCCGCTCTGACACTGTATGCACATTGAAAATGCAGGTCTTCTGATGCATCTGTGTGTTAATTCACTGTTGCATGTTTTATTTCAGAGTGGGCGGTACAATTACATAAGTGTAGCTGGTGCTCTTAAAAGTGTGTGTCAGAACGAAGGACCGAGGGCGCTTTACTCTGGGCTCACAGCGACTTTACTCCGAGACGCTCCTTTCTCTGGCATCTATGTCATGTTCTACAGCCAGGCCAAAAAGGCTTTGCCACAGGGTGAGCTCCTGATCAAGTCATGATTGTGATGAAATCTGAGGATTTGGCATTGTTTGATAATGTCTGCTCTCTCTCACACACTCAGAGATCAGCTCATCCTCCTTTGTTCCACTGGTTAATTTTGGCTGTGGTGTGGTGGCTGGTATTTTGGCGTCTCTAGCCACTCAGCCAGCAGATGTGATCAAAACCCACATGCAAGTGAGCCCAGCATTGTATCCCAAAACCAGGGATGCTGTACATCATGTTTATACTGTAAGCATCGTGGGATAAATCATATTTGTCTTTAGTGACCTTTGAAAATGTTTTCAAATACAAAATTCAAATTTTGTATTTAAATTATTTGATTCATCAAAGAAACCTAAAAATATGTTTTAAAGTTTCCATAAAAGTTGTTGAAACGAGTTTAAATATTGATTATAATAAGAAATGTTATTTAAGCAGCAAATCAGCATATTAGAATAATTTCTGAAGTATCATGTGATGCTGAAGACTGGAGTAATGATGCTGAAAATTCAGCTTTGTTCACCGGATTAAATGACATTTTAAAATATATTCAAATAGAAAACAGTTATTTTAAATTATATTTCACAATATTTCAGATTTTTGAACAGTGGTGTACCATTTTTACCATTTCATAGTTTTGAATGCAGTATGTATTAGATGCACAAAACTCATGTACTGACAGACTATCACATTCACTTTTTGTTTGTTTGTCCTGAAGCTCTCTAAATCTCTGAATACTTTTATGATACAAATTTGATGTAAACCCAGTCAGCTATGTTTTCAGAACTGGACAAAACATCTGATATGTTGAAATAGATCTGTACATTAGTGTGAACGCAGCCTATTAAAGCTGCCACTGTCTGTAATGTGATCAGTAAGAATCAAACGGCAATAATGCTGAGAAAAAAATACAAATATATTACTATGTTTGTCCGTAAACTTTCAGATACTAAAATTTGTTTTTGTTTATCACTTTTAATTGTCTTTTTTCTACTTTATTACTTTATATTTGCTTACCGTATATTTTTAGAAGCTACATTTTGTTGGTAAAATTCTTAATTGTTTTTATTTATTATAAATGTGTAATTATTTAAAAAAAGTTATCCTGCTTTTATAATTAAATAAAAATGCACATAACAAATTTGATATAACATGTATATAAAAATGTAGCCATGTGCAGTAATTTTCGTCTAAATGTTCTGTTTCAAACTTGACTATCACATTACAGAAGTTAAAGGAATTGTGAAAGTTGTTCTGTATTTTATAATGTTTTTAAACACATTTGGTGTATTTTATGTGTGGAGTACATGCTGTGTCAGGTTCTTAAGTCAGATCTTTTGTCAGCAGATTAAAGTCTCTTAGATTAAGTCAGTTACAGAATTTTTATTCTTTTCTCTCTCTCTTCTGATTTTAGAAGCATGGCTTGAGCGGGTTCTTTCGAGGAGCAGTTCCTCGTTCTCTGAGGAGAACCCTTATGGCTGCCATGGCCTGGACTGTGTACGAGCAGCTGATGGCACGCATGGGACTGAAGTCCTAAAGACACCCCTCACACTTTATATGTGGACTTCATTCTGTGTGTGTCCGATACAGGAGTGTGTGCTTTTCAGATGGTGGTGAAAAGATGGCATTCTATTATCCTTGAAGGATTGATAAAAACAAAAGCAGCTAGTGTTGGCTGAGGTACCGGTAATAATAGGTATGTGTGTGTGTGATTGTCTGTGTGTGTTAGTGTTTTCAGGTGCAGTCTTTACCCTGTGACACCTCTGACAGTGACATTCCTAAATTGCCACAATGTGAGTTTGTCTGCCTGCATATTGAGACAGGGGTCCGCACTGAAGAATACCAATGAGAGACCGTCAGCTCACAAGAAAACACTAGTTTCACAAGAAGAAAATCCCCTTCTTGTCAATTAACCTTAATATACTACATGTCTCAGTGTCATTGAAAAGTGATGAGATAGTTCCTAAGCCTAAATAATTTTTAGTCGATGATGAGGCTTAGTGAGTGTCCAAGAGACTGGTGTTACAAAGACATGTTGACATAATACTCCAGCAATCAGTCCGAATTACTCTAGGGCTGAGAAACTCAACTGACAACACATGACTGTCTCACCAACATACTCCGTTCCAAACATAATTGCTCGTCTCTATGCGATGATTTGTGCTGTTCTACTGATTTCCTGTGCTGTGTGGCTGGAACGCTCACTCCTGAATGCAGACAAAGCTTAGATTTGGATTGAATGAGGCTTAGTAAGATTTAAACCTGGAGAAACATTTAATATTTATTAAAGAAATAGAACAAGTGTTATTGTTCCTGGGAAAACAATGTTTGAAATTGCAATACTTCATTTATTGTATTTGCAAACGTTGTATTTTGTGTGAAACCAATGTAAGACTCCATAGTGTCATCAGTGGTGCTCGGTGTGAACACAGTGTAATGTTGATTCAACATGACCCATGGGGCAGTTTTAGAAAGTCTGTCAAAAACATGTCCGGGTGGTTGTTCAAACTTAAAATTTGTTGAGAAAATGAAGCTTATGAGAATCATTAGGATTACTGGCATTGTGACATTAGTTCCATTTCTTTTAGGCACCTTTTCTCCCCAAATCTGCATTACAAAAATATATATATATATTCATCACAGTAATAGGTTTTTATGCGAAATATACTTAATTGTCTTGTAAATAATGTCACAATGCAAAAATATTTATGGATTCGAAATAGAATTTGATTTATTTAAGCCAAATATAATTTCTTTCCTTTTGTATTAAAAGTTTTGATTGTACTTAAAGGATCATTATATACGTCAAATGACTGGCTATTTAAATTCAGGAATGTGTTATTCTCCAGTAATTAAAATTAAATTTAGTTTGCGGAATTCAATTCCATAAAATAATTGTTTTAAATTGTCTTGATTATAATTAGATTGGCTTATTCCTGACAAAGAAAGATGCGGTTCAATTCCCATTGTATGAAATTTGTAAGACATTTGAAGCTTAGTAATACACTAGTTTTATATCAGTTAAGTGGGTTCATAAGTTTCGATCACTGCATACAACATGCATATAGTTTGTGAAAGCACTTTAAATTCAGTAAAGCTGATTGCATTTAAACTGATTCTGTGTGTGTGTGTGCGTGCGTGTGTGTGTTGGTTGGTCACGTGTTGCTATGTAAGCCTTTGTGCTGTACTGTGGAGATACTCTTTTGCCGTCACACGATCAGTATTGTCTCTTCAGCATTTCTTATTGCCAATATTGTTGATATTTTGTCTGTATGTGACAATATTTGTAAATGCAAATGTTACGCCTATTTAAAAATGTGAATAAATCTGCCCTGTTTTA
This sequence comes from Carassius gibelio, assembly GCF_023724105.1. Classification (NCBI taxonomy): domain Eukaryota; kingdom Metazoa; phylum Chordata; class Actinopteri; order Cypriniformes; family Cyprinidae; genus Carassius; species Carassius gibelio. Next base: position 5,817,081 of record NC_068376.1, on the reverse strand, counting down.
TAATTGGTTGTGAAAGGTTTTTGTTTTGCAGGTGGTTTTGTAACTTAGCAAAGATGGATAAAAATCAGTAATGCCCTTTTTGTGCTTTTTGCTAGGGAAAAAAACTGAGAACAATGGTTTAGTATACTGTTAACGTGGCACAAACGGTCTTGCTTTGCTGTTTTTGTGCTCTGCTGGGTGCTGCTGATGGTACAGACCCTGACAGCCGGACAGCTCTGTGTCCCCAGACATGCAGCCAGACAGTGTAAAGAGGGTCAGGTATGAGGACACTAGAGGGACTGAACCACTGCTGTGACACAAATCAAACAACTAGCAGTGATTATAACACAGACACCAGACCTCATCAGTCTACTGTCTGCTTTTTTTATACCTGCAAAATGACTCGAGCATAGTTTTCAGAAGGCTCCTTAAGGAAATAATAATGATCTCATAATAATGTCCAGCATAAACCAGAATGCAGACATTAAACTTGTGCTGCTATTTGATGGAGTTAACATGGTATAAACAATACACAAAACAGCACATTACATGATGTAATTTGCTTATATAGAATGTAATATTTGCAATTTTAGAGTTTATTTAATAATTAAGTTTTCTATTTTTTCTTTTTTTAACATTGCCTACTGGTACCAGTGTTCGTTTAACTTAGATACTATTATAGTTTTATTTATTTATTTATTTTTCATATTAGCATAACAAGTTTGAGTAATTCTGTTGTTTTAGTCATTTTTAATATATCTATATGTAACTTCAAAATATTTTTTGGTTTAGTTTTAGTTGTTTTATTATATCAAGTAACACTAAATAAAAATGGGAAATGTCGACTTGGGGAATAGAATATCTTTAAAACAAATGTTTTCATATTATTTAATTTAATATTTATTTCAAGTAAGAATATTGTACTGTATGCTTTTAGTTTCACTTAACTATAATAACCCTGATTTCTACTCGCGTGTGTATGTGTGTGTAATGCAGTCCACGCATTAGCAAATCGTTGGAAATCTAACCTTGGAAAAAAAAACATCAAAACCTTTTAAGAGCCCGTTTTTTATTGAACAGATGAACTGAGGGTTATGTGAGTAGAGACCTCACGCGTGTGAAATCTTCCACCGGTCCGGTAGGAGTGCTATGTTAATTTGATTAGACACATTGAAAGCAAAGAGCAAGAAATCTTCTCGTGTGATTGGTGGACACCCGGGTATATAAAGGACGTAATTTCCTCATCCCGCCCTCTTTTCGCCGTGAGGTGCAGAACTCCATACGGCGTTGTCTCGTGGTGAGCAGAAATGTTATAATTCTGTCGTCTATTTGAGTCGTACTGTTTTGAATAAAGGTTAATTTTGCCAGTATTCATCAAAAATGTCAAATGTGAAGTTTCCGTGAGTTCTTTTAAAATCTGTGACTTGGGCCTGAGTCTCAACGGTTTATCTCGCACGAGAAGCGCGTGTACGGCTACAGTGAGTAGCGCGCGCGCAGTGGTCACTCGTAAGACTATTTAACATGAGTATTTTGGTTCACATCAAATGTCTACATCCCTTCTAAGATCTCTTATAGTTCATCGTGGAAATAAGTTCATAATTTCTTTAGTGAGTTAACGGTAACGTGTGGCATCTGACGTTATAAAGATGACTTGAAATCGGATAAGGCCTGCACACCGTTAAAGCCTCGCACTGATGTCGGTGTGAAGGTGTCGGAAGTGTGCTAAAGTGATTCAGCCGGGATTTCGCTAACACCAGTAGGGCTGATGCGTCCTATGACTGGGGTTTGATAGCAACCTGAGCTACATTCATCCTTCAAGCCAGAAATACTTGTCAATAATTTCTTGTCGACTAAGCCCCCTGTATGTGTTTCCTTCCAGCTCTCCCACTAAAGTCGTTACGCAGGGAAAGTGGTCACGATGTCCGGAGGTCTGGATGTCCTTCAGATGAAGGAGGAGGATGTGCTGAAGTTCCTGGCAGCTGGAACTCATCTGGGAGGAACCAACCTGGACTTCCAGATGGAGCAGTATGTCTACAAGAGAAAGAGTGACGGTAAGAAGTGCAAGAAGACAGGGGTGATGTGGCTGCGAAATGCCTTGCTGGTGCTTTGTTAATCCTTGTAGGTCACTAACTTACTGGGGTTTGTTAGGGAACTGCAGGTGGGTGAAAGTTCATTAAAAGCTGGATTAAATCATAAAATGAGAAACTAAAACCACTTCAATTGAAATAAAATGTAAAGAATGCTATATTGCTTAAGTTAAGCATTGTTCAGATTTTTGTATGCAATTTGTTTGCTCAGTGACCAATGAGAAGAAAATGGCATGTGACAAAGCATGCATCCTATTGGTTGGCCAGTTTTCATTGAGGTGTGATGGAAAAGATATCAGAATCCCTCTCTGTAAGAAAAGAAATGCTGATTTGACCGCATTCAGTTTTTGTGTCGGTCTGAAAAGTTATCAGCCAGTCATTAAAATTAATTTGTGATCACGACATGCACCAATGACCTCTTTATCCACATTTTCACCATTTAAACACATTTACTTACATTTATAAACCCATGGTTAATCAGACTTTTTAATAAGACTTTTTGACCAAAACAAAAGCTTGAGGGTTTAATGTTTAAAACAGTTTTCTAACTTGTTTATAAAACTAAAAATTAGGTTTTTTTTGATAATTGTAGTTAAAAATAGTAAATCACTGAAGTTCTTGATACATTGGACCCAAGTGTAAACGGCAGCACAAGATGTTTTATGAGATGAAATGTTTCTCACTGTGGTTTGACAATCAAAATTTTCTTTACAACTGTGGTTTGCACAAATGATAAATAAAAAAATAAAAACAAATGATAAATTAGTTTCATTTTTAATCAACACAAAGTTTACCTGCATGTCTTGTTCATGGTTTTCTAATGTCAGTTAATGCTCACATGTGAAATGTTAATTTATGGAAACGTTTAAAGTCAAGAAAATATTTTATCAAAAGTTTTTTTATCGTTTCGGATCCACTGATCCTATGTTTGCACTTCTGCAGGCGTGTACATAATCAACCTTAAGAAGACCTGGGAGAAACTGCTGTTGGCTGCTCGTGCCATTGTTGCCATTGAGAATCCAGCTGATGTTTGCGTTATCTCCTCCAGAAACACTGGCCAGGTGATTGACCCTCCATGACTAGTTAACGAAAGAGCTTTTTACCAGGCACATTATTAAAACCTGGCACTGCTGTCGGTGTTTGGGTGTCGGAAGTGTGCTAGAGTGACTTGGCCGGGATTTCGCTAACACCATGAGGGTTTTGCCCCATGACTGGGGTTTGATAGTAACCTGAGCCACAGTGTTTTTACTCATTCACTTGCACAGGATGTCTTTTGTTAACATGATGGTTGGTGATTTTAGTGATGTTAACAGTCACGGTTTGTTCTTGTCAGAGAGCTGTACTCAAGTTCGCCTCTGCAACTGGTGCAACCACCTTCGCTGGTCGTTTCACTCCTGGAACCTTCACCAATCAGATTCAGGCCGCTTTCAGGGAGCCCCGCCTCCTGATCGTGACAGATCCCCGTGCTGACCATCAGCCACTGACTGAAGCTTCTTACGTCAACATCCCAACCATTGCCCTCTGCAACACAGACTCCCCTCTGAGATACGTCGACATTGCCATCCCATGTAACAACAAGGTATGAATGAGAAACTAAACTGAAACTAAACTTTATGCAAGTGGTGTTTCTATGTGGTTTTAAGGTTTAAAATGTTGTTTTAGGGTCCCCACTCTGTGGGTTTGATGTGGTGGATGTTGGCTAGAGAAGTGCTGAGGTTGAGGGGCACCATTTCCAGGGAGCACCCATGGGAGGTCATGCCTGATCTGTACTTCTACAGAGATCCTGAGGAGGTACGATGCAGAATAATCTTGTATTGATCTCTCTTCTTGTTCACCGATTTGGAATCGCTCCGAGAATTTCACATTTGTGAATCCTGTGGGGAAAAATATGCATCTACCCTTTTTAAATCTAGACATGAGAAAACCGTTTGTATAGGTCATACAATTTAAAGAATGTATAGTTATGTATATGCACGGGTCACAATTCTTTTTTTTCTAAGTTGAAATTATATAAAATGTTTGTTAAATGATGAATCTTTGTCTGCCATTTAATAACCATTGAAGCTGATATGGCTAATTTAAATCCAACCAACCAATATTCAGAATCTGTTCCATATGGCTTTATTCCATCGCTGCTTTAATTGTTCAGAAGTGCTAATTGTCTTTCCACCTCTAGATTGAGAAGGAAGAGCAGGCTGCAGCTGAGAAGGCTGTTGGTAAGGAGGAGTTCCAGGGTGAATGGACGGCTCCTGTGCCTGACTTCACCCAGCCTGAGGTTGCTGACTGGTCTGAAGGTGTTCCAGTTCCTTCTGTGCCCATCCAGCAGTTTCCAGCTGGCATTGAGGGTAAACCGCTTCTAGTAGATTTATTTCCCCACATGCTATACATGCAGTACAATTTGGATAATTTTACAACTGAACATTTGAAATTCGTGTGAACTAATCCACTCTTCTGAACTTTAGCTCCTGCCAAAGCTGCACCAGCTGAGGTGTTTGCAGGTAAGGTTTTTCTGCTTGGTAGCATGAAATGCATAATACAAAATGAAGTGTGTAACATTTGGTGTAATTTTGTATTTCTCTCGTCATCAGAGGACTGGAGTGCTCAGCCTGCGACTGAGGATTGGTCTGCTGCTCCCACTGCTCAGGCCGGAGACTGGGGTGGCGCCACTGCAGACTGGTCTTGAGAGATGTTAACGGTGCTTGTCAAATCAATAAACTTGGTTGTTTAAAGTCTTGTTTCTGATATGGTTTTGTTTTAAACTGATTTCTGAATAAGCAATTAGGGTTAAAGTGTCTAATGTAGCATCTAGAATAGATTAAGTCCACCTCAGCTCCTGTAATTATTTTTAAATTAGCCTGATCGTAGACATTTGAGTGACTATGTTGGCTAGCAGCAATTCAATCTTTGGCCATTGAACCTGAAATTATAAAGTTTCGATTGACAGTTTTCAGCATTATTAGAGAGCGGCCATATTGTAATCAAAATAGTTTTCATAGTTTATTATTGATTAAATTTCAAAAGGCTAACGTTACGATTTCACTGATTGAACGCGAACGCTGAACATTCTAAGTCCAGTGCTGTGCTATTGGCCAGGGGAACAGTTATATTTCTACCAAATGCTCCACCTGCTGGCAGAGAATGAATGCGCATTTTCAATATAATTCTTGTTTTGTTCCGAATTCAGAACAATATGAAAATCGACCCATGTTTTTACCCTGCAGAAAAACAGAGCTATAAATGTGTACTGGTGGATCGATAAGAAGATAATGCATTGTAAAAATATAAACGGGAGTGTGCAATATGTATGTTCTGCGATAATATTGTTATTGTAGGTTTAATTATGTGCAATTTGATAGGAGTATATCGCGAAAGGCAAACCGAACTATAGAGTGCACGCATACATTAGAGCGCGTTCTTTCACTGAATGCATTAATCAGTCTATTAAAATGCTTTTGGAATTATCATATAATTTAAGATGGGGCCAGACAATGAATACTGATATAATTTCATTAGTTAATAAAACATGGAGATTTTTTTTTCTCCAAAAGCAAGCATGATTACAAATGTGATATAAATTTTATACATGCAGTTAATGTTAAGAGTTTACAGTTTAGACACCATATTTTCTCAAACAACAACAAAATCATTTCATTGCCTCTCTGAGCAACAGCTGTTTTATTGCCAAATGAATCCACCATTTAAATTATTTGGTTCATTCGTAATGAATTATTGTTAATAATTGTTTAAATAAATATATTAATTAATCCTTTTGACTTTAAAAGCTGAAATATAAAGATTATCATTTTATAAAACTTTGTTTTTGTGAAAACTTGTATCTGAACTGTAAATTCAGCTTTTTACAGTAATTTTATGGTACTTTATATGGTACTATAGACATTGCCCTACCCCGCTCATATGGTATTAATTTTATGTGTTCAGGTCTTAAAAAGTCTTAAATTTGATCTTAAAAATCCTGCAGGAACCCTGAAATTAAGACCTTTAAAAGTTAAATTCATAAAGTCACGACGTGGCTATTGTTGCATGCATATCAAAAAATTATCATCTCAGTATTTTGGTTTTCCAATTCATATATCTGAGCATTAAAACATTAAATCAGTGCACTATTTAATGGAAATATAAATCGAACCAAATTGAATATACCTGAATCAACAACAAACATCTGTCAATGGGGTATGAAAACTTGTTTTACCTTTGTACATTGATTTCTGTACACAGATATTTGTTCTTAGTAACGATATTTAATAATGCACTAGCCCTGCGAAATGACAAAAATACTGCAGAATATCACTTTTCCAGTGTGATAAGAAGGTAAAAATAGTTATGTATTTTAGCCTTAAGGTGTTTTTTTTAACTAAAAAGTGTTGCTAGAGACAACATTGTCTGCTCCATAGACATTTACATTTAAAGAACACCATAATTTCTTATTTCCATTTTATTCCTTAAAATCTCAAACCTCTGCCTGATTCAGATCTGCTTGTTTTAGCATTAGTGTCTTGTGCATGTGTATTATTATTTCTAGTATATACATATATAGTTGGTATTTAGGGTATAACGAAAACGTCCCACCCCAGATGGGACTCGAACCCACAATCCCTGGCTTAGGAGGCCAGTGCCTTATCCATTAGGCCACTGGGGCTTCAGACACCTGTTCGAGAAAGATTTACCTTGTTTTTATATTATTAATAAAAATACTAAAAACAAATCTAACTTTATATGTATTTCCTGTAGGCAAGCAAACTTTTAGATATTTCCTTTGATGTTTCTGTTATATTTCAACCATGTTTTGATTAAACACAAGGCAAAGCGCTGAGCATGAATCGCAACACATGGCGGTCTTCTGTCCTTGATCTGGTGGAAGAGTGGGTTGCTTAGCAACGTCGTGAAGCCGCGCCGCTAAACATGGCAGTGGAGATTAGCTAGAGAACTTTACACACAACACGACTAGCACATTATTCATTCACTGTGTTATTATTTATAATTTAATTTAATTCAGGAAGTAGGATCGTTTGTTTGTGTTCAAAATCTAGTGTAGATCAGATTAACATCTAGCACGCACACCCAAACACAGTCGCTTAGCAAGTTTGCTAGCTAGTACCGTTAAACTATCTGGCTAGTTCGCGTCATCTACAGAAATACTGCTCCTGGATTTATGCACATCTGAGTCGATGCTGTTTGTAGAACTAGTGATTTCTTTCATAGGCTTTCTGGGGGTCAGAGTGCTTGTAACTACTCGCTGGTCATTAAACAGTCCATGTTTCCAAAATACTGATGTCCATTTGTTTTATTTATAGATATGGAACACCGTGAAAACTACATACAAACAGAAACACAAAAATATAGTTTTACACACACATAACAATTCGAAGGACATCAATGCAAATAAAGAAATATACATAAATGAACACTTTTACCGTGTTGGCCTGGTTACCAGCAGTAGAATGGTGAAGAGCTCTAACAGGTGTATCTAAGTTTAAATCTCATCATTCAATTTGCAGCACTTCCAGGTTAAATCTAATCAGGAAGGTCACATGACCTTCAATTTAATAAAACTTAGCAGTACCACAAATTAAGCACATCAGAATTCATGCAATTGACACACATACACAATATTATATTTAAATTGTAAAGTCTTAAAAATACAAAAAAGGAGAAAACCCTGAGATTACAAATACCTCATACACAACCCATAAATGACCTATCAGTGTCAGCTACACTCCCACCAAATTACCCTTGATCTATTCAATAAACATAGAATGCAACAATTTGAATAATCAGTGGAAATTTCCAGGCATCAACACAATACATGAAAACAACTAACATGATTCTATCCCAACAATTCATTATTACACATTCTTCAGTTAAAATGAACAAATTGTTCACCATATCACATTGTTTTAATATTAAATGCAGTACACATCAACATGTGACCAAAATGCCAAGACCTACATGATATCAATACACCTGAATTTGAATAAAGTGATAAGGCAATTTAACTTTTAGTTAAATCACTGCTGCTGTTAACTCTAATCTTGGCATGGAGACAACTTGTGTGGGGACAACTCTCGCTTTCCCCGTGACTAAGGCACAATGTACCTTGGTACACTCACCAGCCTGAAAATAGGAGCACTGACCATAACCTTTACTACTTGCGTCAAAAAGGTGTTGAAACTCAGTTCTCAAGATCTTCCTGAAGTTTGAAGATGTTAAACCTATTGGTATCTGTACCTTTTCTAGATTAGACAAATCCTTCAACCAGCTCTCCCACCTTGATCTCAATTCAATGTGTAGTGGTTCATCCCAACTTATGCCCTTATGACACATCTCTTGCAGCACCTTCTTACCGGATATGATGAATGGAGCCAAGAACCCCAATGTATCATAAATGGAAGCCACAATGGAAAGAATACCACGTTGTGTGGCAGGTTTCTCATCAAGCACAGAATTAAAGGTAAAGGCGTCATTCTCCACATCCCACCTTACTCCCAGAACATTCTTAACTGGAAGATAATCATTATGGAAATCCACATTTTCCACCTCAACAGCACGGTCACTCTCACTGATGGACGCAAGCACTTTTCTATTGTTGGAAACAAATTTGTGAAGGTGTAGTTTTCCTTTAGCACACCGAGCCTGAGCTTCTTCCACCAGCCTAATTGCCAGCTCAACGGATTCCAGACTTATGAGACTATCATCTATATAGAAATTATTTATGATGAAACTAGCAGCTAAAGGATACTCCCTCTCAATGCTGGCGAGATACTTCAGGCCATAATTGGCGCAACCTGGGGAGGATGATGCTCCAAAGAGATGTACTTTCATTCGATATTCTCTGGGCTCTATGTTTAGATCACCATTTAACCACCACAGAAAACGCAGGTAATCCTGATCTTCCCTAATGACATGAAATCTATTAAACATTTTCTCAATGTCACACATGACAGCAATTTGATGTTTGCGGAAGCGACAAAGCACTCCAGTCAACCCATTGGTAAGATCGGGCCCAGTCAATAGATAGTCATTCAAAGCGGTACCTTTAAACGTGTCCGTACAATCGAAGACTACCCTGATCTTATTTGGCTTCTTTGGGTGATAAACACCTTGGTGTGGAATATAACACAAATTTCCCATATCTAGTCTCTCATCAGATATTTCTGCATCCCCATCTCTTAAGACACCTTCCATAAACATCCTGTAATCACATTTGAATTGAGGATCCTTGTCCAATTTCCTTTTAAGATGCTTCAGTCGTACTAATGCAAGCTTCTTATTATTTGGAAGTTGGGGACTAGTTTTAAAGGGAAGGGGCATCTCAAGATGGCCACATTCATTATGATAAACGCCTTCCTTTAGAACCTGCAGAAACTGAACATCGTCCTGAGATATGCTCTTTTCTCCTAACCAACTATCTACCAAATCCAGCTCAAGGGCTCTAACAGCAGCAGGTGTCACAAGGGGAAGCTCCCTGACTGATATGCGGTGACATATACTAGTCACATCCTTGGAGTTCACACCATTTGGAGTACCTCCTATGATGCTCCAGCCCAGGTCGGTCTTAATGGCATAAGGCTCTTCATCACCTCCATTGATGACCTGTCGAGGTGCCAATGCTCTGGAGCAATCATAGCCAATCAAAAGACCTACTCCACAATCCATTAGTGCAGGCATTTCATCAGCAATGACTTCTAGATGTCTCCACCTTTTAGCAGTCTCACAGGTGGGAATATGGGTGCGCTCAAAAGGAATGAAATCCCTTGTATAAACGGGAGGCAGGTAGATAGAGCTATCTAAAGAAAACCCTCTCACTCGAAGTCCACAGACTCTTTGACTTTCTACAATGGAGTCTTTTCCCATCATCGTGGAAAGCTTTAGTTTTACTGGTTCCATTGATGCCCGCAAACTTTCACACACTTCCTGATCAATAAATGTGTGACTACTTTGAGTGTCTAATAAGGCATAAACAAGGATTTCAGACTCTGAGCCAGAAGACAGCCATACTGGAACAATCATTGATGTTGTACCACCTTCTCCTCCATTCACACAGCATGATAGAGAGGATGTACTCACTTCAGCCTGCAAAACCTTCTGTGAATGTAACTCATTTACTGGCTGACGATCTTCATGCAAAAGAGTTGGGTGGCGCTTCTTACATACAGCACATATGGACCGATTTCTACAATCTTTGGAGCCATGTCCCCTTCTTAAGCATGCAAAGCACAACTTATTCCCCCTAACAAACAGTCTCCTTTCCTCCACAGGCTCTTCCATTAATTTTTGACAGTCATGAACTGAATGACTCTCTCCACAGAACAAACATTTAACTAAAGTTGTGCCATGCACCAGTGTGCTCTTCAAATTACTAGACTCTTTAGTCTTGCGGTCAATAATATTGCTGGTATTACCCATAGCACATGCTGCATCTAAATCGTTCACCGTGGTTGCCAACGTATTTACTCTTAAACGCTTGATCTCCTTGAAGGGCTTTTCTTCACAGATCTTCAATGCATACAACGATGACACAGGATTGCACGCTATGCGTGCTTCCTTTGAGACAAATGAAGCAAACTCACTAAAGCTTGGATAATCTTTATCTTGATCTAGCTGTTTTGTGACATAACGGTTCCACCTACTCGTCACCCAGTTGGGAAGCTTGACTAGTATCTTCTGATTCTCTTCGCAATCATTCAACACCTGAAGACCCTTGATGTGCGGCATAGCATCACTACATGATTGCAAGAAGTCACTGAACTTTCTTAGCTTAACGTACTCTGATGCACCAATCTTAGGCCACCTATTTAGTTTCTCTCTAAAGGCACGTTGCGCCACAAAGGAGTGACCATATCTAGCATTTAACTTCTCCCAGGCTTGCTGATAGGCTTGTTCATCTTTCCTATAAAAACTACCTTTCAAAACTGATCTTGCTTCACCATCAATATACTTTTGCAAATAGAACAGCCTGTCTGCTGAATTCAGACACCGTCTCTCTATAAGAGCCTTAAAGGTTGTGCTCCACTCTATAAACTTAAGTGGGTCACCAAAAAATACAAAAGGTTCTGGAACGGGAAGTCGAGATAGGGCCATTGACTCTTGCAATGCCTGTACTACGGATACCTCACCTTTTGTGACTTGCGGACTCAAACTTGATGTATTAGGAACTAGGGGACTGGGGTTGCTCACATCACTACATGCTGAACCACACTGCTGACTTCTTACTCTTAACTCCTCCTCAGTATACACTCGAAGCCTTGCTTCCATAACCTCAATGTCTCTAAGATTTTCAAGCTTCTTCAATCGCTGCCTTTGTGCATCAATGTCAGCCTCCATTTCCATTTCTGCTTTCTTTGCAGCTAACAACGCGGCAGTCTCTGCTCTTCTAGCGGAAATGCTTGCAGACTCTGAAGAGGGTTTAGAGTGATTACTAAAAACTGTGGCTCTAGAAACTGTGGATCCGTATATGGACCTAGCATACTCACAGTCCAACAACACACGCAATCTTGCCTTCTCAGCTTCAGCATCGAACTCCATGCCATCCTCCACTAAACGTACATTCATTATTTTAATCAAGTCTGCAGTCACAGCTGAACATGCATCTATTTTTCTTCTAATTTCTTGACTTGGTACTGCTTGGAGTCGCATGCTATCATATAGGCCTTTCAATTCAGATTCTTTCTTCTCAACCCCATCCATCATGTCACACAAATCACTTTCAGAACACTCCTGTTTTAACTTTAAACGAACCTCTCTGACATGGATCTTCCAACTATTATATGCAGATATGAACTTGCTTTCCCTTTGGACCAGTTCTTGTGCTTTTAACTCCTGCATCTTTGGTGCTAAATGTTTATCACGGGAAGATTTCCTAATTTCATTGGTCTTTAATAAAGTAGAATTAAGCTCTTTAAGTCTTGCCTCAGATTTTTCAGTACATGTGGTACATGATTCATGTCGATTTCTCACAACACACTCATTAACTTGTAATGGAGATTCATTTTGCTCTGCTAAATCACCCTGAACTGACATTTTCGCTCTTAAAAATGTAACACTTTAAACAACAATACAACACATAATAAAATAACAGTCAATAACAGTGAAACTCTTAAATAGAGTAATGCCACTTAAATGTTACTTTAAACACTATTTCAATTAAGCAAATTTAGAACCAATTGTCACTAGGACATTTCTTTCTTACATAGTTCTCTAATTATAGGCAGCTTTGTCTTGTAACAATTTTATTTTAACTTCTAAAACCATCCATTTACCAAAGATAACATTTAATATTTTATAGTCTGACCTGCTGATGCACGGATGAATCAGGTTGCGTGAGAAAGTCCTCCATCGGGATGTATCACAACTGTACGTAAAACCCGCAACAAACCACCGCGGGAAGACGCATAGTTGCACGCTGAAACTTGCAACAATCAGTCCTACGAAATGATGCACCAGCTGCACGATGAACCCAGTTTGCAACACTCAAGGATCCAGGAATACCGCACTAGAATCGCGCGCCGAAGACAGCCGCCTCTATCACCGCAGGAAGCAGCCAACCACTCAGAAAGACCCAGACGCGAGAAGCCGCACGCTGAAGCCGAAGTAAACTTTGGTGGAATGGAATTAGGTCACGTTTTCACTGTAACTACTCGCTGGTCATTAAACAGTCCATGTTTCCAAAATACTGATGTCCATTTGTTTTATTTATAGATATGGAACACCGTGAAAACTACATACAAACAGAAACACAAAAATATAGTTTTACACACACATAACAATTCGAAGGACATCAATGCAAATAAAGAAATATACATAAATGAACACTTTTACCGTGTTGGCCTGGTTACCAGCAGTAGAATGGTGAAGAGCTCTAACAGGTGTATCTAAGTTTAAATCTCATCATTCAATTTGCAGCACTTCCAGGTTAAATCTAATCAGGAAGGTCACATGACCTTCAATTTAATAAAACTTAGCAGTACCACAAATTAAGCACATCAGAATTCATGCAATTGACACACATACACAATATTATATTTAAATTGTAAAGTCTTAAAAATACAAAAAAGGAGAAAACCCTGAGATTACAAATACCTCATACACAACCCATAAATGACCTATCAGTGTCAGCTACAGTGCTAGTAAAATGAGCGGCTAACTGTAGGCTAGTTTCAGGATTGTGTTCGTGGACAGTAAAGCACCATCACCATGGTGAGTATCACAATATATGATATCTGCTAGTTCTGCTTAGTTATTAAGTTCATAATCAAATGTTAAGAGCAAGCAAGGAAGCATAATTGTGCTTATATTAAATTTTACTTGTTACTTTTGCTGTTGTCATGAGTATTACGTTTCGAACTGTACCTTGTAGCATTTATTTATTCCTAGTTTTAATTATTATTAACAAACTAAATTTATTTTAGGGCTCCTTTGTTATTGCAGTAGCTGGCTAACCATGTAAAATAGACTCTACTAATATTAGTCAACCTCCCTATTTGTTCTCTATAAAAATAATTACCATCCAATAGTACAGCTAATGCTGCACATTGTTGGATAAGATAGTACTTTAATGATCTCCTGAGAAATGTAGACATTCCAGCAGTAAAGATCACAGTCACAGGAAAATACCTTTTAAGAACAAACAGGAGACAAAATGTAAATACAATGCAAAAAAAAAAAAAAAAATACAGTAAGTAAACAAGTCTAATGAAATCAAATATAAGACTTATCTAAAATGAAGGCATATTTTTATTTAAAAACAGCGATGCATTTAACTGATCAAAAGTGACTGTAAAGACATTGATAATGTTACAAAAAAATCATATTTCAATTTCAAATAAATGCTGTTCTTTTGCACTTTTTGTGCATCAAAGTATCAATAAAAGTATGGAGCAGCAGGGCTGTTTTCAACGTTTATAATAAATATTTATTGGCATATTATAATCATGTGACACTGAAGACTGGAGCAATGATGCTGAAAATTCAACTTCACCCTAACACAGGAATAAATTACATTTGAAATATATATTCAAATTGAAAAACCTTGATCATATTTAACTATTTTTCATTTCATTTCGACAAAATAAATGCAGACAAAGGGATTCCTTTCAAAAATATTATATAATAATAACCAATGATGTGCACAATATACATGCTTAGGATACAATAAAAAGATTGGGATGCTCCCTGGAATGTTTTGTTCTAAATGAGAGGATGAAAAGATATGTACATGAATAATTACAAACCAGAGTAAACATGTATGTACATGTACGTATTATGAAATAATAGAATGTTGTCTGAACTATTGTAAATACTGATAGCAGCAAACTCCTGTTTCTGTTCTGAAGCTCTTGTCTCGGATGAAGCCAGCAGTGGCAGGTGAAGCATCCACCAGCTCGAATGAAAAGAAAAGGAAAAATAAAACGAAAAAGATCCCAAGGCTTGAGGATTATCTAAACCAAAGAGACTATCTGGGAGCCCTGACCGTATTAGAGGTACAAGCACATGAGACCTCCGATTACATCTCTGTGATATTAGCATGAAGTTGCTTCAAACTCTGTGATTTCAGTTTCAGCGTAATGGCGGGGTGTCCGTGGAGCACGCAGACCTTTGGATTGGCTTCTGCGCCTTTCATTTGGGAGACCACAAGAGAGCAATGGAGGTTAGTAAAAGAGATGCTGGATCCAGTCAGTTTCTGCTTGATCAGGGAATAAATCATATTTAAAGAGCGAGGGTGTGCTACATTACGGCTGATTGTTTTTTTGTTTGTCATTTGTTTTATGTAACACGAACAATTCTTACTTGTTACATATATTCAGGAGTACAAAGCTCTCACCTTGAGGCCGGAGTGTCCTGTGGAAGTTTGGGTATATCTGGGCTGTTCGCTCTTTTTCCTGGGGCTTTATAAAGAGGCAGAGGAGGCTGCATTAAAAGGTTGTCTTCACATACTATATAAACTGTTCTGTAAGATGTTTTAGAAAGAAGTCTCTCGTGCTCACCAAGGTTGTATTTTTGTAATATAAAATACAGGGAAATCTTTAATATTATAACAATTTCAAACAACTGTTTTCTGTTAGAATATTTTAAAATGTAAAGTATTCCCGTAAAGCCAAAGCTGATTTTTATCATCATTACTCCAGTCTTCAGTGTCACATGATCCTTCAGAAATCATTCTAATATGCTGCTTTGGTGCTTAAGTTACATTTCTTCTTATTGTTATCAATGTTGAAAGCAGTGCTACATAATTTATTTTTATAGAAGCAATGATACAACAGGATTGTTTTACAAAAGGACATTTCCGAAGAGCAGCATTTATTAGAAAAGTATACGTTTTTGCAGCACACCATCCAAAAATGATAACATGCTGTCTGTTTCAGGGCCAAAAACTCAGCTTCAGAATCGCCTACTCTTTCATTTAGCTCATAAAGTGAGTTTTTCCCGATGTTTCATGCCCTGCTTAACATTATTATGCTGGTGCATCAGCTGATAATAACATGATGTCCTTTGTTTTTCACTCTGAAGTTCAGTGATGAAAAGAAGCTGATGGGTTTCCATCAGAACCTGGAGGACGTGACCGAGGACCAGCTGAGCTTGGCATCCATTCACTACATGCGCTCTCATTACCAAGAGGCCATCGATATCTACAAACGCATCTTACTGCAGAACAGGTGCTTCAGAACCCACACCACCTACTGCATCACGATCGCATCAACCTATGAACCAGAACCTCTGAGTACCATTACAATGCATTTCTACAATAATAGAAATAAATTAGAATTGGACTTAAACATTTTTGCATTTAATTCTGTCTTTTATGTATGTAAAGTCAACACATTCAGCACAACAGAAATATTGACAAATGATTTGTCTCTCTTCAATTCTACAGAGACTTTCTTGCCCTGAATGTGTATGTGGCTCTGTGTTACTATAAGCTGGATTACTATGACGTGTCACAGGAAGTGTTGGCCGTGTATCTGCAGAGTATTCCTGACTCCACCATCGCCCTTAACCTCAAAGCCTGCAACCACTTCAGACTCTACAATGGCAAAGCTGCTGAGGTCAGTTGTACTACTACTACTGTTTTCTAATATACAAGATGAAGGTTGATGATTATGATCCTAAAAACAACATGAATTACACTACTGTTTAAAAGTATGGCAAGATTTTTTTAAAGTATCTTATGCTCACCAAGGCTTCGTTTATTTGTTCAGATATACAGTAAAAACAGTAATAGAGTGAAATATATTTAGAAATGTCATTTATTCTTGTGATGCAAAGCTGCATTTTCAGCATCATTCCTCCAGTCTTCAGTGTCACATGATCCTTCAGAAATCATTCTAATATGCTGCTTTGCTGTTGTAGTGCCATTTAATATTTTAATTGAGACTGTGATAAAAATAATAATTTTCTGGATTTATTGGAATTTTTATGTGTGACAATGCAAATGTATTTCCTGTCACTGTCACTTTTAATCAATAGAATTTAAAGAATGTACTAGCACCAAACATGTGTATGGTAGGGTATTTCTGGGTGAAACAGTAAAATAACATAGCTCTTTATTTTATCCATTCGGGATTGGGATTAAATTGGATTATGAATTTGTTGGTATGAAATGTGATAATGTAAAAACAATGTTATCAGATAAAACATTAACAGACTAATTTGTGCACCATAACAGCTGGTACATTTATTAAGAAAGTAAATACATTTAGGTAAAATGCATGAGTGTGAGAAAATGGTTCTTTAATGAACCTTTTCTTTTTCGTCTCTCTTGACTCTTTAGACGGAGTTGAAGAACCTGATAGATATCTCTTCCAGCTCATTTCAGTTTGCTAAAGAGCTCATTCAGCATAATCTGGTTGTGTTTCGTGGGGGTGAGGGGGCCCTGCAGGTTTTACCTCCTCTGATTGACGTCATCTCAGAGGCCAGACTCAATCTGGTCATCTACTATCTCAGACAAGGTATGTCGATCAGGCGTGGGCTCTTGTTTTAGCAGATACAGGGAGACTGGCTTATCAGGTTGGTTATTAACTTTGTCATCTCACATTTAGATGACATTCAGGAGGCCTACAAACTCATCAAAGACCTTGAGCCCACCACACCCCAGGTATTTAGTTCTTTCTTTTTATTCTTATGTGTGTTTAGTAACTGAAAGTGACAGTGCTTTATCTGCTGGTGTGTGCTGTGATATGAATGAACTGACAATTCTAAACTAATCAAATATTTTCCACCATATGGCCCCATTTTCCATAATCCAGTCCATTGTCATAATACATTTTGGGTCCAGTGATAACGTTTTATCCTCTGGTGTCATTCACAGGAATATATTCTGAAGGGGGTGGTGAATGCTGCTTTGGGACAAGATATTGGATCGGTTCGTGAGGTTTATTTAAATCAGATAGCAGTATTTCCTCTCAAACTCCATTTCTCAGCAAAGCCTTCGCACATGTTTCCCAAATCATTGTGGTCTTATCTCATTAAATGTTTGTCTGTTTTTACAGAGGGACCATTTAAAAATCGCCCAGCAGTTCTTCCAGTTGGTTGGAGGCTCAGCCAGTGAATGCGGTAATATCATTGTTTAGTCGAACAATAACAGTATTAGCGCTGGTTCAGCAGCCGGGCTCCTGTGCTGTATGGAAGGGAGCCAGTGACAGAGTTTGTTTTCTTGACACAAACTATACATCATCCTAGACTGAAAACATGGCAACTATGTCCTTTTGTATTTTACTGCAAAATGTAACTTTCACCTAACATGGTTATTTTATAAATTATTTTTATAAATATTTTTAATTAAAGTTATTTGTGCCCCTAATGCAGGATTGCAAAATCATAATTTTGAAAGCTAAATAGGCCATTTGTGTGATTCATATAGTTCCACTGAGTGCTGGAAGTGTTCATTTACACGTGAGCAGGTGATGTTTTCAGTGTCTCAAAGCGGATCAGTTTGCAGTAAGTGCTGCTCCGCACAAACTTCATCTTCCCAAATGTGCAATGAGAATCAGTTGTCAACAAAAGAGAAGCTTTGAGGTCTCCCCTTTTATTTTTGTTTTCTGCAGAAATAAAAGCTCAGCGGTTTAATGTTTGACAGGAGAGAAATTAGGACAACCATGAATGTTAGTATTGCCATTTTACTATTGTTCTGTAAAATAAAATAAAAAGATATATACTGTGTGTGTGTGTGTGTGTGTGTGAACAAACAAATTGTAGTTTCCACAAGAGTCACCAGTTGACTGGCAATTAGCTTTATTTACTCACCAAAGATTTTTTTTCATTGCTAGGCACTTGTCGAGTGTTCATTTTGTACCTGTTTTTCTACATAGCACATGAATAAAATGTAGGTTTTGTACATTAGCATGGCTGAAGATGCATTTTCCTTTGCCCTGGACATGTACAACACATTTAACAATCTATTTTCTGTTGTCTTTTTTCTTATAAGACACAATACCGGGCAGGCAGTGTATGGCCTCTTGTTTCTTCCTGCTGAAACAGTTTGAGGATGTGCTTATATATCTCAACTCAGTCAAGGTAATGCACATATCAGAGAGTTTGGACTAAAAGCAGAAGCATTAAAACATCAACATCAAACAGCTATCTTGTATCCCTGTAGAGTTACTTCTACAACGACGACACATTCAACTTTAACTACGCTCAGGCCAAGGCTGCCCTTGGAAACTACAGGGAGGCTGAAGAGGTACAGAGCAACCGTGGTTCAGAAAAGTGATTTAGGAACCATCTGCAAGTAGTGTGACTAAATCTGAATTGAATGTGAACAGGTGTTCCTGCTCATCCAGAATGAGAAGATCAAGAATGATTACGTTTACCTGAGCTGGTTGTCACGCTGCTGTAGGTTCTCCTATATCTCTTTGAAAGTTTTGAACCATGGCCAATGGGCAAGTTCAATTCATTTTCGCATTTAATGAAGATGAATGACTTGAATAGTTTTTCAGTAGTTTTTCAAAATTTTGCATAGTAGGTTCTTTTACATGTCAACTCTTCTTGATTAGTCATTTCTTTAGATGCATGGAGCACTAGTTCTCTGATGTCATCCTCCCTCCTCTGTTCTAGACATCATGAATCAGAAGGCTCGACAGGCCTGGGAGCTCTATCTCAGACTGGAAACCTCATCTGATCCTTTCAGCCTTCTGCAGCTCATCGCAAACGACTGCTACAAGGTGCAATATAATGATTGTAATTTAGCCAGCCATGACTGTAAACAGACTTTCATTCATAGCCATAATGCATAAAGCCATAGCCATAATGCATAACGCATTTACCAATGCTGATTCTTCAGTCAGAGGTTTTTGGCTGTTGTTTCTACAGCGCTGTTTATGCTTGCTGAGTCCCCCCACAAGGTTTTCTTCTGCAGTTCTCAATAGATTATTTCTAATTATTCTGTGAGCTCTTTTCAGATGGGACAGTTCTATTATGCAGCTAAAGCATTTGATGCTCTAGAGAGACTGGATCAAAACCCTGAGTACTGGGAGGGGAAGCGTGGAGCATGTGTCGGGATCTTCCAGCTCATCCTGGCAGGCCGAGAGTCCAGGTATGAACCAATGACATGTCTGAGGAATGAGGTGTTAAATGCTACATTGATCCCAGTAAACCCTGACATATGAAATAATAGTCATAAAAATCACAAATGGAAACGTTTATTGAACCTTCAGACAAAATATTATTAAAAAATATCATTTGTGTTTTTTCTGGAGAATCATATTTGATACATCAGGCTTCTATGGCTTATATAGTATGATATAGTGAGAACGTGGAAGTCACACTCAAGGAGGAAAAAAAAGCAAAAATATGCAAGATTTTACAACAAAAAGACACGTGTACCACAAACTGAAGGTGGACAGTTTTAGAGTTATACATTTTTACTTGCTTAAAGAGTACAAAACTGTTAATCAGACAATGAAGGCATGTGGTAAACTGTGTACAACATTTTTTTCAGCAAAGTTGTGATCATATTTAGAGACCTTAGAAATTTGTGTATCAAATATGAGACAGTAGGCTACAGAGTTATAACAGACTGCTGTAGCTCACCAATTTCTTTTTTTTTAATCAAGAGAATGAGTTTTTGACCTCTGCTCATGTTTTCTATATTTATATTTTCTTTTCTTTTTTTCAGAGAGACACTGAAGGAGGTTTTGCCGATGTTGAGAAGCACTGGCAACCCACAAGTTGAGTACATCATCCGCATCATGAAGAAATGGGCCAAAGACAACAGAGTGGCTCTCTGATCGCATTTACAAAGCAGCTCACACACTGCAGGAGTTCTTCATGGACATTTATGTTTTTGTAAATGTTTTTTTTTTTTTTGTATGGTATCCTTATGCTTGTTTATCTGTCAACAAAATATGAGTACAACAGTTCAGATGCATCTTAGAAAGAAAAAAAAACCTTCTTGTGCTCTTATATAGTTAAAATATATGCAGCCACACTATAACATTTACTTAGTATTTATTACATTATATATATTTTTTTATATTTGCATATTTGTAATATATGCATGTCAATTAATGTTTCTGCGAAATGGACAGTGCAACAAATAAAGTTTATATGTTTCCAAACTTGAGCCTTCATTTTTTGTCTTGGGAACAATAAATGTCTGCTAGTTTTTTAATTTGATAGGTTTTATAAAATTATAGAGTGTTATGAAGATTCATCTGTTTGAAGAGTTATCTAGCTTTGGCATGATTTTTGTACACCTTTAGAACAAGTGATATCATCTACTAATGTAATTAAATTGATTTAACCTAACAGAAATGGATATGATGTTATACTATCAATAAAGAAATTATATTGTACTGTCATATTGGTACCACTTTGAAATAAGGTTCCATTTGTTCACAAAAGTTGTATCTGTTCAATAAATGTATTGCATATTGTTAGTTATATTAGTTAATGCGTTAACTAACGTTAACCAATGTGACCTTATTGTAAAGTATTACCATTATATTACATTTAAATCCAACAAAATAACATCTTCACATATAATAAGCTCTCTTTGGAAACGCCTTGAAAAAAAACTCATCTATTAGTTCCATATCTATGTATTAGTTCGATTTCAAGGGGAATCCTTTTTTTCTACTGTAACATCTCTAATTGCTCATTAGAACGTCCGTTGCCTGTAGGGCCGCCTCTGATTGGACGTGCTGCTGCCGGCGGCGTCTTCTGATTGGCTAGGGCGACCTCTCCGTCGCGCACGCCGTTTCCGGTGTCCGTGTGCGCGCAGGCTCAGTTCGCTCGTCTCCGCTCTTTTATTTACTCTCTCTCATCTAAGATGGCTGTTCGGAGCTCCTGAGTCCCCCGAGTGAAGCGACCGAGGATGCTTGCGCCTCCAAAATCAACCTTCACCCGGCCATCCCTTCCCAGGCGCACCCCGTAAGACACGGAGGGGACTCTAGCATCAGAACAGTCCCAGAACGCCCCGTCCGTCCGGCGTGAGGCTCTTTAAATCAAGTTGTTTGGCGAAGTCAAGCCTCGCCACTGTGTGAGTGAGTGAGTGAGTGAGTGAGTGAGTGAGTGTCCAAGACACTGAACATCCAAATGGCCGAACCGAGAAAAGTGCAATTTGTCACCCTGTCGGCCCTGTCCGGCGGTCCGGGCGCGGAGGGCAGGAGACGGCGGCTGGAGGAGGACGAACCCGCCGAGATGAGTTTTGACGGAGAGGGCAGGATGAAGATGACGGGGACCGGGGTGACGACAGCGGGTGACCGCGGGGCTTTTATCGGGAAACAAGACAGCGACGAGCTCCAAGGGAAGACCGTGCGCCTCAACCTGTGTCTGTCCGAGCCTAACGAGCAGTGCTCGGCCGAGTTCAACTACAACGAGCTCATCCAGTCTCAACAGGTACAGTAACTATCCCGATCACTTCAGTGAAGAGTATGTAAGCAAACTATTACTTGTAATTATAAAGCCACCGCATGACTGTTTTTGCTGAGTTTGCTATTGCATTAGCCTGTTAGCAGTGGAGTCCGCAAGTAAAGTCGATCTCTTTCGAATTGGCAAGGTGACATATGTTATAAGTTATAAGTGAGAAGAGCATTTCATATTTTTTTTATAACGTATCTCTATCTTGTTTACTCTTAAACTTTAGATCACTTTGTTGAGTACGTGACCCTTGTGGCCCCCAGGGTCCTTGTGCCTACAAAACAATTAAAGGAGAGCTGAATTGCTGCTAACTGTATTTAAGTGCTGTTCAAGTAACTTCTGTGAAGCCCTGGCTTTTGACATCTGTCAGATGGTTTACTTTTGTTAAAAGTACACTTTTAGCTTATATATATATATAGGCATACATAAATGTTCATTTTGGGAAATATGTGGTAAAAACTACTTCTATCAGTCTTGTAGAAAAAGCTGTTCTGTTCTAGATAAAGTGGGTAGCCACCTCATGGGTGCCTTATCACATGATCAGCGGAGTCATTTTAAGTTGCTATTAATAATATCAATGATAATAATACTACTACTACACAACATGACAATGGAGTCTACAGAACACCAGTTCAAGCTGAATAAAGTGCAGATCTGTTTATTATAAGCATGTTTAGTTACGTTGTCTGCCGCTTCAGATGCGTAAGCTTTTTAAAGTCAGCTGGATTCTGATTGGCTGTCTTTAGTATTTTTTAACTCAATTCCATTGATATTGCTCCTCTGTATCATATTGTTAAAGTTGTGGTTTGTGGACTTAACCATTCTCACAGAATTAGAATGATTTCTCTCGGCCTTAGTGTGAACAAATAAAAGGGATAGTCTACCAAAAAAATTATATTCTGTCATCATTTATTCACTCATGTAGGGCTGGGCCAAAATTAATATCACAATATATTTCTTAATTTCTTAAGAAATTAAATAAAAAAACTTTTAAATATTGATAATCAGCAAGTTGGCATATTAGAATGATTTCTGGATTATGTGACTCTGAAGTCTGAAGTAATGATGCTGAGAATTCAGCTTTAATCTCACAAACAAATTACATTTTAAGATATATTCAGACAGAAAGCAGCTATTAAATAGTAAAACTATTTCAAACTTTTACTGATTATGATGTACTTTGGATCAAATAAATGCAGGCTTGGTGAGCAGAAGAGAAAAAAAAATCTTACTGTTCAAAATCTTTTGACTGGTAGTGTAAACAGATTATTCTTACAGATTGTAACAAATGTGCTTTACAAACAAAACGAACAAAAAAGAGGAACAACAAAATCATGTAGCTGGAGATGGGTTATTGAAAATGCAAACTGATTGTCTGGCAGCAGGAGGCGCTGTGAGAGCAGCAGAGCCAGCGGTTTCTCCAGTAACGACTGTAATCACAGCAGCTCCGCTCATGAACACTTCTTTATCAGATAAAATGAAAATGTCATCGAAACTTTTCTGAAGAAAGTCCTTTTCCTTCAAAGAGATACATTCATATAAAGCACCTGCGATATGTTTTGATTTTGAAATGTGCAGTGCTCATGTCTCAACGAAGTCAAATGCCGCAAATAAATCAATGTATGGGAAACACTGGTAATGTATATCGAAATATTGGAAATGTGTTTAAAAATCATATCACCATTATATAAAAAAATATATATTATATTGCGATATATATTGAATTATTGTCCAGCCCTACCCTCATGTCTTTTCAAACCTGTACGGCTTGCTTGCTTGTGTGGGACGCAAAAGAAGATGTTTTGAAGAATGTGATAAACATACGGTTTCGGTTCCCATTGACTTCCATTGTATGGACAAAACATACAGTGGATGTCAGTGAGAACTGAAACTGGTTTTTCATTTTTAGGTGGACTGTCCCTTTAAGTTTAAATGGGTGCCAGAATAATATTTGGTACAGAATGTGTTGTGCTCATTGTGTTCCACTAGTTTGAACTGGAAAATGTAATGCCCAATCTAGCCTTACTGGAGTGATTTCATGTTTCCCTCCCCAGGCCAAGAAGAATCCACCAGATTCAAAGTCTTCTCCGGACCCAAAAGATCCCTTTAATGATTCTGAGAGAGAGCGTCTTGAGGTTGAGGCACTGACCAAAAAGCTTGAAAGTAAATACGTAAGTATTGTTCTATGATGTTAAGTTGCATTTTCAGACGTGTGGGCACTCAAATGTCACCTTGCCGCTACCACTGACGTCCTTACAGGGTAACGCAGGGAAAAAGAGGCGGAAAGACCGGATGCAGGATTTGATTGACATTGGCTTCGGCTACGATGAGAGTGACCCCTTCATAGACAACTCGGAAGCTGTGAGTGGACACTTGCCATGGCAACAGACAGACATCACTATGGAGATGATCGATTGGCATTTAACATGCTGTTTGCCAACTCGGCCTCATTGCTCTCTGAACTCAAGGGTTTTTCTGTTTGTTTGTTTTCCGCTCCGATTGATTCCTGTGATTAATATATTTCGATTGACCTCATAGATTGATTCGGAATGTGTGGAATGTGTGGTTTTGGAGTCATTATACCATCGTGCGCTAAAACTTAGCCGTAACCTCAGAAATGCAAACAACAAACAGTGTAAATCATTGTGTCTTCTTCCTGTCAGTATGATGAGCTTGTTCCAGCCTCCCTGACCACCAAGCTCGGTGGATTCTACATTAATACGGGTACTTTGCAGTTCAGAGCTGCCTCTGAATCTGAGGGAGAGGACGGAGGCAAAGAAGTCAAACCCAGGGTGAGTTTACTTTGTTTTAGTCAAGTCATCTTGGGTGATCCAATCAAAAGTGGTCAGCTGAGAGAGATCTTTTCATTTTCACCTTAACACAAACATGTATCTGTATAAAAATGGCTTTTCAAAAGCAGGTTAGATTAAGCTGCATGAAATCATCAGTTTAAAACCCTTCGCATGTGACTTCGTTCAGATGTGGTTTGAGTGAGCAGATCACAAAACAATTTGAACCCCATTCACACCTCTATTTATAATATGTCTCGACTGAACACTTGTGATCAGATCACCACAGACAGATGTTGTTTCCATGTGTAAACAGGGCCACTAAATGATATATACACCCGTTAAAGAGACAGTTCATCATGAACTCATCCTAATGTATTTGCAAACCCATAAAACTTAAATGCAAAACCATAAATCTTTGAAACACAAATTAAATCAGGATGAACAGAGTGGTTAAAACAGTGTATGAAGAACAGATTTAATTAAGGCTTTTATTCGCATATAAACATTGATGGATACAAATACATAGAGCTCATCAGATATTGTTACAAAAGCTCAAACGTGCTTGGTTTTGTGAATAAAATATGTGAATAATGTGAATAAAAGCCTAAATTAATTCTTTTTATCATATAAAGTGATTGTGTCTCTTTAGAAGACTTGAATTAGACTGCTGGAATCATACACTAATTTTTTTTCTAAAAACATTTTAACAATGTTTTTAACATTTTTGAAGATCTGATGGAATGGTGTTTCAGGGTAGTGACAGAAATGTCTCAAGATTCAATAAAAATATCCTCATGCGTTTCAAAGATTTACAAAATCTTATGGGTTTGGCATGACATGAGGGTGAGTAACAGCAGAATAAGAATCGCTTTAAGAGCTTGTTTTTCATTAGACCCCATTTCTGGCATTTGTCTTGGAATATGGTGTTTTCTGATTGTAGATGAGAGATGGAGAGGAACCACTAATAAAAAGAAGGAAGAAGAAAGATGGAACCAGTGTAGAGGAGAAAAAACCCAGGAAGATCAAAGTAGCCAAACAAGGGTGAGAATTTGTTTTTGTGTGTATACATATTGTAAAACTGATACTTGTATAAGTCATGCCATTTAAATGGTTACTTTTTTTAAAAGTGAAGTGTGTTAAGTTTAGCAAGACATTTGTAGGTTGACATTAAAGAGTGGGAAAAGTGAAATATCACCTTTTATGACCATATTATGTGCTCACAGAGTGGCTGGTCTGAGCCTTCATCGTCCTGAGAAGAAGAAGCGAAAGAAACTGATGAAGGATTCGCTCTGTCTGGCTGCAATGCTCCGCCGCTTCACACGAGAGAAGGAAGAGATGAGGAAACGAGATGCCAGGGCGTCTCATCCAGGCCCTGGTCTCAACCACACTCCCAGCTCCAACAACCTACTGCACAACTCCCATCTCCAAATCAACGCCAACAACAATGACCTTTCACTAGCCGACCTGGCGGCTGACCCTGGCATGATGTCATTGCTTAGTTCGGCCAATGAAAGCGAGCTTCAGGATCTCATGCATGACCTGGACTTTAGTTTTTTAGACACAGGCCCCCAGATGCCCCCTTCAGGCAGAGAGAATGGGCAGGTTGGGTTGAGTTCATCACTGGGGCACAAGATTGGAGGAGGGGCACTTAATCGAGCGCAGGGCGGGCTCATCTCTTTTCCACCTCTCCCTGATGGTCTTCCAGCTCCTTTGATCAAGCGCATAGAAGACCTCCGAGCTGTGAGTCATGCTTTTGTTGTTTTTCTGCAGCCCTGATTTCAGTTAAACAGGGTCATGTCATGGAAAAACTAATTCTTGATCTTTTAAAACGAGTCAAAACCATACTCTGGGCTTTACGAGTCCATTTACTCATTCCAGACTGAAGGAAACGCTCTTTATGTCTCTAATGTTAGCTGACTGAAGTTTATATTTAACAAGGTCCCTGATGATTTCAGTCTGATCTTATCTGTTTCAGAGACACAATGTAGGGGCGTTTACATAGAAGTCTTTGAAATGAATGATGACTTTTGCTAATGTTATAAGTAGACCTAAGAATGAAATGTATGAAATACCTCTTTAAAGCCATCAGAAAAGTGGTTTAAAATCTATTCCAGCATATTCTGTGAGAGCAGATGAATTATTTTTGGTGATAGTCACCCGTTACATAAACTGCATTACATCTGAGTTTAAGATGTAATACATGAAACGTTTTCATTGAAGGTAAATGCATAAAGTTAGAGAAAGCAAATATACGCCCACAAATCCACTTCCCATTTTAAATCACTTCAGGGACTTCATGTTCTTACACTAATACCATTTTCCTGTCTAACTTGATTTATTTCTTTTTTTAACTTAGGCATCGAGGCAATTTGATCAAGAAGGCAGAAAGAAATTCTTCACTCTGGATATGAATAATATCTTGCTGGAGTAAGTAAAAATCTCAGCGTGTTCTCATCCAGCTGTCATCCATGACTTTTTAAATTCAGTGGTATTTTTTTTTCGTATTCTTGTCGTTGATCATTTTTCTTCTCGTTCAGTATTGAGCTGCAGGTTCAGGAGCAGCCGGCAGACATGCGTTCAGAGGTGTACTCTCACCTCGAAGCCTTTGTGCCCTGCAACAAGGAGGCGCTACTAAAACGACTCAAGAAACTCAGCCTCAACATACAGGTGAAGGACTGGATGATACTTTCATATATATATATATATCTCACCTAAAGGATTATTAGGAACACCTGTTCAATTTCTCATTTTTGCTAATCTATCATTCACAATATAATAATAATCTAATCAACCAAGCACATGGCAGTTGCTTCAATGCATTTATGGGTGTGGTTCTGTTCAAGACAATCTCCTGAACTCCAAACTGAATGTCAGAATGGGAAAGAAAGGTGATTTTAAGCGTGGCATGTTTGTTGGTGCCAGACGGGTCGGTCTGA
This sequence comes from Carassius gibelio, assembly GCF_023724105.1. Taxonomy (NCBI): domain Eukaryota; kingdom Metazoa; phylum Chordata; class Actinopteri; order Cypriniformes; family Cyprinidae; genus Carassius; species Carassius gibelio. Next base: position 5,789,415 of record NC_068376.1, on the reverse strand, counting down.
GTATTTCACAATCTGCTCAGTTACTGGCATTTTCACACACAACCATTTCTAGGGTTTACAAAGAATAGTGTGAAAAGGGAAAAACATCCAGTATGCAGCAGTCCTGTGGGCGAAAATGCCTTGTTGATGCTAGAGGTCAGAGGAGAATGGGCCGACTGATTCAAGCTAACAGAAGAGCAACTTTGACTGAAGTAACCACTCGTTACAACTGAGCTATGCAGCAAAGCATTTGTGAAGCTACAACACGCACAACCTTGAGGCGGATGGGCTACAACAGCAGGAGACCCCACCGGGTACCACTCATCTCCACTACAAATAGGAAAAATAGGCTACAATTTGCACAAGCTCACCAAAATTGGACTGTTGAAGACTGGAAAAATGTTGCCTGGTCTGATTAGTCTTGACTTCTGTTGAGACATTCAGATGGTAGAGTCAGAATTTGGCGTAAACAGATTGAGAACATGGATCCATCATGCCTTGTTACCACTGTGCAGGCTGGTGGTGTTGGTGTAATGGTGTGGGGGATGTTTTCTTGGCACACTTTATGCCCCTTAGTGCCAATTGGGCATCGTTTAAACTCCACAGCCTACCTGAGCATTGTTTCTGACCATGTCCATCCCTTTATGATCATCATGTTCCCATCCTCTGATGGTTACTTCCAGTAGAATAATGCACCATATCACAGAGCTCGAATCATTTCAAATTGGTTTCTTGAACATGACAATGAGTTCACTGAACTAAAATAACCCCACAGTCACCAGATCTCAACCCAATAGAGCATCTTTGGGATGTGGTGAAACGGGAGCTTCGTGCCCTGGATGTGCATCCCACAAATCTCCATCAACTGCAAGATGCTATGCTGTCAGTATGGGCCAACATTTCTAAAGAATGCATTCAGCACCTTGTTGAATCAATGCCATGTAGAATTAAGGCAGTTCTGAAGGCGAAAGGGGGTCAAACACAGTATTAGTATGGTGTTCCTAATAATCCTTTAGGTGTGTGTGTGTGTGTGTGTATAAGACAGGCAATAGTTTAGATCAGCTTCCCGACAGTGGATACATCTCAGATCTTACAGATATCTCCATGCTGTCTTTCTCTTAAATCAGGATGACCGGCTGCGCACACCTTTGTTAAAGCTGAAACTAGCCGTGTGCAGCGTGATGCCGGAGCAGATTGCCAGATATAACATGGATTGCATGGCAAAAGCTGCAGCTAAGTAAGTCTTAACTTTCCCAACTTCCTGCCTCTTTCTGCTTTCATGATTTGCTTCTTTAGATTAGTAGAATAGAGTGTGGAAAATGACAAACGGATGGCATGGATATATAGAGATTATGAGATTCACTTTGTGTGTGTGTGTGTGTGTGTGTGTGTGTCACAGGCAGCAGATAGAAGATGGAGTGAAGAATGGATCGGAGGATGATGATGAAGAGAAACCAGGAAAGAGGGTGGTGGGACCAAGGAAGAAGTTCATATGGGATGACAAACTCAGGTTTAGATTTTAGCAAGTTTAAATCATGAATAATAAAGCAGAGCAACTATTAGACTGTCAGTGTAAGAAGTAAAGGGTGTGTGTGTTTTTCCCCCAGGACTCTGTTGTGTAACCTGGTGCGTGTGAAGCTGAGCTGCTATGAGCTGGAGCAGTGCTCTCTGTCTGTGGAGGACTATCTCAAAGCCTTCATGGAGAATGAAGTCAAGCCACTCTGGCCCAAAGGCTGGATGCAGACAAGGTGTGTGTTTGACTGTGTGCTAGCGTTACCTTCTCATAGTAAGATACCATGTAACTAAAAGTTTATTTTCTCTTTTTCAGGATGCTTTTTAAGGAGAGTCGGGCAGTACATGGTCACCTCACTGGCCTGTGAGTAGATTAACTACTTCATATGTATTTACAATGATGTTTGCATACATTGTGGCGTATCATCCAGAGTCTCTCAGAGTCTCTATAATGATTCAGAGCAGAATCCTAATGTCTAAACGAGGGGTTTTCAACAGGGAGTCATGTAAGATGGGTGAAAAAGGGTCCATCATAAACCTGTGTTTAACAGATGTGCTTGAGAAAAACAATATGCAGAGTGAATTTTCTACATAGAACATTAAATTAGTTTAACGTTAATGCAAATATATCTGGGTCTAAAAATATATCTCATTGTTGCTTATGTATAATTTTTTTTGTATTATTATTTGGCAAAAGATTAACAATGAAGGGTGCAAGTGATCATACTAATGAATTATGAACTAACTTGTCCAAATACAGGAAATGTTTAATTTAAATGTTGAATCCTTATTTTATTTTTTATTATTATTATTATTATTTTGCTGGTTTATAAACATCTAAATGATGTGAAGCAAAATATGAATTGGTAATGGGATTGTGCATTACTAAATAGTCTTAAAAAAAAAAGAAATGTGTTCTTATGTTTACTTAAACTGTTTTTGTGATTTGAAACATTCTCCGATATCTAACTTTACCTCTTATAGTGACTCTAATGTTTAATTGAAAATATATATTTCTAGCACCCCATGCTATGGATGTTCTTCTAATTTCAGACATTCTGAAATATTAATAGTGGTTGTGCGTGGTCTCTCATATGTGACCCTGGACCACAAAGCATGTCTTAAGTTGCTGGGGAATATTTGAAGCCATAGCCAAAAATGCACTGTATGGATCAAAATTATTGATTTTTCTTTTAAGCCAAAAATCGTTAGGATATAAAGTAAAGATCATGTAACATTAAGATATTTTGTAAATGACCTACTGTACATATATGGAACATTTTTTGATTAGTAATATGCATTGCTAAGAACTCATCTGGACAACTTCAAAGGTGACTTTCTCAGGATTTAGATTTTTTTTTTTGCACCCTCAGATTCCAGATTTTCAAACAGTTGTATCTCTGCCAAATATTGTCCGATCCTAACTAACCATACATCAGTGGAAAGCTTATTTATACATATGATGTATAAATCTCAATTTTGTAAAATTAACCCATATGACTGGTTTTGTGGTTCATGGTCAAATATGTCCTTGCTTAGAGGACAAATGTTAATCTAGAAGGGTGTCCCTCTAACTTGATTTAATGCTTTCTATGGCAATGTTGAGTTTTCAGCCAAATGTGCTTAATTTGTGTGGAATTAATGTCACAATACAAAAAAATTCATTTCAATAGGCTTCATTTGAATGTTAACACAAAATATTACGACTCTAGGGTTGCCGTCACTTTAACTTAAGTTTATCTCTGTGCCAGTGCTGCATGGAAAAATAAGGAAGGAAATTCCACTGCCCTGTTTGTGTGGTGGATTGTAAAAACCTGATGCATTTTCACTTCCTTGTTTTTCACATGGATTAAGGAATCAGGAAGTGGATTTTGAGAGAATGAGCAACCAATGTTGGTAATTTTGTTCTTTAACTAATTTGACTTCACAGAGCTGAACAAATATTAAGAGGGAGAGGGTAGGCTAGATTATGTAGGTTAAAGATGGATGTTTTGCATTGGAGAAAAGAAATCAAATTACTAAAAAAGGTACAGACTTGATGTAGGCCACTGGGATTGTGTGGAGAATCTGTCTTTTAAGGCTTCATATCAACACAAATTTTTTGAATGAAAATTTAACAATTTTTATATGCGATTTGAAAATGACTGTTGGTGGAACTAATAGAAGAGCAGAAATACACCTGTGCACAAAAGACACAAAAGACTGTGCACAAAATTTCTGATTCTGACACTCACTTATCAAAGAGAAGAAAGGAGGTCAAACAGTTTTTACATGTACACAAAATGCTTGAGTTTAGAGAAAGAGCCCTTTCTGGATTCTTCCTTTACAATACACTGTCACTTAGCAAAATCCTTTTTGTGAGTGCCACCAAGCTGTAATTTTATGTAACAGCAGCAGCTCCGGGCATGTGACAATAAGTGCAAATCTTATTGGCTAGTCAGATTTAGTTGCAGCCTGCTGCATTGAAGCCATGTGATTGTTGACGATCTGAAAACAGATGCATTAACATTCAAATTACAATGCTTCATATCCTTCTTTGTGTGAACGAGCCTTTAAACTATTCCTAACTACTCTTTAAGCTAATTGTGATTGCTGAATTGTTTTTTCAACAGGGGCAAGAAAAGGATTGTTCCAACCCCAAAAGCTGCCAAAATGACGGTATATAAAACTGAACCAGTTTTGCACCATTACATCCATATACTAAAACCGTGCAATTTCATCAGTTTTGTCCTCCTGTTGACCATGGTTGGATTTCTAAGCTCTGTTATTTGCCATTGCTTTACCCATGATCTGTTCCAGGACGTCAGCTGGACACAGAGACCCGCTCCAGGTCTTGGATCCACCTCTGCCTCACCTGCCTTACCTGCCCCAGCGTGCAGACCGCCCTCCTCCACCTCTGAACCCATCTGCCTCTCAGATTCACTTGATGAGGATCTGGCCGCTAACTCTCTGGACTCCATTTCCCAAGCTCTCGCACTCCTCAGTAATGCTGCCAAGGGTCTGACACCGAACAATGGCGTCCCCGCCACCTCTTCTCCCAGTGTCCCCGGATCCTCTTCTGGAGTCGGCCACTATTCTTCTCCTCTGTCACATTCCACCCTTACAGCAAAAATAGAGTCTTCTGGTATCTCTATGGCAAATATAGGCACTCTTTCTACCTCTTCTTCCCTGTCCTCTCCACTCACCTCATCTCCTTCATCTTCCATGCGAGGCGAGACCTTCGGGATGCTAAAGGATGGGGGGCCTGTGCAGAGACCCTTGGGAACGCCCACTCACAGAGCTGGTATTTCAGGAATGAACACGGTGCAGTCTGCAAAACCCCGTCCGCCTCCTACCGCCTCGCCCCTCTTACCTCCACAGCAGAGGTCATTTGGGACAATGGGAGTGAAGTTGGTCCAGACTCCACCCCCTGTTGGACAAACAAAAAACTGTGCTAGCAAATCCACTACAGGTGGCAGTACTGTGGTTTCCCAGCAGCCTCGTATGAACACTCATCTTTCACAGATAAACGCCAAGAGTCCTCATCAGTCTCCTCCTCCAACCACTTCCTCTCCTTCCACCCTTCTTTCACAGGCTAAGACTCCCTCATTGCCACACAACCAGTCAAACTTCATCACGCCCATGCAGGCTACACTCACCAAGTCTTCCCACAGTAGCAGCTCTCCCATCATCAAACTCACACCGCGACCCCCTGCCCCTACTCCTCCTCCTTCATCCTCACCCTCATCATCTCCCTCTCTCATCCACCCCAGGCCTCAAATGATCCCCAACTTGCACCAATACAACCCCAAGAGTCCAACCTTTAGGCCGCCATTTACCGGACAAGGAACCGCAGTGGGATCCGGAGTCAAATCTGGATCAGGACAGGCAAGTTACAGTTTTGCAGGTGGACACAAATCCAGTAGTTCGCTCAGTGGTGGCACAAACACCACCAGCACCACCATGATGGCCACACCCCTGTCTGTTGGGAGCCAGGGTGGTAGCCCCTCCCCTTCAGTGGTACCAGCCAATCACAACCAGCGGCAAAGGCCAGTGGGAGGGACAAGTCAAAGTGCCAAGTCTTCAACGAGTCGGGCATCAGCCATGACCCTGTCCTCTCCTCCTGTGTCCTCTCATCTCTCACAGGTGAGTCCAGCAGCATCAATCACTTCAAGCCTGTTTATACAAAATGTTTGGTCATGCTAAACCTGTTTCTGTGGTAGCACTTTACATGCATACGTTTGGCAGCTGTTTTATGCAAAGCGGCTTCAGTAGTCAGTCAGTTAGTAGATCATGTGATGTGTGAAATAATTACAATTTATAATAACATGAGTTATTTATAAAAAAACAAAAGTTTCAAGCCCTGCGAGGAGCGTCAGAGAGGACCCGGGAGAGAGGGGTTACACAAACACACAGACCCTAACAATAGAAATGAGGGACCGCTTGTCTGAGAAACAGTTGCTTAGTTGTCATTGTTTGTGAAAAAATTGCTTGCAAATCTAGTTTTTCTAACCGTTAATCAAGCCATCTTTCCCACAGGTGTCTTCAGCTTCAGGAAGTAATCTTTTGGGCTCAGTGCCCCCTTCCCTCCCCCTGGGTTTCGGGATGCTCGGGGGTCTAGTGCCTGTTTCTCTACCCTTCCAGTTCCCCTCGCTCCTCAACTTTAACCCTCCAGGTCCTGGAGTTCCTGGCTGCAGCAACATGGGAGCTTCAGCCGCTTCCAACTCAGGATACACCCTGGCACAGAGTGAGTGTGTAGATGAGCACAGCGGCTCTCCTGTTTCCTGGCTTGTATGTTCGCATGTATCGTGTTTGGCTGTGTTTTTGTAAAGTGGCTCATCTGACTCTTTTTCCATGACTCCCTAATCTGTATTTTTCCCCCCACTTTCTTCCCCTTTCTCCACTTCACATCCTGTTTTGGTGCTGCCTTCCTGCCATCTCATTTGCTCCTGGATTGCTGTGAACTCTTCCATCTTTCCCTCTGTCCATCTTTCTTTCCACCTGTCCTGCTGTCCCCCAGATCTGTTTAAGAGTCTTCGGCCAGGGTCTCAGGTCGCTCTGCCTCCCCACTTGCAGCTTGCTTTCTCAGGTAAACGCTGAAGAAACCCTCCAGCTCACTGTTGCTCTCTCGTAGGTTTGAGTTGTTGACCTTTACTTCCTCTACTTGTTTCGGTCCTTTTTTGTGCTTTGTTAGTGTGACATAATCCCTGCTCCAAAACTCAGAGTGCGGATGGCTGTCTACATAGGCAACTACCTTCTGAGGGAGAATTGAGATTTGATTTGAAACCTTCTTCATGGGTCGCAATTGACACAGATTTCACATTTCAATTTGGATTAGATTCAGATGGAAAGCCTATAGTTTTTTGTAATGAAATCTCCAAACTAATGCTGTCAGTTGGTACATTCATATAAATTGAAGCTGAACTATTAAATGTATTTGCTGTTTGTCTTTAGATGTACATTCAAAAAGTTGATGCAAACATGTAAAATGTACATAAGGCAGTTTTTATATCAACTTTCTAATTATATTAGCAGATACAACAATCTACCACATTTAAGTTCATGTAGACCTTTAAACTAGTCTGTGTACTTGACTAAGTTCAGAAGGGTCATTTGTTCACAGGACTATAAGCTGTTCCACAAAAGCAGCTATGATGTAAACCATAATTGACGACAGGTCGCCGTTTAATTCTTAAAAAAATAACGAACCCCCAAAATGGTGATGCAGCCACGACGCGAAGCGGAGCATTCTTTTCCTAATAATTCAACGGCCCGGATTATACTACGGTTATCATACCTCAAGACATAGATCAGATGATAGATTTAAAAGGATTCGTCTGGTTTTTGTACTTAAATTGCTATTGTGAGTAGGATTATTTCTTTCGCGCCTCTTCCAATGCCTCTTTTGCTAGTTCCAAAACGTCGTTTTAAAGCTGGTGATGGAGGCTTGAGCCATTGATCGCATTCTAATGGAGTTATTAATGAAATGATTGGAAAGAGAGAGAGAGCTTGTGTGAATTAGGCTAGCGTACGTTACCTCCGTGCGTCTCCTAAACACTCTTCTGCTGCAGCGTCACTAAACATCGCTGTTATTACCTCGCTAGTGAGAAATGACGTGTAGCCTTTAAGTTGCTACACTAACTGATAAAATCGTCAGGGCAGCGCTGACAAAATCCAGTGGCACCCCCAAAAATTTTAACAGGGGTGGCCAAATGAGGCCACAGTAAATTTTGGGGTGGCACATTAAAATAAAGGAAAAAAAATTAAGGGTTTGCGATATAGACAAAAAGTTATATCTCTGTGAGTTCTAGGATTTTATCGATAACGATAATTAGACTATTTTGCTGAGTGTTATTGTGCTGATATCTTATGTTTAATTGGGCTGACACCTGATTTTTTTAATTTTTATTTTTACCTTTACACCATTGTTTGTAAAAGTGTGCACCATCTTTTAGGTCAAATACTTGCATTTGGGCTTCTACCAAGCAAATGCAATCATTATAAACAAAATTGATCTTTGCAATGCAGATAAAATAGAAGCTGCATCTGAAGTGCCATTTTAGATGTTTTTACACACTGTTTAATGCAGCTCTGTGGAACATGGAATACTTTAGCCTACAGTTACAAATGAATAAATAATGTTTTGATATTTTAAAGATAAAACATTGAAAACTGATGTTTGAAATTATTTAAAAAAATGAAAAGGTTCCATAAAATGTGAAATTAAAACCGCCAATAGGTGGCAGCGAGTCACTGTTAATAAGTGAGTCATTGCGATTGAACTGAATCATTTAAATGGTTGATTCATTCAGGAACGAAGCACTTTAATGTTGCTCAGAGACTCAAAACTGTGGCTGCAGCAGGTGCTGCATTTTTTTTTCACTTCTTAAACTATTGTGAATTTACATTCTGCATTTAAATTAATAGTACCCACTGCAAATCATCCTAGGGGTGGCCACAGGGGTGGCCAGAGTTTATAGCCACCCCTTGGGGGCGCCCCTGACAAAATATTTTTGTGCAAACTGCGTGACCGTTATTGCTGTCAGGGGGCAAGGAACTCGACCGGAAGTTGAAGTCGGCTGCGAGCTGCCATCTTGTAGCAGAACTTCACTTGCGTTAGCATTCCCATTGACTCCCATTCATTTTGGCGTCACTTTGACAGCGAATAACTTTACATCTGAGGCGTTTAAAGACTCCGTTTGTCCATTTATTTCTAAAGATACACGACAATGTATAAAGGGCTCCATTACCTTCTATGTTACATTATGGCCCCGTATAAACAGTTTTTGTAAAAAATAGGCTAACGATTGCGTCATAACCACTCGTCTCTCTGTCGCATTACCGTACAGACAGGAGGAGAAGCTCGCAGGCAATTAACTTAATATGTCGTACTGGCGTTACATTTTAAAATACTATACAAAATAATTAATCAGAATACTTACTCCTGCTCACTCACGACAAAGAACTCCCCGCTCAAGCTCGCCGTCTCTGCAAGATTAACGATGGCAGTTTGCACGCACAGAGGATTTACATCTGTCAGACAGGTTGCTGACGTCGTCAAGCTTCGTTTGAGTCTGCGCGTCAGAAACGGAAGTGCTAAAAAACATCTCGGTTACGTATGTAACCTTGGTTCCCTGAATAGGGAACGAGATGCTGCGGTGACGTCACCACGTATGGGAACACCTCTGGTGTGACGAATGTCTGAAGCCCTATACCATCCCGCCAATCCTATTGGCCAAATGGCGCATAGCACCACCCTGCGCATGCGCACGCATGATATACCTGGGTGCAGCGCGCCATTTCGCTCAGATTTCATGACTGAAGATGAAGAGTTATCAAGGTACGGAACGGCCAGAACCGCAGCATCTCTTTCCCTATTCAGGGAACCAAGGTTACATACGTAACCGAGATGTTCCCTATCATAGGTCACTTCGATGCTGCGGTGACGTCACCACGTATGGGAACGATATACCAAAACGCCTGACGTACCTGATAACTGAGATCCGAGGAAGCAACTGCTCAAGCGGAGAGAACCCGGGAGCCAGGGGCCATCCTCACATCCAGACTGTAGGACTTGATAAAAGTGCTCGGTGAGGACCATCCTGCCGCAGCACAGATATCATCCATAGAAGAGCCACTGAGAAAAGCTTGAGAAGAAGCTACAGCTCGAGTGGAATGAGCCTTAACCCCTAAGGGCGAAGCGAGTCCGCGCGCCTCATAGGCCAAAGAAATTGCCTCCACCAGCCAATGGGACATGCGCTGCTTTGTAACTGCATGGCCCTTACTTTTATGTCCAAAGCAGACAAACAGCTGGTCAGATTCACGCCAAGGGGCTGTGCGATCCACATAAGTCTTTAAAGCTCTCACAGGGCAAAGACTTAGATCTCCTGACCCGGCCTCAGCAGGTGAAAAAGCTTCCAGAACCACTTGCTGAAAGCGAAAAGGGTTAGATGCGACCTTAGGAACATAGTTAGGCCTGGGCCGCAGCAGCACCTTCACAGAGCCCGGTGCGAATTCCATGCATGAAGGTGAAACAGAAAGAGCCTGTAAATCCCCAACTCTCTTGAGGGAGGATAAAGCCATGAGAAGAAGTGTCTTCAGTGTCAGGAATTTATCTGATACAAAGGGCTCAAACGGATGCCCTGATAAACCTAACAACACAATGGATAAATCCCATGAAGGAACTCGCACAGGGCGGAAAGGCCTCAGCCGTCGCGCACCCTGTATGAAACGAGAAACTAATGGATGACGCCCCACAGAGGCACCGCCTATGTATTCGTGGTAAGCTGAAATGGCTGCCACGTAAACCTTTAAAGTGGCTGGTGTAACGCCATCCGAGAAACGCTCCTGGAGGAACTCCAGCACTGAAACCACTGGGCAGTAAACTGGATCCACATTATGATTGCCACACCAGGCTGTAAACAGTCTCCACTTGAAAGCATATAAGCGTCTCGTAGAAGCTGCTCTAGAACTCAATATAGTCTCAGTAGTTTCAACAGAAAGACCGGGACATACTAATGCACTCCGCTCAATGGCCACGCCCACAGTTTCCACAGATCTGGCCTCGGGTGCCAAATCAGCCCCTGTGCTTGTGATAATAAATCCTGTCTGAGGGGAATCTCCCACGGAGAGCCCGCTAGCAGACTGATCAGATCCGCAAACCACGGCTGCGTGTGCCATCGCGGAGCCACCAGCAGCAGCTGTTCCACTCTGTCCCGGCGTAATCTGCATAATACCGCTGGGATCAAACGAATCGGAGGAAAAGCATACAGACTGGTTCAGGGCCAGCTGTGAGCTAACGCATCCACGCCCAGGGGCGATGGGGAGCGTAGGGAGAACCATAGCGGGCAATGCGTAGTCATGCTCGACGCGAATAAATCCACTTTCGCTTTGCCGAATATCCGCCATAAAAGATCCACCGTCTGGGGGTGTAATCGCCATTCTCCCTGTTCCAGAGCCTGTCTGGATAGCAGGTCCGCTCCGAAATTCAATCGTCCGGGGACATGAATGGCCCGGATCGAAAGAAACTTGTCCCGAGACCACAGAAGAACACGCCTCGCCAGCCTGCACAGGGGGCGAGAGCGCAATCCTCCTTGATGGTTCAGATAAGACACAACCGCTGTGTTGTCTGATCTGAGCAGCACATGACGGCCGATCAGCAGATCCGCGAAATACTGGAGAGCCAGAAAAACTGCCAGTAATTCCAGTCTGTTTATATGCCAGCCGCGCTGAGCCGCTGTCCACACTCCGTGGGCTGGTCGCCCTCGACACACAGCTCCCCAACCAGTCAAAGACGCGTCCGTCGTGACAGTCTCTCGGAAAGCATAAATTCCCAGTCGAACTCCTGACAGGAGAAATTCGGTTGACATCCAAATTTTTAGCGACATCACACACCGCCGTGTCACCGAAATCGTTCGATGCGGGAGACAACGGGGTGAAATATTCCGCCTTTTCGTCCACCACTGAAAAGGGCGCATTTGAAGCAATCCCAGACGAATCACGGGGGATGCTGCTGCCATTAGACCCAAGAGCCTGAGGCACAATCTCACTGTCACCGTGCGACCCGCTTTGAAGTGCCGCACGCATGACGCAATCGACTGAGCGCGCGGGAGAGAAAGCTTCGCTGTCATCGCGCGAGAGTCCAGATCTATTCCCAGAAAAGTTATCCGTTGAGAGGGAGTTAAAACACTCTTCTTGAAATTTGTTCGTAAGCCCAGGCTGTTTAAATGATTCAGCACAAGATCTCGGTGAGAGTGTGCTTGAGTCCGCGATTGCGCTAGCACCAGCCAATCGTCCAAATAATTCAACACACGAACGCCCTGGAGCCGCAACGGGGCCAGTGCTGCGTCCATGCATTTTGAGAAAGTACGGGGCACTAAAGCCAAGCCAAAGGGAAGAACGCGGTACTGATACGCTTTGCCCTCTAAAGCGAATCTGAGGAACTTCCTGTGTCTCCTGACGATCTGAATATGGAAATACGCATCCTTCAGATCGATCGTAATAAACCAATCGCCTGGTCGGATCTGAGACAGAATAGATTTCACCGTCAACATCTTGAATTTGCTCGGTCTGAGTGCAAGATTCAGACGGCGTAAATCCAGAATGGGTCGTAACCCGCCGTCTTTTTTCGGTACCACGAAATAACGGCTGTAAAAACCTGTCTCCATCTGAGAGGGGTGTACTTCTTCTATAGCCCCTTTGCTCAGCAGAGCTGACATTTCCTGTCGCAGCACCGCCATTTCCGTAGACTTCACCGTAGTGGAAAGAATTCCGCGGAAAGGAGGCGGGCCTTTCCGAAACTGAATGGTGTATCCGTGACAAACCGTGCGTAACACCCATTGAGGAATGCCGGGCAAGCGTTCCCACGCGGCCCGAAACAATATTAGCGGTTTCAAAACTTCCGCTCCCTGCAACGCCGTCATACGCGTTAAAACGACCGGACACGAAAAACCCGTGGTGTTCGTGCACTGGGGAAGCGTATGCGCCAGAGTCGTTGCGTTCCGTTGAGCATAATCCTGAAACGTGTCCACGGCAGGGATTAGGCCAACAGATGGAACATCGGGCTCTGCCGCTAGCGAAAAGCGGCGGCTGTGCGAGCCGTCATAAACGGGCCGTTTGTGCAGGGTCCTTGAGTCGTCCCTCGAACTCCAAAAGCAGGATTGCGCAGAGTGTCTGAGGGAGCGTCTATTATTACAGCTCGATCCAATGTTGCTCGAGGCGCTGTTAGCGGCGAGACAATCAATGTTTGAGCATGGGGACTGCAATGAGAGTGTGGGATGCACGAAAGCGGTCCGACAGCGCTCTCTAGCGGAGGGCACAGTCCCTGGCAAGCAGCAAAAAGATCAGGAGCTGCTATTCGGCACCCGAGAACGAGAGGCTTTAGCCGTCGAGGTCAGGTTCAATCGCTTACGTTGACGCTGGTGCGCCGGAGGAAAAACCCTAGGGCCCCAGTCCTTACGAGGAGGCGCCATAGGTGTGGGTTCCTCTCGAGAGGCTGCTCGCTGGCGGTGAGAGGAGGTTGAGCGAGAACGCGCGGGCGCTTGCCGGCGTTCGACCTCCCTGGGTCTGCGGGGAATCAGCTGGCGGAAAGCGGCTGATTGCTGTTTCGCTGCCCTGAACTTCTCCACTACTGACGTGACAGCCTCACCGAACAATCCATCCCTGGAGACAGGGGCATCCATAAGGAAAGATTTATCCTTCTCCTTAATATCGGTGAGATTAAGCCAGAGGTGGCGCTCAACCGAAATCAAACCGGCCATAGTACGGCCCACTGCACGAGCGGTATGTTTGGTAGCGCGTAGCGCCAAATCCGTAGCTCTACGCAGTTCTTTCACTGCCTCCGGTGTGATGCCCTCACCTTCATCTAATTCCTTCAATAACTCCGCTTGGTAGGCCTGAAGGACCGCCATAGAGTGGAGCGACGCAGCCGCCTGACCAGCCGCCATGTAGGATTTACCCACCAAACTAGACGTGACTCGACACGCCTTCGAAGGAAGAAGGGGGCGAGACTTCCAAGCCGCGGCCGAACTAGGCGCAAGGTGTTCGGCGAGAGTCTCTTCCACCGGGGGCATCATAGTATAGCCATGGTTCGCCATATCAGAAACGGTGGCGAAATCCGCGGCCGCAGCGTTAGTGATCCGCGCCGAAAACGGCTGTTTCCAGGACCTCGAAACCTCCTGGTGGAGGTCCGGGAAAAAAGGCAAAGGCCTCCGGGGCTGTGTAGGTGTCCGACTGGTTAGAAAACGGTCGTCCAGCTTAGAAGAAGGTTGGGCCTCGGCCTTGTCAACCTCCCAGTCTAGCCCCAATTTACCCACCGCACGAGAAACCACATCCAACAGCTCACTGTAGGAGGGGGAAACACGCCTCTCCTGTCCGCTAGGAGGAAGAGGGCTAGTGTCGGTCGCGAAGTCCTCAGACCCCGAGGCCGCGGTGGATAAAACATCGTCGTCATAGCGTCCACAACCGAAGGAGATGGCGGCGCATGCCTCCGGTGTGGGAAGTAAATCCTCATTAGAGAAGACGACGGGCTCAGTATAAGTTTTATTCTGCAGCAGGGTAGGGGAGAGCGAGCGATGTGGAGAATATTCCAGCGCTGCGCTGTCCACAAAGTCCATGTCGCACGTGTCACCCCAGGCCCTCGCCTCGTGCGGTGCCTCGGCAGTCGCAGAGGTGACCTGACGGGGGTTAGACTCGAGGGCGACATTAGAGAATACTTCCACCCTGGAGCGCAGTACTCTGAGCCGCAGGCCATCACAATGGGGACAGGAAGAAAGGCCGCTAAGCGCCGCCTGTGCGTGATGTAAACCAAGACATACTACGCACCTGTCATGAGTGTCCCCCGCCGTGATGTACCTGGTACATGGCTCCTTACATTTTCGAAAACTCATCGCGTCCGCGAAGAGGAGTTAACACTGCTCGAAGAGATCGCTGGAGAACGCGAGACGATAGGGCACAGATGATTCGCTATTCCTGAAGGAATGAAATCTGAGCGAAATGGCGCGCTGCACCCAGGTATATCATGCGTGCGCATGCGCAGGGTGGTGCTATGCGCCATTTGGCCAATAGGATTGGCGGGATGGTATAGGGCTTCAGACATTCGTCACACCAGAGGTGTTCCCATACGTGGTGACGTCACCGCAGCATCGAAGTGACCTATGATAGGGAACGCTAAAAATGGGCTTCACTTGTCTCAGTTGAGTTCCAATGGGGTCGCTGTGTCCATTTCTTTTACTGTCTATGATTGCTGTTAACTATGCGAAGTGATATCGAACTGTAATGCGGTCAAGATAGCTGCCAGGAACTACCTTCGCCGTGCGTTTCCCAGAAAATAATTGTACACCTCAGAACGTTCATCAGCCAATCAGATTCAAGCCTTCCATGGCCCCGTAGTATACAATGCAGGTATAAAATAGAACCTATATCTGAATTACCTTGATTATCCAACCTCACAATGTATTGTGGGTTTACTTTATCCAAAAAGACTAGAGGCAAGACGGGGTCTTTTATAAGGCATGCTCGTGGTTTGGAACCATAGACTGTATAAAAATAACGGCCTTTGTGTTGGCAAATGTTGCTCACTGGCTTTTGGAACAGATAATTATTTCTGTAATTTGAAATGATGATTTTAACTGCACCGTGACAAAATAGTTTTTCTTGATTTTCTTCAGATACCAACCAAAGTCAGGGGGGAGACACGAAGAGGAAGTCCCACTGACCATCACACCCAGAATGTAGAAGTGGACACCGCTGGCGACAGATGTTTTCAGCTGCTTGGATGAGCACCTACTGCGCTTGCTTTCAGACAGAACTTCATAATGACCCTTCTTCACTTAACATCATTCTGCTTTTAATCAGTTGGTGTTCTGGATGATTGGAGTGAGCTTTGGTGCATTAAAATTATTATTTGTTTGTTGTTTGTCAACATGTTTACACAAGACCTTAATCACTGTGGACATAGAGCTAGAGGAAGTGAGAGGAGTATGAAACAAAGCAACATTATTTCTATTTAAGCTAATGTCGGCTGGAAACGCGCATTCCTGTGTTTATTTTCTTAGTTTGTTGAACTCCTAAAGGGATGTGATAGTCCAACCGTTTCCTTCTACTGACTGTTAGAATAGTAGCTGTTAATAATAAACATGGGTAAATTATTTATAATTTTTTGACAGGGACATATGATAATGTTTTAAGTGTATTAGTAGACTAAAATGGGTATGTATATAAAATATAGATTAAGTGATCTATTTTCTTTGGAGGTCAGTACGTATGATGTTCCTCTCATCTGTGTGTGCAGATGTCTTGCTGTCTTTGGTGCTGCGTGCGTATCTCACTGGACCTTGTGAAAGAAAGAAAAACATTATTTTATGGATAAATGAATCGTGTGAAAGCTTTTCATAGAGGAAAATTATGAGATTATGGCCTACTTGAACTTTCAGTTTTGTTTAATTTCAGTACAATAACTCCCAAGACTTTCAATAAAACGCCTTAGTTTGTAAGTTTGAATAACTATGCAGGATTGTAAATGCTTCAATGCAAAGTAAGCTCCACTTTTGACATTAATTGTGTTTGTGTTTGATGGGTCTTCCCTGTTACCTCACTGGACCGTTAGCTCTTCCTTTCATCTCTGGTCATTTCATCCCGTCACCACCTGTTCATTTCAAAATGTCTGGCACTGCTCACCTGCATCTTATGACTGTGTTCAAATCAGAAATGGCACCAAAGATGACAGCGCTCGCTCAGAGTTGACAAGCAACAGGTCAGGTGTCTGTGCTCCGTGTAACATCCTAAATGTGTTGTCTCTGTGGATATTGTGATGGACTGACTTTTAAAGTGCCCCTATTATGGGTTATGAAAGGTTCATATTTTGGTTTTGGGAGTCCCCAACAACAGGCTGACATACATGCAAGGTCAAAAACACTTTAATTTTCTTATAATATGCATTTATTTTTTACCTTACTTGCTCAACGACTTCCGAAAGATTCGCTCAACGATTCATTTTTCTAAACCCCTCCTTTGCGTGATCCTAATCAGCGGTGATTGATTTAATTGGTCTAATTTTAATTTAATCATGCCTGTAAAACCTGATAAAGCAGTGTTTGTGAGCAGTGCTGCTTTGTGTACAGCGTTACCAGCCGTTTCTCCGCTCCAAAAGCGGCACCTAGTGGCAAAGAATGAATTAGCTTTTTCATTCAGACTAAAGCGAAAAGACCAACAAGTAGACAGGCAATATGCTAGTGTTTCATGTTGACGTCGACATGGAACGGCTTGGGATTCGTTTTAAAAACGACTCGTTTCAATGATTCAGAGCTGACTCTTTCTTTTAAGAGACAATATCTTTATACACGGTTCACTTTAATATTACAACTTCGCAATATGTTTTCCATTCACTTAGAGCTGTGTTACTGAATGGAATTTCCATAAAAATCCTTAATAGGGGCACTTTAAAATGGAATTTTATAGATTGATTTATTTTATTTTCTAAAAATGCTGAAGTGGATGTGCATAATTTTAACTGATGCTCACCTTGAAAATTCTTATTTGGGTAGATTATTTTTGTCTTGACTCTGGAATTAAATGCTTTCATTTTGTTTCAAGTACAAGCTCTAAAAATTAATTCAATAAAAAAAAAAAACGGTGGATATGGTTGGAGTAACGTTACTGGCATTACTGAGGGATTGTATTTGTTTACAAGGCTTTAATATATCAGAAATTATTTATTTGTCACTTCATAAGGTCAATTTATCAGCCATTTTGACCCTATGGTTGAGTAGCACAAATTAATTTGTGTAATTTTGAGTATAGGTTACACTTAAATTTAATAAATAAACCCATTAAATTTTTTGTGTGTTTGTGTGTATAGATATGTACGCACAATATAAATTGTGCATATAAAGCAGTATAAGGGTTTTATGCAAACGTTTGGGCAACACTCCTGAGGCTGGAAAATTATTTGCTCTGTCTTTATAAAAAAAAAATATATATAGTGATATGCCATTCAGTTTATAGAGAAAGCTGATTAATGTCATGTTTTTCAGATATAAATTCTTAGTGTAGCAGTATTGAGTTGTATGAAATAAAGCTGAATGTGAAAAATAGGCTGTGCAAACTTTTGGGCACCCTTTCAGTCGTGTTGCTCTGCATGCATGTAGTCACTTAATGCTTATGCTTAAAGATTGATTGAGCTAGACAAATTAATTTTGTGGTGCAATGAACCTTAACATTGGAAACTCGCATGCAAACAGTCATGCAAAAGGATGTTTAAGGTAGCTATTGCTAGCTTTGCTTTTACTTGATTCTCTACTTGAAAGTAACAACATGTAGACCTCAAAAGAATGGTCTCATAACCTAAAAACTTTATGAATTAATCAATATAAGGAGGAGGATACAATGCACTTTGCACAAGGAAAAGTTCAGTGGAAGGGTTATGTGGAAAAAGCCTTTTCTGTGTATTGCCAACAAGCAGTCGTTTGAGGTACGTAAAGTCTCTTCTGTTTGGAACAATGTGATGTGGATGCCATTTTTCCACTGGGGTGCCCACATTTTTGCACCTCAGTGTTTTTATGATTCACATAAAAATGATTGACACATTCACATTCGCATTAATTCTATTGATTAAAAAAAATGTTTACTTCAGAAATGAAATGCTACAGTTGCCATAAGATATAAAATATACAGTTGCTGCTTCGAAAGCCCAGCAGATTATAAATTAAAATTCTGACGATTATCAGGGGTGCCAAAACTTTTGCATAAAACTGTATTAAGTGAAATCACACACACAAATTGTGCGCATATGTATTTAGAGAGTGTTTAGGGTTAACGAAAGCTGGATGAATAATTGCAAGCTGTATACATGTCTTTCTATCTATACACAGACAGATATAATTTCTACATTAATTCATGTGTATACTAAGCATTCAAATATCTCATATTAGTCGATCACTATTTAACATATTAAACCATAATAAACACTCGTCATTCCTTTTTATTTCGTTAAGAAATGAAGAGCAACTTCAGAAACAGAAAAAAGCATGCTTCTTCTACAATGAATGTTTTATTTTTTCCTTTACAAAACTCACTGTCATCTAGAAATCGTTACAGTATACAAGAGTAAAACAAGAGAAACATTTGCAGTTGAACTCCTGGTTGTCAACAGCCAGTCCAATAATAGAAGTGATAATATAGCAATAATAATGATAACTGCAGTAAAAGTAATTAGATCATGGATGATAAAGCTTTAAACCAACTCAAATCACACTTTCTCTCTCTTCTTTATATCAAACCAACATTAACACTGATTTCCCTCAGATCTTCATAAGAATACAAGGGATATGAGACCTTTATAACTGGATATGATTCATAGCAGAGTAAAATACAAAACAACAACAAAAAAAGGGTTACATAGCATTTTATTTCAACCGCCTTCAGCCACTTTTGCCTTCATATTAGTGTTTCTTCATTACTGATATGTGACATACTTTCTTGGTTGTTTTCTAATTAGTGTCTAAGGCACTTTAAGAAACACGTCATTAAATGCTAAAAGAGGAACAGGTTATGCGTTCCGTTCATCCTCTTAATACTAGTGTTCAAAGCATCCCATCCACAGCTATAACTCCCAGTCTTTCAGAGTTACGAGGATTCAGTCGAGTGCCTGTGAGTTAACGTGTTCCTTATTTCCAGTTGCTTTCAGCGCTGATGTAGCAATCTCTCATCGACGTCTGGACCAGTTCCAATAATCTTGCTTTGGTGGCTGTTTCACTTGTAGTGAATCTGATAGAGCAGCTGGATTTGAGAAGTACCATCATACTGTCACATACATGGGGGGAAATCCTAAAGAGATTACATATGTAAAGTCTTGATGCTTTAACTTGATGTGCATTTGCATCCAGAATACTTCATATTTCCAGTTGAAGTGGCCATTATGGCTTTCTCACAATGTGCAGTTAAAGGCGATTCGCAATTACATCCAAATTCCTAAAACGCAAACCGTCTCCGTCAGTGAAATCTCCCAAATAAGAACAAACAAGCCTCGAGTTAAATGAAGATAAACACCGTCACCCGCCGGATTCCTCGTGTTTTACTATTTAATGTGTTTAAATGTTAATGAGATGCTGAAGCGAGCAGCTTTTTCACAGTTTTTTCTTTTCTTTTCTGGTCCGTTTCAGATCCGGTCCAGTGCCACAGGACTTTTTTTTCTTTTAGTGTTAGCTTGTAGCGAACAAGCAGCACATGCATCTCTATTGACCCAAAATCAGCAGACCGTTCATTTGGAGATCTGAACTGTTCAACTAAGATCCAATCGGTCACATTTGCTTAGCTAGATGATGGTTTTACATCATGAAAACTTTCATTGCGCGCTCTTATGAATGAGCATATTCATGTACACAAAGCAAAAGTTTGACATTTGAAATGCACTTCTATAGTGTTCTGTCGTGAGCGTGGTATTTTGTAGGCTACAGGTGCAGGAAACACTAATTGGCATATGTATGCTAGGTCTTGAAGAATAAGGCAGAGTTGATGCTCCCTTGGTAGGGAGGGGATAGAAATGGAGGTTTGAGAGTAGCTTATGTCTTAACGTGTGTGTGTAATGTGGAAGTGTTAGTGTACTTGTGTGTTTACGTCGCTCACAGGTCTTCTTTTTGTACCGTGGACCACACATAGCTAAAGGAGAAGGATGAGGTGCTGGAGAGGGGGAAGCAGTGGGGCTGGGTGACCACAGGAGGGCGCTGTGCTCTACTCCGCTTGAGCCGGCGGGTTCTCGTTCAGGTCGCTGGCCTTGCTGTCTCCATCATCATCAGAAAGTTCCCCTTCTGTCTGCAGCTGCCTACGGCCAGACCGGCTCGAGGAGAAGCTAACAGGACCTCCTCGCCTGCAGGACAGAGTGAACAAGCCATTAGAGCGCATTAGCCAGCGCTCTAGAATTCATTATCTTTTATTCTTACATTTTTAGCTTTCATTTTAATTTTAGTAATTTTGTTAAATAGTTTTTTTTTTTTTTTTGTGTAATACTTCTTTTTAGCACAATTTTTATTCCAGTTTATAAATTGTCGGTGCTTTGGTCATTTTTGTTAATTTAAAAAAAATATTTCTGTTTATCATTTATTTTAATTTGCTTTAGTAATCTTATGTATGCTTGTCATTTAATATTTTTATTTAGCATTAATTTATTTTTATTTGAGCTTTTTTATAGTTTTATAACGCATTAATTTTTATTTCAGTAATTTTTTATGTTCATGTCATTTATATTAGGTTTTTAAAAATATTTATATTTACCATTAATTCACTTTCATTTTTATTTTTTTTTATTTTAGTACTTAAATTAAAATTAGAAATGTAATAGATAGATAGATAGATAGATAGATTTACCATCTATTGTTTATATTTAAATTTCAGCCTTCGATTTCTCAAAAAGATTTTTAATAGCTTTAGGTTTTGTAAACAATAACAACACTGACACAACCAACACTGTAAATTTGTTTTTACAACATTTAGTTTTGGCTGTGAATATCAGCACCATGATGCTGCTCATCTGACCACCTGACATGACATGAATGCACAAATAAACAGACGTACAGATACAAGGATCTAAAGTACCTGAGGCGGTTTTTGAGAGTGTTGACCTCTCGGCTCAGACCCTCACTAGCTTCGGTGGCATCATCCAGCTCTCTCTGCAGCTTCCTGCGGGAGGCGTTCGCTCGAGTCGCCTCTTCCTCAGCTTCCTCCAGCTGCCTCTTCAACTGCTTCATACGGGAGTTTGCCTTCTCCAGCTAAAGAAAGTTCAGACAGAAATGCTGAGTCTTTCATTTCTATATTGCCTCCACTATAAATGATAGAAACAACTTTCTGAATTTAGCTCTGAGAGCCAAGTGGGCTATAAAGCAATACTTCTCATCTGACTAAGGTATAACTTGTAATAATTAAGCAGCATATCAACATATTAGAATGATTTCTGAAGGATCATGTGACACTGAAGACTGGAGTAATGATGCAGAAAATGTAGTTTTGCCATCACATAAATAAATTATGTTTTAAAATATATTCAAATAATACTTTGCTATTTAAAACTGCAACATTGTTTCACAATATTTCTGGTCAGATAAATGCTGCCTTGTGACAAGTTTATCCACAAAAGCAGTCCAGTACCTTGGTAACAAAGTTGTGGGAAAAACTCAAGGAAATGCTGTAAAACCAGCAAATCAGTCTGAAGTGGGGAACTTAAGGGTTTGCCATTTTATACTCATCAGAGGTTTAAAAGAAAATGTTGTCTGAAGCTTGGAAAGTGGAAAGTCTGTTTAAGTTATTCTGTATTTATTCAGCATGAGCAGCTGGGGACCTAGTACACTTTGAGGACACTGATCAAAATTTGGGCTTCATTCACCTGCTCTTTGTACTGGTCTGCATGGCGCCGCTCATCCTCCACTTGCATGAACACCTCCTTGAGTTTCTTCTCTGTGCGGCGCACAATCTTATTGGCTGCAGCTCTCTCCCTGTTGAGCGCACAGATCATTGCCAAAAGACGAGTTAGTGCCAATGGTTTTTGTTCGATTTATGATGTGAAGTTAAATGGTTTCTCTTCACTGTTGCATACTTTGCTTCCTGTTCAAGCTGCTCCTCCAGCTGGATAATCTTAGCCTCCAGGGCGGCGATAGAGGCCTTGAACTTTGATTTGACGGATCCCTCAAGTTCCTGCAGTTTGGTCTTCAAATCTTTGTTCTGCCGCTCAAGCTGCTGACGGGCGTTCTCGCTCTTCTGGGCGGCACTGCGCTCCCCCACCAGCTCTGTGTTCAGGGTATCCACCTGAAATACAGACACAACAGCTGCTACTAAAGACGTGATGTGTCAAATGTAGCAGAGAATACTTAAGTTTAGCTTCCTCAACAGCGCACCTGCAGGGTTGTTTTGCGGAAGCGGTCGTTCAGGAGCTCCATGTTGCTCTGTTCCTCCTCTAGCTCTTCCTCCAGCTGGGCGATACGAGCCTCCAGTCGCCTCTTCTCATCCAAGAGGGCTGCCCTGCAGGAAAAGAAACATTAAGGATAAAGCTTGTTTTTGAACAAACAATTAACAGGAGCTGAATATGTCAGGATGAAATGGAAATAGTGGTGTTTGGAAATTGAAACGGTGACATATATCTGAGTGAAACTGCTGAGCTTTTGTTTCATTCTGAACTTATAGTTAGCACTATTGGTTCTCATTCAATAATCTCTATGACTTGAAGTCAAGTCGCTCGCTGACTTCAAGAGGTTTGCAGCACAATGACTCACTTTCCAGAGGCACTGTTGGAAATCTCATCTGCCAGCTCGTCTCTTTCCTGTTCAGCGTGGCGTCGGGCTCTCTCTGAAGATGCCAAGTCCTAAAAACAATCACAACCAAACCATAAACTAAGACTCGCCCGCTTAACTAAGCCGATTTAAAACTGTGTGGAAAAACAAGCAACAGATTCTTCAGAAAAGCTTTTTTTAAACGTGTATTCAGGCTTGCAGTGTCGGCTCACCTCCTGCAACTGCAGGATCTCAGCTTCTAGACCCTTGAGCTTCTTCTCGTTCTCCTTAGACTGAGCGAAGATCTCATCACGAGAAGAGCGCGCCTCCTCCAGCTCCCTCTGGTAGTCCTTCATCTGGGCCTGGATAAAAACAAAGAGATGTTGTCATCTGTCCTTCTCACATTTTCTCATGTCTCTGCACTGACTGTGACCTAAAATATTAAGTCACAGTAATGCAGTCAACGATGTAGACATCTGTGTCACTACTAAAAGTTTCTCTTTTTTTTTTTAAGGAGCTTTTGAGGAGAAACAGACTATGCTAACAGTAAATGTGTCGTTTCTTGCATCATCATTAATGTGTCATCACATTTGTGCATGAACAAAAGCATTCTGGAAAAGTCTACCTGGAGTTTGCGTAGCTGTTTAATGGCTTCATCCCGGGCCTTGTTTGCAGCCTCGATCTGAGCTTCCACATCTTTAAGGTCCATCTCCAGTTTCTTCTTGGCAGCTACAGCAAGAGCTCTCTGCTTCCTTTCATCTTCAAGCTCCGCCTCCATCTCACGCACCTGAAGGAACAGGAATCATGGATAAAAAAACTATATCAGATATCAATAGTAAAAACTATTGCAGACGGTCAAATTTGTTACTTCTTAAAGCTTTAACCATTAATTGCAAAATACACACACACACACACACACACACACAGCCCTCTACAGACACCTTGGCAATTGAATCGCCATTGACTAGTAAATTGTTTTTGTTTACTCGCCAGACCACTCTCAGAGAGTGAGTGCTTTCATTCAACGCGTCTCTCACCGTGTTCCTCCATGTGCTTCTCATGCCACTTCTTCGTTACCCAGGCGGTGTGTTTGGGATCATTGTCATGCTGAAAGACAAAGCCATGTTTCATCTTCATGGCCCTTGCTGATGGAAGGTTTCCACTCAAAATCTCACGATACATGGCAACATTCATTCTTTCCTTTACAAGGATCAGTCGTCCAGGTCCCTTTGCAGAAAAACAGCCCCAAAGCATGATGTTTCCACCCTCATGCTTCACAGTAGGTATGGTGTTCTTTGGATGCAACTCAGCATTCTTTCTCCTCCAAACACGATAATTGTGGTTTCATCTGACCATATGACCTTGTCCAAATGCTCTCTAGCAAACTTCAGACATGTACTGGCTTAAGCAGAGGGACACGTCTGGCACTGCAGGATTTGAGTCCCTGGCGGCGTAGTGTGTTACTGATGGTAGCCTTTGTCACTTTGGTCCCAGCTCTCTGCGGGTCATTCACTAGGTCCCTCTGTGTGGTTCTGAGATTTTTGCTCACCGTTCTTGTGGTCATTTTGACCCCATAGGGTGAGATCTTGTGTGGAGCCCCAGATCGAGGGAGATTATCATTGGTCTTGTATGTCTTCCATTTCCTAATCATTGCTCCCACTGTTGATTTCTTCACACCACGCTGCTTAATTATTGTAGATTCAGTGTTCCCAGCCTGGTGCAGGTCTACAATTTTGTTTCTGGTGTCCTTTGACAGCTCTTTGCTCTCGGCCATAGTGGAGTTTGGAGTGTGACTGTTTGAGGTTGAGGACAGGTGTCTTTTATACTGATAACAAGTGGAGGACAAGAGGAGCCTCTTAAAGAACTTGTTACCAGTCTGTGAGAGCCAGAAATCTTGCTTGTTCGTAGGTGACCAAATACTTATTTTCCACCAGAATTTGCAAATAAATTCATTAAAAATCCTACAATGTGATTTTCTGGATTTTTTTTTACATTTTGTCTCTCATAGTTGAAGTGTGCCTATGATGAAAGTTACAGGCCCCTCTCATCTTGCACAATTGGTGGCTGACTAAATACTTCTTTTCCCCACTGTATATCTGTGCTAAACTTATACTAAGTCTCAAACTCAAATACTGGAGTAAAATCTATCTATCTATCTATCTATCTATCTATCTATCTATCTATATATATATATATATATATATATATATATGGATTGTAATCCTCAAAAAAGATACATTTCACCCACCTGTTTGACCAGTGCCCTCTTCTTCTCCTCATTCTGCTCATCTTTGGCCTGCAGGTCTCGGTCAAACTGGGCCTTCATGGCCTGCATGTTGACCTCCAGACGCAGCTTGGCATCCTCTGTGGCCTGGAGCTCGTCCTCCAGCTCCTCTAGCTGAGTGCGCATCTCCTCCACCTGCTGCTCCAGAGTGCGCTTGGATTTCTCCAGCTCATGCACCTACAGATTACAGCACATCACAAATACAGTGAGACAGTGTCAGAACCAGTCGCAATGTGATCGAGCACTAAATGATAAATCTAGGATCAGGACTTCTCTAGATTGCTGAGGAAGATTTAAATTTTCGTACATTCCAGATAACTTTTAACACTACATTTTCATGACACTTCTAGATCTGGAAATCACAATTTTAAATGATTCCAGTCTTCTGACCAAATTAGCATCTTATTAGATTTTTTGCTTCTGTTTGCCATGGCACTCTGAGTAGATCCAAAATCTTGCTCCAGATGCTGCATATTACACATGCATATGTTCTAACTGGCAGGTTTTGTCACTTTGCTAAGTATTTTGCTGTCGGTGATGATGGGCAAATTCTGACACCTGAAACTTGTTGCGTCACACTTAGTTATCACATGCTATAGGGTGTCAGCACATTATGAGGTCTCAAAACAAAAACAGCCAACAAAATCTGCTGTTTACAGAACACCACAGGTTCTTTAAACATCTTGATGATGAATTTAAACATTACCACTCATGTAACATAACAGTACAATTGTTGGGTAAAATAATGACTTACATTCTTGCCTACGTCATCCTTGGAACTCATCAGATCCTCCATCTCGGCTCGGAGTTGCTTGTTGAGTCTCTCAAATTCCTCTTTAGCCTCCAGAGCTTCATCCAGGGCTCGAGCCATAGCCAGAGCTTTGGTATCTTTCTCTCTTGCCTCGGCCTCCGCGCGGTCCCTCTCCTCAGCGTAACGTGCAGAGATGATTTTCTCCTCCGCCAGCATCTGACATACACATCAACAAAATTACGAATTTAAATGATCAATTTAAATGACATTTTTCAGTAGAATTTAAAGATAATTTAAATATATATATATATATATATATATATATTAGAGCTGAAACAACGAATCGATTTAATCGATTAAAATCGATTATTAAAATAGTTGTCAACTAATTTAGTAATCGATTCGTCGCTAAATAAATTTTATTTGCCATAAGCGGCTCATTTCGTGCATATTTCAAATCTGCGGTGACCAAAGTGTGGCAGTAATGAGCCACCGGAGGTTTTACTCAGCCAGTACAGCAGGTGAAGTAGCGAATAGCCAATAGCTGGCCTCGTTTTATGTCACGTGCTTCCCGAACAGCGTCTCTGCAGCATTCAGCGGGAAGTGGGAGTACTTTACTTTGAGCCTTCAAAATGAAGAGTAACCTGTAAACTCTGCACTACTGAACTGTTTAAGGGGCCGTTCACATATCGTTTCTTTTGCGTGCTCAAGTTCGTTATTTCCTACGTAGGCGCGCAGTATGCACTCTCATAATGGAAGCGACGCGGTCGCGACACGCACGCGGTGCGATGCGCCCGTTTTTCCAGGCGCGTCCACACCGCATCCATTTATCCTTTGCTGAAATTTCCGGGTCTTCATGGAGAGGGCACGTCATGGAGAGGGCACGTCATGGAGAGAGCACGTCATGGTTGCTTAGCAAAGGCAGACGCCTCAGGGGCGCTTGAACGAGCGCTTTGGAAAGAAGGAGAAAGCGGCGCGACTAGCGTTTTCCACGCGTTTTTAGGTGCGATATGTGAACGGCCCCTAAGAATTTTATTTGTGCAGATTCTCCAGTACAAGGTTGTTTGCAAATGTTTAGTCGTAAAAGCTGATAACATTGCTTTTTAACAGTTAACATTTAAAGCTTTACAAACATGTTATGTGATCAGTTTGTCGTTTACCAGTTCATAATTCAGACTTGCAGCCTAATTATGACTGAATGAGAGAGGTAAATGTTTGAGTATATTTAAAATGCTCTTCTTTTCTAAGTATTCACTGCTCTTTTTCACACGGCAGGTTTTTTGTGTGTGTCCCAATTTTTTTTTCTGGACAACCTTCTGATGGATTTTACTTCCATTCAGGTTTCATGCCATTGGCACTTTTTTTCGAAGGATTGTTTACAATTTCACAACATAAGCTATAAAGCTTTTTCCCAGTAAATAATAAAATACAATGCACTGCAATTTTATTCTGTTTTATCCTTATACTTCGTGAAAATATGTTCTCAAAGATTCCTGAAGCTTTGTTTGGGATGTTAAACTACTTTAGGAGCTCTAAGGACTGCCATGGTGAAAACAATATTTGAAATCTCCTTGTGAATTTTGCTAGAGTATGGGTCAGTGTTTTGATTGCAGAAGAGTTCGACAAAGGATTACTAACATAATAAAACAACTCCAGGTATATTTTTGATGAGGATATGACAATGCAAAATGGTTAAAATCTCTTAAAAATCTATGCTGAATGATAAAGACCCTTTATTAATAATTTACTTGGGGGAAAAAATGGAAAAAACTAAAATATAAGTACATAAACCGATTAATCGATTAATCGTAAAAATAATCGACAGATTAATCGATTATCAAAATAATCGTTAGTTGCAGCCCTAATATATATATAACAGTACATATTATCATCTTAACACAAATTAAGACATTTTAAATGAAACCTGAGAGATTTTGGTCTATCCAATCATAGTACATTGCAATAAAACTCTGAATTTAGTGTCAAGTTGTCAATGAAATAGATTTTAAAGAGAATATCTCAGATTTCATTACAAATATCTTCAACCGGGGGAAACGACATTTGGTTTCGAAATGTGGGTGAGTAAAAGATGACAGAAAGTACATTTTTGGGTGAAATGTTGTTTAACCAAAACAATTGATACCTGGTCAAACTTCTTCTGTTTCTTCTCCAGGTTTGAGACGATCTGTCTCTGGTGGTCTAGGTCCACCATAAGGTCATCAAGCTCCTGCTGCAGTCTGTTCTTGGTTTTCTCCAGCTTGTCATAAGCGATGGCCTTTTCCTCCAGCTTCTGACTGGTCCCCTCCATGTCCTTCAGCAGCTTCCTCTTAACCTCCTCCAGACCTTCAAGGGCTCCCACATCATCCTCCAGCTTCTTCTTGGTCTCCACCAGCTTTCCAATAAAGGATTAAAGAATAGTGCCTTTACTTTTAAAAGTTTAAATTAGGGTTGGGCTGATAGACACTACGATGTTGAGCTGCCATCTTGACCCCCCCCCCCTCTTTTGAATGCACGATCGCTTTCAAGATTCATGATCGCACATATTTTATTTATACTATGAAGCAGCAGTACTTACCACATTTGTTAAATCATTTAAAATTTGTTTCAGCATGTCATAAATAGAACGTAGTAACAGTTTACTGTCAGGGATTGGTGGTATTTCATGCCGTGCCACATCCAGTGTAGAAATAAACACTGACTGAGTTCTATTTACTGATCTATATGTAATGAATCTCTACTATAGATTTTGAACTCGTTATACACATCCAGTGTGGACATGGGTAGGAATCGTTAGTTATTTTCCATAATAAGGATTCATGCCACGGGGACACCCCCTAACTCCAAACACCTTACCCCCCCATCAACCCCCCCCCCCCCCCCCCAACGGCGATGTCATCGTCCATCACGATGTTTCACTGTAGACATCATCCAATGCCAAATTTGTAGACGTCGCCCAACCCTAGTTTAAATAGAAAACAGTACATCTGACTTCCTTTCTGAACCGAAGTTTAAAAAATTACATTTTTACATAACCCACGTTTTGTCCTCAAACAAGACAGACTTCTGAGGTAAGTAAAACACATTATTATGTGCTAGATGATGATATAAACTGACATGCCATGTTCCTTCATTAATAAAAATATAGTGATTGGGTGTACCTGGGCTTGTAGTGTTGCCAGTTGTTTCTCCAGGTTCCTGCGTGCCTCCTCTTCCTCTTCCTGCTGCTCCAGAAGGTTGTTCTTCTCCTCGTCCAGTTGACGGATACGGCTGCTCAGGTTCAGCTTCTGACGAGTCTCCTCTTGAAGCAGCTCCTACAGCCACAATATTAAACAAGCATGACTCGATTACGTCCCACACCTTTTCTAAGTCTATCTGTTGTTTTTATTTTAATTAAATCTAGCTACAAAATGTTGAACTTCTATGTCACTGCTTCAACCATTTTTCCAGTGCACACATTACCTGAGTGTCCTGAAGCTGACTCTCTAGGCTGGAGGCATCTTTGGCCAGCTTAATTCCCTTCTTCTCAGCATCTTCCAACAGAGCAGAAACATTTTCCAGTTCTGCCTGCAAATGACCAAAAAAATAAAAAAATAAGAATAATTTATTTGCTGTTGGGTGATATTTCACAAGAACCCTAGATGCTGATCTATTTAAGGTTTCTGTAACACTGTGACCCTCGGTCCCCTGCTGGTTTGTGTTCAAACAATGGTTTTTGGTTCCAAACCACAGTACGTTTGCGTAATCAGAGCTGTTTACCGATGATGCTAGATAACGACTATGCAGAACAGAAGATGGCGGATGAATTGCTCGCCTCATTTTTGTACTTTTGGGATTTTGAAAGTTTAATTTGGTTTCCAAACGCCAATACAGAACACCACCTATTTGATACAAATGCAAAGGTTTAAAAGAACACAGGAAACACATTAGATACAAGTCCTCTGTGCTTGCAGAGGGTCAGTCACACTCAGGAAATTGAGTGAGTAAACACAAATACAGTTAGACCAATTCACACGTCATCAATAATGACTCATTTCCTAAATTTAGTATAATTGTGTTCACACCAGAAGTGAATCGTACCAGTTCACATTAACCATACCTCAGATCATCCTTTTTAGGAAAACTCTAGTATGGTTTGTTACTGTTCACCAGAGATCAGAAAACAGCGTTCACATTATTCATTCCATGTAGTAAAATAAGTTTGTTTTAAAATCGTGTCAGTAACAGTAAAAAAAAAAACCAACAAATAAAATAACTCCATGTTTGCTGTGCTTGTTTGAAGGGCTGCACAATGTTGTGATTATATTTCAATATCACTATAAAATAATATATGAAACTGGTTATTATATAATAATAATAATAATAATAATAATTCAATAGTACATATGCTAATATTTATTTCATTATTGCAATTTGCAATTTATTTAATAATTGTTGCAATTTGATAATCACATTTTGATAAAAGCCATAATGATGATTTGGGTTTTATTTTGATTATACTTTCAGACTGCAAAAAAGTAATGAAACAACAGTTATCTGTTGTATGTGAGGGAGGAGGAAGTAACAGCACTCACTTGTAGTTTGTGTGACACAGTGTAACAGCACTGACCTGTAGTTTGTGGGAACGGTCTGAAAGTTCTCCTTTAACCTTCTCTCCCTCGCTGAAGCGGGCCATTAACTCCTGCAGCTGAGTCTCCAGTTTCTTTCTCTTGTGCTCAGATTCAGACTTGGCTTGCTGCAAAGTCTTCACCTCATTGGCCAGCTCCTTATTATCACTCTCTAGAGTCTGTTTGTTTTTCTCCAGATTTGACTTCACCTAATGTTGACAGACAGACAGTATGAGGGAGCCAGATTTTGCCTGAACTGTATCAACAGGAGACCATATTCAATCACTGAACGAGGAAATGAATTCCAAACACATCACTCTGACAGCAGACGACTGGCAGCGTTCCAGTCCAGAACTGAAAGCATTCATCTTTATCTCTGTGGCTTACTCTCTTGGCCTGTTCCAGCTGCTCCGAGATCTCCTCCAGAGATGTGCCGTGCCTCTGTCTCATCTCCTGGACCTGAGACTCATGGTTTCTAACCTCTTCATCGATGGCCTTCTTCAGTTCTGCCACTTCCTGCTCACGTTTGGTCCTTTATGAGCAAAATACACATTACTAGGTAACAAACATTTGAGGAGAACGGTTCAGAGAAAACAGAAAGGGTCAGATTCTAATTAACTGATTTCCATAGCATGGAAAAAAATACTACAGAAGTCAATGGCTACCATCAACTATTGGTTTACCAACATTCTTTTAAAGATTTGAAACAAATGAATGGTGATGAAATGACAGAATGTTCATTTTTGGGTGAACTATCACTTTAAAGACTAGTTCAGATTAGTGGTGATGGATTTAGCTCCTGATGCAGACTCTTGTACCTCAGCTCCTGCTGGGCGGCAGTGGTGTCCAGTGTGTCTTCCAGCTCAGTCTTCAGAGCCTCCAGTTCCTCACTCAGATCTCTCTTGAGTTTCTCAGCTTTGTTTCTAGCAGCTTTCTCAGACTCCAGATCCTCCTGGAGCTCAGCTAGCTGGGCCTGCAGCTCGCGCACTTGCTTCAGTGCGTTATTCTTCTGAACGATCTCCTCATCCCCTCTGTGGAACAACAAATACAAGCAAAGATTAGAAGCAAAACAATGCATGCTAAATTAAAGGAGATATATTATACACTTTTTTACTCTTTCTGATATTGATGAATTAAATAACCCTGTTTAAAATCCAGACAATTTTTCTACTCTACTTTTCAGACTTTTATATGTAAATAACCTCTGTTATGACTGGTTAATTGTTTTTCAGAAGTGAAGTAATTAATAATAGCAGCTCATTAATGAATTGATATATTATATTATGATCCCAAAACTCAGTGAAATGCGGGTATGCGATAAAATTTTACATAATTTGACAGATTAGAAACTCTATGGCCGGTGTTGATTTAAAGGCATAGCTTTTATACAGACTGAACACCCATGTCCTCTTCTTGCTTTCTATATATATAGAAAGAAGAGGACAAGGGCATTATATATACATACACACACATACACACACACTCAATGGCCACTTTATTATGTACCCCTTGCTTGAACCGTGTTGGACCCCCTTTTACCTTCAGAACTGCCTTAATTCTTCATGGCATAGATTAAACAAGGTGTTGAAAACATTCCTCAGAGATTTTGGTCCATATTGACATGATCGCATCAAGCAGTTGCTGCAGATTTGTAGGCTGCACATCCATGATGTTCCACCACATCCCCCACAACATTACACCACCACCAGTCTGAACCGTTGAGACGAGGCAGGATGGATCCATGCTTTAATGTTCTTTACACCAAATTCTGACCCTACTATCTGAATGTCACATCAAAAATCGACTCATCAGACCAGGCAACGTTTTACCAATTTTGGTGAACTTGTCTGACAGGAGCAGCACCTGGTGTGGTCTTCTGCTGCTGTAGATCATCTGCTTCAGGGTTCGATGTGTTGTGGGTTCAGAGATGGTTTTCTGCATACCTTGGTTGTAACAAGTGAATAATTGAGTTTCTATTGCCTTTCTATCATCTCTAACCATTCTCCTCTGACCTCTGACATCAACAAGGCATTTTTGTTCACACAACTGTTATTCACTGGATATTTTCTCTTTTTCAGACCATTCTCTGTAAACCCTAGAGATGGTTGGGTGGGTAAATCCAAGTAGATCAGCATTTTTTAAAAACTCAGACCAGCCCGTCTGATACCAACAACCATTCCACGCTCAAAGTCACTTAAATCCCCTTTCTTCCCCATTCTGAAGCTCGGTTTCAACTACAGCAAGTCATCTTCACCACATCTAGATGCCTAAATGCATTGAGTTGCTGCCATGTGATTGGCTGATTGACAAATGGTGTTGCCAAGCAATTGAACAGGTGTACCTAATAAAGTGGCTGGTGAGTGTGTGTGTGTGTGTATACATGTGTGTGTGTGTGTGTGTAAGCATGTCAGTATGCTTGTGGTGTGATGTCGCAACATCAATGTGATACCAATTTACTAAAGTATTTCAGGACTGCACAATGTTAACAAATACAAAGGTCAAGAATAAAAACTTTCCATGACTAATATACATGACGGCAACATAACTCAGCCTACCATAAGTTACTGTTTAGACATGGTCAGTTAGACAACAGTCTAACTATTTGGGCCCCAAGTGGATTTTTTCTGGCGAGAGTAGCTGACTTTCTTATTCTTATTCTGTGTTCCTGAATGAACAGATCTTCACCTGGCCAGTACAGCCTGCAGCTCCTCTTCTTTCTTGGCCAGT
This sequence comes from Carassius gibelio, assembly GCF_023724105.1. Classification (NCBI taxonomy): domain Eukaryota; kingdom Metazoa; phylum Chordata; class Actinopteri; order Cypriniformes; family Cyprinidae; genus Carassius; species Carassius gibelio. The sequence continues at coordinate 5,756,328 of NC_068376.1, read as the reverse complement.
TGGATCTTGAGTTCCTCAATCTGGGCCTGCAGCTCAGCTATCTGGTCCTGTAGGTCTGTGGTTTCAGCATCCAGCTTTCTTTTGGCTTTCTCAAGCTCCTGCCTAGTTTTCTCCTCTTTCTTCAGACGCTCTGAGGATAAAACACACACATAACCGCGTAAGACTCACTATTTTACATTCACTTTAATAAAATGATCCATATTCAACATACTCCTCACCTTCCAGATCTACCATCATAATTTCTTGCTTGTTTTTGACTTTCCCAAGGTTCTTGGCCTTTTCTTCTTCCTCTGTCAGCTGGGAGGTCATCTCACTGACACGGTCCTCCAGGAGCTTTTTCTCCTGAGGGATTGGGAGGAAAGGAAGAGCTCAGTTTGCCCCTGCAAAGTTCTTCTCAAAGCATCCTTATCACAAAGACCCTGGGCTGCAGTTTGATTAGACGGTTTGACATCTGCACTGACCTTTAGGAATTTGGAGTTCTGGTCCTCCAACAGAAGAATGTCTTCCTCCATCTTTTTTATCTTGGCTTCGGCAGTCACCTTCTCCAACTGAAGCTTCTGTCGGGCAGCCTCTTCTTCATCTAGTTGTTCCTCTAGGTCCTGAAGACACACACACACACACACACACACACACACACACACACACACACTCTTGTAGTTTCTGTACAGCAACAGTGTAGGACTTTGTGAGCCTTTTTAGCTAAGTACTTACTGAATTCAATATTCCAACCTAGAACTTTTAGATACAGATTTACTCTATTTTAAGTTTACAGGATTATATTTCCCCAGTGAAGTCCTCACCTGTATGTGCGACTGCATTTTCTTCTTCTCGTTCTGCAAAGATTGGTTCCTCTCCTCTTCCTCCTCCACACGGGACTCCAGGTCATGAAGAATCTCCTCCAGCTCTTGTTTTTTAGCCACCAGTCGAGCCCTCATCTCTTCAGCTTCAGCAAACAATTCTGTCTCGGCCTGCAGCTGCTCCGCCAAGATATTCTTCTCCTCCAAGAGCTGAAACAAACATCCAACCAGATCTTTTCTCTGTTTCTACAACATTTGTCAATTTGGTTTACAGAGTCGCTATGATTTCATAAAAACTTCCTAAGATCATGGAGATTCCACTACATTGAATAAAGCCACAAGAGACCACCTTGAGTGTCAATCAGATATGAAACAATGTCTTTAATGTGGTTCATTCTGTCGTATATCAGGTCAAAAAAATATCATAACATAACACTTAAATAACATTGTGATTTTCAAGAGACAGAACTAACCTGTTGGTGTTTCTGCTCCATTTCCACCAGGTCGTTCTCTACTTTCACCTGCTTCTCCTTCACTTTAATAAGCTCCTCATCCTTGGCCTGCATTTCTTCCTCCTGACGGGTCACCTGGAGGAGGGGTTTCACCTGCAGACACACATGTAATGCACATCTCAAATTAAAACTAATACTGCAAATGAGTTGATTAAGATTCAATTTCTCTTGCATACGCACAGATTTCTTTTGGATAAGCACACAAAAGCTGCTCAAATCCTTAAAACAGTTATGTAAACTGACTCTTCTAAAAACCAACCAAGAGACCGACCTTGGTGAAGAGTCTCCACCACTGCCAGTGGCGTAGTTTCAGGTAGGCGGCGCAGTTTCTCTGGAGGACTTTCAAAGCACTTAGCTGCTGCTGTTTTTTAGCAAAGGCTCTGAGAACCACAACCAGAGAACAGCAGCAGTTCACCAACAATATCTCATAAGAATACATTTCATTCCTACAGTACAAACATTAAGAGCTGCATATTACTGCTACCCCTTTTAGACCAGATTTAGATCAGCCTTTTGTATTTGGACTCACTTGCGAGCCAGGTATCCTCGACAGACCGACTGAAAGTAGATGATGATATCTGTTATTTTCAGGTCTCTCTCCTCCTCCAGGTGTGCCAAGACCCCAGTGCGGAAGAAGATCTTACTCTGCCCGATCCGGAAGAGGTTTGCGTCAAGCTCCAAGGCTCGAATCTACAGATCAGATTGTTAGTTGATACTTAGCATTTGGCAGATGCAAAACTTCTGATGCTGGTTTTTCTATAATGGATATCAGTAAAAAAATAAATTAAAAAATGAAACTATAGAAAAAACATACAAATAATGACATCATTAAAGTGCACCTTTAATTGTATATTTTTTCTTTAATTCAATTATGAAAAATATATAAACAAATTTTATCATTATAATAAAGCTTTTTGGAGAAATGCATTATTTCGGCCAATTATTGATGAAGCTTATTTTTCTTAAAGTTAAATTTGGATAAACTAATTTTAATTCTGAAAAAAAAATATTTTTAATGTAGTGCAAGACAAATTTATTTGTAAAATGATAGAAATAAATGTTTAAAACGATTAAACTACTATTCAAATGTTTAGGTCAGTACGTCTCATGCTTATCAGTTCTGCTTTTATTTGATAGAAAAAATAAAGTAAAAGTAGTAATATCGTGAAACATTATTATAATTTAAGACAATTATTTTCAAATTTTTTCCGGATGTTTTTTCAGTATCACATGATTCTTCAGGTATTATTCTAATAGGCTGATTTAGTGTGTAAGAATTTTTTATTATTATTATCAATGTTAATAGTATTGTAGATTTTTTTTGGGACTTTATTTACAGGATTATTTGATGACTAGAGTTCAAAGGAACTGCATTTATTTAAAATAGAAAATAAAAACAATTGATTACACTTTTGATCAAATAAATGTGTTCTTGCTGAATAAAAATCAAACTTTTGAACAGTAGAGTTTGTTCTTATGAAGCATTTATAATAATATAATAATACACTGGTTTTTTTACTATTTTGATTTAATCATATTTTGGTCCTTTGCATGAAACTTGATGAATAAAGTACTGGTCAACCTCATCTGTTAGTCATCTTAAGAAATCTTACCATTCTCTCACAAGCCTGTTTGCCGTCCATAAAACCTTTGGGGATTGCATTAGGCGTGAGGATCTCGTATCTGAGAGGAAAACAGATAGAACAGTCTTATCACTGATAAAATATACCACGCATCTGAATGAGATTCCTGAAACGCACCTCTGTCTGAACTCCTGGAAGACAATACGGTTAGGGAACCCCTGCCTGCAGATCCGGATCCCTTCTAGAACTCCATTACACCTCAGCTGTTCCAGAACCAGATGGGGCTCCAGTTTACCAGCCTAACAGAGAAGAACACAATGACAATGAGGTGCATAGTGTATATACATCTATATGTATATACATTAATCTCTTTTATCTAGGGACAAATGTCACTTACTCTTTTCTCGTGATTGGGGATGATACAGCGGACGAAGTTGGGGTTGGTGTTCCTTAGTGTGGCCATGAGTTTTGTGAGGGACTCTTTATAGAGCTGACCCACAGTGCGGAACATGCCCTTCTTGGTCTTATATGTAGCCCCAAAAGCAGTCTCATTCATCCCTGCCACCTGGTCCAAACCAACAATACGGTCCACTACCATGAAGAGTGAGAAAAAGAACAAAAAGATACCAACCGGTTAGATTGATTATCAAAGTATTTACAGATACAGTTAAAAAAAAATCAAACTAAAAGAGTGACAGGGCACAGCCAAATCATGTGAAGATGGAAGAGGGATATCTACAACTAAAGCTCTAATTTAACCACACCAAGCAGAAGGTCAAAATACGCTGTGTATTTTTTGTATTCTTACAAAGACCATTTAAAAAAAAAAAGTCCTTTAATTCTTTCATTCCTATAATCGTCGCATCCTACACAAAATCTTAAATAACTTTTAGGAAGTAGTACAGTGTATTTTGACTCAATGTCACAAGATCAGACAGCCAATTCAAGAGCCAATGGCCCCTACTACGCCAGCGGGACCAGTGCTAGGCAAATGGAGACATGAAACAGATGAAGAGTGCCAAGGATAAGACTACAACTATAAACAAGCTCAAGCTGCAAAAGAAAGAAAATGGAAGGGTGAACCTCAAAACCTGTCAAGATCATGTCCAGGACATATTTCAGCAGATGTTAATTCAGCAGGATTCAGTCAGTTCTTTCAGTGAAAGATTCATCAGACAGATTTAAAGCAGTAATTTGTTACTGAACTCCTCTCGAACGTTTAATTTTCACCTGCTTGTGAATTAGACTACACTGTATTAATCTTTGCATGTAGCCCATATTTACAACTCTAGGAGAACCTGATTTATTTTGTGCCGAGAAGTAATTTTAGCAATGGCAGTGTAGTAAAGAGTGCTTTTTAAGTTCTTATTTCATTCTATTTACAAAAGAATTGAAAAAGATATTTTGCGAAGGTGTTTCCACCAAGTAAATGTTTCCACCTCAGTTCTCATTAATGAAATGCAGAACAACACAATTCAGAATGTTAGTGTAATACAAAAAAAAGTTTGTTGTAAAGTACCGATACAGTACATTGTGTAAATATTTGTTGTAGTATGATTAATAAAACGAATCATAGTTTTGCAGCTATTTTTACACTACAACATAAATGAGATTCAAACCAGAATCAACAACAAAAATAAATTCTAAATAAAAACTGATAATTAGAACTGAGGTCTTTTTTCTTTTTTTCTTTTTGAAATGTGACCCAGACATGTACATTAAGTTCTCCAAGTAATGTTACTTAAAATGTTTCCTTTCAGCCACTGATTAAATCAATGTTAATAAATCTGCTAAGCAATAAACAAGATTACTTTCACACATTTGGGTCCAATAACAGTGCAATAAGACAAAACAAGTCAAATTTAAATCACTCAACACACAAGTAATCAGAAACTACATTAAGAGTTCAGATGCAAAAGCCTCATAGTGCCATCTGAAATTTTCATCTAAAATTAGCATTTTTATCAGGCTCCTATATTTATTTTAATTTATTTAACTTTAATTGCATAGTAAAGGACCTATACATTGGCAAGTAAAATTCCTGAACTAAACATAGGGGCCTTATAAAACAAAATTTCAGAGGCATTTAGAGGCTTTTGCATCTGAACTTTTTACATATTCATTTTGATTAATTGGGGGCTGGTAAAGTTTAACTACTGGTGCTAGATTTCTCGATCTCGCAGAGTTCCTGTAAATGTCATTCTTAAAAACCACTTCCAAGTAATGTTCTGTTCATATTGTGGCTCCTGACGTGACTTCCGCTACCTCCGTGGAGAATTTACTGAGCTGTCAGTGTTGACTGGCACAGGCTGAGCCAGTCATTTGGATTCCAGTGAAACAAGACGTGTATTGTTCCATGTTCCCTGCCGGAGACACTACAGAATTCCTCCACCCCTCACCCAAACTCCATCTCCCTCACACGGCCTATCAAATCACCATCTGACACTCAAAACAAACAAGTTGTCTGACCGCAAGAGCCAAGGGCATAAGCCTCCGTACCACACATAGTGCTCTGTCTGCTGAAAACTAGGCTGTGTTTGAGGCAATCTCATGATAACCAGGTCAGGTCATATTTCACTGTGAAATGAAATAGTAATAATAATAATAATAATAATAATAAAAAGGAAGTAATATTTAGCATCGACTCCATTTTAGGACAATTTTTTTAATAAAAATTAAGCAGATTTTCACCCACAATTGTCATTATAATAATTAGGGCTGCACAATGTGTCGTTTAAGCATCAATATCGCGATGTACGAATCCACGATAGTCACATCACAGGATGTGCATTGCAGGCTGCCGTAGTTGATCCGTTATTCATTAACTGTACGGGCCAGCTGCTCACCGGCCCTTGACGAATGTGATTCGCTGATTAATTACACAGCTTAACCATCATAGAGTGAAAGTTTATGATTTGCATGTGTTTTTAAGTCCTGTCAGTTTAACAGGGCAGAGAGAGAGAGAGAGAGAGAGAGAGAGAGAGAGAGAGAGAGAGAGAGTGTGAGCGAGAAAGAGCAGGAGAGAGAGAGAGAGAGAGAGAGAGAGAGAGAGAGAGAGAGAGAGAGTGTGAGCGAGAAAGAGCAGGAGAGAGAGAGAGAGAGAGAGCACGAGCCCTGGCCGCACGATCACAGTCTTCAAACAATCTTGCTTTCTCTCCCTCGTGCATATTAATCAATTGACACGATGGTGTCGATGTTTAAATCATTTAAAATGAGAATGTAAGTGTGCTCATCCCATTTTTGTAAGAAAAAATTTGATTAGATTCACATCGCAATATATATCGCAGAAAAATAAAATATCGCAATTTAATTTTTTACCAATATCATGCAGCCCTAGTGAAAATGTTTTGTAAATAACCATTTAAAAACTAAAATTATTAATTACTTTAAGACAGCCTCAAGACAATAGTGCTTCCACCAACTTGAGTACAAGTCCCAATTATCATAGAATTTGATTTTGTGATGAAATATGAACCAGACATGTTCTTGACAAGTTCTGTGAATCAAATAGGTGTAATAATGATTTGACACTTTTACAATTTTTTTTAACTATGAAATAACAATGAGAATATTTAGGGGTGTGAAGTTATCAAAATTGCTGAAAGGCGCTCAAAAGAACAAGCAGGGCCCTAATCCTTGTAGCCAGCCTAGAGTTACCCAGAGTGTCAGTACTCTGTATTAAGTCACTATGCACATGCGGTCCTTTTTCATGCAATCTTCATTCATGGTCAGTTTGGGCCTCCTAATGAATCAGCCAAGTCAAGCTTCCGTCCGAATGGATCCAGCTAACTCTAAAGTTAGCCAGCTAGAGGGACCAGGGCCCAGGTCTACAAGCCATGGGAGTGTTTGAAAGTACACAATGCGCTGGTAAGCAGAGACCTACAGCATCGTATACCTTCACCTGGCGATTCATGGAGACTAGAGACATCATAAAAAGATGCTCTTTGGATATTCTGAATCTCTATGGTCGAGAGACAGAGAAAAGGGGCAAAGGGGGGATAAACAAGAAAATAAGCCAAATAAAATAGTAGTAGTAGAATACAGCTAGCACATAAAAGACATAAACGTTACTAAACACACTGGTTAGTGCTGTGCTACACAAGTGAGAATAAGCAAAAGTCTTCATTTGATATGCACTAGTTTCTGTTTTTGGATATGTGTAATAAATGAAACATTTTAAGATCCTGCTGATCGATCGAAGCACACACATTTTATTTTGTATCTATTCTGAGAAATTATTTTGCCACAATATTATAATTGTACATAAAATGTGCATTATGTTAATTAACATGCATTTTTGCATTACTTTATACATCTTCACTGCTTTAATCTGTAAATAATGTAAAGCATCCCTGCTTATAACTACAGTGCAAATATATCTATTGTGAAATCAACCGTATAAAATATTTGTGTCGAGCCACAGAAGTGCATGACAAGCTCTTTTTACAAGACACACAAGACGTGAAACTGAAGATTGAAAACAACAGTCACTTTTTTCTCAGAGTGGGAGGGTAGGACCATAAAAACGAGCCGCTTAACAGTTTCATGTGTCAGAGAATCTGAAAGGCACTCGAGAAGAAAACAGCTTACCATCCTTCCACAGTTCAGCCACAAACTTATCCGTGGACTGGTGCAGGAGTGTGGCTACATTGTCATTTAGAGGGTCCATGTTCTTCATCAACCATTCATCTGCCTTATAGTCGACCTGTAAAAGAGAAATAAACGGTACATTAACAACCTCGAGATGGGTAGGATGGAATTAAGCCAGGATTGATTCAATCTGGAAAGTTTAATTTAAGAGGTATTGCATGCAGTTCAGCGGTTGTTGGCTGTTCGCATGGCATTATGTAACTACTGAAAGTGGTCAAGTATAAATCAATGCACTATTTTACTTTTCTCAAACAGGAAACAAAGCAAACTCTTATTTTCTGGCTTTTAACCCAAACATAGCTCAAAGGTAAAGAAATATCACAAGTTCCTCATTTCATGAAGTGTCAAGTTTCTATTGCAAACAGCTCACTGATCTGAAACAGATGTGGCCTATGGTTAACACATACCACAGCTGGATGCTGCTACCCTTGAAAGACATCAACACAACATTTCCCTGCAAGCCAGTATGACCTGACTTAATCCAATTACCTAAGGTTACGATGTATTCCGGGTTTCTTTTAAACAGTAACAAAAGTAACATAATTATTACAAACATCACTGGACTGAAGTACAAGCTCCGAACCCAACAGCTATGTGTAAATACATAAATCTGAATGCAGACATACCCTGCCAGCATAGTGAATGATGCAGAAATCGGCTTTGTCCTTCAGCTGCCGTGGTTTCTGGAACTTGCCGTGAGTGCCTTGCTCCTGCACCAGTTTGTCCACAAAGGTTTTATCAGTGGCTTTTGGAAACCAGCATTCCTCGTCCAACAGAGCCAACACACCGGGAGGATTTGCCTGGGAATGGCACCACAAAAGAGATCCAAACAATTGAAAGAAAAGCCAACAGAAGGCACTTAAAGATTTCTCTACTTCCACAGTATTTACTTTAAATTCTGTAAATGCTCTGTGTAGAAAACATTTCCATCAACTCGGAAAAATAAAATACTATCATGGTTGAGGTGAGAGCTCACCGGTCTCTCAATGAGGTCAATGCAAGGCTGCAGGTCGAGGCCGAAGTCAATGAAGCTCCATTCGATGCCTTCACGCTGGTACTCCTCCTGCTCCAGGATGAACATGGTGTGGTTGAACAGCTGCTGAAGCTTCTCATTGGTGTAGTTGATGCAGAGCTGCTCAAAAGAGTTCAGCTGCCAAGAGATGGAGAGGGCAAAAGAATATAATCAAACTGCTTTTGTCCATAACATAGTCCCAGAACAGGCATAATTGATTCTTTAACAAATATCAGTATCTTCAATATCAATGGATATCCATGACAATCACTTTTTATTTCATCCTGACAATACCATAATTATTTAACTCAGTTAAGCAGATGCATCTTTTCCAGTCTCCATACCAGCACCAAGGTAGCAACATCCTCCAGCACAACCTGAAGGAAGAAACCTTCTTAAAAGGCACAATGATTAGGGCCCCATGATTTTTTCCTTCAAAATTCTGGTCTGTTTTTTTCCTCCCATTCTGTTTTAATTGTATAATTACATTTCAGTAATCATAAATGCATGTCTAATTATCTGAAATCATGACACTTACAAAATTTAACAACCAGTTATTAAAAGTACTAAAAGTTGTATTTTTTTTTTATTCCCTGAATAGAAACCCTGCTGTTTTGTACGATCATTGTTTTGAACAACCCACCAAATCTGTGGTATGTGATATGCCTAAAATCTATGTTAAACTATACACAAATAAAAACTTGTCCCAAACAATATCACTTCATAAACAACACCTACAGAATTGCCTTCATTTGAAAAAACATCCTACTGTAGCATCGTGACCTCTGATTCGTTGCAGTATAGTAATTAACATCTATGATTTAATATCTATGGCTACGTTCACACTACAGGGCTTAATGCTCAATTCCGATTTTTTGAAAAAATTAGATTTTTTTTTTGCAAGGCCGTTCACATTTCCAATTAAATGCAACCTTTTGTGATCTCCTTTGTGAACGTGAAATGACCCAGAAGTGACCCGCATGTGCAGAAGTGTACTCAACGGTGAACGACGTCACTCATTGTTTGTGGAAGTAGCTAACGTTAAACATGGATGTCAACAACAGTGTAGTCAACAGCGGATCTCTTTTTGCAATATTAAAGTTATTTTCCCAACGGAGCCAGCACAATTACAATCTTTTCGTTTTAAGAAGAAAATTAAAAACAAGGAGGAAAGCAAGGTTTTTGGCCATGGCGTTTTGTGGAGCAGTGTTAGCAACGTCGGTACAGAGAAAACGTGTGGGTGCGGAGTCGCAGGAGAACGTAGCCTATGAGACAGCTGAGCACTAAATCAGAGGAAGCCGCACCTGGAATATCTCAAAGCCAGCAATGTCCAGGATGCCAATGAAGGAAGCTCCCTGGCGCTTGGTCCTGTCCAGAGCTTTATTAATGCGGTGAACAAGCCAGCGGAACAACCTTTCGTATGTGGCCTTGGCCAGTGCTTCCACAGCAAAGTCAGCCTAGTCAGAAGAACAGAGACAGGATCAGACAGAGGGAAAAAGATGACAAACCTTACTTTTGAAAAAATATGAAACATAATATATGATCACACTATTATTACACAGATACAAAAGTAGGGTTGGGTATCAAGAATTCTAAAATTCTATTTTAGAACCAGTTCCAAATTTCCAAGAAACCGTGAATTCAATAGAATAATATATTTTTTTCCTAATTGGAATAGATAAGCAGAATCAGAATAGCTCAAATTAAAATGATACCCAACCCTAAAAATGGTATGCAAAACCTGAAAGATTCCTTTAGAGGAAGTTATTGAAAATTAAATAGCACTTATTATTTTCCAAACAGGTTTCCCAAACACGTCTCATCTGCAGAATCTGAACAGTTATGATGACATTTTAATGACAGGAGACTAGCAGCCTATTGTTGTAAATGGACAGAGTGGTAAAAAGAAAATGTGAAAAGAACAAAATGACTGCAATGGTCTACAATCAGGTCTGACAGGTTCCAAAAGTTAAAACACTAATGAAAAGCTGCATAGCTGAGAGGGTGGGTGATCTGACAGATATACAGTGGAGAACTGAATGGTTTTTTACCTGTTCTTTAGTTTGGGCTTTTTGTACATAGTCTCTTCCCACTTTGATTCTTGGAGACAGGATGGCACGTGTGAACTCCATGACATTCATTCCAAGCAGATGGCAAAGCTTTTGAGCAGCTGAGACACACACACACACACACACACACACAAAAAACACACACACACAGTTGTTCACAAAATGCTCCTCTAATGCAAGCTGACCAAAAATGGTGATATTCTTTGTCGATTTAAAGGATTTCCCCTATGAGCTTAAATGGTGGTGAGAGAAGTTATTATGGGACATTTTTGCTCATGAGTATTAGGTATTTCAAATAAGTCAGGTCGTTATTGCAATTTACTGACTTCTAAACCCTTGCATACCATTTAGCAGCCAAACAAACCCCTTTAGGACCACCAGCGCGACTAACTTTACAGCTTCAAGTCGTGAGTGACTTGAACGGATGAAAGTGATGATAAAAACAAATTAATCAAAATGCCAGTGGAGTAAGCTTGCTGGAATGCATCATGACGGTAAAACAGTCATTTTTGGGGCTCTTACGTAAACATGTTTGATTTAACGCAACTTAGCACAACTATTCTGTTATTTTCTTTTAATATGAAACATATCTTAAAACCATTCAAACTGTCATCATGGGAGCCCAAGAGAAGTCCAATGGGTAATTTGTCAAAACAGAGCAGAGGAGAACTGCACAAAAACATCTGGTGCAGATTGGAGGTTAGTCTGGAAACTGAACACACTTTCATGCTAATGCACTGCCAAAGGATTTACAGAGTTATTTAAGTACGTCACATAATACATTAGATTTCCATTACTGAAAAATAAGAAACATTATCTCTGTGCTAAAATAAGGCATTATGAATTTTTGAAATGTGATGTGTACCTGTGTTTTCTGGCATAGAGGCCTGGTCGGTGTTTCTCTCCTTCTTGAATACGATGTTACCAAACTGCAGGACTGCTGATACCACCTTGAGCATCGCTGCAGCGAAAAAAAAAGAAAAAAAGGACAAGACTGTCAACAGTATGTGGCATTAAATATTTTTGGAAGGTCAATGTCCTGCAGTGTGGCTTATACTCAATATAAAACCAGCATTTTGTTGATTCTTGTATACTTTTTAGGGATATCAAATGATTATAACATCTGATTAACTTTTTTTCCATATTTATCATTTTTGTTTCATTTTAAGCGTTCATATATTCAGATATAAGAATGAGGTCTACATAAATAAACTGGACAGGCAGATTTATGCCCTCAAAACAACTATTTCTGAATGGCATCAAATTAAAAAGTAAATGTTATGTAATAGAATTGAACAATAAAATAACCTGAAATAAAATAATAGCCATCCTTTATGCACTTAATCATACATAGAATTCTGTAAGCTGTCCTGGTTTTTGCAACATATTGAGCAGTGTTTCACTCATGGGTAATATGACTTACTGAGTTTCAATAATAATTATATTGTATCAAGAGAATGGAAATGACTTTCTTTAAACATCAATTTGGGTTTAATTTATATATAAATAATCTGTAAAATAAATCATGTATGTGTAAGCAATTTTTGCACTCATTAATGGAGAGACTAGAAGAGACTCTTGTTCTGTGAATTCCCTGACCATTTTGAATGCCACAGAGAAGGCAATGTGTTTTATGATGATTTACTAGTATGCAGGTATAAAACAGCTGTAAATATACAATGTAGTAGAGGCGTGTTTGTTCCTTGTACGCTCACATAAGATTTCATCGTGGGAGAAGCTCATAATATGCATGGCTTCCATGGTCTCTTGGAAATTGTCCTTGTCCTGTTGGCCAGGAATGGAAATGTTACCGTTGGAGAGGAAGCGGTAGTTATTGAAGCCCTCCAGGAGTAGATCAGCTGCCAGAACAACAAGAGCATTAGTAACACTGCTGCAATCTTCTCTAGACACCAGACTGCACCATATTCTCCATAATCACTCTGATGCCTTCACACATCAGCTGGGTTTCCATCCAAAGTTGCAAATTGAGCTTATGCACACAAGACATTTGTGAATAAGCACCTTTTCCATCCAACGTGTCAGAGAGAACCAAAATCATCAGTTCCTGAAACATGGGCACTAAATATCACTAAGTAGTAGAAGCCACTGAATATAATCATTTTCATATATAATAAATTACTTGTGCCTCAGAGCGAGCAAACAAAACACAATAAATGCAGTCTTTGCTTTCGGAGGTGGATGCTGCTGTGTTTAAGACAGTTTTGGGAAACTTTTTTGGGAAAAAAAATTAACTTTTTTTTGTTTCTGTCACTCGCTTCTTATACGATGCTTACTTGATCATTGCTAAAAACTGACTAAAAATCTTAAAAGCATGCACATAGAAATACTCACTTCTTAGATGTTCTCCAGCACCGGCCAGCAGCTGGTAGAAGACATGGAAGGTGCGTTCATCTTTGGCTTGGCGAATGGCCCTGGACTTTTCAAGAAGATCTTATGATGGAGTTAAGGGCAAGCAAAGTCCATTTTACAGCTCATTACAGCTTTTCAGTTTATATCAAATCACAGCTGTACAGATTTTTGTGGCACTTAAATGTGACATTTAAATATCAAAACTAATTTACTAATATTTTTAAATTGTTTGATTAGATTTTTCTTAGTAAAATAAAATTAAAAAATTCTGACACTTACATCAAAACTTTTTAAAGTAGTTTCACTTTTACAAAAGTCCATAAAAAGTCAATTTGCATACATTTACCTCTGCTGAAAAATAAAGACACACAGAAATTCATCCATTTCATTTGATCTTACAGCTGTTTGTGGCATTGCTTAAATGTAATGAAATGATTATCAGATTAGGATACAGGTTTCGATGTTGGCCCCTACAATGTAACCAGTTACATCAAAATTGATGCGGATGAACTTGCCCTGTGAAAAAAAAAAAATTAAGATGTGTATTTTTTTCTATGATGCTTATACTGGTCATGCTTCATAAACCATACCATTGCATTCCAACTATTATCATATGTAGACCCAGTCAACATTTCTAAGAATCCATTTTGACAGATGGTTGTCTCTTTACCGTTTTAACAGAAGGGCTTATGCATGCATGATATCCAGCACATTTACAGCGATATCGTTGACTTGTTTGCAAATTATTGCACAGATACTATTTAAACTGAACTGAGATGATGACATCACTGAATTCAGTGATGAACTGCCTTTAACTGTCATTTTGCATTATTGACACACTGTTTTCCTAATTAATGTTGTTCAGTTGATTTGACGCAATCTTTTTTGTTTAAAGCGCGTTATAAATAAAGGTGACTGAAATGTTTAAACAGTTCTACTTAAAAGAAATATGTACTTAAAGCACGTGTAAAAGGCTAACAAACATGCTTATTTGCAGCAAATCCCATCAAAATAATTACCTAAAGGAAGAAACAAATCCCTCTGTGGCTGCCGATTTATTTGTATGCTTAAAAGCTTTCTGCTGACTTAAACGCATGCCAGCAAAAACTCAGCTGGCGAGAGGAGCTGATGCAAGACAGATGCTTAGCTCTTTCAGATTGTGAGTGTGTACCTACATGGCCCTTTCCAGATAGTACATGCAGAGTAAAAAATGTAATAAATGTCATTATAACGTAATAAACAAAATTAGTAAAGTATAAATGTCATTGTCAAAATGTGAAAAGAATGTAATAAAATGTTGTGGCTAAACTAAATTTTCTGAAGTTTTAACAGAGGTGTAAATCCATTATATTTAAGTGGTTTATTTTGAGCTATTTTTGCGCTGTTTTTGTCACCCCTTTTTTTATAATAATTATTCACCACAACATTTGTTGATTTCCTATGAAAGACGGTTTAAATTCTGAGATTCTGGCTTTAAATATTTTCTATAGATCTTGATTTTTCGACACGCAGTTTTGTGTTACTGGCATTTATGGGCTTCCTGACACAACCGATCAAATGTCTTACATAAACACCGCAAAGTAATTGGCCCAAAAAGTTATCACAATAAAAAAATTTATTTCAGTTGATATCGATAATTATCACGATAAATGTCAAATCCTTATTTCTTTCAAATTTAAAGCCAAATTTTTGCTCACAAGTGAAAGTTGTAGAAACCAGACTATTAATTGTGGTTTTAAACTACTCTTTATTGTCTGTACATGACGGACACATTCTTGAATTCTTTACACTTTTCCAGTCATTTTTCCTAAAAATAAAACTTCTTCGATTCTTCATGTGCTAACGGGTGATATTGTTTCAAGTTCATTTAATAGGGTTGTGTTGCCTGACTTTGATGGCACATATCTTCGGCACAGTTTGAAGTGCAGGCTGCAATATTAACAATATGACAATAATATGACCGTTGACTGTAGTAGGCTAGACGCTTGAGTAAGAATGCAGATGTACATTTATGTTCATTAACAAAAATAGTTGCATGTAGATATTGTAACCGCCTCTTTTTTATGATAAAATTTAAATATGATATTGTTTATATATGTATATATTCATATTATTCCATGTAATAGTGAACTGCAGCTTGCAATTGTGGACAGCATTGCTGGATTCAACCCATGAGAGTGAAATAAAACTGTCTGAATCCAAAGACGCTGTTGTTTTGTCTGTCTCCCCTCTTCCCTCTCCACTTTAGCAGTATGTTTTAAAACTGTGATGAGAACTAAACAGTGCTGAAACAGCATTTCAAGACCCTTTAAATTAATGTTACAGAACAAAAAACAGAGATGGAAGAATAAGATCAGACTTAATAGACCAACTTACAAAGCGTGAAGAGTTGTCGTTTTTTACTGTCTTGGCATTCCCAAAGGATTCCAAAATAGGGTTTGCCTGCAGGAGTTGACGCTCTAACTCTCCCTGTAATGCACAAGTCACGGATTAGAAATACCAATTATAAAAACATATGATCATATGAAGTTTCATAAAAGAACAGATACAAAATGAACATCAAAGTTCAAAGGAAGGGTGCATAACTAAATAACCATAAAATAGTGTTTGTGAAATCTTGAAAAGAAACCCAGTGAAAATGTTCTACCTAACAGAAATAAAACAGAGCGAAAGGAAAGATAAATATTTTTGTATTTTACAAACCTTTGAGCATATTTTACTTTAGAAGAGCATACTGCAGATCACCTTGGGTTAGTCTGTACCATTAGTAAAGGCTTTTTAACATCCCCTTTTTAACTCGCATAATTATTGGAGTGGGATGACTAAACTTAAACTTAAAAGCGTTAGTTCACCCAAAAATGTTGTCATCAATTACTCACCCTTATGTCGTTCCAAACCTCTAATACCTTTGTTCAACTTCAAATTGAGATATTTTTGATGAAATCCGTAAGCTTTCTGACCCAGCATAGACAACAACACAACTACCATGTTCAAAAACATCCACATGCGCTGCGCCTTGTTTACAAGAAGAGGAATACAAATGCATGCGTCATGCTACTGTTGTGAAGGCACATCAAAGACTGGCACAGAAGAGAAGAAACTGTTGAATAAAGTGGTTATTTTAGTTTTCTTTGTGCACAAAAAGTATTCTCATAGCTTCGCAAAATTAAGGTTGAACCTATTTTAACAATGTTCTTACTACCTTTCTGGCCCTTGAATGTGGTAGTTGCATTGCTGTCTATGGAGGATCAGAAAGCTCTCGGATTTCATTAAAAATATCTTAATTTGTGTTTCGAAGATGAACAAAGATAATACGGGTTTGGAGCGAAATTAATGATAGACTGCTCATTTGTGGTTGAACTATCCCTTTAAATGTTCCATATCATCCTGATCACAAATACCATTTATTTACAGCATTATTCACAGGATTTTGTTGAGATGGTGTAGCAAATCCAAATCCGTAGCTTCCCTCAAACCAGAAGCAGATAAAAATACACTAACCTACAAACCTAATTAAAGCAAATTCTCACTGACTGCCTGAAATACAGGAGGATTTGGAAAGAAACTTCTCAGTCACACTTTATTTTAGGGTCCAATTCACACTATTAACTAACCATTAACTATAATTTTTGCCTCAATAAACTCCTTATTTTTATGCTTATAGTCTATAAGGTAGTTGTTAAGTTTAGGGAATTGGGTAGGATTATGGATATCATGCATTATATGTACTTTATAAGCACTAATAAACAGCCAATATGTTAATAATAGACATGTTAATAAGCAACTAGTTATCAGTGTGAATTGGACCCTATACTAAAGTGTTACCAACTCCTCAAATTAGCAATGACAGATGCCCAAAGCCCCACTGTTCCACACCCCAGAGCTAGTCTGCATCACAGCTCCCCGAGCAACAAATCTGGGACATCCACCCCCTTACATCCTCTAGCCACTCTCAGTGTTGTCCACGTCCACCTGATAGGAAGTTTAGACAGGTGGCCCATGGTGTTCTTGCTGTTGTCACCAGACAGGAACACATCACGGCATAATATTAGTGTATATAGTCCAGAGATTTTTGAGGTTTAAAGATTTAACATTTTCATGCTTATGCAAATGTAATATTATAAATAGCGTATAAATAACTGTTGAACAGTTGCTGAATTGTTTAAACATAAATGGGTGTATATGAGAGACAGACCAAAGTCTAAATGATGAATAAACTAAACTAAAGTCATAATGATGAATTTTTAAAAAGCCTTAGTGATGAAACTTCGTACAAGCTGTAACAAGTTTTGCTTCCATTTCTTAACAGATGATAAATTAACTATTGAAGTAGTACAACAAAATTGCAGTAGTAATGACAAGTTCTAGCAAATGAAGGGCAGAAAAGACTGTCAGAAAGGTATTTTCATCATTATAGAAGGTATGCCAAAAACTACTGGAATTTGAGCTCCTTTTTGTAACAGAGCTCTTTGTAAATGGACATTCCAGAACTTTCCAACTGCACGGATGGAGCAGAGTAACATGTGATTTAAGAAATGGGAATTCAGCACTGTGACCACTGTACCATCATGCACTATTTTTAAATACAGCACAGTGTGAAGTTTTATAGACGTGAATTACTTGACATCACCTTCAAAAGTAAAGTAAATTTGAACAGAAGAGAACTAAGAGAACAGAAAAAATGATTAAGCAAGCAGATGTTATATGGAAGAATGAAAAGCCACTAGTAAAAACAAATAAAAGAAGAGAGAGTAAAATGAAAAAAAAAAGACAGTTTTCTATGCCCAAAGAATGGTGTGATATTTATATATATATATACAAAAGGAATAAAACAAGGGACTACAAACTACTCACATAAAACAGGATTCCCTTCTGTCATCAAATAATTATCATGGAAACAGAGGTGTTAATGTCACATAGAGAGAAACACACAACAGACAAAACACACACAAGCTAGGGTGATTTAAAAGCGGAACAAAATGTGTTGTGAATTTATGTGAAAGACGCACTAGAATGGTTTAGAATGTTGTCAGTGTAAATAACAATACTGACCATTAATTTGCTGTTATTTTTGTATCTTATATATCAAGTTAGGTGAACATGATCAGGTTTTTACTTCCATACAACTATGAAAATGACATTAAAATGTCAGATTTCCCATCATGTGAATATATCACTATGCCCCTAGCTATCTTGACAAGTTAACTAGGTTAATCTCTAATATGTTTTATCCAGCAATAAAGATGGTGAAAATAACCCTTCATATTTTAAAGGATAACGTGCATACATTAAAAACCATTTAGCAAATGTGACAAAATGAGTGCAGACTATTCAAAGAAAACCATAAAAAATATCTCAAAGTTCCGAAAATGTCCCCTCGGTCTGGTTATATTCCATTGGTGTTTTCATAGCAGGTTAGTTTTGCATGCACAAGCAAAGCAGTTATAAAAAGCATAAAGAGAACTTGCCTGGAGTTTGACTGCTTTAGGAGATTCTGGCTGTTTGTATATAATAAACAAATGTAATATGTTAGAAGGCATCAGGGCCACATTCTCCAAGTGTCTTAGACCAGTGGTCCCCAACCCCTGGGCCGTGGATCGGTACCGGTCCGTGCTTCATTTGGTACCGGGCCGCACAAGAAGTAATAAATAATTTACATTAAAGCTGCAGTTGGTAACTTTCGGCGCTCGTGTCTGGCGGAAGAACTTTGTAGCCGGATCTACTTCTCTCTGTTTATATCTATGGCGAGTTACGCAGGTACTGTGCTTCTCTGCAGTGTTTTTTCGGAAATAGTCTCAAATATTAACACTTAATATAGGTTTACCGTAGTGATTCAGGATAAGACAAAAACACGGTTTGTAAAAAGGATTCATGATGTACTCGCTCATTATATATATTTTTTTAATTTTCAACACAAAACAACACTGGCACAACCCTGTGCTGACTGGACCAGAAGAGCCGTGAGTGGTGGATTTTTCCAAAACAAATAACAGAGGTGAAGGTAGAAGTGCGCTGAGCCTATAACGATCTTTTATTTTGAAAAAAAAGGCCGGATGCTCTGTGTTATTTTCATGGATTTTATATTCGTTTTTGTGGTGTATCTTATTTTTAAGGCATGTTTAAATGTCACCATAGCGACCAGAATCAGAGAAAAAAAGTGAATTAGGGTGCAGAGAGGATGTTATTCATGTTATGTTGTTGGCGCGATGTTACGAGGACGCTGCTAATAAAGTTGCATACGAATACACAGTGGATTCATGTTTATTATTATATTTACAATATACCACAGATTTTATGCCAGTCGCATCATTTTATTTTGTTGTATTTATCCGTCACACCTTAAAGCCCGGTCTCTGAAAATATTGTCTGACATAAGGTTGGGGACCACTGTCTTAGACCATGGGACAGATCTGGGCCTTTGGTATGTAGCATATATTTGGCCATGCAAACACATTAAGACCAATGACTACAGCATGTAAAACTCTTCAGCATGCTTTCATACTGTTTTGAAGTTAATATACGTTATCATACATTAAGAGACTGGTAAAACTGCACAAGAATAGCAAACTACAGGCCAGCACTGCAGCCACTAAGATGTTTTCTCAGAATAGGCCCACATGTAATACACACGGTTAAGAGCCAGCAGTTATTACTAGATGATCAGCTAGACAACGTTATCAGAACATTAGAATCAACACACATCACTGTCAATGACATACAAGTGCATGTTATCCACTGATGTCTGTTCATTTAGTTTAAATTACTCTTCCAGTAAAAGCAACCTGATGTCATTATAACTAAGGTGTTTAAAATAAGACATATTACTTGTAAGACATTAAAGAGCTTCAACTGTAAATGCAGTACAGAATAGTTTTAACAAGCTTAACAAGCTATTTGTAAAACACTCTTGAAGAAAGTCAAGATGCCTAAGATGGATGACTAGACTGATGTCTTTGCAAACTTATTTCCCACTCTTTTTTTTTTAAGTGTTACTCAGGACTTCTCAATTTTTTTCTATTCTGTTATCTTATGTAAATAATTAACTGAAAATATGTAGTTACAGTATGTTGCTTTTTCATCTAATTAACTAGTTTTTAACCTCCAAGCCAACACATCCTTCCCTTGATTCTGTGAATGGCAGAGAGAAAGGTAACTCACCGGAATGTTGTGGTCCTTTTTTCCTTTGTGAGAGGATGCAACGTGAGCCAGGTACTGGATTACTTTTTTGGTGTTTTCTGTCTTTCCAGCACCTGATTCCCCTCTGCGAGAGAAAATTCCAATCAAAAGCAAACATAAAACTATCATTACAATAATAAAATACCAAAATAAAATAAAACACAACAGATTGGGTAGATATGTATTTGAATTCCACAAACTAAATTAAGCATCAGGATACATCCTGTATCACAGGTCTGCTGTTTGTTTTTTCAGCTGCAGTTCCTCTCAGCAGCTAGGACACTGGGTGAGGAGAATTTGGTCTATAGTGCTGGTGCATTACACAATGGTCTTCATTAAGTGAACATTGGAAGTCTTATATAATATTACTGACATACATAATGTGTTTCAATGACTTTATAACACAATGATATGGATGCAAGAAACACTGTTCTTCAAAGATCTGATTAAAAAAAATGTATTCTCCCCAATCTGCCCATAAATGGTTAAAAAGTCTTTAGAAAGACACAGCCAAAGATTTTCCAAAAAAACCTGAAGTCATTCACTTACTGCTTCAATCAATGAAATATAACATTAAAATCTCATGCAAACAGTAACCCACACAAACTATGTCTGTGTATTAAAAACACCCCATAACAGGGTATTTCCACCTCCATGCTTTACTGTAGGAATGCTGTTATTTGGATGGTGAGCTGTATTGCATTTCTGTCAGACTGTTTGGTGTTGAGGCCAATAATTCAAATTAATTTCTTAATAATAGACTCCTCGGGGCTTCTAGGCATTGATAAAGCCTTTACATTTTTTTGTATCAAATCTCCTGACTTGTGCCTGTCCACAACTTTATCCCGGAGATCTTTTGACATTGCCAGGCCACCCATAGTTGACTGTTTGCTTCAGTTGCACTACCAATGACTGAAATGCTTCAGGAAAGCTCTTTTCATGCTGAGCCAATCCAAATGACCACAGCTGAACACAGCTAAAAATCAGCTTTGCGTTCCACTGAGTAGGGTATCAACTACACCTTATTGAGTAACTAGTCGTTTTCAGGACGGGGTTATCCTTTTTCCAACTCAGTGATTCTATTTTTTTATGACATTTGTCTGTCTTAAGATAAAACATTCAACTTATGCAATGTCAGAGTATTTTTTGAGAACTTCAAATGCAATTATAATACAGATATGTTATAACAAAATAATTTGTAAAAAAAACTATATATGCATTGACATTACGAACAGCTCACAATAAAACTCTCTCAATAAAGTTAAAACCCTTAAAAGTACCCCAGCTACAGCAATAGATGATTAGACACAAAAGATGATCTTTGCCAAAAGCAATGCTTCCCAAAGATTATTGAGATTAAGATGTCATATATGTCTATTTTCTAAAAGCACCTGTCAAAACGTATTCCATTCTGAAGAAAACTGTTATCCTTATGTTGCTCAAATATAGCAAGACCTACTAGTAAGAATTTACTAGAAGATTCTGTAAAACACTAAAGGATCTCATGCTCCAATAACGATAATAAAAAGCATAATAAAAGTAGTGTGTATGACTTGTGCCCTATATTCAGTTTTCTGAAGCCATGAATTTTCCTCATTTATATTCTATAGGAAAGACAAGCTGGACAGAATTTAAAGGGATAGTTCACCCAAAAATGAAAATGTTATGTTCGTCTGCTTACCCCCAGATGTATCCAAGATGTAGGTGACTTTGTTTCTTCAGTAGAACACAAAGATTTTCAATTCAAACTGTTAATATAATGTAAGTGAATGGGAATCAGGGCTTTAAGAGTCAAAAAAACATACACAATACCAAATTAAACCCTGTGGCTCAGGATGATACACTGATGTGTAAAGACACGAAACAATCGGTCTGTGCAAGAAACAGAACAGTATTTATACCGTTTTTACCTCTGAATCACTGCAATGTCAGAACTGTCCTATAGGTGGTGGTAATGCACTTATAAGTCTTCGAACTGTCATAAAGCAAGAAGAAGACACGTCATGTGCTGGTTGAAGATGACGTGAACGCGCTCAGTATAGTTCAGACTAGTGATGCATGGGTCGTCTCATAACCCACGGCCCACGCAGGTAACCCACCGGTTGGGTTGGGGCGGGTAAAGAAATTGCCAATTTATTTGAGGGGCAGGTTGAGGCGGGTCATTAAAAACAAAATGAAAAAATCCACATATGTTGTGTGCAATTCCCTATATTTAATATTTGGAATATCCATTTTCATATTGTATTAAGTTCTTTGATAAGGTTACATTATCAACGTAACGTAGCAACGTAGCAACGTAACTTGCGTGATGTCCCCGATGCGCAGGTCGTCTCATTACCCGTGGACTCCGCGGATCGGGTTGGGGCGGTTAAAGAAATTTTATGTTATTTGCGGGGCGGGACAAATAATTTCATGAAAACGGGACCCGTGGGTTGGAAAAAAACTACTTGTGCATCACTACTTCAGACATTAAAGTGAATCAAGAGGTAAAACACGATATAAATACTGTTCAGTTCCTTGCACAGACCGTTTTTGTTTTGTTTGTGTATGTTTTATGACTCAAAGCCGTGATTCCCATTCACTTACATTATATGAATGACAGACTGCAACGGTTTGAGCTAAAAAATCTAGGTTTGTGTTCTACTGAAGAAACAAAGTCACCTACATCTTGGATGCCCTGGGAAATAATTCTGGGTAAATCAGTCTTTTAAAAGCTCTTGAATGTGTCTGTTTTTTTGCTTCATGGACATCATGTCTTCACAGTGGGTGTGCAGAATGGCATGTGCTACAGTGATATCAGTAGGTCAGAAGGGGTTGACTATGAGAGAAGATATTAAAACCAACTCTCATAACCTATTACAGTGCCACCAAGACATCAGAGAGGCTGTTTACTTATTTACAATGTGCAAAGACAATAATTCAGGCTTAATGCATCAAAAGCTCAAATTTCTATGGATGAATACTTATAGGCTGACTAGAAATATTTGCCGTGGGTCTGACTCACACTGTGAGATCCTCTACATGCCAAACAGCTGCAGGTACTGATATTTAATACCACAATGATAGTATCATGACTTGCGTTTTCAGGCATGGCTGTACGATTCCAAAAAAGCCAATTCCAGTGCAGCACTGGAAACGTGACATCACTTCCATCAGGTCCGAATACTGACCTAACCTTTAACTGCTGAATAAAGATGACCTAAAGTTTACTCACGTGCAAAGAATTGACTGGTCCTCACGATCTACAAAAGAAGAGATGAGAAGAAAAATGGGTCAGCATTTTCAGTTCAGTTCTCCTGAATCTTTAATTCAAATCAATCCACTTTGACATTTAAAAGTACCTAAAACAGCAAAAGACAAACCTTTCACCACAAAGTGATTTATCAGACACAGAAGACACATCTTATGTTTTATATTATTATTACAACCTGCGGTCATGTTTGTATATACTCAACACTGCATTTTATAACTATTCTGTCTTTTCAACAAAGTTTTAGTGAAAGAGAACAGCATTAAAGGAAGACAGCGCAGTAAAAATGGAAATGAGTGCCAACGGAAAATGCTTTGTCGGCCTACAATGCAAGCCAAAAAACATCTGTAAAACTCGTAAAATAAAGTAGGTTTCTCACTTGTCTGCAAATCTAACTTCGTAAACAGCTTCAGTGCAACCAAAATTCTGCCCTACTAATGCATTTAGTTTCCAAGGCACAAAAAGATAATTATCAACTCGGGTATATGCCAGAGATACTTGCATGAACATTATCCTATGCATGAGAAAGCCTCTGACATGCTTTAAGTGCACTGATCTCTGTAACATCAGCTCACTTTAATCAAACTGTGATGCATACGGACTGTAGGTAATTGGGTTTGAGTTAGGGAATAGCAGTTTTCGATAATTTCTATGATCGTTTATCATTTAAATTAACGATCAATTATTTGATTAGTCAGTCCGGTATGACAGGATGTGCAAAACCCACTCAAAAAAAAAAAAAAAAAAAACAAAAACAAAAACTTTCTCAACCGAATTAACCCTTTCGAGTCGATTAACGCATATATGCGTTTTGAGTCATTTTCTCCTGATAACCCCGAAAAGAACTTAAATTACACTTTCAGTTTTAATCGTACAGATAAGAGCAATACATCAATCGAATCTGTAAAGGGTCTAGTTTTTTTTGGATACAGACATAATAACAAAAAACCTTTGTGCACTTATAAAATAAAGATAACAAGCAAGGTGCGCTGTCTACAGTCTTTGTCTCCGCTGATCGTCATGTACAAACATTTCATTAAAATGAACTGTAACTCCGTGAATACTCAAAGAAGAGACATGAGAGAGATATCTATAGAAAGTCTGGAATGTCTACTTTTAAACTAAACAAGTGCTGCCGAAAACAAATATTCTGAGATAAAGTAATCCATATGAAAACAACGCAATGTCTGTTTTTCATATCTCCGCTCATTATATCTAATGTGACCACGCCCCCGCGCTGAACGCGCTATTCAGATTCAAACTGAAGCGCGCGGCTTGAATACGCCCACACAGAAGAAAAGGCATTGAGACTGTTCTTCAAGTTTTTATTTTATTTTACTGTTTGCTTCGCGATGAGAGGACTAAGACATAATTCACCCCAAAAAGATGTGGTGTGGTTGAGGATTTGAGAAATGGATTTCCTCAGAAAAAAGAATGAAGCACTTTATTCAGCAGAGATCATAAACATGAGTAAGTCTCTTTTTATTTATTTGTACTAGTTTTCA
Organism: Carassius gibelio; assembly: GCF_023724105.1. Classification (NCBI taxonomy): domain Eukaryota; kingdom Metazoa; phylum Chordata; class Actinopteri; order Cypriniformes; family Cyprinidae; genus Carassius; species Carassius gibelio. The sequence continues at coordinate 5,731,404 of NC_068376.1, read as the reverse complement.
CATAAAGTGTAAACATTTTACTAGTTAGACTTTTTCCAAAGACTTTTTCCAAACTATAATTCCTGACTAAACGTATAATCAAGTGAAACATTATGAAGTTTCAATAACAATATGCAATACTATACCATTCAAAAGCTTGATGTAAATAATATAAATGTGACAAATAGAGATAACTCTAACAAATGTAAAAACAATGCAGTTCTTTCGATTTATTCCCCCTAAAAAAACCTGAAAAATATTATCAGCTCTTTTCAACATTAATAATAATAATAATAATGATGATGATAATAAATGGGGTTTATTTGGTAGAAAATAAGATTGTTAAAAGGATTTCTGAAGGATTGTGTGACTGGAGTAATGATGCCAAAAAAATTGTTTGAAAGTCAGCTTTGATTGTTCCTAATAAAATGTTTAACTGCTCCCCCAAGTGGATATTAAATTATGTTGTGGGATAATTAAATATATTCTTAATAAACTACAAACATAAAATTATATACTTTTATTTTGTTCTCACATTCTTTCTTGTAAGTCCTCACTCACAGTGGCACAGTTGAATGGGAGGCTCATTATGCAGCTCATTATGCGGGCCTTTGTCTTCTCAGGTGTAAATCACAATGATATTCATGATAGTTGACGCCTACTCGCATATGACTTTTACCAACAAAAAGTGTTTTAGAAAATTTAAATCAATATATTGTTTTCTGTGAATGAGTAAACAAGATGATTTTCACATCATTCAGAAAGAAAAATTCTAGGCTACAAGCTCCAGTTCTCAACTTTTCCGGCAACCAATTTTATGTATGTGTTTTATTGCCTTATTCAAGTGATTTAACATTTTTAGTTTTTCACTAACCATGCATAACATTTTTTTTCTCAAAAATACAATCATGTACATGCATGCCTTTCACATATTATTATAGCCCAGTTTGTGCTGATTACAGTGATATTAGACTTTACCCATTTAGATATTTATAAGAAACTGAAAAAAGCACAAATGTCAGGGCATGACAAAACTTCTCAAGGCCCCAAAAATACCCTTAGACTCCAGAGGGTTAAAGGTGGTTTAGTTTGAATAAAATGCTAGTAGCAGGATTATAAAATGAATAGATGTGATTATTATCATTTGAAAAAAAGAAGAGAGCACTCCATTTGAGATCATTTTACTTTGGTGACTATTTTCCGGCAAGGAGAACGCTGAACAGGGCTCTGAACCAGTTCAAGGAACGAAAATGAAAACTGGAAACAAATTTTTTTTTGACAGAAACAGAACCAGAAACAAAATCTAATTTTATAGTTCCGAACAGAATTGAAAATTTGAAATGGTCATTAACAGGTTAATAACGGTATTTTATCGTTCCATTTAATATTTGAAATTTGCTGTCAACCAGTCACAAATTCCAGCTGTACAGCATATGCAAATGTGACGCTGAAGCTAACAAGTGAAATGTCCGCTCAGCTGTGAACTCGTCATAGGTCAGTCGCAATGACAATGCACCACCCTCAGAGTTTATCTGAGGATAGTGTGAGATGAATTCAACAGATCACATGCACCTGCAGTGCTTCTGTGAATATAGAATATAGAAAACAGAAAAACCATAGGATTACATAAAAAGGAATATAGGCATATACACTAAATATATTTCACTTAAAATATATTGACAGATTAACTAAATGAAATGAGTTTTAAGAGACTATGCCCTATTCTGGAGATTAGCAGATTCAAATGTACTACTTAATGTTCTGAGGCCTCCTCCTCAAACAGGACATCTGATTCAATAAGCTCAAAGTAAATGTCTTCCTCCACATTGTACAGCAGTTACAAAACCACATACACGGTACTCGGAGTGTGTAATCATTGGTATTACAGCATAACTCTGCATCCTCTTCCAGAGTGTTGTGATTCACTTGAATACATTTTCTGTAAGCCAGGGGTGAACAAACACACACCCACCCTGGGAGCTCTTCCAAGAGATCATTTGGGTGGTGTCTCTGTTCCTGAATCTGTAGCTGCAGAATGTTGCTAATGATGTAGATAAATAACTTCATGTCACTGTTAAACGGTTGCTCTTGCAGTATCAGACAGCTTCTGCGCACAGGCCATCCTTGAAACGCTAGGCATTTGTGTGTCTGGTGGAACCAAGAATCATTAGATAAGAGAAACTTGGCCAGCCCAACCCAAAAATGGTGGCCATAGACATTTTCTTTTCAGGAAAAAATTCTATGAAAAGTCATTGTTTTAAAATGTTTGAACAGACTTTTTCTTTTACTAAGCGTGACATTTTGGCACTTAACTCATTTAGCACTGCTAGTGCTACACTTGATCTACTTCAGATCAAGATTTATATGATTATTTCTTCTTGTACCTACAGTGTGAAAAGGCATATTCACACAGTGCAAAATTCAGTGTCCAAAGGAAATAAAGTTGCTCTCTCGGTAAGAAGAGACTGCAGGAAATAGATCCAAGACATTTATATTAAAATAAAATACTGTGTCTTTAAAGTGCTGCTTGTAGACTGATCACTGATCCACTAAAGCAGTCAGAATTAAGATTGTTTTATGCATAATTTAGCATTCTCAAAGAACTTGTGGAGATTCATCAAACTCCTAAAAAGTAGTGAAGTCGTTTAAAAAAGCCAAAACGAATTTACTTCATTCTTTTTGGTCTCTGTTTTGCAGTCCTCTAATGAGACACAGGGGTATCTGACTATCCACCTATGAAGTACACCTATGGGAACAGAGGATGCCTGAAGATAAAATACTGCTGACTGCTTTCCTGTTCTGGCAGCGGAGGCCAGGGCTGTCTGGGATGAAGAGGCTCTACAGCTGAGCACATCCTCAGTATGGGGTTTCCTCCACCTGGACATGGTTTGGTCACTAAAAGTCTAACATTTGAGAACCCGCCCTTATATGAGAGGCCAAATGTGTAAAAGAATATGGGAAAAAATGATACTGGCATAAAAGGAAACGTGTAACAACTGTTAGAACACCTTTGTTTTAATCTAGATAACAGAAAACATAAGGACTCAAAAACTCAATGCTGTCCTCATGCATGAATAAACAGGAACAGAATGTTGGACTGATCTCATCATAAGCTATGAAACATGCCATGTACAAAGACAATGTTTTAGATAAAAGGTTCAGGGCTCAAGTTACAAGAACTTGAATTAGTTCCAGGGTGGAGACGCTTCCTTTTGTGTGGCGTACATCAATCTCTGTGAACATTCATGACACTATCTGTCTCGGATACAGAGACAGATATGGCAGCCAAGGATTCTGAAGAATGGCCTCTCGTATCAGCACAGCTGCAGAAAAGGGAAGCATATAATCAAGTGAAGAGAGGGCTCTTGACTTCTTTTCATTGCATCCTTTGTCAAGGCCTTAGCAACTCTTCTCTGAATAATGAACAGCTGATCACAGAGATTCCAGCATAACTCAGGCCCAGCCGTAAGATTGTGTGGTAATAATTAAAATCAAATGGAGTTCCCAAACAAGCATTCAAATATAACTCATAACTTGTGTGATGAGTGGGGCGAGGCTTAGAGCCATGGGAACGGGTCGAGGCCTGTGGAGTAATTGGAAATGAGTGACACCTGCGTCAGTCACTGGTCTCGAGTCCCACGGAGGAGCTCCGCAAGGATAAAAAGAGGAGTTATGACAGTGAAGGACAAGAGAGGTCCAGGCCTGGGTTTTATTTTGTGTTTTGGTTTTGTTTGTGTGCAGAAGTCAGAGAGGCTGTAATTTGATCCAAACATGGTCTGAACTGAAAGTTCACACTGCCACGGACACATTCACCTTTGATAGATCGGTTTGATACTGTAATCGTAATTACAAACAGCAAAGTGCTTCCCGGGCGCCGCAGCATAAATGGCTGCCCACTGCTCCGGGTGTGTGCTCACAGTGTGTGTGTGTGTTCACTGCTCTGTGTGTGTGCATTTCGGATGGGTTAAATGCAGAGCACAAATTCTGAGTATGGGTCACCATACTTGGCTGAATGTCACTTCACTATATTCACTATCCGCGATACTGATCGGTCTCATGTCCTTAAAAATGAACGAAATTATTTTATCCGTCATGGCCTCTTGTCGTGTTGCAAACAAAGAGCTTGCGGCGGGCGAAACGTCAAGTGTCAAGACGTGACTGTTTAGCTGGAGTTCCACACATTATGCCATGCTCATTTGGGTGCACATTTTTGAGATGTGACCTCATGTTGCTAGTGGTCATGTGGTTTGCATACAACTTTATTTCGCGGGTCAACAATTTTACCTCATTTTCTCTGCTGCGGTCGAGTTGGGCTCTGCACTTGCTGCCATCTTCCATGAAGATGCGTCAACTTTCAGCAGTGATGCTGTGCCAGACAGTGCGACTCCTGTGACCTGTCCCTGAACCCTCAGGCGCACTAGCGCGCCCACTCGCAAAGCAGGCAACCACGCCTCTACTACCGCGGGCCTTTTTTTCCACATTTTTTTTTTGTTCTAATATTCATTTTCACCTTCGAAATTCGTTTTTTTTTAACTATTCGAATACATATTTGAATTTAGAATATTCGTGAAAATTCCTAGTGATGTGGAAGTGCACACATTTAGACAGTTTTGTGTAATGAAAGTGTCAGACTCTCTCTAGTTAAAATCAGGGTAGTCTGGAAGTCTGGAGGACTGCTATGAGCTTTAACTCCCAAGTTCTCACTCCGCCCCCCTCAGCTGGCCCAACCTATCCCCACCCCATCCACTTCTACTGGATTAACCTACAACTGGACACATTCCTCACATACCAAACCACAACGCTGCCAGACACCAGAGAGAGACGGGTGGACACAGACACAAAGAAAAAACGTTACAATGCTAGGGCCGCAGTCACTTCCACCTCAGTAACATTGGATGCAAAAACTTTCATTACACGTTCTTATGTGCATTTGCCAAGGCTAGTAAAACTCTGTGATGTGTGTGTAAAACTCCTCGCTTTGCAATGGTTTCTAACAAATACAGTTTATTGCAAAAAATCAGGGCTGCAATGAAATGTGGCACTGGAAACTGCACAAAGTATGGAAAAATATATCATGCAGAAAATTGAACACCTTAAAATGGAACAAATGCAGTTGACATAAAGAGCAATTCCAACAAATATATTTTTTTGCCTGTTTTTGCTAAGCAGGATTGAGTTCAGAAACTTTGATGCTGAGATTTGATCCATTAAAAAACTGTCTCTCCTATCAAACCATAAACAACATCTACCACAGCCGGAAGAAATGATGGCAGAGAAGAAAAAAAATATTTGAATAATGCACCAGTTTATAATACATGGTGATGATGGTTCTAAATAAGAATTTGCAAAGAGTCTGTGTTTACATACTGATCCGACAATCAAGTCTGTTTCAGCCCTAATGGTGATGTTGGGCCAATGGTTCAGATTTTTATTTGCCCTGCCAACATTTTTACTGGCCCTGCCACCAAAAATGTAAATAAAAATTGAGCCATATTATCTTGTATTTTACTAGTCAGTTCAAAGCTGAAGTGATTACCTTGTTTTATTTATCAATAAAAAAAAAAACAGTTTGAGTAAGAGGATGAGAAATGGGGTGGAAAAAGGTAATAAATAACTAAATTTTTTGTTTTTCCATCCAAAAAACTATATTATAATTGCACCTAAGGAAACATAATAAAACAAACCAATAAACCCTTGTCATGACCCCTTTAAAAGTCATGTCTTTTAATTTTAGAGTATATTTATATATATACTTTATTCATTAATGTATTTTACAACGTGTAACATTTGACCACATTTAGTCCTACACTTATTCAATATTATTTGTTTCCCACTAAATAACGTGTTTTCACTATATGTGTAGATTTTATAAAATTACTGGGCACTCACGATTTTTCTAGAGTAACCTTTGCCTCTGAATTATCCACCTAGTTTATAATCGTATTTTTGCCAGATTACGATTATATATTTTTCATTTGTTATTTTTCTTTATGTTGAAGTTAACCACAAAAGAGTGACAATCAGGTCAACACACAGGTATAAGGTGCGTCCCAAATCGCATAATTATCGGTATGCACTACTCTATGTATAAGTGCATAGTGTATACGGCATCATTTGGGACATAGCTATGGAAATTCTTTTTTTTTTTTTTTAATGCGATGGTATTGGATTGGACACAATTTAATAAAACATCTGTAATTTAAAGAGATCATTTTCATAAGAAGCAAATGACAATGGCAAAAGTAAACACAGATCAGACACATTTCCCCCCTACTTAAAATAAATATTCAGATGACAAAGAAATTGTTCAAAACAAGTTTTAACTTTTTGTTTTGATTTTACCTTCTGGGATTTCTTACTGTTGCAAGACTGTCAGAGGTCTCCACAATTTTTTTTTTCATGGGAGCCGCACTGATTAACCACAGAGCCACTTTTACCGCAAAGTATCAAAAGTTACATCGAGTCATAAATAGCATGTTTTTTTTTTTATCAATCTGTCATCCCTGATATGCAATGCAATACAAAAGGGGCTATCATTCTTTATCATTTACCAGTCAAATTTGTAACTGAGACGAGATGATAAAAAAAATAAAAAACAGTATTACAAGAGCTGTTAAGATTAAAACTGGCAAGCAATGAGTGCATTCACACCGGCAGCAGGAGCGTCACGTGAGCAGCAGTGAAGCGGGGGTTTCGGCGACGAGTCTATTTTTGCTGCGCTGCTGAAACTCAATTAAAGTGACAACACACTTCTGATGAAAAAAAAGAAACATGATTTCACAAAACATGCTAAAAATAAACAGAATAATCATGTCTAGTGTTTTAACGTGAATTGGAGTATGTCAGGGAAGAAAATGAAGAATAAAAATATGTATTGAAGCTTTACCAATTTGAACTTGTTTAACTGCCATATAAGCAAATTATAACTTAAAACATTTTATCAAACTCACAACGAACAATTAATCTTGCTCAAGATCTTAAGTTACAATGGAGTCCTATATACATAAGAAGTTCATTGTTCATACATTATTGACAGGTTCTGTAAATATTGTATACTCAAAATATGACGTGTTCACTTACGATTGACGTGACAAACTTAGCATTTTATTTATTTTCAGTTCCACAGTTACAGAAATGGAGCTATAGACACAAATACAAATAAAACATATAGACATCTTCAATATTCGGCCTAATAAAATATTATGAACACTTGGTTAGAATAAACCTTTAAATTTTTTTAATGAATCTCTATGAACAAATAATGACTTAAACATAATATTCTAACTTAACAACTAGCTAAATTGAATAATTGTTTATTTTGTTTCAGGTCTTCAGTTACAAAAGGAGACAACAAGACGCAAATTACAAACAAGGATACAAGGCGAACACGAAAAAAAAAAAAACGTATAAATCATTGACAAGAAAAATATTAAGATTTAAAATACGATTTGCTAGAAATGCATATAGTATTTTTTTATTTAGCTCTACATAAGTACATTTTCAGATTCTTAGCCTAATGAGTAGTTAAAATCCAAAAAATGAAGCTTATCATGAGTAGCTAATTTACATAGCCTAAAGCAGTGGTTTTCAACCTGTGGTCCGCGGCCGCGGTGGTATTGCAGGTGGGCCGCCAATTATTTTCTGTTCATTTCCAATCCATTCTAGGGCTGTGCAATTAAAAGAAAACCTCCTAAAATCACGATGTGAGCATGCGCATATGCCTAACTCCAGGTTCACACACTGTCTGTGATGCGCCTTTTTTCTGAGCCAATGTTGACGGATCAGAGCGTTCTCACTGCGGTAAAAGGCTAGAAATAAAAACGTGTGAAAATAATTCATGTCTAACACATGAGCATAGAGTGAATTTGTTAGTGAACAGGATGCAGTTTAAGTGAGAGGAGACACGTTTTAAGTGTGCACACTCTCTCCTCGCAAAGCAGCGTGTATCTGAGCAAGCACGACCGGTTTTGTGACAGAGCAAAGGAAATCTGCTGCGAACAGAGAGATTCGCACTCGTGCATTATTTTAATGTGCTTTCGCGTTATATTTATGCGCTCTCACTGCTGACCGCATACACATACTGTATACACACTGCAAACACCTGAGGCACCGCTACAATTAATGAGCTCTATGAACAATGCATGGCAAAAAAGAAAAAAAAGTCCCTGTAGTTTTTTTTTATTATTTTTTTTTTGCCACAAGTCTATAAATTTTTTTACATCTTCACTATAGTGATAATTTTGACTTATGTCTGTTCTAGAGATGTTACAACTTTTTGATAAAGCTCTGATTGGTTTTCTTTTGGAAATATGTTTCAAATTAATCCTGAATGCATTTATGACTGTAAAAGCACAAATGCAAAATTGATCAAAAAAAATTGCGATAGTTTTTTTTTTTTTTTTTTTGTCCATATCGCACAGCCCTAGTTTATTCAATAAATATAGTTTAAAATCTAGCTTCTGAGTACTAAGTTATTAACCCAACAATAGCGGGGTCAGTTAATTTTTTTGAAGTGGGCCGCGCAAACATATGTGTTTGGTTGTGTGGGCCGCGAGTTGAAAAAGGTTGGGAACCACTGGCCTAAAGCATATTGACAGCTCATAAGAAATGTATATGTATATTATGGACACACACTAAACTTGGTTAATACCGTATATTTGGGTATGATAAAAGTATATATTATAAATAAATAAAAAAATTGTGAATTTTTGCTTGAGTGAATCATTCGTATGAACTGCAGTGCAAGAGCAACAAGAGTGCAGCAACAAACATCCACAACAGAATAACCACCCCATCTGCTGCAACTGCTGTCTGCAGGAATTTAACATGTAGCTGTTTGAAGTGACAAGCCCGTCAGTAACACACTGAGAAATATGACTCACTAGCTACTCAGTGAGCCGAGCCAGATATGGCCTGATCAGAGGTGACACAGTCTACTGGAGACCACAGCTCAATTGCACAGAACACCATCATGTTTGTATGTCATTGATCCTTATCAAATTACAAACCAAACACAATCAAACTAGAGACCTTCAGACTACACATACAAAAAACTTTGCCTAGATACTGATATTCCCACTATGCAGATAAAATACAAATCTACAAGTGGATTAATTTAGAAACATGAGATAATGTCATTTCCACTGGGTACAGTACCTGGTACTTTTTTTTAGAACCACCTCAGTTGAGGTTCCATGTCAAAAACACAAGTTACCAAAATGTGACATGTAAACTCTGCTGATCACTGATTGGCCGGAGAGAATCGTCACTATCTCTGTCAATGACCTCATAACAGATGATTTAAACTATTCTGAACGAGCACACCTTTTTTAACAACCAAAAATGACTGTTTCCTTGTCTCTTGAGGAAATTCAGATGTTCCTCTCGTTGATAGCAGAGGAGCAGATCCAGCGAGATATTGATGGGGCAATGCGGAATTAAAAATTATTTAGGAGTTGCAGCAATAGAGGCGGTGCAACAATAACGAAATGTGAATAATCCCACCCACTCTAAAGCGATACTGAACTGCAGTGGAAACGCGAACCGAGCTGAGTCGAGCCTTACCGAGCAGAGTCGTACCACGCAGTGGAAAAGTGCCATAAATGTGCCAAAATTCTTTTGTTTGTTTTTAAAGCTCTTAATGATCAAGCCCCCTCTTAAAGATCTTATTATCCCACATTTATCTAGTAGATCCTTAAGGTCTGCTGATCAGTATCTTTTATATAACCCTCGATCAAGTTTAAAAACCAAGGGCGACAGACACTCATACTGTGCTGCACATTATTGACAATATCGAGCTCAAGCTTGACTTTGCAAATTTAAAATATCAAATCGCAATTGCAATTTCTGTCAAAAAATAAATAAAAATAGCAATTAGATATTTTCCCCATATCGCACAGCCTTAATATAAATGGTTAACTCAAACAATAAGCAAGATTTAAAAATGTGAAAAAAATGCAGATGCTGCATGAGAAGGTAAAGTAATATGTATGCATTGCTCAGTTATCCGGTCTAAGAATTACGGAGGAAAGACAGCTGATTTGAAACCGGTACGAAAATGTTTTTGAGCTCCCCTTGGAATGTCTTTGAAATATAGGGTCTCTGGTCACTGTAATCTACACAAGATCTTTATACTCCAGTGGACTCAGAACAGATAGAATTGCTCAAATGGACAAAGCCGTGAAACACATTACTGGGTATTTTACATGTATTGGTAACAGGTGGGTCAAAAAAAACTCCACGGAGCAATAACTATCTTAGCACACAACAATCTAGATTATACCAGCCTAACTGTTAAGTTCGGGGGCTAGACATCTCTTAGAATAATTGAAATTTATGTGTGGCTCCACACTGGGTAAATACGGTCATGAGATTGCCATTTTAAAGGTTGTAATTATATATTTTAGACATAACTTTCCAGTCAGTAACCTTGTTTAGATTTCATAGCTTCCATATGCCTTGAAGAGAGACGGGTACCACTGACATTCCTGCGCTCCAGTGGCTATACTGACTGGGCCTTTTCCAAAAATGTTACTGTTTTAGTGAAGATCAGCAATTCCAAAGTTCTTAAAGTTGTTACAATTAGCCCTTTGTAAAGTTCATTCAACAGCCAGAGAGGGGGATTATGGCTGGTTTTAGCAGACTAATCAAAGACAGATGTGTGGCTGTGTAAGTCAATGTGTCCAGAGGCATTATACAATTTACCTTTGCATGAGCTAAGTCTGATTTAACATTTAAAGCTGCATGTTAGACATGTCATTAAACAAATACTCTATTTCAATAGAGCAATAAATTCAACCACAGGGCATTAAATTATCTAACCAATTAATTGTGTTTATCAGCAAACATATTGATCACTTTTCTCTTATTATCTATAGACTGGACACTAGTTTGTTTGTTAAAGTAAAGAGTAAGCCATATTTGCAACACCCCTGGCCAGCTATTTCTTGCATCCAAGAGCAAATCTAAAAAACTGCTTGCCACACTCACAATTAAACTGCATTTCAAATAAATAAATAAAAGATCTGACACAAACAGCTCCTTAAATGTTGCTTCTAAAGCTCAAATGGCATTAAAAAAGCACCATCTTTGTGTATTTAAATTCTTTAATAATAGGTGACTAATATAAATCTTTCGAATGCCAATATTAGTGTAGATCTCTAATAATAAAAGTTATTTTACACAATATTTACTCAATTATCACATATGCAAATGTAGATTAAAGAGAGTAATAGAGTGATTTCCGAACAAAAATGTGATCGAAAACACAAGTGAGCGTGGACAATAACTGGAACCGAGCCATGACAGAGGAAACATCTCGAGATGAAAAGTAAACAACTTGGTTCCACTGCAGTAATCTCTGTAGCTCTAATGATTTGGCCGCGTGCAGCATTGTTAGGGGTGTCTCCTCCAGAGGCAGACGCCAGGCTCCATGTGTCCCAGCCACGTTTGACCCAGCACGTCACCGTATGTACTGCCCCCACCACCACTGGAACACAAAGGCCACATTGTCCCCCACAATGCAGGTCAGCCTCTCCTTCCCAGCCTGGGACGGCTCTTGTTCACTGGCCTCTGACAGATCAGGACAACTGGCCTGTCCTTCTATGTGAGAGGGTCAGATTTAGTCGGGAATTCACCATTAGATTAATGGCAAATGTTCCTCAATTTCCTGGACAGACTACTTTGACTCCAAGTTGGCATGATTGTTCACTACTACCAAATTCACATTAAATGTACATAAAATCTTATGCACAAGAGATTTATTGCTGCAAAAAAGCAAATATGTTTTGCATTTAATAACACCATTCAAAAGTATTCGGTCAGTTTTATAAATTACTTTGATTCAGCAAGGACAAATTAAATTGATCAAAAGTATCAGTAAAGACTCCCAGATTTAAAAAAAAAATATTTCAAATAAATGCTCTTTATTGGAACTATCTATTAATCACAAAAACATGAAAATTTTTATCACAGTTTCCACACACACAAACATTAAACAGCACAAATGTTTCCAACATTGATAATGATAATAATAGCTTCTTGATCTGCAATATCAAGTTCTGAAAGATCAGGTAAGCCTGAATAATATATGGAGTCATGGCTGCTAACAATTCAGCTTTGTCATAAATTACATTTTAAAAACAGAAAACGGTCAGAGTACAAATATTGTCCAATCCCAACCTTTTCAAAAGTATTGTACATTACTTTGATAAAATCTTACATGTAGAAGTATTTTGTCGATCATAAATGTTATGGAATTTAAAAAATGCACACTATGGAATTACTAAATTGGTACAGGCTACTTACAAACACAAATCTCATATGAAATACAGCTAGATTCACTAAACAGTGTGCATAACGGTTGTCTTGACTACATTCGCAGTTCATTGATTGTATAAACTCTTTTAAACACCTCTAAAATCCAGTGAAATTAAATTGAGAGTTAAAAGATGAAATTATTCAGTTGTAATGTAAAACTCTAACATCTCTGCTGATTGCCATCTTAATCTGTGACACAGTTGCCCACTCCAATATCCAACTGCCCCAGATTTACTACGAGATGAATTAAAGATTATGACAGTGGAAGAAAAAATAATTATGGTTGGCTGTATCAGAGAATTACATCTCCTGATCTTGCCTTTCAGAATCAACCAAATCCTATGCGCTTCACTGAGAAAAGAACCAGTAAGAAAACACAGGAGAGGTTTAATAAAGCTCCAACTGCTCAAGAACAGGAACAGGGATGGAAATTAACTTTTTTGTCCACTGGTCACTCATTCTCTCAACTCCGTAGCCCAACTGGATGATACACTGCATTGAACTTTTTTAATGCAAAGAAATATTTTTGCGATATTCTAAACAGTTTTCGTACGCATTAATAATGTTGTTTTTTGTGGTTGAGGGAACACTTGGGGAAAAGTCCCGTTCAACACTGTATCACTGAAAGAAATCTCGGCTCGCAAAATTTTACGCCATCGACAAACGAACTCACAGCATTTTTTAATACATAATTTTTATGCGTCTCGTGACACCAGAGATGTCATACATGTGTAGCAATACAATGATCTTTCTACAAACAAAAATGAACAGTGTAACAACTAAATAGCCACAGAGCTAACTTATGAAAAAGTACTTGAAGATGCATCCCCCAGACAGCAGTTATTAGACACGCGACCGATAATACTGTTTGTTAGTTTGCTTACTATGCTGTTAAAAACAATAAGATAAACACAAACTGTCCATATAATCTAAAATGTTGCAGAATGCTGGAGGAGATTGAACTTACCTGGGTTTGACAGAGACGTGACAGTATGTGCAAATTTGCATGCAAAAACAAATTCAACTCTTCACACGATCTTGTATATCATGAGCGTGTGCTATAAAACGAACTGTAAATAACCAACAAATATAGCACTCTGCCGGCGGTAATAACTTCAGCTGCAAACACTGTCCTGGGAACAACACCGCCCTTTCGAGCCTGGTTTACACCGCCTTTCTTCACGGAGCTGTTGTGTACAACACGCTTTATGAAACCGTATGCTATTTTTATTTACCCGCCACGGTGGCCGGTAGGTGAAGCGAGTTTACCTGCCACAACACAAAATCACCCGCATTTGGTGGCGGGTGCTAATTTCCATCCCTGAACAGGACCGATGGGTTTTACGTTGTATTATCTTCTGCTGTGATGGACAGATACTCGGTATCCACAACCAATGACATAATAAACAACAAAGCCTTGTAATTTAGTAGTAGCTGAAGAAGACGTGTCAGATGGAGCCGTTAATGATATGTATTATCTTTCACATCTCACTTCAAAATGCACAGATCCACAGCTCAGACAAGAAAAACTCAAGCCCACTGCAGTGAAATCTGAAAGAATGCAGCCCCTTTTACTTTCCATTCTCTGGGCTTATCTGAGAGCACCAGATGTGGAAGAGTAAATTAATCAATCTCTCAGAGTGGAAAAACAAACTGAAATATAATAGGATATCATTGGAAACAGTGACCATTCCATTTTTTGCTGCTTTTCATCACATGATACTATGAAACAAAGTACAGCCAATAACATTAACTGCTAGTGAGTTCAAATTCTGCTTTAAGGCTTAGGAAATCCTGCCAAAAAACTGCCAAAAAAAAAATTGGTCTGCTTATTTGAACAAAGTGGTGGTCTCATCTTCATCTAACACTGAACAAAGATTGAGAAAACACAACACACCCTCTTTATTTTCACAGCAAAATCCTCAGTGGAAATGCAGAATTCAGAAATGTTATTTCTGGAAACAGATGGAGCCACTGAGAGAATTCATCAGAAGGAATATTTGTTATGGTCTTACCTTGAAGCATGCATCGGTAGGCCGACTCAGAAATGGCGTAGATATGAGGTGGGATTTCATGCCTCTTCTTGCCCCTGTACATCTCAATGATGTTCTCGGAGTATATAGGGAGGTTTTTGTATGGGTTTATGACCACACAGAAGAGTCCTGAGTATGTCTGCACAGAGACAAGAAACAAACAAAAGGAGGAAAGAAATGTTACACTTAATTGGTGCTCAACTCATAAGGGTTTTTAAACAAACAGGACAAAATAGTATTATTACACAATACATACATACATTTAATAACATTATGTAAACAAAACTGTTTAATTACATTGAGAACATAAGTACAATTCATAATCGAAGCCTGCAACTTGAGATGAATCCCAACATTTTGAAAATACAAGAACCAGCAGAATGATTACATATGTACATATATTGTAACCCTTTGCTTATTTCTTGTAAAGCCCCACTTCTTTCTCAAGTTTACTGGTTTAACATAAGCAGTAAAGCTAGCGTTTTTAAAATCATTTAGTGGTTTCTGAAACACAGAATACTCCATAGTTACTTGTGAAAAATCCTAGAATTAGCCTATGGTTTTTCCATTCATACAGTTTCTGTATTTTTTTTTTTCATTCTGAGCATGATCTGCATTTTGGGAAAGCATCCATGAAAGTTTTGAGCATCTGAAGACATTGCACAGACTGAGATATTTCTTAAGTAACAGTCTCAGCATTTGACTACCGTACACCACTCCATCTCTAGTTGACACATGGTTGATCACACAGTACACTACACTTCATACACTGCATCATCAGCTTCCATTACCTTTACAAAAATGACAATGAGCTCAAACGGACATTGACATGTACTTATCAAGATTAAATGATTAAAATGGAATTTGCATGTTTTTACATGTGATAATGATCCCTACAACTGTTAAATCCACTAATTCAAAGTGTCATACTGTAAAACACTAAATCTGAAAATAAAGATAATGTTTAATGAGTGTCTAAAAATCAAGCTTTCATTTTAGGAAAATTTAGGGTCAATTTTGAAATGAACGACCATATATTTTTCGATTATGTTTAGACGGGTGCCAGTTTAAGACAACAGAACACAGTGATATGATGCCATTCGCATCATATACAAAACATTTACTAAAATAATTAGAAATAAATAATCTGAAACTAATTCACTTTGAAAATAACAGAATAAGCGTTTATGCAAGTTATGCACACAAGATCTATATAACTGAAATTTGTGGCAAAAAACATTAGATATTCAAAGAATAGCTTAATATGTGTATTTACTGAATGAAGACTGTATGTGAATGAAGAATTCTGGAATTTGCCTTTTAATTATTAAAAAACTGAAAGAAAATGCTCAAGTTCACCCAGTGATATTGGCTATTGTGATATATCGGTGGACTGCTAAAAATAGTTTAATGGGATCTTTTTTCAAGAAGGGAAAGTGAAAACTTGTCAAGTCAAAGAGTCTAATACTGATATCTGCTTAAAGAAAGGTATTTCTCTTGCTTTTACTGCCAGTGCAGCTGTCCTGCAGTGAGCCTGCTCTTCATTACAGAAGACATTTACAAAATATTAACCCTGTCCTTCAAGCGGTTTCATATATGAGGCTATAACTGAGAGCAACCCGTGTTTGACTGAATGCTGGGCCACTGCTGCGTGATCCAGACACATGGTGAGGGGGCATGCCAGAGAAGTGGTTATCCCTGTCTGTCTGCTGAAGGGTCCTTCTAACGGCGGATGTTGTGTTTATGAGTGGAAATGTATAAATATGGGTGTGGAGGAGGATCGGGGTTGCATTGAGGACAGATCTGTCTGTCTACATCCCACTCCCCACTCCCCACCAGACAAAGCCTTCCTGCCAAACTAGATCCCAGGCCAGAACAATAGATTTGGACTCAGGAGACTTGTGGCTGGGAAGTTGTTTCTCTCCAGCAGGGCTGCACAATCAATCAAATTTCTAATCACAATTACAGATGCCACAATTATGTAATCATTCAAAGCGGCAATTGACAGTTCAAAGGCCACTTATATTATTTATACACATATATCCACATTATACACATAAGATGTGGTTTTTCTTTCCACATTTTATCTTAAGGGCTTTTCTATTGTTTTAAGTTTAGTTTTAGTAAAACATAATACCATGCATATTTTTCCTTTTTTTATTTTATTTAAAGAAGAAACCAATCCAATGTATAGTTGACATCTGAGGCTTAGGCCTAATGCTATAGAAAAGCAATAAAGAGTGTATTCAGCTTGTTAATTTTTATCTACAAATATGGCATGCTGTTGCTTCAAACAATGGTAAACATCATTCAGTATAAATTGTGATAATTGTAAATAATAATCACAATTACAATTTCAAGGGAATAATTGACAAATATGATTTTTGTCACAATCGTGGAGCCCTACTCTCCAGCATGACTCTCAAAGTTTTAGCTATGCACAACTGTAATCATAAACAATTTAACATGCTACACTGAATAACTATAAAAGCACTGTGCCATTTATGAGTAAGTGCTCTATGCTGAAATCCCAAAGTCTATCCAACAAATAATTTTGTCAGTTTTTGGTGTTTAGTGATAGTTTTTATCCTATTTATTTGTTGTTTATTTGTGTCAAGTTTCCGTCACCTTATGAAAATGCCAAATATCTCTAAGATGTGCATTTGATCAGCCATGACCTTGAACCAGCCTAGTTTGACAGAGCTTCTTAAAAGGTTAGTTCACCCAAATATTAAATTATGTCATTGATAACTCACCCTCATATCGTTCCAAACCCATAAGACCTCCGTTCATCTTGGGAACACAGTTTAAGATATTTTAGATTTAGTCCGAGAGCTTTCTGTCCCTCCATTGAAGCTGTGTGTACGGTATACTGTCCATGTCCAGAAAGGTAAGAAAAACATCTTCAAAGTAGTCCATGTGACATCAGATGGTCTGTTAGAATTTTTTGAAGCATCGAAAATTCATTTTGGTCCAAAAATAACAAAAATTACCACTTTATTCAGCATTCATTAATGTATTCAGTACACACAATTTCAATGGAGGGACTGAGAGCTCTCGGATTAATCTAAAATATCTTAAACTGTGTCCTGAAGATGAACAGAGGTCTTACGGGTTTGGAACGACATGAGGGTGAGTTATTAATGACATCATTTTAATATTTGGGTGAACTATCCCTTTAAGATTGACTAGCTGTTCAAGCAGCCTAACCGATACACACTAGTTGATTTTGAATATAGCTGTATAATTTTTGCATGTTCACCCAAAGCATAAATCCAGGCGGAGTTCTTAAAAATATTCTACAGGCTATGATCCTGTTTCACTCATTATTCAAATGCTGTTCAAATCTGGAAACCTTATAAAAAAAGGAATGAGTCAACTGATGTCTCGTGTTATGCGAGAAGACTCTCATCAAAATACCAAACCTGTATAGTTTCCAAGGATTCAACAATGCTCTCATCATTCTTCTTTTTTAAATTCTGATAACAGGGACAAGCCACAACTACATATTCCTGTACATTTAATGTCCCAAACTGAAATAGTGACAGTTCATTTCTTCCATATGTGACGTACATCAATGTGAAATGGATTATCGAAAAGAAAAAAAATCTGCAGGGTGGGGACTTGATGTTTGCAATTGAATGCAAGTTTGCAGACGATTGAATAAGTGCGGCATATGTCACCAAAGAGAAAGAAGTCAGTCATTTCACCGAAAGATCAGGGTGAGGTATTTCAATTAAAAATTACAAGCTCAAAAAAATGTAACAATTAAAAAAACCTCACTTCATGCCAAATATACAGAACTGGAAAATATTTGCTCTAAACAAACCCATAAAGAGAAATCAAGTCTAACGTGTCATCACCCATCATGCTATTCAAGAACAGAGGGGTGTGGGAAGGCAGAGAGGAACGCAGCAGCTCCATGGCTCTGCCCACACAACAGATATGAGCACATACTGTACCACACACCAGCCTGAGGTCTGGTCACCAGCCACGCACACAGGGAAACGGTTCTATATAAATACAATCTATATAAAAGGTTGTATATAAATACATAACATTATGTTTCCATTTTGTGGCTGTATTTCTTCAAACATAACATTAGCCGACAGTATTAAGGAAGCTGAGAAATTTGGGGAATGCGGAGGAATGCAGTTGTTATCAACAGTCAGTCTCACATCTTGACATCTCACAGATATTACAAGCCAGCTGTAGCTCAATGCCAAACACAAAGGTCCTGTTATAAAACTTTAGGTTTTACTGGCCAAGCATGGGCCTCTATGGCTAATTACTGCAGCATATAAAAAGGGAGCACAGCAACCACAGAGGCTTAAATAACAAAAAAGGCAGGAAACTAGCCTTACAATCCAGTCTGACAGTGTTCCACACTGCTAAGTGGGTATGGGAGAGTGGTCTGCACTCTCTCATCATAGTGTAAAATGACAACAGTGCCTGCTTTCGTAACGTCTGAAGTGTCGCCAATCGATATGGCCAATGGACCTGGAAAAGCTCTCAATGATGGGAAATGAAAATGTAACTGGATAAATTCCATCCAGTGTTTTTAAAGGTGGTAACTGGGTGGGAATATCAACAGAAGTGTGAAGAAGTGGCTGCTCTCATTGAGATCTCATAATGACTTCATCGCAGCTCCTCCACACTTGGGGAATGAAGGAAATGATGGGGCTAAACCTCCGAACAGCTTGCTTCACACTCTCTTTCTCTCTCTTGAATAATAAAAGTAGCCTCGTTTCTCTTTTCTTTAAACATCTTCAGAGTAATCAATCATCAAAATAATCATTAGTTGCAGACATATTCCCTACACAAAGCTGCAAAGACCAATGTAGAAAAAATATTAGACTTGAAAGCAAATGAATTATCATCACACTTACGTAAATGAGCCCAGAGTAGTAGCGATCTTTCAGGTTGTGTAAAACGGATGCTTCATTCAGGCAGGTGAGTTCTGCCATATCCTCCACTTTGCTGAACTTGGGAGGGTTCATCTTCTGGATGTCATCTTTGTTCACCAGAGCCTTCTTGCCATTTTCAGCCAGCTCCACGAGCACCTCCTCTCCACGTTCCTCACGGATGCTGGCCGCCTCGAACCCATGCCGTTCGGAAGGAACCCACACAAGCTTCTTGGCCGTCCAGTCTGCCTGGGAAGCAGGGTTGTAGACCATGGCCCGATCCACAAAGAGGTACCTCTCAGGGTCCTCTCGCTGCGCCATCTCCGGCATGAGGAACTAAAAATAGGCCACCTGGGAAAAAAAAGAGTTAAAGGGAGTTAGTGATGAAAGAGCAGAGATTGTCATTGAATTTATGCGACATGACACAGCAGTGGCTTAGGCGTTTAAAGGTCAAATATTTCATTGGTTTTACATGGATATAGCAGAGAATGTTCAATTCACAGCGACTATACAGCAGTTTTTCATGCAAATATTCATAAGATACAAAAACATTAATCTACTACATGGATTTCAAATGTGTGGATTTATAACCCACACCTAACCAGCTCACTGTTAGTTGATAAATAATCATCAGATATTGCATTTTTGGAACATACAGCTGAACAAAGCTCGTATTTTCATGAAACAGCTGCATGTAAAACATTATCTGCATCAGTTTACACCTAAGGTGAGTTTAATACGGATCACCTCCACAGTCGCATTAACAAACAAAAAAACAACCCAACTCTAGTCTAGTCAAGTCTACTCTGGCCTACAACGGGACTAAAGAGTTACTGTGATTTTCGCAAAGAAAAAAAATAAGGTTAAAATAAGCCAAAAAATGGGTCATATCTGTTATTTCCCAGATGCGACTCATTATACGATGCGGTAATCCAGAACACCGGACAGTCCTTCAAAAATTCATTCAATGATAACCCCGCATAAAAACACCTTTCTGACGGTCACCGTGTCGAAAATAATTTTAAATTACCGACAAATATGCCACATTAGAACGTATACTAATAAAACGATGAGGTGACCGTTAACTGAGATAACATTGTCTCCTGCGCGAGCTGAAGTTTGCGCGGCCGCCTCGCGCCTCCTCCTCATCACCATCTACAAACGGACAAACGTTTTAGAAGCCGACATATAGTGCTCAGGGCAGCCAAAAAACAAAGGGTTGTAAATGGTGGAAATGTATTTATCTTCTTAAGGGAACTACAATGACAAACTCGCTAACAAGGGCTAGCGCGCGAGCTCTCCCCGCCTCTTGAAAAGTACTGCGAAAAATAATCCGTTACACGGCAACGGTAGGGGAACCGGGACAAAAATGAAAAGACGCATGAACTTACCACGGGCTGTCAGCGATGAGACCTACGTGCACGAAGAGATGAATTAACTGCTATCCAGCGCGTCCGATTTTTATAATCCAGGTCTTTTGAAAGTCGGCCAAATATTCCCTTGCTTCGCACCTTTACACTGATGCCACCGTCTGTCCGCGGTCCTGAACTCCTCAACCGAACTCAGCATCGCACTCTGTTGCGCCCGCCTCTCCGGTCACACCCACCGGGTCCCTTGTGGAACGGGGATTGGACTGTAACGGGCCTTGACCACGAGCTATTGGTTTGTTAACATTACACCCCCAACAAAATACGATTGTTCCCGCAAGCTCTCTTCTATCTAGCGGAGCTGGATCTGAATGCATTGGTTGCAAGGCCTTGAGTGTGAAACACTGACCAGAGGGGGCTGGCCATCTTTTTAATAGGTGCAAAAGTAAATGCATAAGAGCTGAAAATGTTCAAAAGAATGAATTAAAGTTAAATGTAAAAATAGTACAAAAATAATAATACAAATAATTGATACCAAATATATTTGGTAGTAAATTATAGTAAAAAGGCGAAGGAAGATTAACTATCTTGACGTCCACAACCTCACTGACAGAAATACAATTTCTAGTGATTCCATAAAATGTATCCCGTTAATTTGTCTTTTTCTAAAAATTCTAATGTTGATGAGTTTTGTGGTTTTGTTGAAGGAAAAGCAGCCCATTTGTTTTTTGATTGACAAACTATGGGTTGATTTAAGCACCCTGTCTTACAAATGTGACCCATACCTTCGTCCTCAAAGATGCTATTTTTTATTATGAAAATACAAAGCTATTATCTGCTGAATATGTTGTTAATTGTCTTATATTGAATGAAAAATTATTTATTTACAAGCAAAAATGGCTTTAATCTCCCTTGTTGAGTCTCGTTTCATCTCTTAGACTTAAAAATAACAAAAAGAGTGCAACATTTTTATGTATTATGACAACTTTTCTAAAAGGATGTTATTTTTGCACTTTTATCTAGGCCTATGGATAATACCAAAATTTGACGCAAATCCAGGAAATTTGTTTTCTGTTCTCATTTTTATAATTGGAATATATTATATATAATTTGGAATATATTCATGTCTCGCTTACCAGTTTCTGTATGTTTCTACAAGTTTTGCAATGAAAAAAAAAAATTTGAAAAAAAAAAAAAAATTAATGGGGAACATTTTCTAGTTATCGATTCTTTCGAACAGTTCGTTTCAGATAACTTTTTTAAACGATCCCCAACTTTGCATGCTACATACTCAGGTTTTTATTTTCGATTTATGTGTGTTTATAAAACTGTAAAAAAAAAAAAAAATGTTGTAATGTTTAAACTGATAAATCAATTTTCTCACTAAAAAAACAGCTAAGTCAATGTAAGGTATATCTGTCATGTTACAGGTAAGACAAGCGGTTGTGGAATTATATACTTTTTAGCTATTTTTAAAGTATTGTTGTGAACTATCATGTGATTTGGCTTTTTGACGTTTATCGATTTTAATAATTTGTTTCATAGTAAATTAAAAACATCTTAATGGGATTTGATCGTCTGGGCCGCACAGTGCCCCCTGTTGCCAAACTAAAAAGAAACATTATTTTTCCATTAAAAGGTTCAACTTCTCCCTGCTGGAGATAGAAATAAATCTGTAGATATATAATTATCTGGTTTATAAATAGTGCATCGACATAAAACCTTCAAAAAGTTGGTGTTATTTTCTCACAGCTATTACATTTGCTTCGTGCTTCAAACTTGTAAATGACTTATTTGTTACCAACATAGAACTCAACATTGACTATAAAAAGGCACGGCACAGACTGTGCATTTTTACAATTAATGATGACAAACCTAAAGAAAATATATTAAAAGTTATGTTTTATTTCATTAGTTGTAAAATAGCCCCATATGATGGTTCTACAAAAACAAGATTGTGTCAAATCCAAACCTCTGGCCTCCTCTCCCACATTAACTGTTACAATCTAGAAACAGAACAAGTAACAATAACCAACATTTAAAAAGATGTTTAAGCCCCAACTAACAGGACTGATCCAGAAATGCTCTAGAGCCACTTCCCACCACGTCTCCTGAAATAACTGCACTGACTGGATTGTAAAATGACACTGGGAAAGCTTCTCAATCCAGTCCAAGCCTAGCTTTGAGCTGAATATTCAGTCAAACAGATACTATTGCTCATAAACGGTAAAGTGATAATATGCTGTTCGCCCTTGGCAAGTGGAAGTCATAACCTTTTTCAGTGAGTTGAAGTAGCTTCAGTGTGTCTTGGGCCAGACCTTTAACCAAATCCCTAATAAATCAGACTTTCTAATATCAACTTGAATTAATTGACCTTTAAGTTTGTTTGGAAAATCTCCCAGGATCAACAAAATATAATTAAACCAATTAAAACGTGAAATAAGAAAATGGGCAGGAATAAAAGTATGACCAAAACATTCCTTAATTTTATCTTCAGATGTGACATTTGTAGAAAGGGATGGCAGTTATAGAAAAAGATGTAATGTTCCGCTTTTTGAAATGCTATAGCATCACAACAAAGAAGTGCTCGGGAATTCCGTACACTGAATTCAAATTCTAATGCCCCAGCAAGTCATCAAATTCTCCAGGGATGTGTTCTTGATTCTGACGGTCCAAAACTACTTTTTCTTCAGAACCCTGAGAAATAAATGCAAAAAAACAATTTTTTCTTTCCCAAACCACTTCGTCTAATGTAATGCTGTTTCAAATGAACCTATGGGCCAAACAAAGCATTTTATACAGTCAGCGGTATATGTTGTGAAAAACGCAACTCTCCAAAAAGAATTGCGAAGCTTTTTTAATTACATTGTGAAAAAGGCATTGCGTTCCAGTTGAAATGTAAATTGAGTGCTGCAAAAAGAGTAAGTAGATTTATTATGAAAGTACAAATTTGTTGCACTCGCTTGGAGTCCAAATCTTAATGACATATTTCTCCATAACAGGGGGAGGCAGAAATCATTTAAACACAGGCTTTAACAGTGACTCTTGAGCCAATGTTTGATGGTGAAGAGGATAAAACAGGGCGAGAGTGAAATGCTGATGTTTTTGCTCTTCGAGGGTGTAGCCTCTATTTAGCTGCAACTTCATTCTCAGCTGGTTGGCCTGTAGCAGTCTCTGCAGTTTTGGAGGCCTTTAACAAAATGCAAATGCATGAATTAGGAGAGAACAGACTGATGGTATTCAGTTATTTAAAATATTCAAAATGCTATGACAGTTACAATGTATCTAGAAAAACCTGCATGGCTGTCATTCCTTTATGCAAGCTGACACTGAGCATCTTTCATATAATTAAAATGAATGGGAACGGTCTAGCTGAAATGACAAAAGTCTGAAGGCCTGTTCACTCCAAGGGCTACAACAATAAACCATAACGATACAAGCATTCTAATTCTAGGAAGTCCACACCACAACTATGACAATAATGACACATTAGAAAGATGTTGTAACACTTTCAGAATAATTCTTGCCAGATGATAGAACTTGCATGCCATATTCCAAGTTATATGAAGCCATATAATAGTTTTTGCCAAATTTATAATAACTTAAAACCTTATTTTGTTCCTCAAAGATTCTATAATAGCATTCAAGTCATCTGGATTACATTTAAGCTACTTTAAAGGTCCTCATTCACTCTCCAGAAAATAGCATCCAGGACATTCTACTGTGCTTCTCATTTCGTGTGTAATGGATGAAAAATGTTATTTGTTTGGAAACAACATAAGGATTGTTCCTATTTCTTAAAGCAAACCTTCTTTTTCTTCTTCTTCTGTGCTTTGCGACTTGCAGAGCTCTGGATGAGAGACTGAAAATGACAGAAGAAACCAAAACATCAAGGTTAAAAAAAAATGCTTGTTGTAAATTTAAGTTAAAAACAGATGGGTCTAACATACCTTCAGTTCAGGATCTTGAACATCATATTCAGACTTGTAGAGGTCCGCTTCAAGTGGTCCACTGGTGATTTTCAAGGGCCCATTGGCCATGAGCAGCACTGTGAACTTAAACTGAGCCACAAACTCACCTAAAGACAGATACAGGTGGAAAGAGAGGTTTCCCAGGTAAAGAGAGAGGTCAAAACAGGAAGTGCCGTAAAGATAATGAAACCGACCTTCTTTCTCATTCAGCACACTAAAAGGCTGCAGGAGCTCATGTTTGGCACACTCCACCACTCCCAAACGAGCCTTTCCTTCATCCTCAAACGCCCTGCAGGACACAAAGATTACCTTGTTTATCAAATGACCATGAAATCTAAACCATCGATTTATCCACCAAGTCACTGTCCTAGCATATCTCATGTGATAATAGAAATATAGAGCACAATCATAAATCAACTGCATTGTTCCCACAACTTCTCACTGGTATTCACATCAATTGAAAATGTACATGAAAAACCCTTGCTTCATTTAATAACAGAATATTTAACGCAGATACACCTCTCGATTTAGCCAAGTAGGAACCAAACAAATTGGAGAACAGTGGTGCCCACCTGAGAGTGAAGGGCATGGCATCAAAGCGCCTCTCCACCTCACTGAAGAACATTCTTGAGGTCTTCATTTTCAGCCCATACTGCTTACTGGGGTCTCTTTTGTAGATGGTTGTCCTCTGGCCGCCATCTCTCGCCTATGGGAGAGATCATACAGGTTAAATATCTATTTATCTCCATAGTATGATACGTATATGATTACAACCAAAAATAACAGATTTAAAAATGGCAGGTGTCATTCATTAACGTGTGGTTATCACTTACCTTCCCCTCTCCTGTGCTGATCAGCACATCCACGGCATAAACTTCATGAACTTCAAACTCTGCCTTCTCATGGTCCTTCCTGTTTTGAGACAAACAGTGCAAATCTCTCTACATTTACATTTATGCATTTACATTCAGCGACAGAATGTGTGTTCCCTGGGAATTTAACCCAAAACCTTTTGCTCTGCTAACACAATGCTCTACCACTGAGCACCTTTATTTCATTCATTTGTTTTCCAATATCCCCAAAAAGTATAAACATTGGCTCTGTGCCACCACAAAAACTTGATTGCTTGGATTAAAACTTTTGAGAAAATTGAGAAAATCAATATTCGGTTTTGTTTTATACCGTTGTTGATCTGTAGGGTTCTGGATAATGGTCTTTTCTCCATCAATAACATGTTGCTTTAGTTGATGAGACAGCATACCTATCCATGAAGAAAAGAGAAGCACTGTGAATAATGGCACACGTGTCTATGAACAACTGGCAGATCCCAGTCAGACATTCCTGCTGAGGCCTGTAGGTACTTTGGGTTGTTCTTTCAAGTCTTTCATGTTTTGTCTGATTAAATGGGATTAAAGGGCTAATTCAACCCAAAAATGAAACCTGTTTGAGTTTCAATTTACCATGTTTGATGTACTCTATGTATGTGCATTGATAAATGTTTATATGCGAGTAAATCTGTTCATTTAAATCTATCTTGGTTTTTAAAGGGATATATCACCCAAAAATTAAAATGACCCCATTATTTACTCACCCTCAAGCCATCCATGGTGTATATGACTTTCTTCTTTTAGACAATCGGGAATTACATAAAAAAACGTCCAAACTTTTTAATGGTAGTGAATGGGTGATATTCAATAATCTAATAGACATCCAATATAGGCCTCCTGAAGCAAATTGTAAGAAAAGAAAAATATCCATATTTAAAACTTAAAAGGTTGGCACAGTTTATTGGACATTTATTGGACTATTGAATTTTGCCCATTCACTGCCAATATAAAGCTGGGAAGGCCCAAGACATTTTTTAATATAACTCCAACTGTATTAGTCTGAATGAAGAAAGTCATATACACCTAGGATGGCTTGAGGGTGAGTATATCACGGGGTAATTCTCTCTTTTTTTTTTTTTTTTTGGTGATCTATCCCTTTAAAGTATTAAAGTTTTAGTTCTGTGGATTTTCAAAAGTTGGAGAGAAATCTCTCAGGTTTCATTAAGAGTATCTATTTTGGGTTTCAAAAATAAACAAAAGAGTGGATTTGGAAAGATGATGACATGACAGAACTTGAGAACTTTTTGGGTGAACTGTCCCTTTAAAGCAAATATCAGATATCAAGCCAGTCCTGTTTTTGTACAAATGAGTTTTCATGCTCAGTTCTGTTCAGTAATGAGTTTGCTCAGACTAACCACACCTTCAAACTCTACAAAACTCTCCAGATGGATTACGTTTTAATTGCAGTTGGGCTTTCCCATATGATATAATAGCTGTATCTCACCCTCAATTGGATTGCACTTGAATGAGTGAGCAATCTTATTCCAGGCATCTGTTACTTGAGTGTTCTTCAGAGGTAAATGGGGCAGACAGAAAAGACAAGAGACTTTGCATGAGAAACAGACCATCATTACATTCAAATATAAGACACTATCTATTCTATGCAATCTTGTGTTGAGCTGGCAGTTAATGTTCTCAGATTTTAAAAGGCTTCAGCCTTACCTACAGTATTGTTCAAAATAATAGCAGTACAATGTGACTAACCAGAATAATCAAGGTTTTTAGTATATTTTTTATTGCTACGTGGCAAACAAGTTACCAGTAGGTTCAGTAGATTGTCAGAAAACAAACAAGACCCAGCATTCATGATATGCACGCTCTTAAGGCTGTGCAATTGGGCAATTAGTTGAAAGGGGTGTGTTCAAAAAAATAGCAGTGTCTACCTTTGACTGTACAAACTCAAAACTATTTTGTACAAACATTTTTTTTTTTCTGGGATTTAGCAATCCTGTGAATCACTAAACTAATATTTAGTTGTATGACCACAGTTTTTTAAAACTGCTTGACATCTGTGTGGCATGGAGTCAACCAACTTGTGGCACCTCTCAGCTGTTATTCCACTCCATGATTCTTTAACAACATTCCACAATTCATTCACATTTCTTGGTTTTGCTTCAGAAACAGCATTTTTGATATCACCCCACAAGTTCTCAATTGGATTAAGGTCTGGAGATTGGGCTGGCCACTCCATAACATTAATTTTGTTGGTTTGGAACCAAGACTTTGCCCGTTTACTAGTGTGTTTTGGGTCATTGTCTTGTTGAAACAACCATTTCAAGGGCATGTCCTCTTCAGCATAGGGCAACATGACCTCTTCAAGTATTTTAACATATGCAAACTGATCCATGATCCCTGGTATGCGATAAATAGGCCCAACACCATAGTAGGAGAAACATGCCCATATCATGATGCTTGCACCTCCATGCTTCACTGTCTTCACTGTGTACTGTGGCTTGGATTCAGAGTTTGGGGGTCGTCTCACAAACTGCCTGTGGCCCTTGGACCCAAAAAGAACAATTTTACTCTCATCAGTCCACAAAATTTTCCTCCATTTCTCTTTAGGCCAGTTGATGTGTTCTTTGGCAAATTGTAACCTCTTCTGCACATGCCTTTTTTTTAACAGAGGGACTTTGCGGGGGATTCTTGAAAATAGATTAGCTTCACACAGACGTCTTCTAACTGTCACAGTACTTACAGGTAACTCCAGACTGTCTTTGATCATCCTGGAGGTGATCATTGGCTGAGCCTTTGCCATTCTGGTTATTCTTCTATCCATTTTGATGGTTGTCTTCCGTTTTCTTCCATGTCTCTCTGGTTTTGCTCTCCATTTTAAGGCATTGGAGATCATTTTAGCTGAACAGCCTATCATTTTTTGCACCTCTTTATAGGTTTTCCCCTCTCTAATCAACTTTTTAATCAAAGTACGCTGTTCTTCTGAACAATGTCTTGAACGACCCATTTTCCTCAGCTTTCAAATGCATGTTCAACAAGTGTTGGCTTCATCCTTAAATAGGGGCCACCTTATTCACACCTGTTTCTTCACAAAATTGATGACCTCAGTGATTGAATGCCACACTGCTATTTTTTTGAACACACCCCTTTCAACTAATTCAACTAATTGCCCAATTGCACAGCCTTAAGAGCGTGCATATCATGAATGCTGGGTCTCATTTGTTTTCTTAGAATCTACTGAACCTACTGGTAACTTGTTTGCCACGTAGCAATAAAAAAATATACGAAAAACCTTGATTATTCTAGTTAGTCACATTGTACTGCTATTATTTTGAACAATACTGTACGTACCACTTTAACTGAGAGGTTTGTACTAACCTGGTTGCCAGGTTTGACGAGACGCAAAGCTGCTTCTGCACACAGGTGTGCTGCTTTGATGACATCAGCTTTCCTTCCTGTCACAGGTGCTTCCTGAACAAAATCAGAAAGTCATTAGTTTTTTAACAGGGTTTATTGTTGCAATTATCATAACTCTGCTTACATGGCTACTTAGCAAATAAATGGACATGACATTTCGATTGAAATTTTGAAACAGATCAATACAAGTGAAATGAAACCTTTATACCCATGTAGAAAATTGTCTGCCTGAGTTTTGACCATAAAATTATATAATTGACCAATTAGTAGCAACTACTCCAGAGAGGTGTGTGATGATACTTTATAACTGCACCTTTAGGCAACCATACAGGCGTGAACTTTTACAAAATGTAGTAACAGATGGGAAGAAAAGTATGAATAAATGCACACGCACCTTAGTAGCTCCAATAACAAAGCTATGGGCCACGTTGGAGATGAAGCCGTCGACATGTACTCCTAAATCACTGTTGAGAAAGAGAAGAAGAGAATCTCAGGAAGAAAAATAGAAAGAGACATACAGGTGCAGGGAAACCTGAGCAAAGCCTTTTAAACCCCTAAGTGGTTTCAGAGAACAACCCAAATACACAGCAAAAATTTAAGCGTTGTCAAATGAATATGGCCTTAAAAAAAAAAAGTACTAAACCATCAATATGTTCTGCCCAAATAGCAAATACAAAAATTTAGTCTATGAAAGAGATATCAGAACACTTGTGTTGCAGAGTCTACATAAAAGCATTAAAAATTATTATTAAGCGTGACATTAACGTGCAAAGTTGCATGTGTGGATCAAAAAGAACAAGGGAACAAGCAGGAAGACATAAGACGAAAAGTGGAGAACACTGCAGACAAGATGGGCCGGGTAAGAGGAAGGAGAGTGACTTGAATGAAAAGACATGGGGAGGTTAGACAGACGCAGACAAACTTGAGAGCGGAGTTTGCCTACATTTTGACCAAATCTCCATCTTTCAGCGTGTAGTCGGGGTCGCTCTTCAAGGGAGAGAAGTGGCAGACACAGTTATTGACTGACACACTGGTGGGGAACGCAATGCCTGCAAGAAAGGACAACCACCAATCCTCAACAAAAAGACCTTCTGCATCATGTGTGAGGAGAGAGATATTCAAACGAGGCCTGCAGATTTCTCTGGAGGAGTCTGAACCCATCTATTCTGAATAGTGGTCGACCGATATATCAGCCGTTTTTTGGGGGGCATTTTTCAAATATAGGCATCGGCCGATATGTTTTTCTGCTTTGCCGATGTGTTCAAGGAGGTACTTTTATTTTGACGTCACTAAAAGCAGCAGGACCTGAGCACACACTGCTCACATTTTCCCTCGTTTACTGTTGTTGTTAACAGTTCTGTCTAATACGGATAGGAGTCTGTCTAATAATTAGAAAGAACGGTTAAACAAAGGAATTGATGTATACAAAAAGTATTATAACGATTGCTTTTATATTATTAGTAATAGAAAGGCAAAAATTATAATACTTTCTCGTTTGCTGTCAGCATTAAGCAGATACGTATTTATATAATTTAAACAAATCTTTGAATGACTAATGAAAATTTATTTTTAAAACATTGCAAACTTGTGAAGTGTGTATGTGTATCAATCGTGATCGCGTGTTCTCTGCTTGATCCGTGTGTATTGAATGCACATTATGCTGCGCTTTTTGCATTTGCCCACTGTCATATTCATGTCATTTTCTCTGTGTGCTGTATGTAAAATGAGTGTTACCCTGGCTTTTTAAAAACATATGATTGATATTTGTACAATATTCGATATATTTCTCGATATGTCTGTATTTGCATTTAAATAATAAAAAAATTATTTTCTTTTGCCCATTAAAAGAAATAAAAATAAAAAATAGAATGAACAGCTTATTTAAGCAGTTAAAATCAAGACTGAGTGATATGAACATATATGTAACTGAAGTAGTACAAAACAAGTACAGGAAGTACATTCTGTCAGCTTTTTTAGTGCATGCAATTCACTCATATTTGATATTTTCAAATTTTACATCGCCGTCAAAATTATTCCGATATTATCGCTAATATTCTGATACATCGCCCAGCCCTATTCCCAATGTACACAAACTTCTCAGAATACTGCGTGCCCTGTTGGTAAGTGTTTACTTCCTTTTAAATTAATTTTAATTAAATTAAATTTTCATAAAACATTTATTATTATTATTATTATTATTTATCATCACCAAAAGTATGTTCATTTTACAAATTTTTTAAACCAGTCAAGTAATTTAAAATCTCTTAAATATTAAAATAAAATAAAATATATATTTTTATCGCCCCCCTACTTTCCAAGACATCAGCATCGGCTGTCAAAAAAAACAATATCGGTCAAGCACTAGTTCTGAATGGGCTAAATATCACTCTCTTACGAACCACAAGCATTTAGCCACGTCCACATTTCGTTCTCACCTTTCTTCATGTCCTTCTCCTTCTTAAAGACCTTCCCAGTCTCTGCCATGATGAAAGCATCTCCTTTCTCACAGAGGCTGAGAACTGAAACTCCTGGTTTTGCGGCATCGATGACGACCCTCAGCGCCTCTAAAAGGAGTAGAACAAGACCAAGTTTTATGGGCATAAAAGTCCATTGAGACTCTAGATCACATGGCTCACTGTTGAAATGACTGGATTTCACCTGTGAAAATGTGCAATGTTATGGCACCTTCAACAAATTACTCAAAAAAGGAGTAATACGCACACTAAATGAAAGTCCAAATGATCCTACAAATAGCATAATTGGGCCTCTAAATAAAAAAAGAGAGAAGTAACAAGTCCAGTATGTTTATTGTTGATGTCTGCGGCTGTGCATCAGTTCAAACTGAACAGTATTTCAGTGCAAAATTATTGCTCACTTTTTAGAAACCATAATTATATTAGGCATTTTCCAACATAAGACAGGTTGTGTAACATGCTCTCATTCTCAACACTATACAAATATCGAAAAATTACCCGGACTACATTAAACAAGGCTTGCAGTGAGAATAAACATGCTTTGTGCCAACAACAATGGCTGCGTTCATAATTGCACTATACAGGTGAAAAGCAGTATGTGAACGGAGTAGTAGGCCCGTGTTTTAATTCATTCAGGACGTCACACTCTACTGTGTCTTCAAAGAATGTTCTTTTAATTCAGTTTAGAGGCCAGCTGAGACATACTGATCTTCTATCGGTCACACATCTTCATGTAACACAAAATCAGAGGTCATAACACGGAGAAAAGAGAAACGTCTTGCACTCGGACATGTGAACAAAATCGAACTGAATGAAAAGTATAGCTTGAAGCCCATTTAGAAACCAAAACGGACCATAATAATGGTTCAAGATGTAATATCAATAAATTTTAATGTCATATTAGTGCAAACTTTCAATCAGAAAATTGTTCTAGTACTCTAGCGGTGAGACACCGCTTGATGTCCAGTATAAAATCAATGTCCTGAAAGATAACCAGTTGGGAAGGGGAAAAAATACTGTGATCATCAACTGTTTGGATATCAACATTATTCAAAAGATCTTCTTTTGTGTTCAACAGAAGAAAGAAATTCATACAGTTTCAGAACCAGTGAAGGGTGGGTAACCTGAATTATGACGAATTTTCATTCTGGAAGTGAACTAATACTTTAATGCAACATAAACAAGGATATCTGAAACAACTGTAGCAAAACTAAAAGTAGAAAACCTTGAATCACTGAGCAATAAATGGACCTAAAAAAGGACTGCACTACCATTTAAGTACACCATGCAAACAAATACAATGAATGACCCACCAGTTGCTCTATTCTATGCTGATAAAAGCCCAGTCAGCATCACCTCACGAGCTAAAGTTCAGCTCCATGCCGTTCACTACTTCTGTAAGCTACGCTGATAACGTAAGATGGGATTTGAAAGCTCTCACGTCATTGGTCTGCCACAGTGAGCCAGTAGATGACATTTCCATCCAGACAACTCACTAGTAACCCGTCCCTATGAGGACTAACTTCTACCAGCTGGCAATGCCAGAGCCACAAGTGTCCACACTTGACATGCACTGAGGGCTAACGCTGGCTAGCATTAGCTCCAGAACGAGTCCCTTCATACTACAGGACTGCAAAAAAAAGTGTACAGGTTTTATAGACGTGTATAGGAGAAATAGCCGTGCATTTGACAGAGATCTTGTGCGGCTGTATGTTGCATAAGGCCTGGGCGCCGGGGTCTCGTGTTCCACGCTGCTCGTCTCGTCCTAACACATGGCATGCGCGAGACAGCAGCGTGGAGGCCCCTAACTCTACACCTCCAGCACTAAAACGTCAAACTCACGGTTGGCGATGTCACCACCCATCTTGTACTTCGTCACGACCAAGTCCTCGGCGATGGTCTGATCTTGCTGCTCGTCATCGGACATCGTTGCACCGGCTTTCGAAGCGTCCCTCTGGCTGTACGATGAGCGGACAGCAGAAATCAGTCACGCTACCACCAGGCGGCTCGCCGACCGTACAGCGTAGCCACGCCTACTACGTACGCTGCCGCATCACAGGTGTCGTCATTTACGATGGCGCCAAAACCAACCGAGGCTTTTGGACGTGTTCCAAAAAAGGGCAATAAACAGGAAAATAACAAATTATGAAACGACTCTACAGATGACAATAGTGTGTTATTATCTAGCTCCATTCAGTTAAAGTTTTTGTTTTATATATGTGTGTGTGTGTGTGTGTGTGTGTGTGTGTGTGTGTGTGTGTGTGTGTGTATGTGTGTGAGTGTGTGGCTTGCTTTTTTTCTAATGCATGTTTATAAAAAATACTTAAATGTCCTAATTGAACTATGGCCTTATCCTGTGAAAGAAGGCCTTATAGTTTTAAGGCACAGCTGCTTGAAAGAATTGAAAATTTTTTTTTTTAATTTAAATGCCACATTAAATATTTAATTATTAAATATAACTTTATTATGTTAAAATATGAACAATAAGATTAAATGGTCCATTCAGTCTGCATTAAGACTATTTTACGGGAACCCTAAAGAAATAAGAACTTGTTAGTTCTTATTTATAGCTTCCTAGTATATATATATTGAGACACACACACACACACACACACACACACAAAGCAGAATAAAAGGGTGTGAGTATGAGAGAACCTAAAGGTTTCAAAAGTTTAGTTCAGCTTTACATAGGAATATTTTATTGAAAGTGTACGATAAAACCAAAATATAATTTCAAACCGTTACAAAGTGGAGAAAATACTTTAGTTTGATATGTGTGTACAAAACTACAGTTTGTTATAAAAGCTTGTTTACTGGCCATTTCATTTGAAACATAATACAAGTACTTCATTATTTGTTCAGAAGGCATGGACAACAAACACCTCAAAGACATCAAAAAGGACTTTACCCAAATTCAATCAATATGCTATTCAACTGACTCCAAATGTAAATACCTCATATTAGATATTTCGAAATGAGTTCTTTCGAAAAATGATACTTTTGTGAAATAACTTGAGTGCAATCTGAGCAGATGCAGAGTGGTGTGGCAGTAACAGCTGCTGACTGAACTGGGCACTTCATGAACACACTAAATAACAGATATTTAAGATGAACACTCACAACAGCAAAATTATGGCTTCTCTCGATGAGTTACACAAACTTAGCAGGAACAGAACATTTTAGGTAACCACACACATACATAGATGTAAATATCTTCCCATTCAATGTGTAGCTCATGAATCTGGTCATTCTGGTACCTCCACCATAGTAAAAAAAAAAGAACAAAGCTGCTCTTGTTTCAATGTATTTTAACCATAATGCCACATTTTTTTTTTTACACCAAGAATACATTTTGCGATCAAAATACATTTATTTTTTCAAGATTGCCTCAGTTTTTCTCTGGATTTATTCCAGTAAGAAGTGCATTTTTGAATAATATCCTGAACGCTGGTCACTGAAGAAAGTTCAACTTGCATTTATTCGTTTGCATCAAGTTCCTTCAAGCTATTCTCCATTTCTACGTGCGGACAGCATTGGCTTTGTGAAACGACCTGCTGTGCCAATAGTCAGGGTTATCAAAAGCTTTATGTTCCATCCCTGCATGTACTTTTAAATACTTTCCCGGGCCCAGGTTCCGGGGTTCGTCCGTCAGCCCATCACTCTCCTCATCTTCTCCGTCCAGATTCTGGTATTCAGCTGCCGATGCTCCACCTGCAGCCAATGAGTCCATATCCTCATATTCATCTTCCTCTCCTTCCCCTTGCATTAACCCCTGAACCCTGAGTGAGTTCCTCAGCCGAGGCTGGTGATTAGTGTACTGATAGTCTTCCTCCACATATTCGTCTTCATCGTCTTGTGGCGATCTTCTGAGAGGAGGATGGGAAACCGGTCTTGGGAGGTGAACTTTGAGCACCATGTTGGATGGTGGTCCTGCACCACCACGGATGTCCATGTACTCGTACTGAACCCCCTGGAGATCCAGATCGCCGTCGGTGTACTCTGTTTCACTGGAGAGGAAATCGCCATCGCTGTGACTCCTTTGGTCAGTCGAGGACTGGGAGAGACCTCCGCTACTTTCTGAGCCCTCGATCGATGATCTCTTACTGGGCCTGCTGCTGGACCCTAGAGATTTGTGATTGTTGTAAAAGCCGGCGGGGTTGAAGGAGGCGCTGCGGTTGCGTGGCAGTCGCTGATTGTAATCTTTAAGCTGCCCTGGTATATGCCCGAGAGAGAGGGTCGGATTGTTCATATACTCGTATTCTTCACCCGCAACACTGTGGGCCTCCAAAAAGTCTCCAGAATGACCTCTTGAGATTCTTCTTTGAGAACGTTTTGCACGTGATGATGTGAACAGAGTTTCTAAATAAAATAAATGAAATGTGTTAGGTACTCATACTTATGGAAGGCGATAAAATATAATTACTGATTGCGACTGCAACTTTCTTAGATTTTCAAATTTGATGTCATTGATGTTTTTCTCAAGATTTTTTATGTTTTTGAAATAAGCCTCTATATGTTCGCAAATGCTGTATTTGTTTTATCAAAATTACAGTAAAAACAGTGTTGTGAAATATTATTACAATTTAGATTTTTTTTTTCTATTTTAATATATTTTAAAATGGAATTTTAGATATAAAATAATGTAAAAACGATAAATATATAACACAATAAATAAATATATACATTAAAAAATATCTAACATTAAATATATATATGGACACATTTTTGAATAAAAATGAAATCCTTTTTTAACAGAGATAATAATAAAAAATGTTTAAGCATCAAATCAGAATTTATAATATTTCAAAATAGATAACAGTTATTTTAAAATGTAATAAAATTTCACAATATCACTGTTTTTATTATTTTAAGTAAATGAAGCCTTGGTGAACATGAGAGACGTCTCTCAAAAATGTTTAAAAAAATCTTAACTATTTCACATTTAGACTACTAGTGTATTTCATAATTGTAAATATATATCTCACAATGTAAATGTATGTATTATTTTAAATATGATCTCATAATTACTTTAAAAAAAAAAATTTTCTATGAAGGCAGAAACAGGCTTTCACAGATTTTTCATTCTTGCATCACAGTACCTTCTGAGGTTCAACATTTTGCATAAAGTTATCACACACGTCCTGCTCTAATTTGCTTAACCTCACCTTTCTCTGGACTTTCACCAAACCCAGGCAACACATATTCATTTTGGTCTTCTTCTCCTGGAGTCCCTGTGGAGGTTGTTTCCGGAGGTCCTAAAAGGCTTTCCCGCTGAGACATATAAGCGCTGTCCTCACGATGTTTGACCCTCCTCATGCTGCCAACCCAAGACATGTCCTCGTTCATCTCCATTTCCACCGCAGTTCCCCGTCCCTCCGAGCTCTCCGAAACAGTGCATCCAGAGTCGAGACGGGCCCGAGATGCCCATCCCGTCTACAGCAAAATGGAAGACAATATAGAGATTATAAGGTATATATTAAGCCATATGCCCTTAAATATGTGTCTCATGTTCAATACTCCTCCAATATTAAATTTCACAACACATCAAAGTAGTTTTAAAAATATGGATGGCCTAACACTGAAATGAGCTTTAGACGTGATTGACAGCTCACCTGTACTGAGCTCTCCAGACCAGGGGTCATTGGAAGATATCCAGCGATATTAGATGGAGTCAGACTTGACTGGAAGTGTCAAAAAGATATGTTGCTCATTAATTCATTATTCACAGAGTAGTTCAAACCACATATTAATTATGAGCAATATTATAAAACGCACCCGATGAGAATCTATACGCAATCTAGAGAAACTTCTGGCTGGTGTTATATAGCGAGGCATGTCTGTGGTGTCTTCCAAGACTTCATCCTCGTGGTCCTCCAGCGCCACCCCTAGAATGTCCAACTCAGTTCCTCTCTGATGGGACTCATCTGAGGCCGGGTCAGGGGCTCTGGCCTCCTCCTTTAGTGGTGGAACATCAATTAACAACAGTCATCCAAAACAGATCCAGCTTGACCGTGACAGGCAAATGATGAAGTACTCTGTTAGTTTGACATACTGTGATGACGAGATATCGGGACGGGTCTCTGGCCATTCGGGTGAACTCATTGGCTAGCTCCTTGAAAGTTGGCCGAACATTTTCATCAATCATCCAACCTGTTAAAATAAGCAACGAATATACACACATATATATATATATATATATATATATATATATATATATATATATATATATATATATATATATATATGATTTTTTTGTCAAATACATAAAAAAAATAAATTTATTCATATGTTACACGTGAAAATGAATAATAAATGCTTAAAGTGAATTTAGGAATCTCAAGTATTTGTTAAATTATTCATGTTTTTAAAGCATGCACAAGCATATTATTATTATTAAAATATTTTTATTAAATTGTATTTCTAAATTATTCATCTAAAATATATTTAATAAATATTCAGTTTTAAATGTTAAGTTATATTTAAACTTAACTAAACATTTGTAAATGCTGCTTTGCAACTGATTGAAATAGAATAAGTTAACCTCTTAACTGTCAATCACATTTTTCAACATAGACTTGAAAGTGCATGATCCAAACCTACATTTTTATAATTCATGACTGAAAACATTTTGTAATATGATTTTGATGTACCTTTTTCATTATAATGCAAAATTTGATTTTAAAATTAGTTTCAAAGGATGAATTTTAAGATTTTAAGTTTTCAAGAGATATATAATTCCTGATGATTTCTAAAGTGTGATGGAGAAAAAGACAACAAAGAACATTTTTTTTTGTTGACAAAAGTCAAAACTCCTGTTATGATGTAGATTTTTGAGGTGCACTCTTGCCATGAATTAATCTATTACTTCTCCTACATAATATTTACAAAAAAGATTGGTAAAATATCTATTTAGGAGTCTTAGACCTTTCCAACGATATATAGTTTGTCATGATTAGATTAGGATTTAATTGTAATATAGTGAAGTAAATGTAGGGGGCCCACCGAGGGGCCCGGTGACATGCAGTTTACAGTTAAAGTACTAAAATTATTAAAACAGAATTAAAACAGAATTAAAAAAATGTATTGAAGCTATCTATCTATCTATCTATCTATATATATATATATATATATATATATATATATATATATATATATATATATATATATATATATATATTCATATATGTTCAGAAGCACAGGATCACTGCCACATTGCATTATGGGCTATAAGAAGACTGGACTCACATTTGACCATGACCATGTAGACATCGATGGTGCAGATCTGAGGTTGAGAGAGACGTTCCCCTTTCTCTAACAGATCGGGTACTTCTTGTGGCCGCATAGAAGAGTATGGCTCCGCCCCATATGACATCATTTCCCAGACAGTCACACCTACAGATAGAGTGACCTCTAATTGAATCATCAGCTTCAGAGTGCAGTGTTTTATAGTAACACTTTACCATGCAACACATGGACTCACCATAACTCCATACATCACTCTGGTGTGTGTATCTACGAAACAAGATGCTTTCGAGGGCCATCCACTTAATTGGTGTCTAGAAATTGCAAACATTATAAAATGTCAGAGGCACGGTTACTGGTTGAAGAACTGCTTTGAAATACATTAGCATTTTGGAATATTTTTTCCTTTTATTATTGTTTTGGAAGGTCACTTTTTTTATTAAATCACTGTAAAAACAGCAATATTGTTAAATATCATCACAATTTAAAATAACAATTTCTATTTTGATATACTTTAAAATGTAATATATTCCTGTTATTATTACTCCAGTCTTCAGTGTAACATTCTAATATGCTGATTTGCTCAAAAAACTTTTATTATTATTATTTTCAATATTGATTTTTTATTTTCTGGATTCTTTAATGAACAGAAAGTTCAAAAGAACCGGATTGAATTAAAACAGAAATGTTACAAATATTTTGTAATGCTATAATTATGTTTTCTGTCACTTTTAATCAATTCGGTGCGATCTTGTTGAATTAAAGTATATTCTTTCTTACCCTAATTTTATTAGTTTTTCATAGTTCCACAAAACTATGAAGAAGCACAGCTGTTTACAACATTGATGATAATAAAAAAATGTTTTGAACAGCATATCAGCACATTAGAATGATTTCTGCGACACTGAATATTACAGTTTTTACTCTAGTTTTGATCAGGCAAAGACTTCTTTCAAAAACATTGAAAAATCTCTATTATTTCAAACTTTCGACTGATAGTATAACTTGATCGGCTTTACCTTAATTTCATTGAAGAAGTATTTCTTGTCATCAGGGTACAGGAGGTCAGCGATGCCATAATCGGCTATTTGAACAATAAAGTCGCTCTTGAGCAGGATGTTGCGGGCAGCCAGGTTCCTGTGGACCATTCGCTGCTCCTCTAGATAGTACATACCCTAGGAGGGAGCAAGCAAGGAAAGACTTTAATTGTTTAAGTGGGCTTGAAATGATCCAACTACCACAAAACACACTTTATGTCCCTCTCACCTTGGCAATCTGCACACACCAGTTGAGCAGTCTCTGAGGGTTGAGGCTCTCTCTGCGCTGCCGGATGTGCTCCAGCAAAGACCCCTGGGGGCTGAGCTGAGTCACCAGCTGCAGACTGGGCCCGGGACAGATGCCTAAGAGCCGCACTATGTACGGGTGGTCCAGACTCCCCATAGCCAACATATGCTGCAAGAGAGAGAAAGAAGTCTTTCAGAATGTCATTTTGTATGTGGGCATTTTTTTAAAATGTTTTTATCTGGTTGTCTTGTAAATGTATTAATGAATGGTTAACATTCTTCCAGAGCAATACAAATTATTATTCATGCGTTTCGAATTTAAAACTTCTAAAAGCCACTATGTACAAACAAAAAGGAAATGAACTGAACTGAACTGAAACTAACAGTAATTGTGTTCATTTATTATCACATTATAAAATTTGAGGTCAGGACACATTTTTTTTTTAAAGAAGTCTCTTTAGCTAACCAAGGCTGCATTTATTTGATCAAAACTACAGTAAAAACAGCAATATTGTTAAATATTATTACAAATTATTTTACAGATTTCTATTAAAATAGTCGTTCTGCTTGATATTTAACTGTTGGCGCAAGCTACATTAAAGTGACTATTATGTTTTGAATATGGATATTTTTCTTATAAAAATGCATCAATTTGCTACAGGAGGCCTTTGTTCACCCCTGGAGCCATGTGAGACACTTTTTATTGTGGATGTGCACTTTTTATTTCAATTCTTTTGGACTGATGCACTGCAACAGCTTGAAAGATCAAGGCTATTTTTAATATAACTCTGACTGAATTCGTCTGAAAGAACAAAGTCATATACGCCTAGGATGCCTTGAGGTCATTTATGGGCTAATTTTCCTTTTTGGGTGAATTAATCATGTAACTGAACAGAAAGTTCCAATAAACACAATTTATTTAAAATAGCAATCTTTAGTAACATTATAAATGTATTTACTGTCACCTTTGATCTTTGCAGTATCAAAGCATTAATTAAAACAGAACATCAAAATATTTGTAAAGCTCCACATTTATTCTAAATCTGTGTGATTTATTAATTTATCGCCCATCAGGCAAACTGAATTTTTTTTAGAAAAGCTTTTGAATAATCACTTATCATGAGTAAAAACAAAATGCATAAAAATATGTGTATTTGATAAAAAACTAAAACAAAGAATATGTATATTGAATATTATTAGTGTATATAAGCAATATCTGTATGTGTGTGTGTGTGTGTGTGTGTGTGTGTGTGTGTGTGCGCGTGTCTTACATCTGTAATTTCCTGAAAGGTCTGTCGTCCTGTACGGTCTTGAATAGTCTTGATAGCCACTGGGATCTTTACAGTGTCTCCCTCTGGTATCCAAAGTCCCTGTGAAGAAACAAATGAAATATGGATAAAGAAACAGAATAAGTGAGTCAAAGAAAGAAAGAAAACAGTGTATTAGGAGAACACCTGGAGGAAGTGCTTCAGGAAGTGATATGAGCTATTGTCAGGTTTCAGTATGAGCTCATGTAATGACATCAGAGCTTGTAAGTACCTTGTGCACAGAGCCGAACACTCCAGTGCCCAGAGATTTGATCTTTCGTAGTTCAGACCCTCTCAGAATGCGTGCATGAACTTTAGTGCCTTTTTCTCCTGGATCCAGTGGTTCGAAACTCTAAACACATTTTAAACCTTAAAAAACTTCAATGCAATGAATTCCATTTTCTGAATGTATTTTTGAATATATGTCTGCACACACCTCCTCACGCTGCAGATATCTCCTCATGGCACGTTTTCTGCGGATGGAAACACTTCTGCGATAAAGAACGGTCAGCACAAACACTGAGAATGCGACCAGCACACAGGATATAACACTCAGCACTATTGCTGTCACCGGCAACCTGAAACACGAAATGCACAATGAGACACACAGACAGGGAGCTGCAGGTGACCGATCACACCAGCAGGAGGAGACACTTACACAACTTCTCTCCTGGGCGAATCCACACAATCATTCTGACCTGGACCCAAACATCTGAGACAGAAGACATACAAAATGCATCTTTTATTAATTTGCTAAAATATTTCAATAATATCATGCATTTTCCATTACAACTGATATACATTACTGTTCAAAAGTTTTTAAAGAAATTTATACTTTTAATATTCTTTGAAACAAATGAATACTTTACAGCAAAGATGAATGAAGACATTTATAATTTTAATAATCAGAAGATTCCTATATCAAATAAATGCAGTTTTTTTTTTTACTTTCTACTGACGCTTAGAAAGTATCTGCAAAACTGTTAAGAAGCACAACTGTTTTTTTAACATTGATTATAATATTTCCTGAGCAACAGATCAGGATATTAGAATGATTTCTGAAGGATCATGTGACACTAAAGACTGAAGTAATGATGCTGAAAATTCATGCTGGGGGGATTCTAAAAAAATCTTATTAAACTCAAACTTCTGAATGGTTGTGTACATTTATGTTTGTGAGGAATAAACAGGCCGTTACATCTCATACTTATAAAAAAATTTATATTTCATAGTTCAAAAATAGAGTTCCGAGGTCCTCATTTACTGTATTTTTTTATTTTTTATTTTATTTTATCCCCCACAAGCAATATGATTTTTTTTGTAAAAAAAATGTGAATAAGTGCAAACTAAAGTGTGCATAAAATATGTGCATTTTATACACTTAATTTATATTAAAATTATTTCAAATATTACAATATTTTGACATTCTGAGCTTTCTCACCCTAGGGTGCAGTTGGCATGGCATGGTTGGCATTTATGCTGGCTATTGGAGAACTTATAAATGATGAGTCCATTCTCCCCCTGGACCCCCTCTGGACATGAGGACACACAGTACGGCCCGTCCTGCAAATGTGCACAGGCTGCACAATCATTAGCACCCTGCAAGAAGAATAAAAAAGAGAGATTATTTCATAAATCAAACAATCCGTGCAAGCAATGACTGATATTCTTTCAGAGAACAATAGATTACCGGTCCTTTGCAGGTGTGTGTCCCGTCCTGCACGGCACACTCTTGATGACACGGCATACACTCTTTTTTAATTCCAGCAAACTCACGTTTTTCACTGTAGAGAGTAAAAGAGATGATTCAGGGGTCTGAAAATATCCTGCATTTCTCATGGTACTAAATCATACGCTATATTGTTTCCTTTTCTACAGCACACATATTTAAAAAGCACACACTGGGTGTGTCTCGGTCCACTCCCTTGTTCACTGCCTGGGAGTGCAGCTCTTAGCACTATTTCAGTTGTAAATTCATTCCAGTGCTGCTCAATATATGAATACACTGGGAATGTCTAGCGGTCAACATGATAATAAATGCATATCCATGTTTTTTTTTAATAAATATTACATATAAAAAATATTGAAATAAGAAATGTTTTTTATAAATGATACACTGACACTAAAACCACCGGTATGTGGCGACAAGTCACTGTTTCAGTCATTAAATCATTCATTATATATATATTGTTTTAATGTTATTTTCAACACAATTAATTGCACAAGATTTGCACATTAAACTTGCATCCTAGTTACGAGCACATATCATACACTGCTACAATATAGATGCATGTAAATAACAAATAATAATAAGAAGAATCTGGAACTGGAGAGCAGAATGAGACACAGTCATTGTCCTATACTGACCCTGACAGGAAGTTGCATTGTGGTACACATGTTCCTC
Organism: Carassius gibelio; assembly: GCF_023724105.1. Lineage (NCBI taxonomy): Eukaryota > Metazoa > Chordata > Actinopteri > Cypriniformes > Cyprinidae > Carassius > Carassius gibelio. The sequence goes on along the minus strand of NC_068376.1, from coordinate 5,687,866 downwards.
CTCTGCTGTAGTTCTTGCAAGACACACACTGATCGGGTCCCGGACCCCAGCAGCCCTCAGATGAGCACAGGGGATCACACACATGCCCTTCTTCAACTGCACACAGCAATAATGAATTGTTAACCAGCAATAATGAATAATGATATGTTTTTAAATGTTTTTGTTTTACATGTAATATGCAACATACTGTGGAACCCTCTTCAAGAGAAGTTGTGTCTTTAAATTGATGCCACTGTCAGAATTAAAGGGACAGTCCACCCCCCAAAAAAAAGTTAACTAAATAATGTTTTTTGAAGCTCATCAAGCACTTCCATTGTATTTTTTATCAATGGGAACTGAAACTCAAAATATCTACCTTTGTGTTTAAGTGAGTTTAAGTTTTCATTTTGGGGTGAACTATCCCTTTAAAACCACTTCTCAATAACAACCCATAGCTAGTCCATTTGAAAGATCTTGGTAGTACAGCATATGTGCTCACTGCATTGCTCTTGTGGGTGGTTGTCCTTGATGTCGAGGGGTTTCTGGCGCCGCTGGGCCCGAGGGCCGCTCCCAAACAGACGTGTCCAGTTAACAGTGTGATGATAGCAGAGCTGTTTGTTTCCTGTGATGTAGATGCCTCCGTCACCGATCCGCTTCAGTGAGCGGAGACCAAGGGACTTCAAGGTAGGAATCTTCATCACCAAAAGTGCGTGAACTCTGAGAGATAAAATGTGAAAAGGTCATTTAAAAAAAAAAAAGACAAATGAAATTGCATTGTTCTTAAAGGGTTAATTCCCCCAAAAATCTAAATTATGTCATTAATGAATCACCCTCGTGTCGTTCCAAACCCTTAAGACCTCCGTTCATCTTCGGACATAATTTAGATTTTTGGGTGAACTAACTCTTTAAAGTCAACATGAAATTATCTGACCCATTTCAATTTTTTTATTCAAGTTGCTGTTTTTATTATACACAATCTATTAATCTATTAATGTATGTTAAGAAGATAAATGCAAAAATGTAATTCATTCAGAAATACATCAGTAAGTGAGTTATGGTTCTTTATTTTTAATTATTTTTAGAATTAATAATTGTGTTCAGATTTACCATTCAAAGTTGGTGTTGTTGTTTTTTGTTTTGTTTTGGGTTTTTTTTTGGGGGGGGGGGGGCGGTTTAAGTCTCCAAGGCTGCATTTTTAGCATTAAAACTGTAATATTGTGAATTAGTATTACATATAACTGTTTTCTATTATAACATAACATATAATATAAGATACAATTTTAATATATTTAAAAATTAAATTTATTCAACAAAGCTGTATTTTCAGCATCATTACTCCAGTCTTCAGTGTCACATGATCCTTCAGAATCATGATGCACATGGGACATTTCTTCTTATTATTAATGTTGAAAACAGTTGCTGCCTTTTTCAGTATGCTTTGATGAATGGAACGTTCAAAAGAACAGCACTTATCTGAAATGGAAATCTTTTGTAACATTATAAATGTCTTTACTGTAGCTTTTGATCAATTTAATGCATCCTTGCTGAGTAAAAGTACTAAAAAAAATTATAAAATCTGACTAACTCCAAACTATAGTGTATGTCAGATAAAGAACTAAAATGGGTTGTGAACATCATTTCATATTGACTTTAAGACTCTTGAAATCTCAATCCAAAACTGCTGCAGTTGGGTTAGTTGCAACAACGAGATCAACCTTCAACAAATAGCATTGCCCCAAGTATTCTCATGAAGACTTTATCCATATAATTCAAATAACATCTCAAGAGCCTCATTCATGGTTTTCAGGCAAAATCATCATTGTGAATCAACTTTTTATTATCGACAGAAATGTTTCCATGCAAGATTCCCAACCACCAATCTGAAGCTTAAAAATGCCACACCACTGAGCTGACTGTAAAGCACTTATAACTACTGCAAAATATGAGATTTCAATGATTTATTTATAAATATATAGAACAATCAAGCAAAGAGAGAGAGAGAAAAAAAAGCACAAGCTAAAAGCTAAACACAGTCCTACCTCTTAGTGCCTATTCCTCTGGGGGAGAAGAAAGCAGTATGAAAATAAATGATTAATGTCACACAACTTCTAGAAAAATGATACTGGGATTATAATTATTAGTAATAATTATTAGGTATATAGTAATTATTATAATAATTACTTTTTTATTATAATTTTTTTTACTTTTCCAAAGAAACTTTGTAACTGTGTGGTGATATTCCATGCAAAACCACAGCTGTGGTGCTAGGTCTTCAACTAAAACTATTAGAAATTGTTTACATAAACTGAAACGAAGCTGAAATAAAATAAAAATAAATATTAAATGAAAACCTTAAACTTACAAAACTTACATGAGAACTAAAAATGTTGCTTAGAGGAAAACTTAAAATAACAATATTTAAAAGTAATAAAAAATGTAATTTCATTAAATGTTATATATTATTAAATACTATGATAATATATAAATAGAACTAAATTGTTTAACTTGCTGCTAGGCTGTTGAATACTGGTCAAAGTAAAAAAAAAAAAAAGCCAGCCAATAAATTCTGATCCCTACACTACATATGGTCCCAACTTAAGTGTAAGTAAGGGATTTTTTTTTTTTATCGTCACATCAAATCACTTAGAAAAGTGATAACACACCTCTCCACTACAAGTTGAATGATTTAAGGTATAATTAATGTCTGTAGCACAAACAGTGCAAGCACTGCTCATAACATGAATGCTTTGTATACACTGATGCCTTTAAGCATTAAGAACTGAGGAGACTTACAAACAAACAAAGGATGGGCAGTATGCTCACCTGTACAGACTTCTTCCCTGTATTGTTGCTAGATTTGAGAAAACTGAAAGAGTATCCAGCTCTTCAGGCCAAGACTGAATACTCAGAATATCTGTCAAGTGAACAGAAGGGGAAGTTGAATGGTGTACAGAAAGGGCAGAAGAAATGGCAAAGATACACACACACACACACACACACCTGAGATCTCTCTGACAGTGTTGAAGATCTTCAGTTTCTTTGGATCAAGAGCACTAATATTATTATAACTGTCTCTGTAGAGGAAAGAAAGGCAGAGAAAGGTCACTATTTCCGAACGATATGTGATGCATATTGCAACCATATTTGGGTCACTTTTAAACTTCCTTGAACACCTTTCACTATCTTACTAGTTTAATTTGTCCAAGATTGAGTAAGAAAGAAGAACTCTACAATTGTTGTCATGAACATTTCAATCACCGGCGTCTCAAATCCTGGTGATCTCTAATCTCACCCTTTAATTCCTGTTATGAGGAAATGCAGGCTGCCCTGAATCTTAGTGCAGTTTATGAAGCTGTCGATGTTCTGCGAGTCCACGGTCTCTCTGGAAGTGCCAGCATAAGTGCCAACACATGCTGCGCAAAGAGAAAAAAACACAGAGAACGCTGTTATGAAAGAGAACATGCAAAGATGGATATGTTTCTCAATGACCAGTGAATATATAAAGATAATATAATGATATTAAGAAAGAAGAATGCAGCTCATCTTTTGTGACAAAGACAACTTTATTGTGATTTTTAGCATGTTATGTGGAATTGTTCAAATTGAAATAGTTTATAGTCATTAGAGTTTTTGAAAGTATGTTTATATTTTTTCAAAAAATGCAAAAAAAAAAAAAAAAGCTTTTTGGAGCTAGTTGGTAGTAATTTTGATAAGCTTTACATACAATATTGGTGAAAACCTTGGAATAATTAAATGTAAATGTTTTTCTTTAAAATGTAATTAATTCCTGTGATCAAAGCTGTATTTTCAGCATCATTATTCCAGTCTTCAGTGTCACATGATCATTCAGAAATCATTCTAATATGCTGATTTGCTGCTCAGTTACTTTGCATGATTACTGGTGCTCAATTATTAATAATGGTTCTTATTATTAGCAATGTTGAAAAAGTTTTTTCTGCTTAATATTTTTTGTAAAAACATACATTTACCGATACATACTGAAGACTGAAGTAATGATGCTTACAATTTAGTTTGCAATAAAGGAATACATTTCATATTAAAACATATTAATATTGAAAACAGCTATTTCAAATTGTAATATAATTTCTATTTTACTGTATTTTTAATCAGATAAATGCAGTCTTGGTGGGCAGAGACTATGATGAATATAATCATACTTTTGATCAGTAGTGTAAAAACAACAAAAGTCTATGGTATGCCCCCATTTAGATAACTGGGCAAACATGTTACCTTTCGGACAGAGACCCCCACACGGCGTACATCTTTTCACTCCTTTTTTATCCACCTCCATCTTGTCTGCCGGACAGCTGCTAACACACGAACTGCCGTCTACAACAAAGTTAGCTAAAATACAAGAGAACAGAGCAAGTAAGTATAAAGTCAGGATATCGAACTACTGAATTAAACAATCAGTTCTTTAAAAACCCTATTCAGGTCCCGTCGGGAGAGTGGGATATTCAGTTTAGACATTATAAGTGCTAATAAGTGCTAAGCTACAGGTAAATGCACTCCATGTAACCCAAGGAATCACTTACTGGGACAATGTGATACACATATTGTGCCATACTGGTATTTTGCATTAGGATTCGGTTCCAGCTTGAACGTGTCTTTATTATAGATGAGAGCCTGGGGACACTGTGGCACACACGACCCCGAGTTGTTAAAATTTCTGCAGGCCTGTAAACACACAGACCCCAAGTCAAAGCAAGCAAGGTTTGATTCATGAATCTGGTATGTCAGTGCAACACATGTTCAAGATCTGGTGTAAGTTTGTTGAACATACGAAGCAGTTGGTGTCGAGCGGCCCGGTGCAGCCCCCCGCACACTCGATGTGACAACACTCGCTCGGGCTGCGGCCAAAACAGCGGCCGTTGCACTGCGGTGCGCACACTGTCTTAGTCACTGAGAACCAGAGAGAAACATGAAGTGTGTATATGTGTGTGAGAGAGAGAGATACAGAACGTGTGTGTGAGTGTGTTTCCAAAGACTTACAGACTTGACAAGAGTCATTTCCAGGACCCCAACACTGACCCCCGCAAGACTCATGACAGTGACCTAAACAGAAGATATAATTTATACATTTCCATAAGATCATCACCCGAAGTAAAATCGGTAACACTTTATTTAAGTGGCCAATTCTCACTACTACCTTGTTGTTTATTAGCATGTCTATTATTAACAAATAGATTGTTTATTAACACTTATAAAGCACTTATTCTGCATGACAATATTCTACATTTCTAATCCTACCCCAAACCTAAACTTAACAACTACCTTACTAACTATTAATAAGCAGTAAACTGGGAGTTTATTGAGGCAAAATCATTGTTAGTGGTTTGTTTATAGCAAGAATTGGACTTTAAAATAAAGTGTGACCGTAAAATTTATTGGGCTAGCCACACATTCAAAACAAATATCTTAAACAAATAAAACATTACAGTGAAAAAAAATTAAAATAAAATTATATATATATATATATGTGTGTGTGTGTATATATATAGTTATTCATAATAAATATGTATGCTACCATTCCAAAGTTTGCGGTCAGTACGATTTTTTTTAAAGAACTTAATTCTTTTATTTAGCAATGCTGCATTGAATTGATCAAAACTGACAGTAAAAACATGTATAATGTTTCAAAATATTTCTATTTCAAATGAATGCAGTTCTTTTGAACATAAGCTGCAAACACTTTTTTCAATATTGATAATAAGAAAAATGTATGTGTCGAATAATCATATTAGAATGATTTCTGAGGGATCATGTGACGCTGAAGACTGGCGTATTGATGCTGTAAATTCAGTTTTGCATCGCAGGAATAATTTTTATATTAAAATATATTAAAATAGAAAACTGCGATTTGAAATTGCAATACATCACAATATTTGTATTTAAAAAAGCATGTTAAAAGCCAGTTTTATGTCTCCTTACGTTCTGGTCCATTGTCTTCAATGATGATTTCTGCCCCGCTGTCTTTCACAATGTCTAGCCAGTTAATCTGCGGCGCATAGCTCAAGAATTTATTCTGGATGATCTGCACTCCACCCTCCAGGATCTCTGCAGAGCACAATGAATATGAGAAATATTTTTATATCAAGATAAGATCAAAGACAGAATGGTACTTTCTAGAAGTCGAAACTTGACACCTGTCCTCTAAACTCTCAGAAAAAGGAAAATAATATACTGTATAAAAACAAAGAGAATTTACAAAAAAAAATGTTTTCTACGATTTCAGGTTTTCCTGAAATTTCCTGAGAACATGTTAATGTTGTTTCACTGTGTAAAAGTCGATGCCACATGGTTTTGTAAGGTGATTGTTAGTGTGTGATTTTATAGCTCAAACGCCAATATTCATGCTAAGAAATGATTGAAAAACCTAATCAAACATTACCAATAAAGCACAGAATAAACTCTGCTCAGATTCAACATTCATATTGATTCCGCACATTGAGTCACAATGGAATTAACAAGAGGTTAAAGGAAGGGCAATGGAAAAAATGACAAACACGTTCATTGATTCACACACTCACAGACACACAATGGAAAGATAAAACGACTTGGATTGTATTTCACATTAAATGTGTTATGTTTGCTGAAGCAGGTCGGGACATTCTCTAGTCTAACTGTAGCCATCTAACGTCAATCTCCTGGAATTTATCGGGAGGAGCGATATAATAGAGGAATTCTCAACAAGCTGTAAGGCAGTCACAAGTATCTGTCGGTCCAGGTTTGGGTTTATGATCTGATCATTCTCATTTGTGGGTGAATTCTTTTAATAAACCACATAAACAAATGTTTCCCTGTCCGTTGACTCACTCTTCCACACCACACCCTCCACAGAGGCTTGTTGCCATGAAAACTGCGTGGGCGTTTTGATGGAATGTGCTTCTGTGGGTGCACATGTGTCACCTGTCACGTATGTGTGAGCGCACCTGTCAAGTGTGTGAGGCCCAGCTCCTGTAGTCCGTTCACTCCGTCTTTCTGATAGTTGACGAGGACGGCGAGAGCGAAGCGATCTTCATACAGAGACGTCCCTCGGATGACTCGCAGCTGCTCCAGCGGTAAACGTCTGAACTGGTTTATGGCGATGAGGATGTAGCCCGTCACCTCACGGATAGACTGTGAGGAGCAGTTGAGTTACATGTTCATAAAGTGAAGCATAATAGACATACAGACTCAGATGTTAGGCTGGACTGCTGTGAGCACATGTACACTTGTGCTTTATTCAAAAGTGGCCCGATCTCTTGTTACATCCTTTAAAACGTGGTCTAATTCCCCCACCTGCAGGAATGAGAAATCGCGGTTGTGCTCCATCTGCGTGATCTCCAGGTTGCCTATGACAATCTTGCAGCCCGTGTACATCTGTTTCATGAGTTTGTACTGGACCTCAGAGCTTCCCGTCACACTCAGCAAGTTCTGTGTGCCTGTACACACTGCAAAGGAAGAGAGAGAAAGAAAGAAAGAGTGAATTTATTGTAAAACAAAACAATGTACGACAATTTAACTTTTCAGGTTTTTGAAATGTGCTCTTTATTCTTACCAAAGCTACAATTATTTATTAAGAATACAGTGAAATTGTGAAATATTATAACAATTTTAGATGAGTGTTTTCTATTTTAATATATATTTTATATATTTTAAAATATATTCCGGATGTCAAAGCTGCATTTTGTCAGAATCGTTACTCCAGTCTTGTGTCACATGATCTTTCTAATATGCTGATTTGCTGCTCAAGAAATATTTCTTAATATGTTTCTGGAAACCATGATACATGATTTGAAATATGATATTTTGTAACAATATAAATGTCTAACAGTAAACAATCACTTTTCATCAATTTAATGCAGACTTGCTGAATGAAACTATTATACCCCACCCCACCCCCCCAAAAAAACTTACATAAGTCCCCACACTTATGAACAGTAGTGTATATAACACATGAAATACATATGTTCAAATATTTTTTGTATAATTACTGCTTCAATACATAATATCTATCATATTACTCTCCGTTCTCTGCTAATATTTAAAATTGCATGCCCATATTTATATTTATGTGGTAAAATCTTTGTTATTAGAGGGATAATGACCAGCGATTCTATATTAGCAAACAAAATTCAACAGGGGTCATTATTCACAGTAATGATTGACTGAATGCACATTATGCCTTATTAAATGCAAAAAAATCACCTAATTATATCACAATCTTAGCAAAAATTGTATATTTCATGCCCATTTATATATCAATGTGGTAAGAAGCTTTGTAATTACTAGAAATATAATGACCAACAATAACATATTATCACAAAAATAACTTGACAGGGGTCATTAATTACAATAATGGCTAACTGACTGCACATTATGCCCTATTTAATCCAAAAGAAATCTCAAACTGATCTTCAGATAACAATATCACACATACAGCTGTTGTTGTTTTTCTTACGATGGCAAACTGAAAGGTAAAAGAGGTCTAAGGGAGTTTGAGGTGAAGCTACTTTGCATTCCAAATTTTGCCTTTGGTTTCAAATCTGCCACGGTCAAAACAAGCCATTACTGAGGGTCGGTGTCTAGGGAAAAAATCCCTTATAGAGTACTCAGAAATGCCCCCAGAAACCTTTACAGATATATAAAAAAAAAGAGTTCTTCTGAGAATATGGTCAATTTATGACCCATTAGGATCAAAATACAGATTAAATAGAGCATATAAGTTTACAAAATCACACATCCATAATGGCAGGTATGCTGAAGCGTGTCTATTCTCATAAATAGAGCAATGCATCTCTTCATTTCTTGCAATAGAACTAAAAACTAAATAACACAGACACTTAGTGATAACACACATACTGTGAACTGTTAACAGCATTACAGAGTCCAACAAATGGGCCTAAAGGTCTCTTGCGAAACACAAACAGGTGTTCGGTCCATCCACACAGGTGTGGTGTGTCGATCAGACATCGTGTTGGTATGCTTTTCAGAAAGGATTCTCGTAGGTCCAGGCTGTATTTAGAAACCTTTTAGTTCTTATCAAACTTCTCCTTTGGTAAACGCAGACACAGTGCAAACACAGTCCACAGCAGACTTATTTGACTATTTCTGATATACTACAAACTATTTTGTTGACCGTTTTTATCTTTTTTTATTATTTTAGTTTATTTCGTTTTACTTTAATAAAGTTAAACTAATTGAAAAGAAAAATTAAATATAATTAAATAAGATTAGTTTATATATATATATATATATATATATATATATATATATATATATATATATATATATATATATATATATATATATACATATGTGTGTGTGTAATGTATAATTTTAGTTACCATTTATTTTGTTTCAAGTAATGTTTTTTTTAATGGGGTAAGATTTTTAATTTAAGTTATAATTAACGATAATAACCCTGAATGTACAAAATACAGACTTTCCTTTAACATATACACAGTTCCCATACTGTAGATACGTGTACTTAGAATTTGAACTGATAAGATCCGGAGTTGTACTTCAGGGTGTTATGGCCCACAATAAGACAGGTAAGGCCAGTAATGTCAGAAAAGGCTTCAAACCATCAGTTAAACCAGAAGTTTGTGTTTTTAAAGGTACAAGTATTGAACTTTTGCTTGCTTAGATTATTCTCTTGAGGAAAAAGAGCCCGGTAATCACACTGAGCTCAGATCTACCAAAACACAAATTCGGCAATATCTAATGAAACATAACATCTGAGCTATATTTACATTAATTGTATGTCATTTAACACTGTACACATGCTGTATGTCAGCACATGCCTCATTTGATAAATTTAGGCTATTTCTCTAAAGGGGAAGTTCCCTAGGAGAGACTTTTCAAGTTACTACATGAATCATAACTACGAGCTCCATAAGGACTCCTGCGTTATGGAATAGCAACCTCAAAGCAAGTAGGTTTAAGTTGACAGAAGCACTTAAATGGGACTCGTAACACTGCATTCCACCGGCAATGTTCCTAAGAACAGGAGCCCTAAAACAAACAACTACAAACCCAGAAACATTTCAAAACACCCCTTGTGAAAAAGTGCACTTAACTGTATTGAATGTTCACTCATAGTATACTTCAAATATTACAAGTATTTTTATTTTTTTTTTAAACTGTACTTGCAGAAAATAAAATATTATTCAAATTTTAAGTAAAGTATACTTTAGTATTCTTGTGAAAAAAAAATACTTAAGTACAAACTGAATATAATATTGTCCGAAACATCATTGCACGTTATTTATAATTCACATATAATTTACATAATTCTATTGTCTTGGAAACATGGTTACTGACATGTAATTACACATTTGAAGTAATTTAGTAAATGTAGCAGTAAATGCATTGGTAATATTCGGCCAGGACATTACCTGTTTCTCTATGAATTTTATGTACTTTGAAATTATGTACACAGAACACGTTTTGTTGTTGTTTATGTAAATTTGCACTAGATGCATGTTTTTGATGTTGCACCACACGAAACTGTGTTTTTAAGATAAAAACTCTTTAAAAAGAAAAAGAAAATTATGGAGATTTTTCTCCATACCATTTCAAAATATCTTTTTTATGCTCAACAGAAGAAACTCATAACATATTGTAAATGATATAAGGGTGAGTAAAAGATGAATTATCATTTTTGGGTGAACTAACCCTTAATAAGAAGTGTGTTCATACTTTAATAATCTGCATTGCTAATGCATGAACGTTAGGATGTGAACGGCCCTCAGTCTGCGCACTCAAGTGTACAGACAATGACACAATGCTCCCATTCAACCAGAGCGCGAAAACAAGTGTAGGAACCCGCTCAAACTTTAACAAATGCTCACAAAACACACACACACATGCTAGGTTCAGCTATCAGGTTCACATCACAGGTACAGAGACAGGTACGAAAAACAAAAGCCATGGGAGGTCTAAAGCGGCACACAACAGACACGGCTTTAGCTGCCTGGTAAACAGAAACTTGGCCACAGTCACAAAGAGATTATCCAAACCTGACTGATTGGTTTTCACAGGCATAAAGACGCATAGATCTACACGTTAATGTCTGAATCATTTATTGTCATTAAAGCGTCAGCTAACACACAACACGAAGGCATGCAGACACAGAGAAACTATGCCTAGCTTAATGACTTTGTTTTGCACCTAAAAGCCATTAAAAGTTACAGGTTACTGCTCTTCCCTGGGCAGAAGAAGGAATTATTTTGATTTATAAGACACGTGTTTGTGTAAGTGAGAATGTGTGCATGCAATCCTGGATGCAGCATTACACACAATAACCACAGTAAATGACTAGTAAATAGTTAAGGATAATATTCCATAGTGTTGATAACTTTTTAATTACTGAAAAAAACGCGAAATAATAAATGAAAGTTAAGATTAAATAAAAAAAAATATTAATAATAATAATTTATCCCATCTTAATATGCATAGATAACTATATAAAATTCAGTCATAGGTTTACAACTATGAAAAGTGTAAACACTGAGGTGCTATCAAAATATTGGGTAATACTTTATCTCTCATTTGTTAATTAATGAATTCATTATTTAACATGAACTAACCATGAGCAATATATTTTAACATTATTTACTAACCTTTGTTAATATTAGTTAAGAAAAATGCAATTTTTCAATGTTTGTCCAAAGTGCATTAACTAATGTTAACAGATACAACTTTTAAAAAATGAAGAAACTAACATTAAGAAATATTGTTCATCATCAGTTAACATGTTAAACAAATAACCTTCTTATAAAGTAAAAAATGTTTTCTCTTTTTGTCGCTTGTTGGCCTAACAACCTAAATGACACTTTCAAAGTATTTTTTAAATTGTAGTTTAACGTGAACGTCACATTAGTTGTACTAAACACTGTGGCATCCGTTTTTAATCTGATAATAAAAGTTTCAATAGGTTCCACATAAGGATTGAAGGTTTTTTTTTTTGTTTTTTTTTTTACATTTGGGCCTGAATGTTTACTGTTCACTCAAACGATCCTTTGACGTGAACCAAGAATTTGGCAGTGCTCAAAACTGAGTATTTCCATAAATGAATGTACAATGAATGTGGAGGCGACAGAAGAGACAGAGAGGCTACACACACTGTGCTGGTGGATCTATTCAACACTCCTGGAGGAGCGGTCTTGAGTATGTGTGTGGGAGCCTGTAACACACTGTACTACTCATACTGACGTCTTCAGACTCCACTCACAACACTTCACAACAATACCAAAAGGTCGACAACTGCTGTAATCTTCACAGAACCTTTGACATATATCTTTTTGTATGACATATGTGCAATGGTCATCTGAAAACTATGCATTCACATGTTACATATTAGTAAATGGCATGTACCGTATGTTTTTCTAAAGGTATTCCTGAATACATTCTTTCAAAAAATGCTTTGTGGAGCCATATAGGACATTATACTGATATTCAGTCAAACTTTTTACTGTTCTGTTTTTTTTTTTTTTTGCATATGCATCACAGCAGCTCATTGTGAAATAACATGACAATGTCAGTCTGTCCCTATGAACAATATTCTGTAGTACATGCTGTCCGCCAGAGTCATTCCAAAAAACTCCTCTAGCCAGATAAACATATTGCACTGTTTAATATGACATTGACAAACATAAAAATGCCTCACAGTGAAACTATGAGTTTTAATAATAAGGACAGTGGAATTCTTTACATACTGATTTCAGAACAGGTAACAGTTAAATGCATTTAAAGAGATAGTTCACCCAAAAATGAAATCACTATTTACAGCTTGAAGACAATACATGACAACTGAACAGATTTTTGGATAAGTCTAAATACTTGGAATTGCACATGCTTGGATTTTTCATCATTCTATGCTTTTGATGGATATTAAACATGTTTGATATTTTGAGACAATTTTAGAGCACATATTTCATCTGTCATGTGTGTACCAGCAATGGGGCACATGTTTCTCTGTGAGTTTTTTGTGTGTGATCATCCGTTGTTTACTTTATGATGCCAAATTTTTCTCTGTAACAATTTAAAAATCGCCATGAGCAGATTTTAAAGATTGTGTAGTGTTTTTCAGTCTTTACTGGGCACTGAACACTAAGCACTGAGACCAAAACACTGAATCACAATGAACAAGAATTATTTCAGTGTGATTCATAAATGTGATTCATTCTAACCAGTTCATTGAAAAGATCTGATTCAAAAGAATGATTCAATCATGAACTGAACATTGTTCCCCCGCCCCAGCCTTTCAAAAACTAAAGAAAGAAAAGCTGGGATGGACATACTCCATACTCCAAGATTTCACGAAATAACAAATTACATTTCAGTCTGAATGCTGTACCTGCCTTGGAATATAGTGAATGTGTTGTACGGACTGCTTTTATGATACTTTTATTGTGGTTTTGGAACCTTTTCGAAGCTTGAAAACTTAAACATTTATTATGATTGCATGGAAAAAGTTAAAGGTCCCTCAACATTCAAATATTGGGCTAGTGCTTGCTGTAGCAGTTGCAGCGCACTTCAGAAACCCTTCGTCTTCCCCAGCTCCACCTGCACAGATCTGCCATGGGGTAGTTTTATGTATGCTTTATATGGGGGTTACTTCATGTTATATGTGCAGCAGAAGTATTTCTCACATGCTCACAGCAGCAGAAGAAGCGAAGCAGATCTATTCTGCCAAGACCAAACACATTGACACCGCCATTGTATATATTATACTTAGTCATTTAGCTGATGCTTTTATCCAAAGTGACTTACAATTGCTATATATGTCAGAGGTTGCACGCCTCTGGAACAGCTAGGGGTTAAGTGTTTTGCTCAGGGACACATTGGTGTCTCACAGTGTATTCGAACCCAGGTCTCTCACACCAAAGGCATGTGTCTTATCCACTGCGCCAACATAACCATGCTTAACTCTTAGAGAACTGTCATGACAGAAATAAAGAAATGCATGATAAGGGATTTATAGTTGTATTCAGGTGGTCACAATCAAATAAGATTGGCCTGAGAGTTGATGTGGGATTACGACTATGGCCAGTAGATTCACCTGTTGTCAGTGAGATCACCTGGACTACACACCCTGTTGTTGTTCATGCCATTGTGCTCCACCCTTCTTAGTCAACACTACTGCAGAGGCCAAAGATCAACCAGTGCATCAAATCAGATCTCACTCTGTCTCTGTTTATGTGTGTGTGTGTGTGCTAAAACAGATTTCCTTGTGTTGTGTAGTATTTTCTTCATGGATACTTCCTGCATCTGATAATTCCTCATTATGTGAACATACACAATTTACAAAATACTGTATTTAACCATTGATGTAACCACATATTCAAGATTTGGTTGGAATTAACAATAAAAACATACACATATTGATGGATCACTATTTTGCTCTGATGCTCTTTGAATAAAGCCACCCTTTAGGCAAAACCAAAAATCTAGACACAATTGTAGTTAATGAGATTCAGTAGATGCAGTTGGCATCACAAGTTCAAACTCCTCTGTGATTCGCTCTTTTCAGAAGACAGCCGTTGAGTCAGGGAACAGGTTTATCGAAATCTTCTGGTTGAGTCACTTGTTATTTGAACTGAGCACTGATTTAGTACAGGAACAAATCTCTCCTTTTACACTCACAGTCTAAAATAAACACATATATCTTGCTTGGACACAATGGTGCAGAAACAGGTTTTCTGAATGCATAACTGACAGCAACATCACTGTTTTGGGATATTTTGGGATGTGTATTGTGTAAACATACGGGAACATACTGTTTGTAAATACTTCTTTAAAATTAAATTACATTATATATTCACAATGTTTACATGCAAATTACACTCTAGTATTACTATTACACTTGCATCAAATTTGTGCACTGTGTCAATTTTAATAAAAGTAGCACATGCATAATGCATTAGCATGCTAGAGATTCAAATGCAAATGTTTATGTTGTTCTCTTAAATCTCTTTCTAGTTACAGACAGCTGAATGCATCACAGTAAAAACAGATTTACCTTCATGTTTAGCTTCCTCCGTCTGAGCGCGCGCAGGTGAACGGAGCGCGAGACACAGCGCGAGCATCTGCAGCACAGCAGCTTTCATCTTCATCATCCTCATCAGAGAATATTCCCAATCTGAAGTCGGTCCGTCAGTCTGAGCAGACAGTTAAATATTCATGGCGAAAGAAGCGTGGAAGAGACGATGCTCCCTTCACAACGGTTTATCCAAGTTTGAGAGAAATTCCTTACTTTTTCTGAAGTTTTTTTCACTTTTTTCTTCTTCTTTTTAATATAAAAATGTTCCAAATATCACATTCAGTTCAGAGCAAACGAAAAAAATATCAAGTAGTCCATTTCCGTTACGGAAAAGTTTATAGGCTAGACTATAAAATCCTTCAGTATAGCCTACAGTTCAAAGCAAACACTTTGAATCAAACCAAAATTGTAATACAATCAAAAAAGCGACCAGAATACAGACGATGTTAAAAGACTGATAAATATGAAAACGCTCGAGAGCTTCTAGACGTTTGTTACCTGTTCACGCGTACAGGTGAACGCTGCTGATTGGTGATTGGTTCTGATCAAGGTGACGTCGACCTTGTGATTCCAGAGCCCGTGCACTTATTTATTTCAAACATGTAAAGAGGTCATAAAGTCTTGATAGCAAACTCTTGGCCATTATAAACCGACAATGCTCTGAATTTCCCTCAGTAACCGACAGTCCTCACAGCCTCCACTAAAACACCGACGAGATTGTGCTAGATTTATGTGCCAAGATTGCGCGCTCTCGCTCTCGCTCTCTCTCCCTGAACAAACACGCATACACAAGTCCGGGCTTTGCTGTATTGATAATAATGTGATCTTGGATTGAGGGCTCTCATTGTGTGTAAGTCAAGGCTGACATTGTGTCCCAGTATCGTCCACCAGTTTATCAGTGTTTCTTTGATGGCTCTGGACTCACGGTCTCACAAAGAGCACTTTGTCCCTTGGTTCAGATGGCTTCAGACCTCTGAGACAAGAAAGTGTATAGAGCACACACCACTTTCAGACACAAGAAATAACTCTCAAAATAATACAAATTGATTTTGTATTTATGTATTTACGGTTTTTTCATTTTAACGTCGGTCTGGATTGTAGCCTATTCATTATAATGCCTCAACAGTAATCACTATAACTTTTCTTAATTAATTTTTAATTTCTGAATTCAAAGTGTTTGTGTTTTTTTTCTGTTCTCAGCAAACAGTGTTTTCATATTTGTACATTTTGAACAATTAACTTCCTCCTCGTTTTCCATTCAGACAGCCTGTGAGTGTTCAGTGTAATAGTCACAGTTGGAAAACAGGTTTTAAAGACCAGCTCTTCCTGCACTACCGGTCTGTATGAGGCACTGATTGAACAAACAAGTACACAGACAGACAGACATACTTACACAACCCTGAATATTTTACTGTGCTCTATATACACCATATGCTCTGATACATAATTTTCTTCGTGGAAATGCAGTGTATAAAAATATATTTTATGGTTTTGAGACACATTCCTTGTTTGTTAATATCTGACCAGCCAACAATTTAATGGGCCAGAACACACCCTGATTGAGCTCTCTCACACACTTTCTGCTTTGAACAGCTTGTTGTGTATTAATATAGATTTTCCACTGAATATATATATATATATTATACATTGGCAAAGACAATATTAGATATTTAAGTACATGTGCCATATTGAGAATATGCTTTTTATTCTTTACTTCCTTTCATAAACTGAAACGTGTTTGAAGCTGTGATGGTTTTCACAATAGTTCTGCCCTCTTCTGGTTGACATGAGGGACTGCAGTACAGAAAGAGATTAACTTTTTCATATGTGATAAATAATGCAATCAATTAAAACTTAATCTAGGATTAGACATGATTCATTTCTGGCGCCTACCAGAGATCAATATAAGACATTTAACATAATATACAATATGATGAAGTCATTGGTGGCTTTGCTAAAGCATATTCCAGACCAGGTGTGATAGGTTTATTCAACATTATCCACTATAATCATTCTCATTATTTAACATTTTTATTTCCACTTTTAAAAAAGTAAGTAGGAACAATGAACAAACACAAAAGAGAGAAGAAACAGCAAATCATTTTCACGTTTTTATTTGAATGTAGTGTTACAGTCAGGGATCAGAGGGAGAGAAAGATTTTGGTGTCTGCGTTATAATAATCAACAATAATCTTTCTTAATCTACTGTAACAGATACGTACACATTTCATCCATGATTTCTAAATTCTATTTATTAATTTATTAATTATCCAGTGAGAAATTGTTTTCCTCCTTCATTGATTATGTTCACTGACACTGTATAAGCCATCAAAATGATTTACCCAACACAGTAAAAAATCAACGAAGAAAATGCATAAGCACACAGAGGAAAAAAACACATTCACCAAAACACTCACCGAAATAAATACATAAATAAAAATATAATATTGAAGAAGACAAAATAAATCTTTAAACCATCCTAAAAAGTCAACTCTAGCTACTCAATAAGCACACACACAAAAAATGTTATGCAAAGAATAAATGTATTTGAGATTTTTTAACCCCTTTTTGTTCCCAGACCAACCAAAAACGAAACAAGCAACTCAGTGACCCAATAACTTAGTTAATAAATAACCTTGTGAAAACACACATTTGTAAGAAGATAAGGCCACAAAACTTAACAGACTGGACGATTCACATTGCAGACTTGTGTAGAAACGGCATTGTTGACGTATCGCTGTTTGCATTATATGTTGAAATACTACTGTATAGTGTGTTAAGATAACTAAGCTTATGTTCCCTAGCCAAAATAGCTAAAATAGGTTAGCATTTGATTTTGCATTTGTCCTTGTCGTCTGTAACACATAGATTATGTTAGTACTATGAATTATAAATCAGCGCTCCATCTGTGATATGCGCCTGAAGTGTTAAACGCAAAAGACAACCTACTATAAATGTATATATCTATATTTTTTTCTCCTTTCTCAACTATACAAATCAAAAACACCATGAATAAAGCCAAAATGTGTTCACTGATTCAACAAAAGTCACATTTGTTGGGGGTGATATGTTAGTCTGAACCCACAAAATGCATTGTGAGAATGAAACATGCGACAAACACAGAATTAGACGAGTTATTATGCAGTTTGCCAAGACCACTGACATAAAGAGGCTTTGTGTTCATGTGTGTGCTGTTCACTAATATGAGTGCAAAAGCAAAAATAGTTCAGTTTAGTGTCATAACAATCTACTAATCATGTCAGTGGTAAATTACTATAGCAACTAACTAACTAACTAACTAACTAACTAACAAAAGACTGTGTTAAACAGATGTGTTAAACTATCTATCTATCTATCTATCTATCTATCTATCTATCTATCTATCTATCTATCTATCTATCTATCTATCTATCTATCTATCTATCTATCTATCTATCTATCTATCTATCTATCTATCTATCATGCATGCCATGCAGACAATGCTAGTGATTCTTACATAACAATAGTTTTACCCATGCAACATTTAGCCAAGGGGCGTTTGATTGGAAGAAAGCTTTATTTACAGCTTCACTCGAATGCGAATTATGGAGGACAGCCCAACACCACCACGTTTGACTCACAATCTAGGTGAGGGATGTGTGACATTTGAGGGATGTGTGACAAGGGACATTTGTTGTACTGCGTCCAGTCACTGTGTCCATTCTAGTACAGCACGGCCACAAAGCAGCATGCAACACTAAGCACACACATGCAGATCTAACCTCTACTACACCACAACGCCTAACACGACACAGAGAGAAACAGCCATGCAAAATACAGCAGGGTATCTAACGCAA
This sequence comes from Carassius gibelio, assembly GCF_023724105.1. NCBI lineage: Eukaryota > Metazoa > Chordata > Actinopteri > Cypriniformes > Cyprinidae > Carassius > Carassius gibelio. The sequence continues at coordinate 5,668,999 of NC_068376.1, read as the reverse complement.
TCTCAAACTGTCGGGATCACAGACTGTGGATATTGTGTTCGTGAGGAGGCAAACTGCATCATAATCACATCCACGGAGAAATACAGAAGCATATTAAATAATGCATGAGCATGCCCAAGACCCAACAATCTTCTTCATGGCAGTCAAGGACAACATTGATTGTAAACACGTTAGCGAGTGAGAGATGATGAAATCGTCCAAACGTCGATGCGATAAACCGACCCTGTTCGTAGAGTGAAATGGAGAAGTCAGCAGAGGAAATTAGATGCATGTTGATCTGCGTGTGAATGCGTGTGCGTGTGTGCAGAGCATAGAAGGCTCTTTAAACCACATACTGTACAACCAAATAAATATTCAAATTAAACAAAGAAAAAACAAACATAAAGGCCAAATTAGTCCCACCCCTTTCCCAAAGCGAGAGACGGCCACGTTATGAAAATCCCGCCCCTCACTTCTTATTCTTGAGCTGATTGGCGAGCCAGTCGAGCCCTTCGTACAGACCGTCGCCGCTGGTTGCACAGGTCGCTTGTATATACCAGTTGCGATGGCGGAGCGAATGGAGGCCCAGTTTGTCTGTGATCTCAGCTGCATTCATAGCGTTCGGCAGATCCTGGAGTCAAGGATGAAAAAAAGGACGATTGTGAAATTAAGTATTTGCTATGGGACCAGATATTTTTATTCTGAAACAAAAACACAATCTAGCAGCCGCATTACATTCAATAGATTATGTAGTGTCCATTGATAAACATTCAAAAGCAGCCGTGTTTTCTGAGTAAATACAATTTTCTGCAAGGAATGAATACACTAATATTAAAAAGTCATTTTAAAATGTTTTTGAAAGAAGTCTATTATGATCACTTAGGCTGCATTTATTCGATCAAAAATGCAGTTAAACAGAGCAATATTGTGAAATTTTATTACAATAACTGTTTTCTGTTTTAATATACTTAAAATGTAATGTATTCCTGAGATGAAAATTTGATCCTTTATTGGTTATTTCCACAATTTAAGAAAATACATCAAGAATATGTCATATGAAGGAGAGATGCAGTACCTGTTTGTTTGCAAAGACAAGAAGGACAGCATCACGTAGTTCGTCTTCTGCAAGCATCCTCATTAACTCCTCCCGCGCCTCGTTAACTCTCTCCCGATCGTTGCTGTCAACCACGAAGATAAGACCTAAGGTCAGAAAAATTAGCAAAGATAAAAAACAGAAACTAAATATTATTCAACAAACATTAACACACATCTATGCAATGTGTTGTTTGAAAAGAACATTTTTTATTTATGAATACTAATGTGTTTGATCCTAACCTGTGTTTAGTATCACTGAGTAATTATTATAGTTTTGTATATATATATTATATATATATATATATATATATATATATATATATATATATATATATATATATATATATATATATATATATATATATATATATATATATATATATATATATATTTATTTATTTTTATTTTTATTATTTTTTTTTGCTTAAATTTTAGTTGGTTTAGGAATGTGTTTTTGTCATCTTAATTAGTTTTTATAAAGTATGACTGTAAAGTTTTTATGATTTTTTTTTAATTTTATTTAAGTTTTAGTTATATATTTACACCAAGTTAAACTAAATGAAAATGACAAATGTTGCCTTGGCAAAAAGTGTAATAAATGTTTTTAATAAAATTATAAAATATATATATATATACTTTATTTCAGTTAATGTTTATAGTAATTCAAGTAACAGAAACATTTTATTTGTTTTAATTTCAGTTAACTATAATAACCCTGCTTGACTGATGTTTATGGCTCTGTGGGCACAGAAGTGTAAATGGAGTTTGTGTTCATTGAACACAACAGAAACTACACAGACATGCCAAAGTACAATCATTTACTCAATACAGCTTGTGTTTAAGTGGGAGAAGTTTTGTGTATGTGTAACTCACCCTGTGTATTTTGGAAGTAGTGTCTCCAGAGTGGTCTGATTTTATCCTGACCACCCACATCCCACACAGTGAAGCTGATGTTCTTGTACTCCACTGTCTCCACGTTAAAGCCTGAAAGCACAAACACAAACAACACAAACTTACACTGTGTGGCCCAGAATCACAGTACAATTCAGTTACTGTATACACATCTCACAGCACAGCATGTAAAATATAACCTTTCTAGATATCTGGGTATTGAGACAGATACCTGAATAACAGTATTGTAAAAAAGTCAACATATCAAAAGCATTAAATAAGAGAAGGATTTTACCGATGGTTGGGATGGTGGTCACGATCTCTCCCAGCTTCAGTTTGTAAAGAATGGTGGTTTTACCAGCAGCATCTAATCCAACCATCAGAATTCTCATCTCTTTCTTCCCTATCAGACTCTTCAGCAGATTGCCAAAAATATTCCCCATGATTCAATGTTTTGCTTTGTCTAGCCAATCACAATCCCGAGAGCTGTGAGTCCTTGGTGTGGAACAATCCACTGAGATAAAACACTGAAAGCCTTGAGAAACAAGGATATATAGCTGAGAAAAAGAGTCCTGGAAAGGGAAAAGAAGATGAAATGTTATTCTCCGCTTCACGTTGTGCGTAACAACACCCCTTAGCTGTTATAAATTCACTGTAAACCACGGCGTCTTGGGGCTTATTGCTTTATTATACATTCTCAGAAAAAAGGTACAATAGCTGTCACTAGGACAGTACCTTTTCAAAAGGTACTTTTTTATTCCTTTTAGATCCTCATATGTACATTTTTAGGTACTGATATGTAGAAATATGCTCCCTTTAGATTCAAAAATGCACCCTCATATTACTGCAAATGATCTACATAAGGTGTGAATCAACTTGACTGATAATGATCTGTGCAATCTGAATGTTTCAGTCAAACATTCTTTCACCCACTGTAACCGCGCAACTAATTATCAAAGACTCATTTGGAAGTTGCAAGTCTCAAAATTCTGAGGGGGCGGATTGAATGAGCATGACGCTTCTGGGTGTGTGTACATTTCTGATCTTCACTAGTATGCTTTATGTGTACAAGCTACAAGAATGTTAACAACTACACACAATGAACTGAAAAACTATGATCCTGCCATATCTTCAGGCCATACTGCAATCTGTTCATCCCTCTCGTATACCGCCTTCACATGAACCCCCACCAGTCACTCCTGAACATTCACAGATGGAGTCATGTTAGATGTAGAACACATAAGCTGCGTTGTCCTAATTCATGAATGTCAAAGTATAAGGCTTAAAGTTTAAATTAAGCTTGTATAAGTGAGGCTGGGGCTAGTAACACAGTGCCTATCTCTAAGGAACTATAAAGTTTGAATATACAAATCAATTTCTCAACCAGTGCGTTATGTCTCCAATACCTAGTTTTAAACCCTTTTAAGCGGATAGTTTATCAAAAAATTTAATTTGCTGAGTATTTACTCACCCTCAGGCCAAGATGTAGAGGAGTTTGTTTCTTCATCACAACAGATTTGGAGAAATTTAGCATTACATCACTTGCTCACCAGTGGATCCTCTGCAGTGAATGGGTGCCGTCAGATTGAGAGTCCAAACAGCTGATAAAAACATCACAGTAATCCACAAATAATCCACATGACACCAGACCAATTACAATTAAAAATCTTGTGATGTGAAAAGGCTGCATGTTTGCAACCAACAAATCCATCATTATGATGTTCAATAATTCAAACTGTTGCTTCCAGCTAAATACTTCTTCTATCCATAATATTGCTCTCTCCAGTGAAAAAGTAATCTTGTCTGAATCAGAAGAGAATTATGCACAGCAAAAATAGTTCTAAACATATGTCAGTGGATTTTGTGAGAGGATTTTGTTGTGTTTTGATGTGAGAGGAAAATAGGGAATGGACTTTTTCACTGGAGGAACATCTTTAAGTAACAAAAAATTTCTTAATGATGGATTTTTTTTTTTTACTAATATAAAAAATGTTAATTGATGGACTGGAGTGGTGTGGATTACTTGTGGATTATTGTGATGTTTTTATCAGCTGTTTGGACTCGCATTCTGACGGCACCCATTCACTGCAGAGGATCCACTGGGGAGCAACTGATAATGTAAATTTTTTTTTTGTAAATTCTTAAACTAAAATACCAATCATCATAGTCTTGCTATAACTGCTGGTTAAACAAATCCAGGCTAATACAAAACATATTTTTATTAAAAACACTGACACGTTCAGATTTCAACTGAAAACATTAAACTGTATGCTCAGGACTTTCATAAATGTTTATGTCAGCATTCTCAAATGTTTTAAATATTGTAATAAAAAAAGTTTAACATTTTACATGTTTGCTGTTACATAACTTGTTTTGCGTTTCAAAAATTACTTTTTGCTGAAAAAGTTAAAAATAAATAAATAAATGGGATGTCCACATTTTGATAACTTACAATGTCACAATGCCCTGTTATTGGTTCATGCTGTCATAAAATGACAAAGTGTGTCAAACTGTATCTTTTTTTCCTAGCCAAAAAGGAAATGTTCAATAGATTTTCAGTAGCATGACTAGAAAGAAACTGGCTTTTAAAATTAAACCTATTCTGAGTAAAATTGACAGAGGTAAAGGTGTGACAACTAGCTATAGCCTCCCCTACATAAAATCAAGACAAAGTCTAACAATATTAAAGTTGCACAACCAGCAATAAACAACACTTAATGCATGTGTAAATGTGTCGACTAAGTAATGCGAGAAGGTGGTTGTGATAACAGTAATCTGATAATGCTCGGAAGCTGCGGGGGTCTGACTCCGGCTGAGCTGTCCATGGTGCTGACGCCCCGACCCACATCCAGCAAACCCCTTCCACACAAAACACATCACGAGTATCATTTACACACATTTTTGTAACATACTTAATCGTTTTTTAAAGGCTTCCTTGTTTCTGACAGATTCGACAAACCCAGGTTTCCTCAAACCCGTGCAAGAGACCCCAACGATGTATTTAAGTCACGAGACAACGAAACCCGGGTGCGCTACATATATATTCACGTTATATCTAATACAATGCTCCTTAAAAACATTAATATTACTCTAAATGAAGTATTTAGTTTACTGCCGGTGTGTTGGAGCTCATAAAGGCCTACGACCCTTTGACAATGTCGGCGTAGGATACAAAGATCGGAGCTTTCCGTGAAGAGAGGCGTCTGGCACGAAGCAGATGGATGAAATTACTCTTATGCAAGATCACTACAATTCATGCAAACGCTAAGCAAATCAATCAAAACCCGAGCGCAATACGAACCATCATAATGTCTGAAGAGGCGTAAGGCAGCACATGATCTGTGAAACACATCTTCATTCATTTGGAGAGATAGGGACGGTACGTGCCTCGCTGAAGGCCTTTCGCCTTTTTATTTCCACCAGCAATATAAGACGCGCTTTCATATTTTACCAAAACAAAATTTCAACCAGCCAGAACCAATTCATTTGAAATCAGTCATTACAATTGAACGTATCTGGATTACCTTGCGAGTTGACACCAGCCGATTTTGAACACGGAGAGACAGAGAAAAGATCTCACGAGAGTTTAAGCCACAGCACAGGCTGCGATGGGGATTTCTCGCGATGTTTGGTTTTCGCATCTTGAGACTGCCTCCAGTCAGGTCAGGTAGCATAGTCAAATAAATGACATGTCAAGGAAATGCCTGAGGTGTTACAACACTCCTTCAAACTACAACTTTACAGGAAATTCTTAGCAAATATTTAGCATTGTTGTTGTTTTAATGAAGCATAAACAATGTAGGCCTGCATTTATTTTTGACCTGTTTGAGGTCTTTGTAAAGTGCTAAAAACAAAAGGTAAAAGTACATTGGAAGTCTTGAAATGAAACTGATAAATAGGCTCATCATGACAGTCTACTCCAGCAGGGTTATCTTTAAACTAAACTAAAATCATTACAAAATGACATTACTTAAAATTAAATAAATGCTACTGACTGAAATATATATTTTAATATTTTATTTCAGCTTCTTGCCAAGGCAGCATTTCTCGTTTTCATTCAACTAAATTAACTAACTAAAAACTAAAACTTAATATGAACTATATAGATATATTTTAATAAAAACTTAAAACTAATAAAACCTAAAATTACAATGAAAAATAGAAAAATAAAGATAAAATCTACAAACCCCAAAAAAGTTGGGACAATCTCATAAACTTATATTTTATTCAAAATAGAATAACATAACATATCAAATGTCGAAAGTGAGACATTTTGAAATGTCGTGCCAAATATTGGCTCATTTTGGATTTCATGAGAGCTACACATTCCAAAAAAAGTTTGGACAGGTAGCAATAAGAGGCCGGAAAAGTTAAATGTACATATAAGGAACAGCTGGAGGACCAGTTTGCAACTTATTAGGTCAGTTGGCAACATTATTGGGTATAAAAAGAGCCTCTCAGAGTGGCAGTGTCTCTCAGAAGTCAAGATGGGCAGAGGATCACCAATTCCACCAATGCTGCGGTTAAAAATAGTGGAGCAATATCAGAAAGGAGTTTCTCAGAGATAGTTATAATCATCTACAGTGCATAATATCATCCAAAGATTCAGAGAATCTGGAACAATCTCTGTGTGTAAGGGTCAGGGCCGGAAAACCATACTGAATGCCCGTGATCTTCGGGCCCTTAGACGACACTGCATCACATACAGGAATGATACTGTAATGGAAATCACAACATGGGCTCAGGAATGCTTCCAGAGAACATTGTCGGTGAACACAAAACGCAATTCGCCATTGCTGGCTAAAACTCTATAGGTCAAAAAAGAATCCATATCTAAACATGATCCAAAAGCGCAGTGTTTTCTCTGGGCCAAGGCTCATTTAAAATGGACTGTGGCAAAAGTGAAAAAACTGTTCTGTGGTCAGACGAATCCAAATCCGGACTAAAGAGGACAAGGACAACCCAAGATGTTATCAGCGCTCAGTTCAGAAGCCTGCATCTCTGATGGTATGGGGTTGCATGAGTGCGTGTGGCATGTGCAGCTTACACATCTGGAAAGGCACCATCAATGCTGAAAGGTATATTCAAGTTCTAGAACAACATTTACTCCCATCCAGACATTGTCTCTTTCAGGGAAGACCTTGCTTTTTCCGACATGACAATGCCAGACCACATACTGCAGTAATTACAACATCATGCTGTGTAGAAGAAGGATCCGGGTACTGAAATGGCCAGCCTGCAGTCCAGATCTTTCACCCATAGAAAACATTTGGCGCATCATAAAGAGGAAGATGCGACAAAGAAGACCTAAGAAAGTTGAGCAACTAGAAGCCTGTATTAAATAAGAATGGGACAACATTCTTATTCCTAAACTCGAGCAACTTGTCTCCTTAGTCCCCAGACATCTGCAGACTGTTATAAAAAGAAGAGAGGATGCCACACAGTGGTACAGCCCTGTCACAACTTTTTTGAGATGTGTTTATGCCATGAAATTGAAAATCAACTTATTTTCCCCCTTAAAATTATACATTTTCTCAGTTTACACATTTGATATGTCATCTATGTTGTATTCTGAATAAAATGTTGAAATTTGAAACTGCCACATCATTGCATTCTGTTTTTATTCACATTTTGTACAGTGTGCCAAATTTTTTGGAATTGGGTTTGTAATTAAAAATATTCACAAAAACTATAATTGTAGTGATACTAAAATGAAACTGGTCTTGTCCAAGCAAAGATAACTTGATAACTAATAGATAACTTAAATATCTAAAAATAAGATTTGTCAACTTAATGTGAATTAAAAGAAGCAAATAATTAGGTTATATTTACAGCAGATGCTATGGCTTACTTTACATCTTATGGTAATAAGCATTATAGCCTATAGATTCAAATGTATACCTTCTGCATTTGTTTATTTTTTCATTTAAATTTATCGCAGGTGTACTTGGTTCCGTTTGCATTGCAGTGATTTTCTCAACCTCAGCATATCGTGCGCCCTCTAGTGGGGGAACCCTCCAACAGCAGCAGCCTTGTGGAGAGACTGCTGGGAAGCTGGCGGATTATGAGGCGGGAATTCCAGTGTCCCATGTTTTAGTCCAGTGTCCAAGGGTCGTCTAACCCCTCCGTTATCACTTCACTATAACAACACATCAGCTTTAACTGGCATCTCCCCTCAGTGACTGCTTGGCTCTCTCAGCGCCGCAGTCTGCAGTGGGCCGACTCTCGTGACGGAAGTGAGCCTCTCAGACTCGCTTTGATACTTTCTGTGGTTATTGTTGGTGCTGATTTGTCTCATAACGTGAGATACGATGCGAATTCGGACCGGGATCGCCTTGGTTTTTCTCGCAGCTTTAACATTTGTTGCGGCTGAGGATGGAAATAGCAAAGAAAGCGTGATCGAACAATTAGTTGTGGAGACATTGGTTAGTTGGGTCAAGTTTTTTGTAATGAATGATTAGAGTGACTACAAGAGTCCACGTAGCGACTCGCTTCATGCGTGCTTTTAAGACAAATTAGAGAATGCATATTCAATCGTGCATTTTTTAGGACAGTCGATGTTCTGCGCGTTAGTTAGTTTCATTTGCAATACGACGTCCACTCTTTAATATTTCTCTGTTTTTGACCATTTTAGGTGAAGCCGGAGACATGCAAGATAACATCCGAGACGGGAGACACGCTTCAGATCCATTACACGGTAATAAGCACGACTAGCTGCGCCTTTACGTGAGAAAAATGAACACGATGAACACATTCCTCTTAAGTTCTTAGAGAATAGAAGTTCATCATGGAGTCACCATGTTCCACAATTAAATGCAGTTATTTGTAATAGTTTCAAGCGAAACCGAATGTTGTGGAGGAGGCGGAGTAACACGTCATCATCTGAGTCAAGGACTCGAGGAATTAAAATAAATAAAATGTTGTACACTCCAGTGAATAGTTCTTAGGTCAATACCTCAAAAGTCTTCGCTGCCAAAAATAGAAAGAAGAACATAGAATTTTAATTGAGTTAAAATTACTTATCAATTAATTTAACACATAAATAAATTTTTTGACAATTAGCTTTTCTTGTTGTCACAGTATATGGGGAACTATATTAAATCTACATATCTATCTATCTATCTATCTATCTATCTATCTATCTATCTGTCTATCTATCTATCTGTCTATCTATCTGTCTTTCGATCGATCGAGTTCAGATGCAAAAGCCTCTAAGTGTCATCTGAAATTTTCATCTAAAATTAGGATTTTTATCAAGCTCCTAAGCTTTCATTTTAGAGTCATTTTAGTTTAATGGCAATGTGCCGGTCCTTTTCCAGGCTATTAAAATTTATATATATATATATATATATATATATATATATATACATACATAGGCGTATTGTCATTACTATCATAGTTTAAAACACTGTTATTTGAAACAAATAAACATTAACTGGAATATAATAAAATATAAAAAATCTTAAACTTTTTCAGCTAGCTGCCAAGTAGTAACTTGAAGTACTAAATTAACTAAAACTAAATAAATTAAAATGAATAAATAATGAATAAAACTATGTAGACATAAAATAAATAAATAAAATAAAATGACAAAATTACTAAAACTTTAAAATTACAACATTACAGAACAGCTCACTTTAAAACAGAAACTATAAAAAAAACATTTAATCAAAAATATCAATACATCTATAATAGTATATTAATGATATTATAATAACATTATACACACACACAACACACACACACTCCTACACACACAATCACACACACACACGCACACACACACACACACACACACACACACACACACACATATATATATATATATATATATATATATATATATATATAATTTCCTCAGACAATGTTTAGCTTAAACTGTAGACATACTGTCTCGAATATTGTTTCACTTAAATATATGCTACTATTCAAAGGTAAAAGTCATACCTTTATACACAAATATTCACACACAAAATATATCAAACTATTGTTTTGGTCACCAGAAATTGTAATTCATGTTTTAAAATTTCAGCATGTATAACACATGGTGACAACATGCCCCAAGCCGATTATTAAAACAAACCTTCTTTATATATTTTGCCTTTGTAATACACCAGGGTTTCCAAACCTTTTACAAGTAAATCCACATTTCCAGCAGCCTGGCAGTTACTTGGTGGCTGTCAGCTTTTATTACATTGTATTACTTTTTTATTAAATGGTTATGGATGCAACTAACCTGCAACACAATTTTCCTGTCCTGAGCAGGGTCGATTAATGGACGGGAAGGTGATTGACAGCTCTCTGTCTCGTGAGCCTCTGGTCGTAGAGTTGGGCAAGAGGTCTGTCATCACAGGTGTGAGGCTCAGCAACTGCAATTTTAAACATTAAACAACTTTAGGCTGAATATAGTTTTGTATAGTTTAGGGTGACTGTAATGTCATTTAGAATTTGAGAAAAATGGTAATAATAACTAAGGTTTTTTTATAAAACCATGAAAAATACACAAAAAAGATGTGCTTTTTCCACAATTGTATATCTCTTTAAAACATGTTATTTTGCTCGGCAGGTCTAGAGCAAGCCCTGGTCGGATTGTGTGAAGGGTTAGTATGTTACTTGAGAATAAATCACCCACTTTAACCTGTTAAATGTCACCCCGTCTCGTATACGGGACGCCTACGTTGACTATACTATATTACAATCAAATTTAATCTAATCTTGACAAACTATATATCGTTGGAAAGGTCTAAGACTCCCAAATATATATTATACCAATATTTTTTGTTAAAAATTATGAAGGAAAAGTAATAGATCAATTTATGACAAGAGTGCACCCTCAGAAATCTACATTACAAAAGGAGCTTTGACCTTTGTTTAAAAAAAAAAGACTTCCTCGTTGCCTTTTTCTCTATCACATTTTAGAAATCATCAGAAGTTATATATCACTTGAAAACATAAAATCTCAAAATTCATCCTTCAAAACCCATTTTAAAATCAGACATTGCATTACCATGTAAATGGCACATCAAAATCATGTAACAAAATGTTTTCAGTCATGAAATATAAAAATTTAGGTTTGTATCATGCACATTCAAGTCTATCTTCAAAAACGTGAGTGACAGTTAACAGGTTAAAGTCCTTTTTCAGTATTTTCTGTCTATGTTTTTGCACAGACAAAAAATCAAGGCCACGATTCCAGCTCATCTCGCGTATGGAAAGAGAGGATTCCCTCCAACCATTCCAGGTACCATGATCACACATTTCAAGTGGATTTAAAGCTAGTAAAGCTGGTAATAATGATCATTATTTTAGATGATTAGAGGGATAGTTCACCCAAAACTCACACTTCTGTCATCTTTTACTCATCCTCATATCGTTCAGAACCTGTATGGCTCTCTATCTTCTGTAGAACACAAAATATTATATTTTAAAGAATATTTAGTTCAGTTTAACTTCCCATTCACTTCCATTGTTAGGACACAAAACAAAACAGAAGTCAATGGGAGCCAAAACTGTTTGGTTTGCAATATTCCTTTAAATATCGTCCTTCATGTTCCACAGAAGATAGAAAATCATACAGGTTCTGGGCGAGTAAACAATGACAGAATTTTCATTTTTGGGTGGACTGTCCCTTTAAATCACGTTCCATGTGATGATTAATCTGTTCTTATTTCTCCATCTCCCTTTCCTCTCAGGGGACAGCACACTTGAGTTTGAGGTGGAGGTGATCTCTCTGTACCAGAAAACGCTGTGGCAGAAGCTAGTTAACGACATCTTGCCTCTGTTGTGCTTGGCACTGGTTCCCACGCTACTGGGTTTAGTGGGTCTCTACCTCTACAACAAAGCACAGGCCCAACCTCACGGCAAAAAGAAGAGCAAAGACAAGAAAAGCAAGAAGAAATAAGAGCAATGTAAAAAAAAAATAAACTATTTAAATAAAAAATGCTTTGTTTGATGCTTTCTATTTATTTATTTATTTTTACTTGTATTTTGTTTTGTTTTGTTTTTGTTTTTTTACTTCTTTCGGCATAAAGCAAGAAATCTCAATACATTATGTTGCCATAAATGTTTATACATTTATATTTATAAATATTACTTTGCAATATTTTAAAAGTTTACATTTTTTGAGCTGTTGTTGTCGCACTAGATAATATAGCAGAACAGAATTTAAGGACATTATGCATCAACACAGAATTACAGCTTTTTTTCTCTAAAACTGTCACAACTTTATTGATATACAGAAAAAACAATATCTCGTGAAATCATAAATAAAAAAATTTACTGAAATCATTGCATTAAACAGACTGTGACTGAATGCAAGGCAGAAAAACATTTGAATTGCTGCCAAAATACACTTTTTCTGCTTCTTGGACCACATGGCGCTTCTGATCGTGTCAACACCAGCAGAAGCTTCTGTTGCCTCTCATCAGAAACTGAACCTTCATCCAGGTACTGCTTCAGATAGAGCCTCAGTCGTTCATTCTCCTGTAACAAAAGCGTTTTCTCTCGCTTCAGACACAAGTATTCAAGCTGAACCTTGTTGTAACGTTGCCAGAACTTCCCAAGAGGCAAATAATCATGCATTAGCTGGAGACAGAGGAAGTCAAAAGACAATAAATGCTACTCATCAGATTAATGCAATTAATCAGCATTGTCCACAATGTGATAGATTTCTGATTGAAACTGGATATCCATTAAGAAAATATATATAGGATAGTATATATTGGATAGTGGAAATCCACTGTATGCCAGAATGGAGGCAGATCTGTGCTCATTACCTGAGCGAGTTTCTCAGTCAGCGGCTCCATGGCATTGGCTCTCTCCTGATTCAGCTCTTCTTCACTCAGTGATGATGTGTAGAAGGGCAGAACCTTCTCAAACTCCGTCTCCAGCTTACAACACATCTCAGAGAGATGAATCAACCTTCCCCCTATTGAAGAGAGAGAAGTATGATCTCTACTCCCAATAAATATTCAAAGACCTGTTCAAAGAGCAAAGATATTTCTCTTGCCTGACCAAGTTTTCTATAAGCATAACAACACTGCAATTACCTTATCCCCTGAACTTTATTATGAGCTGGACTCTTTCTGGGCGAGCTCATCACGGCCTGAATGAAGCTGGTGAGCTGTTTCTCCTGTTTGACTGGAGCAGAGCACAGATGGACTCCTGCAAATGTTTGAAAACATTTTTCACATTTAAAATTGCAATAAAATCACGGCTATGAAACAACACAATTGTAAATATAAAGCTTCAAAGCAGTCAGCTACCACACTAGAGTTTTGTCTGACCTGCAACTTCTGAATGTGCTTCTAATGTGTGTCGATCTCTTTAGCACTTTGTTCGTCCTTGATTTTTGCAGAGACTCAGATGCAATGAATCTGTCTTTCATCTGGTGGACTCGTTATAGTGGTGTAACACATGCTGCAGTTCCCACCACAGTTTTTCCACAACCCCTTTCTTTGCTTATCCTCATTGTTCTGCAGAAACAAAACCAGCATCATTGTTTTACATTAAAACCATGATTGTGTCTTAATGGTACGTTGAATATTGGACATTTTACAAATTCTTGCATGCGTGAAATCTGTATTTATGTAATCCAATTTATATCGCATTGCATGTATAATTAGTGGAATATAGTGAATAAAAGTATATGTAATATGTAAATATGTCTTATTCATTATATAAAATATGAAACTAGTTTTTCCTTAAAACTGAATATTTACTCATCCTCAGGCCATCCAAGATGCACATGACATTATTCCTTCATAGGAAAAGATTTGGAGAAATGTAGCATTACATCACTTACTCCCCAGTGGATTCTCTGTAGTGAATGGGTGCCGTCAGAGAGAGAGTCCAAACAGCTGATAAAACATCACAGTAATCCACAAGAAATGTACTGTAAGTATTCCACAGTGTTTGTAATAAACAAATCCGTCATTTAGACATTTTCAACTTCAGACCACTGCTGCCATCTAAAAAAATCCATAGCATTGCTTTTTCAATTGAAAAAGTAATTTTTAAAGCAACAGTTTAAAGTTAAAAACACCTTAATGATGGAATTTTTTCATTGTTACAAACATGTAGCTTTGCACTATTATAATATGTAAATTGATGGATAGGAGTGGTGTGGATTACTTTTGGATTAATGTAGTTTTTATCAGCTGTTTGGACTCTCATTCTGATGGCACCCATTCACTGGAGAGGATCCAATGGTGACTAAATGATGTAATGCTAAATTTCGTCAAATCTGTTCTGCTAAAGAAGCAAACTCATCTACATCTAGGATGGCCTGAAGGTGAGTACATTTTCAGCAAATTTTCATTTCTCAGTGAACTGTTCTTTAACAGAATCATGACATAATTTTTGTTTGGAAAACAACAACAGAAACATCAATAAGAAGTAGAAGCGGATCTTATGATTTCTGTGATGTTTTGTGGTATTAGTTGGTGTGTCTTGCTTTAAATTTCAAAAATCCTTACGATAATATAAACATTTTAATAAATGATTAGAAAATATGCAAATCGAGCAAAACATTCAACCTCAAGCTGGCACCTTATCTTTGCATCAAGACACAATTAAAAACTGCCTGAGCTTGACTAGAGTTTTTTCCCCTGAAAGTCTAGTATACTAGTGTATATTTTACATAAATTTGTCGAGTGTTGCTCCCTCTTAGACAGATCAACCACCAAACTCTATATGAAATACACACACAAGCTTGTTGCTTCCAGACTCTCATAAAAGCTGAGGCATACCAACCTTCCTATTATTTAATGACAGTCTAGTATAATGTACATTAGAGGTTTGTGAATACATTAAATGTTCTTCAATGACGTTGTAACCTTAATGATGTTGTCTTTAGAGTCCAGGACTCTCTCAAAGTACGCACTGAGCACTGTCATGTCATTGTGTAGCTCTGTTGTCTTAGTCTGCATTAAATCAGCAAATAAGAAAATAAGTGACTGCACTGTCATATGGATCCAGAAGGGCGCGTGCATGTTTCAAATAACAGAAATTACTATGTAACTTGTGTCAGAAAATAAAAGTAAAAAAAAAAATAAATAATAAATCTATCTATAAAATGGAAAACAAAACATGAATCAGAGGTAACACTAATTGTTAGCAGCAGAGGGAGCTATGACCTTATGTGCGCATGTTCTTAGCCTAGGAAAAAAAAATTACAAAATGCTAATTATTTATACATATTTATAAATATAGAGTAGAAATTGTCAAATTGATTTATTTTTTTTATTTTTTAATTTTGTCTTATTTAAAAGGAGCATTAGATTTTTTTTCTTTGAGAATTATGTTTAATCAATGCAACATAATGACTGTATTTATTTTTATTTTTTTCCCAGGATGGCCTACTATTCTGTTTAAAATAAGTTTGTTTTATTTAACTCTAACCATGTTTTAAAGCTACCCCTGAAAATGGTAAGTTTATGTAAATCAATATAAAACTGTTTTATTGTTTAAAAAAAAGCATAAAAAACAGTTGCATCCCTGGAGCTTAATCATCCTGCTATTAATAAGGTGTTATCTTTATACTCTGCACATGATCTTTGTAACCTGTTGTCACTGCTGATAATAGATTGTGGAAAATACCACTGGTTTTAGTCAGTTGGCTTACATCCATAATATGTTATAACAATAATTTGTATTGCTTGACTTAAATATGTCAGTAATATCAGGTTGTACATGCTAAAAACTTTATTATTTATTATCTTAATTAATTTATTGATTTAATTTATGAACTTAAACTGACGGAATTGTGTGCTTGTGTTATTTAAAGAGAAGACAGAAGACCGAATGTAAATCTAAGTTAAAAAAATATATATTGATCTTATTTACTATGTGCCATTAACACTGTATGGGCAATATGCAGTTTAATTTATTATTATTTTAAAAATTGTTTTGAGAGACACATTTATTCCTTTATTCTTTGTCTCTTGAGTAGAGCCCACAAAAGGATGAGAAGTGCAAGTTAACTGATCACATGATCTGGTGAAAAGAAACTTCCCATTAGAAGCTAGTTGAGTCTGAGTCGCCTTTGTTTTGTATTTTCTGGGCTTTTCCTTCACTTCCCTCTTGAGAGCCTCATGAAGACGGTCTTGTTCTCTCGAATCATCACTGCTCACAGTCTGGACTGGTTAACTATCTGTTTAAGCTTTTGAACCAGCTGATGTTATAGAGCTGCTATTGATGGCTGTCCTCTCAACAGACTGTTTCCCTGTTTCCAGTCTGTCACTTGTCGTCTGTTTTTCTGTATCCTTCTGATTTATCAGGTCTATATGCTTCAAGGTTTTTTTTTTTTTTCAGAAAACATTATTTTAACAACAGGAAACAGATATTAGAAGGTGACTGGATGATGATTCCTTCTGGATTTGTGTCCACATGGGGTTATCTTTAGTTAAATCCACATACAACATACTCTGAACATGTGACAACAAAAACTTCAAGTAGTTCAAAGAGTGTTCATATCAGAATATCATATGTGTTCATACCTGCTATTTCTCATTATAAAGAAAATGTAATTTCAACAGAAAAACAATGTAAAATTCTACAGTAAAAATCTGTTAAGTGGTCAACTTTAAGTTACCTAACAGAAACAACAACAAAAAAACAATATATTATAATTATTGAAAAACATGATATGTAGTTTTATTGTAAAATTGCAGATTTGTTTATGAGCACGAAACTATTCGTGAAACTTATTCCTTCTGTGAACCATACATTTATGTTTGAGACATTTCTTGTTACTCTTATCAGTTATATACATTTGTGTGTGATATGTTGTTGAGTAATATTTATAGCATATTTTAAGCATTGTAAAATGTAACTACCAAATTTTTTTTATGGAAATGTAATAATAATAATAAAAAAAGAATAAACTCTTTCCACAAATAATATTTTAAACGTTTATTTATTTATTTTTTACAAAATGCAAAGCTTTAAACAAGTGCACGTGACCTTATAACACATGAACATTGTGGTCCTTTAATTTCCGGTCATATGGTCGCAGCGTACGTCAGGTAAGGTTCATGTTGAGCTTTGGTAATTCCTGGTAAAAACACGTAAGATGAAGGAACAACAGGTCCAGAACCAGGCCAGCCCATGCAGTTATAGGGCACCATGTGGCCCGGGTTACCCGGAGACGGGTGAGCGTGTGGCGCACCGGCCAGAACCCCCATCCCGGGAAACGCGGAGACTCCAGCGGGATACCCGAGCATTGAGTAATGTGGGAAAGGTGCAGGGGGTAATTCCAACATTTTGGAGGCCAGGTCGAGAAAAGGGTATGGGCTGGCGGACAGCTGGTGACTGAAAAACACCCGAGTAGCTGCGGCGACGGACGTTTTCTCCGCGCTCAGCGAGTCCGTCAGCGCGTCACCGGGTAAGCGCGCACTTTTCAACGGGTCACAGTCACCCAGATTGTACGTCACATTAAAATGATACCTGTCTTTTTTGATCAAGTTTTTGGGCTTTCGTCGCGGTCTGTATTTGTAATCCGGGTGTTCTTTCATGTGGACGGCTCTGAGGCGTTTGGCCTCGTCAATAAAGGGTCTTTTTTCAGAGTCTGAAAGCAGTTTCCATTCACCTCCGAGGCGTTTGCTGATCTCAGAGTTGTGCATCTTCGGGTTGTCCAGTGCCATCTTCCGTCTCTGGGCTCTAGACCACACCATAAAAGCGTTCATGGGACGTTTAACATGGTCCATAGGCTTTGCCATTTCTGAAACCGTTTCCTCTGCTGCTCCGTTTTCAGTTCAGTCCAAAGGAAAGCAGCCCTAAACTCCTTTGACGCACAGTTCAGTCAGTCCTGTCTGTGTTACCTTTGTAACATGGCACCAAAATCTGAGACTGCGCCTAGAAATGAAGCCTAAGTTTTCGACTGACTATTTGTCAAATATTAAGTGACTTACAAAATTCTGATATTCATCTCTTCAAACAAGTCCCAGTAGTTTGAGTTGTTATCCATTGGACGCACGGTGTGTATGGGAGTCTCTGAAGCAACCTAGCTTTAAATGTTCATCACTGCTTACCGCCTGCGCTGAGTTTTGAATGAAGTGGGCGTGTCCATTCGTCCTGAGACAGATGACGTCAATGTGGGTTCGTCCTGTGGAATCTACAAACGCTATGAGCAGCAGCACTGTGGGACAGGTTTGCATTTTTTTCAATGGCAGCCTTTCAAATACTAAATTTTTTTAAAAAAATCTTTAACAGATAAGTAATTTAATGTAAATTCAGATATGGCGTTAAACATTGAATCACTGAAAATGGCTTGTCATAGTTTATTAATATAATAACAATAATAGTCATCATAACCCTTACGAAAAAGTAGTATACTTCAAGTTTATTTTAATAAGTATATTTAAGTAAAGTTCAAGTATATTTGTAAGTATACTTTATGTAGCAAGTATACAAATATCAGTGTTCTAGTAGTAGGCTATACTGTAAAGTTACTGTTTCAATACTCATTTGGAATAATTTGGCCCACTTTCTAGTATATACTTTTAAGTATACTTTAAGTATAACAGTAGCAAACATTGAGTACACTATTAGTTTACCTCCATGTTTGTAGTTTGTACTACTATTATACTAAAAGTTAACTTATAGGTTTACTGATAGTTTACTAATTAAATACTTTGTACACTGAAGTATAGTCTCAGTAAACTACTAGTCTAGTAGTTTTATACTGTAAGTATACTCATAAGTTTTCTTTAAGTGAACTTTTCATCATACTTTAAGTACCCTATTAACCCTATTTAACACTTTAATGTGTTTCAAAAAAATAAAGAAATAACATTTTTGAACAAATAGCTGAAAAAACACTATGAATTGGATTCAGAATGATAATCAGCACATCAGAAATTGGCTGTAATTATTACCTCTTCATCGGCTGACATTTTATTCTATAACATTACAGTTTTGATGCTGTTTCATGTCAGATGATTATGTTACATGTGTTAGTATCTGTAGTTCCTTTTTTCTTCTTCACTTGTTTTTTTTTTTTAATTCTGTGCAGAAGATGTGTACTAGCGCCCTCTACTGTATAACAATGAAAACAGATTCTAGGAATAGAGTTCAAATATATTTAGAATTTTTGTAAGTATAAGTCAAGTTAAAAATTTCATTTTAAGTATATTTATGAGGAGTACATGAAGCCCATGTCTGAGAAGTTCATAAAAAGTATAAACTAAAAGCATATTTTTACGTATTTTTTAAAAGAAGTATACTAATAGCACACTTGAATAAACTTCTTTTTCGTAAGGGAATGTTATACAAATCCAAACTATCTTATCTTATTTTCTAACTAATCTATCTATCTAATAAATAAAACTCAACAGAAAAGAGGTTGCTGCTTTTGTTTTGTTAACTCAGTGCTTAACCAATAGGCTGCAACCATTTCCCAGAGTTACTGTGCCAATAAAAGGCACCCCGACAAGTTCAAATAACCTTGTGTCCATAACTATGCTCATATGTGTTTCTCTGTTACCATGTGATTAAAATATAATCTTTTGAATGGACTTCAATATTAGAGGGTTGCTGGAGAAAGAAAGTGCTTATTATTAAGACAAGAAAATGGAAATTGAACACTCTTTTGTTTCTTTTAATGGTGTCTCTTTGTATAAACTTTAATCTCCGTAATCTTTTTGTAACCATGGATGTATTTGTATACAATATATCTGCTTCAGTCAAACAGTCTCACATCCTTATAATATAAACTATACCTAAGCCCAAATTACAATTGTGCTGTTTAGCTGTTATACTTTTTAATTGCTGTTCTAAAAATTAAATAAATTTGTGTCACATGATGTATACTGTCATGTTTTTATTGCCGAAATAATTCCTGCATGTCATTTAGATTCAATTTGATGAGTTCATGTGAAAAAAGTGCAGAACAGTACTGTTTATTTTAGAGATAGTATTCCATAAACTAGTATTCGTTACAAACATATCTCTTTTTTCACTTAAGTGCAATTAACTAGCCAATGTGTTTTGCATACACAAATAAACAAGAATTCAAACAATGTTTTCATCCAAAGGAAGTGATAAGATCCTTTTGTAATTGTTCATTTGGAGCGGTCCCACGCTGAGAACTAGGAGGTGTCAGTCATGAGTCAGGACCACACCAGAACAGAATGCTCCGGAGTAATTAAAGGAACAAATAACTCTTAAAACCGGCTCTGTGTTTAGCCTCCCTTTATTCTCCTGAAAACATCTTGGAACACATCTTGGATTTGCATGAGTGCTCTTGGTTATCTCTCAAAGAGAAGCTTATGTAGCAGAAAGGAAAAGAAAGTCCTTTGGAGAAAGAGGAAGAAAAGGACAATGCGTTAAAAGGAGAAATCCTTTAATTTTCAGCTAGAAGACGGGCCATTGTAGGTCCAGCTTTCAGTACTTTATCTCCACTGCACTTCGACAGAACCACCAAAGCTTTTAGTGCTCATAACATTTGTGTTCTGAAGAGCAAGTGTGTGTAGAAAGAATCAGTTACAGTCCTGCACCAAATCCTGTGCATTCTTTGGTTGCATCATTGCATATTTGAACACTTTCCAAAAGTGACAATTAAGGACAATTCCATTCTGAGAACAACTGAGGGACTCGTACACAACTATTACAAAAGCTGAAAACATTCAGCGATGCTCAAGAAGCCAAAACAGTTGGGGGTGTAAACTTTTCAACAGGATGATGACGTGGACATGTGGTTGTTGTTGTTTTTTTCTTCTCATTGAGTACTGTGTTTCAGAAGTTACATAAGGTTTGCATGTTCCCCAGATGACAAGATAAAATTCATAACCCAATAGGTAATATAAGGGAATATAAACTTTTGTACTGGTTCATGTGTGACTGCGGACTATGTAAACATCTGATTTAAACTAAATAAAAAACAAAATGCAATTTTTATGATATGCCTTATTATTTGTTAAAATTATTAAAATCTTGCATATGATGCAAGAAGTATGTAAAATTATGAGCAGAACTGTTACTGTAACTGGTGTTCTCTGTGTTTTTTCTTTTCTTTCTTGGTGTAACTAATAAATTGATATTGGTCAATGGTTTGACTCTACATTTAATCTGAAGATAAAGCAGTAAAATTATACTGTGTGAAATCACCTTTACATTTCTGTGAAGTAAACAGCATGTGTTCATTGGTAAACACAAACACACACACACATTGGTTCAATAGCAAGTTCACTGGTGACAGAAAACTAAACATAAAGTGAAAACACGAATAATCAAACATATAGGGAGAATAAAGTCATAAATATGAAATTCGGGAAGAAAAAAAAATCGAATTTGGCTTGAAAAAGCCTTGAATGAAAGTTTGAAGCAGTTGTAAAAGCTAATAACATAAGCATGTTGCTAGCATGTTGTTAGTATAATTAGCATGTTGCTAACATGTTTCTAGAATGATTAATCTGGTTCTAGCATGATTAGCAAATTGTTATCATGTTGCTATCATGTTTATAGCACAGTTAACACACTGCTATGCTTTTAGCATGATTATTGTATTGCTAGCATGTTTTTAGCATGATTAGTATGTTGCTAGCATGTTGTTAGTGTGTTTCTAACATGATTAGCATGTTGCTAACATGATTTAACATATTAATAATAAAAAAATGACATGACATTTAGAAAAAAGCAAATATGAAATTCAATGGATTTCCGGGTTTCTCAGCAGCAGAAGTTGTCATAGGGTAACTGAACAAATGTATCTTTTTGCAATCACATTTGCTCAAAAGCAAAAGTCCATGATAGTGTTTTCTGAAGAAAGAAAAAAGTGTGTGGTGTTCATGTGTGGTCCAAAGTTCAGTGTAACTGTAAATTTGAACTGGATTGGTCACAACTCAGGAACTTGAGCTGGAATTTAAAACATTATTACAGTAAGAGGAATTTATTGAAAGTATTTTGAAGAAATTCAACACAAGTAATGCATCCCATGCCTGTCCATAAGAACTATAGAAAGGCTTTGTCATGACAATTTTAACAAACTTTGCTTTTCTAGTAAAGATTACAATTACTTTAATATGTTCTTCATTACATTTAAATTCAAATGGCATTTTTGCTGAAGTTGGAATTCTCAATTCTGAATGGTGCACCACCGTCAGGGTTGTGCCAGTCATGAAACGTGAGTCACAAATTCCACTTAAAATGTCTAAAACATACAGTGTCCCTGAAGATGGAGGACATGCAGTATCGACCACAACGTACGGCCACCCAGCGGCTGACATGCTTTCGGCCCGCCGTTACAGGGGTCCTGAGTCTTCTCACCCGCTCCAGCGTCGAGCACTCAGGACTCCCACAAGGAACCCAGAATCCAGCTGACATCACAAGCTGTTTTGTTGGCTGTCCTTTGTAGGCCGTAATGAATCCAGTGAATGTGAAAGGAGATAAAAGGACAGCTCCGGTGAGAGTGAAGGATGGTCACACTGTGTGGCTAATGTTCTGAAGGCTTTCACTGCGGAGAATGGGAACAATGGGAGCAAATGGCAGGACAATGACCAGTGTTTTTGTCCACTCAATTTGTCTTGAGGTCCTTCAACCTAATCACATTCACTCAGAGTCATTTGAAGGTTTTGTTTGAAAGAGAAACTGCTGAGAGTTTGGGCCTGTGAACAAAAGGACAGAAAGGGGAAGAATCAACATCTATCACCATGACAGCCGGACTTTCAGACAGGGATTTGGGTCCAAAGAAAACATGGGATGAATGGAGAGAAAGCCAACGTTAATTCTCTCAAAAAGTCACAGGACATGCTCGACCATCACGTGCGTGAGAACGGCTTGAATTGTTGTTGAAGTTCTTTGTTAACGAGACTATGAAACCTTGAAGACGTTTTTGGTTAAGGTTAAGTTTTACAATTAATGACAAAGCAAAACAGTGAATTAAACAGAAATTTTTTTTTTAAGTAGAAAGACGTAAATCATTTGTACAATGTCCATTCGAATATATTATTCAAAGAATATTGTTAGTTATCAGAGTTGAAATTATTTTTAATTGTGGTAGCTTCAATTTAATAGAAAATCCTTTAAATGATCAGAAATAATTTATTTTCAAATTGTACACATGCACTGGAAGTCTAGGGGCAACACATTCTGCAGGGTTGATGCCGTCAGTACTCGTTTCAAACTGGGAAAACTCTTCAAGCGTGCAATCAGTTAACAGTCTACACTGTCAGCTCAGACTTCAGTCGGCCGAAGGCGAACCAAACAGCTGCTTTCTACATCACACTGATCTCTAAACGCATGGTCACCTTCATCAGGACATTGTGCAGCTTTGCGACTGATATTAAGACCGTGCCATAAAGCAGAGAATGGGGGTGGTAGCATGACAAATGCTCCTCTCCTTGTTCCTTTAAGAGATTTGCACCAGAAAAAGCAATTTCTGTCAGAAGGAGTTTTGTTTAGAAGACTTAACTTTAGTCCTTTTGTTCCGTTGTGTCAGAAAAACATAAGGAAATGGCACAAATAAAATGACACGACTCCTATAATAATTACTCCTGAAATTATTAGGAAACTTGGGCTACACCGACAATCTCTGAATGTCATCACATGAGAACACAAAATACCAAAATCAAGCACTGTGTGCAGAAACGAACTTTTCTGAGCTTACTTACTGAAGCCACTTGTTCTAATTATTTGATATCTAATGCAATGACATTCAAAGTGTGCAAATGCTTTTTGATGCCACTGTGCAAAACAGTTAAGAAACTATCAGAAATGGTAATAATCTTAGTAAGATATTGCAATTGCCACTTCAAATGACAAGGACAGGCATCAAAATCACAAGATCAATGCATAGAAATCAAAGTAACTCTGGCCTACTTCACATGCTTGAGAGAGAGAGAGAGAGATCGTGTGTGTTTGTGTTCAGCTTTGCCATGAGATCATCACTGTAAGGGAAGCATACCACATATCTCCCATAATAATGGATCTGGCTATCCTTTCATATCTTCTCTCAGTTTTTGCGCATTACCAGAGTGTATTGAAAGTGCTTTTTCAATGAAGAAGTAAAGGCAAGCATTCCTTCTTGTGCACACCTTTGAACTGAACACAATAGGATCGTCTACTGCAAAGATCTCACACTTTTGTTTGTCCATCCAGGAGGAGAAAGGCCTACAGTATCGCTTACACTCCAGAGATGATGGTTACGATTACAGACAAAGCCACAAATGTGGAGGACAAGAGGCTGTGATTCGATGCCTGCTTGCCTTTACACATCGCCTCTTGTTCTCAGTCAATCCAGGCTTTTGCCTTCAGGTTAATTCCTTTATGCCCTAACATAACATAGTCTCAAAACACCATGGGACACGGATGACAGACTGTAAACAAATACCTGCTGTCACCTCCGGCACCAAATCTTGAAGACATTATGGAGCGGGATGTAAGGTGACATAGTTTTTTTCTTCTCCCCGTTATTGGAATACAGGGGGTTTCCCAGCTGTAATCAATCCATGTGGAAACAGAGGTTAGGATAACATACAAAGCCCAGTGACATGATTAGGGTTAACATGTTCTAGTGTGTTTTATACACACACACACACACACACATATATATATATATAAATTAAAAATGTAAATTAAGTATGCACTTGTGATCTGTATGTAAATTCCATAAAAAAGCTATTTTCATTAAATCGGCACAGTTCAAGCTTCATATTTGTGTCAATAATTTTTATAAATAATACAAAATGCACTTTTGAACAGTAAACACTGATTCTTCCAACCAGTCCATGTCGTCAATTTCAACAGAACACAAACCCAGACGGGATATGACAACAAACGTAATCCTCGAGCAAGTAATCAAGAAGTTAAAAAAACACTGAATTCAGTCGTTTCATTTAAATAAAGCAGTTGGGCTAAACTGCATTTCACAAAAAACTTTTGCGGCTGGTACTCCAGCTTTCTCTCCTTTTACCTCTCCGTAAATCAAAAATCAAACCAGAAACATTCAAAAAATACAAGAGGATGAGCAGCAGAGACAAGCTCCGTGTGCAGCATCCCTGTCATTCACACAGATTCACAAATAGTCACTTTTCTTACAGTTCAAGAGAATCAGGCACAGCATTACATTTAACGGCCACATTAAACACAAAAGTACAGGTCAGGCTTGTTTGTATTGCAGAAGAACTTTTGCACAAGATTTCTTTGCCCCAAGAAACAATGCAGCATTACAGAATGATTATCCAGCAATTCTCTGAAAAGTGATTCTTTTTGGATTATAAGATCAGATGAAGTGTCAGAATCACAATTAATAATGAATAAACAAAAACAGATGCTGTCTTTGATTACTTTTAGAGGCCTCTCAGTACAGTATTGCCTTAATATTTCTAAGACCTTACTGTGTAGTCATGTAGTATAGAGGCACTGGGAAAACTAAATGAGTCTAGCTCATAGTGCAGTATTTTATTTGAGCAAAGGCAAGCGATTTCTTTGGCCCCTAGCAGACTGGCATTACACTTACATATTAAGGCACATATTAATAATCATAATATACAGTGGTGTACAAACTCTAGCCTATCGCCATCATACTGGAGGAATCAGAAGTTGAGTGTTGAGTGCATGTACACGTCTCTAGCTCCGCTCAGCCTGGTGTTTTGGGGCGAGGAGGCAGAACTTGTGCCCGTTGGCGAGGATGCTGGGTGTAGCTGTGTGCTGTGTACATCAGGCACTTCACGGGCTGTTATAAAGCAGTCTCGAAAATGATCAAGCTGCCATCTTCTGTGGTGGCGAAGCCGTTGAGCTGGTTGACCTGACTGCGGTTGATGTACGCCTGTAAAAGAAAAGAGAGAGAACATGGGTAGTGTGAGAGATGTACAGTAATGGTCAAAAATGTGGAATAATTCAGATTTTAAAAAGTATTTTCTATCATGCTCACATAGGGTGCGTATACATGATTATTAAATATAATAAAAACTACTATTATGAAATATTCAGAAAATTAAAAAACAAAAAGGTTTTTCTTTTAATATAGTTTAAAATGTATTTTATTCCTGTGATGCAAAGCTGAATTTTCAGTATCATTATCCCAGTCTTCAGTGTCACATGATCCTATAGAAATCATTCTAATATACTGATTCGCCCAATTATAAATAATTTAAATGTTTTTTATATTTTCTATTTTTATTAGATTAAAAAAATACATTTTATATACATTTTATAATTCATGCTGAAATCCGTTTTTGCAGCCTAATGTTTTTGTGAAAATTATTATACTTTTTTTTCAGGATTCTTTGATGAAAAGAAAGTTCAGAATTGTTTTTTTCAACAACATAATTTGTCTGTCACTTTTGATCAATTAAATGCAAATAAAAGTATTAATTCTGCTTCTTTTTATTCTTTTAATGGAAGTGTATCATGGTGTCCTCAAAGTTTAAGAAGCAAAATCATTTAATTTTAACTTTTCAACACTAACACTAAACATCAATTTTAAGTTGATAATAATCAGAAATGTCTGAGCAGCAAATCATCACATTAGAATGATTTCTGAAGGATCTTGTGACACTGAAGATGAGTAATGATGCTGAAAATTCAGCTTTGCATCGCAGGCATAAATTACATTTGTAAAATATTTTAATTAAATAACTGCAACTGTTCTTCCTGTTTTTTTAATCAAATCATTGCAGCATTGGTGAGCACAGGGGATGTCTTTCAAGGACATAAAACATTTTTGACCAGTAGTGTATGTGACCCTTTTATGAGACCTGGAAATGGATGACAGGCGTCACTCTGTTCCCAAACCTTCCCCGACAATGCTTTTCTGAACACAGGGGACGGAACACAGCAGGCTGAATGGAAGTGAAAATCCCCTCTTCTTTAATATCATTCTTATGCAGTAATCAAAACCTCTCATTGTATTTAAAAGCACGCATAGCTAACAAAGAGCATAAAGACAAAAAGAAAAAGCACCTGGTGCTCGACCCCCCGCCCCCACACCCACCCCCCGCAGACACATAGAGAAAAGTCCCAACAACACAAAGCATGGCCGACAAACAGTTGGCCACACTATCAGATATACTCTCAATTGAGCCGGCATTCAGACTACACAATGGCGGAGTGGTCTAATATCAGGTAGATGTGCGCTTGAAAGCCCCGGCGGTCAGCTCCAGCGGGGCCGGCGAGGAGAATGAGCTCACCGGCTGAAGGAGGCGGAGAGGAACCCGATCCCAAGACACAACAACATGAGGAAGGGGAATCTAATACTGACTGACAGCACAAAGGCCTGGGCTCTTTCTCTGGGGCTCTGGCACAGGTACATGTGGGCACATATTTGGTGATCTGACAGGGGGGTATAATCGATATTAACCCGCTCTCCTGTGCTCTGCTCACCTGTTTGGCGGTCTGCAGCAGCGAGGCCACTTCTGCCTTTCCGGTCTGCTGCACCATATTGTAGAAGATCCCGTTCTGGTTCTGTAGGAGAACATGGGGAGCGTCGTACTCGTGGATTCGACCTGCATCCAGAACCTGCGAGAAAAACAGACATCTGTTGTTGATTCCTTGATTTTAGGACCAAGTACTTGTTCCAAAAAATGAACACTAGAACCAAATGATTTTGGTGAGATCTGGAGCTGTTAACTGCAGAAAATTCATGAATTAATCACTTGTATGATCTGGTTCTTTTTAAATGAATCAAACAAAAAGAACTAGTCGAATGACTCGCTCTCTATCTGAATGAATTAGTCAATGTTGTTGGTACTTATTCACCGAACTGCAAGAGATTACTTTCATCATGTCCAACTCAAAATGAAGAAAGTGCTACTGTGATGTGCACTTAGGTTCGTAAAACTAGTGTAGTTTCTGATCATGTAATATAAAGCATATACAAAAAAGGATCATAAAAGTACTTTGTGGCATTTAATGCTATTTTTTTGTGCTGTTTTGTCCTTTTTGAGCCCGATGGCTCCTGGTAGAACCAGTAGGTACCAACAAATCATTTGTTGTATGGCAAAAAAACAGCATGAAAGCTATATATTTTGATTTTTTACTGAAGAACCATGCAGGTTTGGAATGATAAAAGATTTGTAAAAAAAAATGTTAGTTATGTTTTTTAACGGGGGCATTTAACCCTCAAAAGGCATTCAAAACCTGTAGAAGATTTCATAACTTAATATTTTTGTCAGTTAAAACCATATTGTATCTGATTATTAACTTCTCAATCAATGAATGCACAAAAAAACAGTTTTGAATGCTTTTTATTACCATATTACTACCAAGTTATTGCTACATTTACCTCTTTAATTTTTTTAATAAAAACAAAAAATTGAGAAACACATTGAAATGTACATTTTACAAGAATTACAAAAAAACAACAACTCTCAAAAGGTGTGAATATTCATAAAATATGGGAAAAAGCCTGAATATATTTTACTAAAGCTTTTGAGACAAATCTAAATAGTAAAGCCTCAGCTGATGTTTGGGTTAAAATAAACCTTTTTTTTTTAAATGGTTATAAAATTGTGCAAATTAAATGCATGTTCAGATAGCCTTGGCTCAGGTTTACACATCTCTTCCAGGTCTAAATGGAGCTGAATGCGTTATGATAAAGAGCTCCATCTCTACACTCACCAGGATGCGGTCGCTGTCTATGATGGTGTTGAGTCTGTGTGCGATGGTGAGGACTGTGCACTCCTTAAACTTGTCACGGATGGTTTTCTGGATCAGCTCGTCCGTCCTGTAGAACACATACATTTCTGTTCTCTTATAGAGGTCCTTCAACAACCTCAGAGCCAAGTTAAAGGTAGCTAGGTGAAGCACTCACCGAGGGTCCACATTTGCAGTGGCCTCATCAATAATGAGAATCCGGTTCTTCCTCAGAATGGCCCGGGCTAGACAGACCAGTTGCCGCTGACCCACGCTGAAGTTTGATCCAGACTCGGCCAGTTCGGTCTCCAGTTTATTAGGCAACTCCTCCACAGCAGGCTTCAGCTGGACCTTTGAGCAAACGAAGCACAGATTCACTCCAAGAGCTGGACTTTGAGATTTCTTAATAAAGTATTACATCAACAATCATCACATAAATCTACTGAGGGAATCAGAAAAGGAACTTAATGACCCATATTACCAAGTTCTATAAAAATATGTTAAAACCTAAAGGAAGGCTGTGAGCAAAGCACAATGGTAGCATGACTTCACCATCAATGTCACCATCACCAACTCTTTCAGTCTTGATTAAAAAAATAAAATAAAATTCCCTGAAACTTTGAGTTACAATAGTTTGCAAGAGTGAGATTCTAAACTCAGTGTTACTAAAGTGAACTAAAAGTCGTGAAATGCTCGTTGGTGGGTTTTGACCTACAAAAATACATCCGGCACCCTGCAGCTCTCTTTTACAAGATGTGTGTGTGTGTTAACCT
This sequence comes from Carassius gibelio, assembly GCF_023724105.1. Classification (NCBI taxonomy): domain Eukaryota; kingdom Metazoa; phylum Chordata; class Actinopteri; order Cypriniformes; family Cyprinidae; genus Carassius; species Carassius gibelio. The sequence continues at coordinate 5,639,690 of NC_068376.1, read as the reverse complement.
CTTCCAGAGCGTTCCATAAGTCATGGTCTGAGTGCTGGCTGAAGGGGTCCAGGTTCTTCCTCATGGTTCCTGTGAACAGCACAGGGTCCTGCGGGATGATCGACATCTTCTGGCGGAGGTCGTGTAGGCCGATCTCTGAGGTCACGACTCCGTCCACAGTGATTTTACCCTCTGGCTCCATCAGACGGAACAGCGCTGAAATCAGGGAGCTTTTTCCAGCACCGGTCCGACCAACAATCCCAACCTGATCAATGCGGAGCAGAAACATTATTGCATGCATCCTGACAGACTCGCGTGACGTTCTGGAGCAGCGGCGCCAGACTCACCTTCTCTCTAGGTCTGAACATGGCCGAGATGTTCTTGAGGACGACAGGTCCATCAGAGCTGTAGGAGAAGTTGACCTTGTCGAAGGTTATCAGGCCCCGATTTGGCCAATCGGGAGGGGGGCGTTTTTGGGTTTCCCAAGGTGCTTCACTTTCTATCTCTGTGTATTCAACAACTCTCTCCACTGATGTCATCTAGAAGGACACATTATTCACGAAGGCAAATCAATTTATGAGGAGGTGAAGGGTTTACCTTGTCGGGAAGATTTAAAATGAATCAATTTAGCGCTCTTTCTACACAGACAGCTGCCTTTGAAGGCAGAAAGCCTTACCATGTGCATCAACCTTCAAGGAACTTCACAGCTGACAGAGCTGAGATGCTCTATATAAGCAGCAACTTGCACACACATCACACAAATAGTGCTTCCTATAGTATGTTGTTAAGCTAACAATTCAATACTCCCAATAAGCACAGTATCTTGAGTTCTTTGAAATATTAAATAAAACAAGCATGTGTTAGTATGTTCAATTCAGGTTCGTAATTCAGAGGTTCTAAGTCAGAATAATTATGCATTTATAATGCTAAATTTTGTTGGTACCCTTCTACACTTTGAATAAATCTATGAGCATCAAGTAAACTAAGCACCAGAACAGTAGGCGAGGATGTACACTACTGTTCAAAAGACTTGGGTCAAAAAGATTTTTAGAAATTAACCTGTTTTCCAACAAGGATGTAGTAAATTGATCAAAAGTGTGAAGACCTTAAACTGCGATTTCTATTTCAAGTAATTTATTTTTTCCCTCACAAAAATATAAAGCACCACAACAGTTTTCAATATTGATAAAAAGAAATATGTCTTGAGCATCAGATCAGCATATTAGAATGATTTCTGAAGGATCATGTGACACTGAAGACTGGAGTAATGATGCTGGAAATTCAGCTTTGCATCACATGAATTAATTACATTTTAAAATATATTATAATAGAAAAGGTTATTTTAAACTAACACTATTCCACAATTTTACAGTTTTATTTTGTTTTTTAATTAAATAAATGCAGCTTTGGTTAGCATAACTGTGCATTCACACTGCCACCACCGAAAGCATTAAAAATCGTTCTGGCTGTGCTGCCAACAATGCTGTAGAAAGATTTGTGGACGCTCTGATGTAGATCAAATGCTCATCTTATATTTAAATTTTACAGACTCTAAATGTGTATACGGTAGTGCAAATGCAGTGGAATATTCAGTAAATTTAGATATTAGGTTTTTACCATGTTCTCCACCTCAGCACTCTGTCTAACACCCCACTGGAACATTCCCATTAGGGTGACTGCATAAGACAAAGCCAATCCCACATCTCCCGCCTTCATACCTGTGAGAACCAGACACAATCTTTTCACAAACTGGTCTCAAATGTTGATCTACACCCCCTATAAGAAGTGTTGGGTGTAATGCATTATGGTAATTACTTATCCACTGAAAAAGTAAAGTAAGGGATTACTGCTCATTTATAGATAATTAAATTACAGTTACTTATAAAGTACTTGCGTTACACACAGTAAATAATTTCAACAATTCTAAAATCAAAATGGAATTTGAAATTCCCATGATTCCTGATTCACAGAGAAACCTTAAATACTCAGATAAAGATAAGATTAAAATCAATCGAATCTAAAAAGGGACTACTTTTATTTGTGTACCATATTTTTCGGACTATAAGTCGCACCTAAATATAAGTCGCATCAGTTCCAAAAATTCGTCATGACAAGGAAAAAAACATATATAAGTCGAACTGGACTATAAGTCACATTTATTTAGAACCAAGAGAAGATATTACCGTCTACAGCCGCGAGAGGGCGCTCTATGTTTTCAGTGTTGGCTACAGGAGCACTGAGCAGCATAAAGCGCCCTCTCGCGCTAATGTTTTTTCTAGGTTCATTTCTCTAGGTTACTTGTCAAATTAACATTCATAAATAAGTTGCAACTGACTATAAGTCACAGGACCATCCAAACTATGAAAAAAGTGCGACTTATAGTCCGGAAAATATGGTACACTGACAATAACAACAAAACATTGTGCTTTTGTAAAATAAAACAAACAAGGTGCACCTTCTGCCATCTAGGTCTCAGTGAGCATCTTTCTACATGTCAAACTCAGCGAATATTTGACGCAAAGACATGAGAAATATGTCTATAGAAAGCTTGTATCTATTTTTTATTAATTCAAATGGAAAACGAATATTATCTGATTATGTAATTCGTATGAAACTAAAGCTATTTTCATAGTTTTTGAAAGAAGTCTTGCTATGAGGAATTTACTTCAGATGAACAATTTATGTAATTTATTCTTATTTCCATTAGTTAACGTGTTATTTTTACATAAACCTGTATGGATTTTACTAGTTGGGCTTTTTCTAAACATCTCGCCAAACTGAAAAGTGTTATTTAAATTTTCTTAAGCTTTTTTGTTATTCAGAGTGGCCTATTTCTATTTGTTAACCAAAGATGGTAAAATTCTTTAGAAAAATATTAAGTATTAGTCAGTTGTTCTAAAGCTAAAAGGCTAGACTATTTTATGTTTGACTCAAATTAAAGTAATAAAAAGTATCATTTCTATTAAGGTTTATAGAGATTTTAAGATATAGCCTAATTAGCGATTCAAATAATTAAGTTACTTATTGAGTAACTAAGTTACTGTTCAAACAGAGTTATTAGTTGAGTAATTTAAATAAAATATTGATGATGTTATTAGTAATCGTAATTAATTACTTTTTGAAAGTAACTTAACCTAACACTGCCTATAAGGATGTTCCCACTGACAGTAAAAAATAAAAATGTATAAATTATTGCTTCAAATCAAATTTGGCACCATTCAGTGCACCATCACTGTAAAACCCCCTTATGCATTGTGTTTTGGTTTGTGTATGCTACGGATATCTCACTGTCTTTAAGAAGAAGACATCCGAAGGCTGTGATGGTCACAAACACCGAACACATTCCGTCCAAACGCACTGCAAACCAGCGCGAAGTGGTCAGGAACAGGAACCAGGCCTCTGTCGGAGTACACATTACATTTTAAACAACACATTATTAAAGTCACTAATAATCTGAGTCTTGTAAGTGGTGTAGTGCATTACCGACCTGAGTGCAGATCTTGATGTGCATCAAACGTTTGCTGAAACCTTTCCTCAGCTTTAAAAGCACGAATGGTGCAGAGGCCTTGCAGTGAGGATGAAAGATGGGAGAATACAGGACTTCGAGCTGGAAGAACGCAAAATACACACAGCCATCAAGACCAATCTGACTAAATATACAAGACACACAGCCAAGATGCCCTGAAGAAACATTAATAATATCCCAGATTTGACAAGAGAAAACTGAAGACACTCACTAGTAGATTCAAGACGCTTGACATCTCGTGATGTCTGCAGGAAGTAACGCCGTAGAAACAGGAAGCTGATCAACAGAGGAAGAACAGGAATCAGAATCCAAGGAATGACAGAAGACGCCACAGCAATGACTCCAATGATTTGCAGAAACACCTGTAGTAAATCAAAGCGCAAAACGGAGAGAAATACATAATCTAAATGAAAATAAATACATATAATTAGTTAAGTTAAAGTTTTATTAAAATTAGAGATGCACCGATCGATAAGCCAAAGATCAGAATCGTTCGTTCCCTGTCAAGGGAACTTCGAACTGCGTCCTCTGAAGGGACACTATGGGGAACACCTAGTCGTGACCCGTGTCTGTAGCATACTTTGAAAAAAACGCCAACGTGTTGGCCGGCAACAGCCTCTGACGTCGCTACCGGCGCGACTATAAATACGCGCCCGTAGGACCCGTCACTTATCTTCTTCGTCTTCATTGTATGTTTTGTTTGAAGCGTGCATCTGAGAAACGACCAAAACGGTAAAAGCGATCTATTATTGTTGTCATGGCATCCACTAGCAAGGCGTTTAGACAGTGTGTGCATCCGTGTCAGCGTTATTTGACACCTGATGACACACACACTCTTTGCATCTCTTGTTTGGGCGAAGAGCACGCGCGCGAAGTCCTTGAGGGGGGCAATCTGCGCGCGATGTCCTTGAGGGGGGCAATCTGCGCGCGATGTCCTTGAGGGGGGCAATCTGCGCGCACTGCAAGCGTTTTTCTATGAAAAAGCTCCGCTCTTGTTTGTCTCTCTTTTCGAGGAAAGAGGGACAGCCATCTGGATCTCGAGGCTCAGGACCTGCCGTTGCCGAGGCACGGAGGAGAATGAGCTCGTGGGGATCACAGGTGGATCTCGCTGAGGAGTGTTGAGAGGAACGACTTCTCTCACACTCTCCGGTGGCAAACGAGAGCGAACTTCGGGAGGAAGATGTGTTGTCATTAACCCCTTCTGACACTGAAGTTAGTGCTCTGCTTGGTTCTACCCAGAAAGAGCAGGAGATGTCTGAGAGTGGCGAAGCAGCTGAGGCTGAGCCTTCTCAATCCTCCTGCCCTGCGTATGAGGAGCTGTTAGAGTTTATGGATCACGCCACGGCAAAATTAGACTTCCCATGGAAGCGTGCCAGAAAGGTAACGTCACAAGGTCACCTCGATGAGCGTTATTTGTCTGACCATAGCCCTCCAGCCCAGATGAGCCTTCCATTCTTGCCTGACTTGCATGCAGAAGTCGAAAAGGAATGGAAGAGGCCATTTTCCTCTCGCATCCAGTGGTTTCAGCATATGAGTTATGCTAATATCAAGGGCAGGCACGAAAACGGCTATGAGAGGATGCCCCCGTAGAAGAGACGCTGGCTAGCTATCTCTCTGTGGGGGAAACGTTCTCTCTTAAATCTCCCTCTTTGCCATCTAAGCCCCTCCAGGATACATCCCGCTTAAATGGCAACTCATACTTGGCAGCAGGTCAGGCTGTGGCTTCGTTGCACACCATGGCAGTGCTTCAGGCTTACCAGGCTGACCTGCTGAAGGACCTGGATACAGGCAAGGGCCTTTCACCTGACCAGGTAGCCGAGCTGCGCCGCACCACAGACCTCTCTCTCTGGGCTACCAAGCAGGCCCCCTCCGCCATGGGCAGGTCTATGTTGGCCATGGTGGTAACATAGAGACATCTGTGGGTGAACCTGGCAGACATCGGGAGGGAAGAAAGGGGGTTTATTCTCAATGCTCCGGTCTCGCCTTCTGAGTTTTTCGGTACCTCCGTCGAGATGGTCGAAAAGTTCAGGGAGGCAAGGGCGCGCTCAGCTGTCTTTAAATCCTTCATTCCACGAAGGTCCAGGTCCGAGCCGGAACAACAAAGGGGTCCTGGCCCATCTCGATCTGAGGATCGTAGACGGGCGCAGAAGGCTAGTGTAGCGGCTCGCGCTCCTCCCCCACCTAAGGGCAGGGGCAAGAGGAACCACGGGTCACGGAGAGGTAAGCAGGGTCTGAGGGATGTGATTCAGACGAGGCAGCGTCCTCGCCCGGATCAGAGTGATACCTAGTAGCTCCGGATGTTTCTTTACCTCTGTTTTAACTTCTGTTTTTATCCTCCGCCGCCTAATTCCCCTGTAGCCACCAGCTCTCCACCTGATCGAGGTTAGGTGGAAAGTTTCTCACATAACAGTCTCCTTTCCTGGACCTATGATGTTTTGGTTGGTTCTATGTTCATAGTAACCACCTTACTGACGGTTCAGGCCAGAAGGGGCCGCCCCACAAGCGGGACTCCAGTACAGGAGGGTGGGTGAGTACATAACCCTTGCTTTACCTGCTTATGGGTGTTATGTTGCTGGTGGTTATATGTCTACTAACAAACTCCGTGAGTTTCCTTTACAGAGCCTGGCTGATCATCAGAATTGGCACAGCACTGCAGGGAATTTCATGGATGTCCGGCCAGGTCACCCTGAGGGGCCGCCTGGCCGCTTGGCGCATCCGGGGAGGTAGTTACGGAGTCCTTCTGTATGTACTGCCTCAGGTGATGCTCCCCTCGCTTGAGGGTTGAAGCTCGCCTCTCCCGTGCGATCCAGCGCCTCTGCGATGCTTGGGAACCTGTCTGTACACACGCTAAGCTTGTGTACTTTCTCAAAACCACATGGTGGTCATTGTGCACGTGAACACTTTGCACACTGTCTCAAATCCACGTAAGTGGTAAGTGTGCACGCAAGACTCTGCACACTTTCTAAAATCCTGTACGGTAGGGGTTACGCGCTCCACTTCGTTCCCTTTCTGAAAATGATTAGCCCTGGGGTCCATGGGCTTCATTCAACCAGTGTGTATTTGTGATACACCTCAAGCATCGCTTCCCTCAACATGAGGGGCTGTGTGGTCTCCCACATATTGTGGTTATCAGGTAGTAGGCTTCATCAGGCCTCTCTGATGGTGAGCTCCCACATACTGTGGTTGCCAGGTAGTAGGCCTCACCAGGCCTCCCTGGAGATTTAGCTCCCACATACTGTGCGTTTCCACTAAATAGCATATTTTGGTTTTCAGATAGTAGGCTTCACCAGGTCTCTCTGAAGGCGAGCTCCCACATACTGTGGTTGTCAGGTAGTAGGCCTCACCAGGCCGCCCTGGAGATTTAGCTCACAAATACTGTGCGTTTCCAGCAACAACAAAAAAACACAAGCTCCCACGGTTTGTGGTTGTCAGGTAGTAGGCCTCTCTAGGCCTCTCTGTAGGTGAACTCCCACATATTGTGGTTATCAGATAGTAGGCTTCACAGGTCTCTCTGAAGGTGAGCTCCCACATACTGTGGTTGTCAGGTAACCTTTCAGTACACATGCTAAGCCTGTGTACTTTCTCAAAATCACATGGTGGTCAGTGTGCATGTTAATGCTTTGCGCGCTGTCTGAAATCCACGTAAGTGTGCACGCAAGACTCTGCACACTTTCTGAAATCCTGTACGGTAAGGGTTACGCGCTCCGCTTCGTTCCATTTCTTAAGATGATTAGCCCCAAGGTTCCTTGGGCTTCATTCAACCAGTGTGTATTTGTTATACACCTCAAGCACCACCCCTCAACATGGGGGGCTGTGTGGGCAATTCTTGTGGTAGTTAGCAGCGTTCCCCTTTTCTGAAAGGGTCGCCTATGAGCATGCTGCTCGGAGCTCGGACTCCTCCTCTCAGCGGGAGACTGAATTCTTGTTTTTTTCATCAGAGCGCTCCAGTACTACATACTGTTTTGAGACGCACCGTGAGATCTGACATCCTGCTGAGGCAGGGGCTGAGGCTCGGGAATGGCGCCTTCGCACCAAGGTGTTGAAGCAGAGCTGGAAAGGTTGGCCAGATTTGGGTGGATCGGTTTTGCGGCTCGAGAAAGCATCGCACTATCCCCTCTGGCTTCCTCTGACTCATCCAGCTCCATTGGGGCTGGACGCCATGGTACAGGCGTGGCCGAGGCTTCATCTGTACGTTCCGTCCTCCAATTGCTCTGCTCCCGGGCAATTCCATTTATGAGCTGCTCTATCAGAGTGCCACGAGAGCCCCTCCTTTGTGACAGGCAAGACTTGGTAATAGACAGTGCTAGGTTCTTAGCCGTATCCCTTTAAAGGAATCTTTCGTGATTCCAAGCCTTCAGCTCTACCCCGGGCCGAGGCCCCACAGGTAAGTTGGGTATGTAGCTTAGGCTTTTGGCCATAAGGGATAATGTCATGGACAGCCGTCGAACCGTCCAAGGGGAGACTCCCCGTGAAATGATAGAGTTGGTACTTAGTGTTTGCCATGATTCTGGCCTGCACTCCCCTCAGCATGGCGGCGTGGGTATACTGTTCCCCATAGTGTCCCTTCAGAGGATGCAGTTCGAAGTTCCCTTGACAGGGAACGTCTCAGGTTACGAATGTAACCACTGCGTTCTCTAGCTACCTGCCATGCTTCGGACGCAAGCTTCACGAAGAAGATAAATTACGGGTCCTAGGGGCGTGTATTTATAGTCGCGCCGGTAGCGACGTCAGAGGATGTCGCCGGCCAACACGTTGGCGTTTTTCAAAGTATGCTTCAGACACAGGTCACGACGAGGTGTGCCCCATAGTGTCCCTTCAGAGGACGCAGTGTCTCGTTCCCTCTCAGGGAAAAATGGTTACATTCGTAACCTGAGACGATTTTCTTCATGTTCGGCCTGTCTCAAAAAACTGTGCTAAAACATTCAAATACATAAAAAGTAATGTCAAAATGCCCGCCTTGGTGAGTATCCAGTTAAATACAGTCCATTCTGGAACGTTAAATAGTTGAGAAAGAGAAGGTATATTGTGTAAAGGCCCGTTCACACCAAGGATGATAACTCTAAAGATAACGATTAAGATATAGTTCTAAAAATCGCTCAATATTAAAGAATAGGGGAGTCCACACCACAACAATAACGATAAAGGGACAGAGAAATTATATCGTTGGAATCACTTTCAGAATGTTTTTTTTTTTAGAATAAACACACAATATCGTTCAATGGTGTGGACGCTAATATCATTATCTTTATAATTATCGTTCTCGGGATGAACAGGCCTTTACAGTATACTGTGTCCGTGAATAACCTCTGTCTAATATCCCGCCTGCTGTCTTATGTTAATCAAAGAACAAGAGACAAAGAAAACCACTGTCTGCTCTTGACTGAATACATTTTATAACTTTAATGGTAAGCATTCATTTGTATTTAATTTTTACAATAAAGATTATAGAAATTACCTTTGATAAAAAATTACATGTGATTACTTTAATTTCTGTAGTATTTCTTACCTGAATAAAAACTTAACCTGAAAAACTTAGTTTCACAGCTCTCTTTATTATTTTGCATTTATATCTGCTTCTATTTTATTATCTTTTTTTTTTTTATTTGCATGGAAGGAAAGTCCATTTTTGTTTGTATATGCTGTCAGTTATATCTCTTAGGGAAAAAGAAAAATTGAAATTGGCAAAAATCAGTATCGGCAGATCACACTGACCATTTTTTTTTTTTTTTTATCGGAAATCGCAATCAGCCAAGATAATTGCAATTGGTGCATCTCTAATTAAAATAAGCAAATAGTCAAATAAGTGAGCTGTAGAAAACACTGCGTCACAACAGTTGACTGCTGGGTCATTAAAGCACTTAGTGGTTTTGGTTGCTCCATTTGACAACAAACATTTATCAAAGGACACGGAAGAAAAACAGTCAGACTGCCTGGACAGCATGACTCCACACTTTCTGAGTGAGATCTCGTTTAAATTACCCATAATCCCCTACTCTTACCCGTAACTGTGTTAATAACTTAAGGTTAGTGTTGGAATGACCAAACTAGGTGGCACAGAAACTGACAAAAGCATTACTATGCTTGTTAGTTTGGGACTCGACATGTAGAAGAACCTCAGTAGCGTCAGAGTGAATCTCCCTGCTTTAACTTAGAAACCGCTTTGGTCACTTCATCAGCGTAGCCACATTCAGAATGGATACCAGCACATTGTACTCATGTTACATTTTTAATCCATAGTGGCATCCAGTAATTTGCAATTTAATCAAATTCTTTGTTAAAATACCTGTTTGGTAATCCAAACAATGTTAAAAACGATAGATAGATTCTGTGAATCGCCCATTTACAGGTTCATAACCTGTAATCACAAAGTGACATGATGTGTGTTTAAATGATTTTACTCAAAATAAAAATGAAGATTTTGGGCAATGCTTCCTGCATCTCAACTTTCACAAAACACATAAACACAAGACATTTATTTGCACTAGTGTGAGAAAACAAGGCACAAATTATCTTATCTTCCTCCATGCTTCCTTAAATTATAAAAAGGCTTTCATCTTGTAAGTCTGATCATTCCATCTTGAAGGCACCAATATTGATAAATAGTACAAGTAGAATAGTAGTATGCCATTATTTAGGAACTATTCAACAGTACATGCTGACTTTGCTGCCACACTAAAGGGAACCAATAGTGAGAGAGCACTGTGGGAAAGGCTAAGTGACTGCAGAGTTTTCTCATCCTGAGAGAACAAGGAGGATTCTGCTGCCCCTCACAATGAGAAGCTTCTTAAATGAAAGACTATTGTACTTCCACTCAGTCTGTCAGGTTTCAGACAATAGCACTCTGAGCACATAAAGTGATGCCTGTCACCCACGTACTGACCACATTGTCATTTGCCAGGGAAAAAGCCACAATATGTTGTTGGTCTACAACACTTGGTTTACCAGAGCGAATAATGCACACGGCCACAAGTGATGGTTGTCCTGATCCAGCCACGTCAGCATGTGCTTATTATGTGGTGTTTAACAGACACTGCGCTACAAAACGTACCTGGATGAAATCCACAAATGTCCACGGAAGTAAGGAATCAAGGTGGCCGATGTCTTTGGAGAACCGGTTGAGGATTCTTCCTGAAATGTCAAGGGAAAAGCCATTCAGAGACCAATCAGCTTTCAGATCATTGCATAATACCAAACAATTGAACTAGATTCAACAAGACAGGACACGGTGAAGAAAAGGAGCATTAAGTTCATTAATATTTAAAAATATTTTGTAAAATGCAATAAATAAATAAATAAAATTCATTAATTAAAACAAAAAAATAAATGAATAAAAAGTCAATAAGTTTCTACAAACTGACCTTTTTAATCACTTATGATATTTAAAAAAGGTAATATAAACTAATGATATTTAATGAACTAATAATTAATCAAGCTATCTGTAAAAAACAAACACTTCTTTAAACCTTCACAAATACATTTAAAAACATTTTTATTAAAAATAATGATAAACAATGATTATTTTCTGTTATTTATATTTGATGGTTAAATCACATTTTTGGAATAAAATTTCAACTTTTCTTAGAAATTGTAAATGAGTTTTTCAAAACCATAAAATAGAAAGATTTTCTATCCTTTTCTTTATCTTGGACACTCTTATTCCGTAATAGTGATGAAAGCAGCACTAAGTAGTAATGATGTGCCTTGCAAACTTTTCTGCTGAATTATTTTAACAATTACAATCCCATTTTGCCCTTTACTTCTTATCTAACTGACTATGATAAATTCAGCCAATAAAGGCCTTTAACCCATGATTTGAGTGACTGGAAGGATAATAAATGGCATATTAAACAAAAATAATGCAAACAAAGGAGAACTCAATCAACAAAGGCACCATGCTTGATATCTATTTGTCATTTGTCAGAAATGTTTATGGCCAATCATGCTTAGATTACAAGTCCAGAAGAACTGGCAGACAACAAACACCCACTAGTGTTAACCATTCTTTATTACCAGAGAGCATAGATTACCGATGAAAAAGACCAGAGCGCAGAGACACAGGATACAGCAGTTGTGTCAACTAATCCACACCACACACTTATTCCAGCCATAAAAGTTTCCACAAAGTGATGTGATTTCTACGAGTGCCTCCTGCTGTAATTGTGCCTCGTGGGTGCACGGCTGATAACAGCATCATGAAAACGTGCTCCATCTGACTCTTCGGCAGCCATAAAATTATCTATTAAGACTTTTGAGACTTGTAAATGCTCTTTTGCTCATGTTATCAATAGTAACACCCCGATAAGCAACCCTTAATGACTTTAGAAGGCTCTTTTTTTTTTTTTGCTTTTTAGAAGGCGAGAACTAGAAACTGCTTTAAACCGGCCATATCAGCGACTTTTTCCTGCGTGGTTAAATGCTGACCACCATTACCACTATACTATACTATACTATACTATACTATACTATACTATAATATATGTTTTCCTATGATTAATTATATAATAAAGCTTGATCATTCATATTTTTATTTTATATAGATTTATAAGAATACGATCATTTAATTATTATGATTATTTGGAAATATTATTTGAAGTTACCAAGAAAAACAAAAAAAGAATAAACTAATAAATAAATAGACTTAAATTACTTATATAGGTCAAATGTTACTGCAAATAAGGTGCAATAAAGATAATAATAATAACATTTCTAATTGGCTACTGCTCAGATTCATGCTCCATGACTCATCATTCTAGAACATTAACACAAGAGGAACAGGGAAAGCAAAACGGCCAGTAAGATCAGATAATTTGACTTCACACACACCTGCCCTTCAATCCAAACACTTCACACTCCACACAGCTAATATACAACCCTGTATGAGCAAAGACCTCAAACGCTGCCGTTTACTCAACACTCCAGAGTAAACACTCAACTAGAGCAAACATCACTGAAAGCACACCAGCGCTTTCCTTTTCTATGTGCTCTTCCACTGAGGAAGTCTGGAAATCATTTTAAAATGGTCAAAGTCAGTCACAATAATTACCCTTAAGCACTAAATTAAGGAAATATTCGGAAATAGGAAATAAATATTCAATGATGTTTAATAACTGCAATCCTTATAAAGGGGAAACAAACTGGCAAATAAGAAGCTACGTGTATGTTTGGTTTGAACATGTACCATGACACTTATAGGCTTTTGGAACATGGTCTCCAATCTGTACAAAAGAAAAACAAAACAATATACGCTAACAAAAACATATTTGTTTTTCTTTTTTACATGACTGCATAGTACCATGGTGATAGCATGTAATAACACAACACCAGGACTTCTCCAAATACCATAATCCGTTATTTTTATTAGAATTAACCCGAGTATTGCAATTTTATGATTACATTTTGTTTATACTACATGAAAACGTAACTTTTTGGGGGGGGATGGTAAAATGTTTTGGCCATTACTTTCAACATTAAATTGAAGTCAAACACTACCACTCAAAAGCAATATTTAAAAATAATACTAATGCTAATACTTTTATTCAGTAAGGATACATTAAATTGATAAAGTGACAGTACAGCTATTTATAATATTACAAAAGATTTCAAATGAATGTGATTTCAAATAAATGTCAGTTTCTAGAAAAACATTAAGCAGCACAACTGTTTTCAATGTTGATAATAATAAGCAATATTTTTTGAGCAGTAAATCAACATATTAGACATTTTTTCTGAAGGATCATGTGACATTGAAGACTGGAGTAATGATGCTGAAAATTCAGCTTTGCATCAAAAGAATAAATTACATTTTAAAACATTTTTAAATAGATAAGAGTTGTCTTCAATTTTAATAATATTATATACATTATATACATAATATTATTGCTTTTACTATTATTGCAGTTGTGGTCACAATATTACATACACTTTGCAGTATCTGCAAACTGATAATAATTTTACCAAAATAAAAGGAATCATATAAAAAAATGCATGTTATTTTTTATTTACTACTGACCTGAATAAGATATTTCACATAAAATATTTTTACATATAGTCCATAAGAGAAAATAACATATATATTTTTTTTTTAAATGACACCATTCAAAAGTTTAGCTGGATGATCAAAATCTGTTTTTTTATGTTTTATTTTTTGTTCATGAGTCCCTCAGGAAAAATTCTTCAGGTCTCACAAATTCTTTTATTTTCCAGCATCTGTTGCATATTTGTACCCTTTCCAACAATCACTGTATGATTTTGGGATCCATCTTTTCACACAGAGGACGACTGAGAGACTCATGTGCATCTATTACAGAAGGTTCAAAAGCTCACTGATGCTTCAGAAGGAAAAACGATGCAATGGAGGATTTTCTTGGTTGAAAAAAAAAAACCCTTCCTTTGCTCTGGCAGTAATTGCACATCAACAGAGGTTTTCAAAGAACAGCACAGTATAGAGAAATTTACCGTAGGACATTTCACAGGATGTGCTGCTCTCTGCTGGTCACTTCCAACACTGCCTTCAAAACTAGCTTGATAAACAGACAGGAATATATAAAGTCTTTGGTGTTTCTGTACTCACCAATAGGGTTGATGTCAAAGAAGCGGACCGGGGTTCTCAGGATGCTGTTGAACATGCGGTTGTGTAGCGTCTCCGCTGAGCTCACCAGAGCATTAAACATAAACAGACTGCGCATGAACCCAAAGATGATGGTGGCTCCTGTTAAGCCTGATGAACATAGGATACACAAATCTCCATTACCATTGGGAGACACATCTACATTTGGACTTTTGCTGACTTTGATCATGAGCATACCTGCATAGATGCCAAGATAGAAATCCAGGTTGAGCTCTTGAGTTGTGTTAAGTTTCATAGTGCAATTTGTGCCATTGGCAGTGATGTTAGAGGAATGAAAGTTATTCTGCTGATTGGCCCTGTCAATCACAATGTTATTACATTATGACAGCTTGTAAACACCAGAACATCATGTCCATCTAGTGTATTAAGCACTATTTAGGTTGTTCAAATAAAATACAGTTACAGGTGCATCTCAATAAATTAGAATTTCGTGAAAAAGTTAATTTATTTCAGTAATTCAACTCAAATTGTGAAACTCGTGTATTAAATAAATTCAATGCACACAGACTGAAGTAGTTTAAGTCTTTGGTTCTTTTAATTGTGATGATTTAGTCTCACATTTAACAAAAACCCACCAATTCAAGATCTCAAAATATTAGAATACTTCATAAGTGAATTGTTGGCCTTCTGGAAAGTATTTTCATTTACTGTACATGTACTCAATACTCGATATTTTGCTTTAATTACTGCCTCAGTTCAGCATGGCATGGAGGTGATCAGTTTGTGGCACTGCTGAGGTGGTATGGAAGCCCAGGTTTCTTTGACAGTGCCCTTCTGCTTATCTGCATTTTTTGGTCTCTTGTTTTTCATTTTCCTCTTGACAACAGCCCATAGATTCTCTCTGGGGTTCAGGTCAGGTGAGTTTGCTGGCCAGTCAAGCACACCAACACCATGTTCATTTAACAACTTTTTGTGCTTTTGACAGTGTGGGCAGATGCCAAAATCAGCATCTTCAAAAAGCTGGTCAGCAGAAAAAAAGCATGACATGCTCCAAAATGTCTTGGTAAACTTTCTAAAACTTGCTCTCATCTGAAAAGAGGACTTTGGACCACTGGGCAACAGTCCAGTTCTTCTTCTCCTTAGCCAAGGGAAGACGCCTCTGACGTGTTGTCTGTGGTTCAGGAGTGGCTTAACAAGAGGGACACATCAGTATGCCTTGACCCCAGCATCAGTCCATTTCTTCTGAAGTTCACTCAAATTCTTGAATCAATTTTGCTTGACAATCATCATAAAGCTGCGGATCTCTCGGTTGGTTGTGCATCTTTTTCTTCCACACTTTTTTCTTCCACTCAACCTTCTGTTAACATGCTTGGATACAGCACTCTGGGAACTGCCAGCTTCTTTGGCATTGAATGTTTGTGGCTTACCCTCCTTGTGAAGGGTGTCAATGATTGTCTTCTGGACAACTGTCTGATCAGCAGTCTTCCCCATGATTGTGTAGTGAACCAAACTGAGACCATTTTGAAGGCTCAGGAAACCTCTGCAGGTGTTTTGAGTTGATTAGCTGATTTAAATGTCACCATATAATTTTTTGAGAATTATGGGTTTTTGTTAAATGTGAGCCAAAATCATCACAATTAAAAGAACCAAAGACGACTTAAACTACTTCGGTCTGTGTACATTGCATTTAATACATTAGTTTCAAAATTTGAGTTGAATTACTGAATTACTTTTCCACGATATTCTAATTTGTTGAGATGCACCTGTAGTCTACTTAATGCACATCAGTACTTAGTGTCTTTTTCGATCCAGCATGAATTTGACTTTAATGATTCTATTGAAATTTATGGATATATTTGAGCTTTTTAACAAATGTTTTAGAGTGACTCTGCATTTAACCCATCCTAAGTGCACACAAACAGCAGTGAACACACACCGGGAACAGTGAGCAGCCATTTATGTTGTGGCATCCAGGGGCAGTTGGGAGTTCGGTGCCTTGCTCAAGGACACCTCAGTCGTGGTATTGAATGTGGGAGAGAGCACTGTACATTCACTCCTCCACCTACAATCCCTGCTGGCATGAGACTCAAACCCACAACCTTTGGGCTACAAGTCCGACTCTCTAACCATAAGGCCACTACTATGTTTTGGAAAATGTCTCTAATGCTCAACGAGGATGCATCTATTTGATTAAAAATAAATACAGGAATACTGTGAAATATTATTCCACTTTTAAGTGCCACATTATGGATTTCTGAAAATTACCTTTCATGCAGCATTGCTATTAGAAATGTTACAGATCACTCACCAGTAAGAAAGCCACCAGTCATGAAGAATATAAAAAGCCTGTGGAGCAGAAAACGGCATTAGCGTGAATCTGTAACCGCAATGTCTTTCAGTTAAACACTGCTGTTTCTTATACCTGTGCCAGCACGTTGAGGAGAACAAATAAAATCAGCATAATGACGTTGGCTCCAGCTCTGAAATATTTCCAGTACATGCGAAGGCCGATGGTCCCCTCAGTGCGTGTCTCCTCGGCCATGGTATGCACAGGCTCCGCCTGCTCATGAGGAAAAACAATGATTTGATTTGATTTTACTTTGTGGAACTGTATATTTTTATGATCAGACAGTAAGTAACATCCCACCCATCCACTAGATGGAGCTATGGACCAGTCTGAGGTGTAAATGTGAAAGTTACAGAAAACGTCCAAAAGTAAATGACAGGTCAGACCTACCGGCAGCTTTTCAGATTCATCTTCAACAGACAGAACAGATGAAGAGCGAGAGCGGACGGAGTTCTGGGAGAGGGTACGGCTGCGGGGGGAGCGAGGAACCTCTTCCTTTTCACCCTCCTCTTCCTCGTCCTTCTTCAGCAGAGAGGTGAAATCCACTCCTGACTGCTGCAGCTCGGAGTATGTGCCACTTGCCACCATGTGTCCCTGAGGGAGACAACATGAGTTCAGTTGACTCATTTATTCACAGGTGTATTGTAGACTGACTGGTGTGTGCTGTTACAGTTTACCTCCTTCAAAACCAGGATCTGATCTGCAGCCTTCAGGTACTGCAGCTGGTGAGTAACCAAGATCCTGGGCTTTTCCTTCAGAATACCACAAATACACCTGCAAGGACAATCTGTGCTCTTAACATTTACTGCAAAGAAACAGTGAATTCAACAATGATATTGGTTCAAAAGTTAGGAGTCAGTAAGATTTAATAGGCTTAATAGTTAAATAAAATTAAAAATTAAATGTATGCATTTAGCAGACGCTTTTATCCAAAGCGACTTACAGTGCATTCAGGCTACCAATTTTTACCTATCATGTGCTCCCGGGAAATCGAACCCCCAACCTTGTGCTTGATATCACAATGCTCTACCAATTGAGCTACAGGAACACTAATAATAATAGTTTGGGCATTATCTTCTTATTACTACCAGTTTACATTTACAACTGCATGTTTTCTGTATGAAAACATGGGTGGATGTTCACATTGGTCTGAACAAATCACAGCAGATGGGCTTATTGAAAATGCTATTTCATTCTATGCCAGCAGATGGCGCTGTCGGAATGGCAGAAATAAAGTGCTTTCTCCAACATTAAACAAAGAAGAGCAGCAGCCAACTTTGAAACATGCAGCACTTATATTTGTTGAATGAAATTGTTTTTTGAAGTTTAATCATCACATTAAGTCATATCGCAATTGTTGTCTTTTCCTCCCCAAATTTAAAACCTTCTGAAATTATGATTAAAACTTTCTTGTACCATTTAAGACTTTTTATGACCTTAAGTTTGATAGAACAAAATGTAAGACCTCTTAAAATATGTTAAGGACTCGCGGAAACCCTGAAACAGAAAATACATGCAGCATTAATCATGCGTTAATAAAATGAGTGCTGTTAAAATTAATTTGCATTAATGCGTTATTAATGCATGTTTATGGATCTCCAGTCTTCCCAGGAGAGGGATCTTCATGGCACTTCACTCCATGAGCACCATTCTTCTGAGCACGTGTGATCAGTGTGTGACAATAAATCCTCCTCTGGGGAACTTTCTAGCTTTACCGAGTCTGTGTTCTCATTCACCCTGCGACATATATATATATATATATATATGCCTGTTTCACACACAATCCGTCTGCAGTGCGTAAGCATTCTGTGTGAGTTTCGTACTGAAGCAGCACAGACTGATCCTCATTGTGCTTTCACACAGGACGCGTTTGCAGTCCGCTACTCGGTACGTAAACGAATCTAGATTAATTCCAAGATTACAGTTAGATTAATCTATATTTAAAAAAAATAATCTATGCCCACCACTAATTTATATATATATAACTAAAAGCTTTCAATGTATGAAACATCATGAAGATCAGCAGTAAAAAAAAACAACAGGATCAGGGAACAATATGTACTCACTGTTCAAATAGGTGTCTGCCCACTTCTGCATCCACTGCACTCAATGGATCATCCAACAGGTAAATATCAGCATCCTGATACACAGCCCTAAAACCCACAGACAGTAACAGATATGTACAAAAACTACTGAAATAGCTAGTAAATACTCCTTTCCATTAGTAAATATATGCTAGTCTGTTATTTAGATTTTTTTATATACCATTTTATATATTTTTTCCATTACAAAATGTCATTGTTTAACTATATCCTCAGCATGTCCATAAAGCAGTCTTCAGAAAACACAGACAATGCTTTATACACATCATATAATGATGTAATTATAATTTTTTTGTTCAGAAAAATGTATCCGTTAAGGTAAGAAAAGGAGTTTTACTAAATTGCAGAATTTGTATAATAAAAGTGAAAAATGGTTGATTGTTCAAGTGTTAACAGGTTGGGATACCTAGCCAGGTTGACTCTAGCTTTCTGTCCCCCACTGAGGGTTGCTCCTCTGTCTCCTATCACGGTCAAATCCCCATCAGGAAGCAGCTCCATGTCCTATACAAACAGAAAGAACTACAGTATTAGTATACTACAGCTTACAACAAACTTAGCTTTACAGTGGTGAAGAGGTCCAGTTAAAGTTTTATAGCATTTAAAGTTTTATGAAGGTATGTAGTTAAAGTTTTAAAGCAACAACCAAATACAAAAACTAGCAAGGCTGCATGCAATTGATCGAAAGTTACAATAAATGCACTACAAAAAGAAAACCATTAATAATCTTACTGAGAATTTAATTTACAAGTCAATGGAAAAGGTGAGAAAGTCCATAAGAGTGAGATGGATGAATTAACTAATACACTTCTCACCCTTTCGAGTGCACAGGCTCTGAGGACGCTCTCATATCGCCGGGGCTGCAGCTCCTTTCCAAACAGTATGTTGCTCCGAATGGTTCCTGGAAAAACCCATGGCTGCTGGGAGGCGTACGTCAGCTCACCTTTGACCTTTATCACCCCCGTTTCTGCTGGAAGCTCTCCCAGAACAGTGCTGAGGAGAGAAGACTGTGGGAGAGAGGTGAAGATTAGTAACTAATAACACTCAGGGCTGCCATGATCACTTGTATTAAAAATGCAAACCTGGAAAAACTGAAATCAGAGAATGGAATTTTTGTCACCGACCTTTCCAGCCCCCACAGGACCAATCACAGCCAGAAGTTGACCTGGCTTCACAGTAAAGGACACATTTTGTAAAGTCGGTGCATCCAGAGTCTGTGAAGTAGAGAGGGGAGAAAATATTTACATTTTAACATGAAAAAACTTAACTGTAAAACATTTTCATGATAAGTGCATGCACAGAACCACAGATGCAACTATTTGTTCATTTGAGCATGATCTTAATTAAGCATCAATAATAATTAACACAACATATACACTAATTAATACATATATTGTAAAACTTGTAACTTAATGGCAGCTTGTAGTTCTGCATTTCCAAAAGTACTGCATAACTCAGTGGAAGGTGTGTGTACTTTCAAGGGCCTGGTCACAGTGAACTCGCCTTGTCCCAGTAGCACATGAGATCCTGCATCTCCACAGATGCCTCTTTTTTATCCTCATGAGAAAGTGGAACATGGGATTTCACAAGCTCGTCGAGCAAGAGGAACTTCTGCACGAGAGAGAAAGACCACAGACTCATATGATGCACGAACACAAGACCATCACACTCAAAAAAACTGCTGTATTGAGAGTAGTCGCAGTATTTTGGAGTTTCTTTGGTTGACTCAAATTAGGACTGTCTGACAAGTGGGTTCAATGTGAGGCCAAAACCGAAAATGTATCATCCGCTTTGAATATAAAGACTTCTTTCTCTAAGCAGACACTCCATGATTACAAAATCTGCAGATTCATGCCTTATGCAACATTAGCTGTGTCAGCGAGAACTATGGAGTAGATCTAAAATTAACCCTGAAATTGACACCGGCAGCACTTCAGCACAACCAGAGGAGACAGAGGTTTAGAAGCTGTTAGGTCTGGCAAATCATCTTTCCTTTCATTTATTTATACAGAAAGTTTATTTAGTACATTTATGCAGTTATACAAGTCATTAAGTTCTACAAGTTTGTGAGCATCAGCTTGCTCATTTCTAACATTCAAATTTCTGTCCTTTCCCTTATTTAGTGCATATTTGAACGAATTAAAAAAAATAAATAATAATAATAATAATAAAAATAATAATAAATATATAAATATATATATATATATATAGCAAACATACACATTATGAAAAGAAAATGGGAACACAGTCACCATCATGTTGCAGTCATCATGTCCAGTTATCAGCTTGGAAATTAACAGCTTGGAACACTGTAACTTTGCAAAGATTGGCATTTACGTTACAGTTCAAATGAAACCAATTCAGATTGTTTTCCTTCCATGTGGCACAGAAAGTATGAAAAAAGCGCATGGATTTTCAGAAAATGGTTTTGACCTCATTCCCATGTTTGTGAATCGCATATTATGAAGGTGCATTTGCGTCTGCCAATTGAGTGGACAAATGGGATATTCCCATCAATATGAGTCATAAGTCAATTGAAAAAGCAATGGTCGCTCAACGCCTGTGGAGTCATGGTGAAGTTTTATGTATTTTGAACTGAAACTGAGTGAGCAAATGCTTGTATTATCATTTTATTAGAGTCCATTGCAAAGCATGCAGTTTTCACTTCCTTTTCAGCCAAAGCATTTCTGAGTCAGTATGTTTACTTTTTGCTGTTTCATCAAGTGTGTAATGTAAATGCAGCTTAAGCTGGTCATTTAAAAAATCAGATATAGTCAGATACAGTGTAAATATGGCGCTTGTACAGTACCTTGATCCTCCGGATGCTGATGGCAGACTCGGACACTTTCTCGATAGCAGCAGGGAAGAACAGAGTAACAGTGAGGCGCACGGCGCTGAACAGCGACACAGCCACAAACACCTGGCTGGCACAGATTTTTTTTTCCACCAGAACATACACAGTGAACGTCACAAACAGGATGATTTTATTTGCCGCAAAGAACAAAGCCATGTTCAGTCCGCGGAGGTAAGAGCTGCTCATGATTTTTGAGATCTCCTTCCTACAAGACCGAAACAAACAAATGAGAGTTTAGCTATTTATGACCAAAAATCAATAAGTGTATGGATGAGACTTTACAGGGTCGGTTTGTACAATAAAGTTCATTCTGTCTTTTTATATTAAAAAAGACAGATTATAAGAAAAACAACAGATAAGATTAGAAAAAGCATTGTGCGTGACATTGCAAGGATAAAGTTGAGATTTCATGGCTTCAAATTATGATAAACATTATTAAAAACTTCACACTTTTGACATGCTGGCATTCATTAAAGTCCTTGACCACAGTACTAAAGTAAAATTAAAATGTATGTATTTAGCAGACGCTTTTATCCAAAGCAACTTACAGTGCATTCAGGCTATCAATTTTTACCCATCATGTGTTCTCGGGGAATCTAACCCCCAACATTTCTCTACCAATTGAGCTACAGGAACACTAAAAAAATTAAAGTATGTGAACACAACTGGTTATAGTCATGAGTTTATGATTTTAGTTTGCTGGCTTCAGTAAAGAATTCTGTGCAGCTACAGCAGTGTACACAGACAAAATAAATCTATATAATTTTACCTTCGTACATCATTAACCATTGCTGCGAATGGCTTCTCCCAGGCATACATCTTAATTATACGTATACCAGACACCACCTCATTCATAGTGCGGATCCTATCGTCAGTGAAGGCTGCGGTTTTACTCCTGTGAGAGAAACAGACGGAACATTTCAAAGCTATATTCTAAAACAAGACAAAACAAAAAAATGACTTCTTCAAACTTTTTTATGTTTGTTAAAACATGTCCAAGAATTAGCATCTTAACATTGCTCTGATCAACCATGAAATATGTAATGTGTTGGTAATAACATTTTCTACTTATAAATAAATAAATCAATTTGGATAAGTTTTAGACTTGCTAACACAATTTAATTAGCAGACACTGAACTGATAAATTATTGTAAAACTTTGAAATCGTGAATGAACTCATAAGGCAATGACATGTAATGACTAATTAAGTTCTCAGATCATATCTTAAAACTACATGTTTGACCTTCAAACTCTCACCTGTCTGTTCTTTTAAGACTTTCATTTTTCAATTCCATTGAATCAACATTTAAATTTTTCTTTATAATTGTATGATGTGATGGTAATTACAGCAGGACTAGGAAGTTATCTTTGTTTTTAGAGAAAAAAAACTAACAAATTTTACACAAAATTGAATTAATTTTACCATTTCTATTTAAGGAGATTATAAATAAAGATAAAAAAATAAAGAAATTCTGGAATATTTCAAGTATTTGAGTTATATATAAATTACTTTTTTAATCATGTGACAACAGTCTCTAATTGATGAATCATATTTCGGTTGGCTCTGAACCTCAGTTGGACCCTGATCTCAGACTTTGCACAGAAGGAAAGAGCATGTGGTTAAACATGCTGCTATGATGTTTTGTGTTTCATCACTGCAGTAAGTACCTGTACTTTGAAAACAGCTTCCCAAAAATGGTCTGAAGTGGCAAAAGAAAGAATAAAACTGCCATGCCCGCAAGGCATGATGCTCCAATCTCTTGCCAAAGCAAACCAATCACAGCTGCAGCTTGCAGAGGCCCCACCCACAGGAAGTGCAGAAAAATAGTCAACTGGGAAAAGAGATGTGAACAAAACAGCAGACAATTATATCATACTACTTCAATAACCAATATTTTGAATTATTATTGCAATATAAAATTATAATTTCTATTTGAATAGACTTTAAAATGCAATTTATTCTTGTGATGCAAAGTTTAATTTTTAGCATCAATAGACCAGTCTTCAGTCTCACATGATCTTTCAGAAATCATTCTAACGTGCTGCTTCGCTGCTCGTGATATTTTTATTATTATTATCATCCATGTTGAAAACAGTTGTGCTGCTTAATACATTTATAAATATTATAAGTAATATTTGTGGAAACTCCGATACGTTTTTCGAGAAATAAAAGGAAATAAAAGTTAAAAAGCATTCATTTTGAAAAATAAATATTTCGTAACATTATAAATCTATTTACTGTCACTTTCTCCATTCTTACTGAATAAAAGTTTTATTTTAAAAAATCTTACTGACCCCTAACTTTTGAACAGTAATGTGTATTTCTTGTGAAATATCATAGTTCATGAGCCATGGAATATCTTGGTAAGCTAAAGACTGAGTACAATATTATTAACCATTGATGTACATTGGTACGACAACAGTAATTTTTATATAGCATCAGGTTTGTAATTTAAATTATATAAAATGCTAATTTTAGTGTAGTACCTGGTGTACTGCTTTTATAATATCATATTAAAAACAGCCCAAGAGATTATTTTTTGAATCTACAAAAAGTGAGTTTAAACTTCAAATTTTTAATTTCGGTTAACTTGGTCTGAACAAAAACTGAACTTCCTGTAATTGTTCATGGAACCCCTCTGATGTCTGCTGGTAAATGCAAGAGAAACGCCTGCAAGGACTACTACAACTACACAGAATAACAGTTCAGAAAGAACAAACATGGTTTAAAACGCTCATGTGTTTACTGAGCAGCATTAAATCTGTAAAGTCAAGTTAAAAGGCGCACACACACGGCCAACACGTCACATACAGTAACTATCCATCACATAATGATAATAACTCTGCCCGAGACTCCAGTGGACTGATTAATGGGCGAGTTATATTGCATGTCAGAAACCACACAAACACATAAAACTAAATATTTTCACTTCCCAATAACACAACGTTAGATCATAAATGCAAAAAAGGTTAAGATGACCTATTTGAGACCTCTCCTGGTACTTTGAACACTGGCCAATCTGTTACCCAGTAACACAAGCCCTTTACGGTAAATCCCTGGTGCTGCCTTTAACTGGAAAGTGAACTATACAAAACCATTCCATTTTTTTTTTTTTTTTTTTAACAGCGCGTGACCTGCTTGAAAAACAGGAAATGGACAACCGGTGACTGTAACACTTAAGGGGAAGACAAAGCAGTTATGGAAATTTCCTACCTCATCGAACTTGTTGACGTCATTTGACAAAAGGTTAACAATCTGCCCGGTGGTTGTCTGGCCCATAGCTGTGGCACTAAGACACAGTGCCTAAAAGAAGAAACAAGGCAAAACGCTTGTGGGAGAAACCGTGATAAGGATTTACCCTTAAATAAATCATTCCTATCGCTTATATCAACAGACACATTATTGGGAAAAGGGGGTGTTGAGAGAGAGATCTGGCACACCATCAAAAAAAGCAGAGGAGTTTAACGGACCATTCTTTGAAGAACCTGATTGTTATACAAACATGGTACTTATCAAAAACCCTGGTGCTACCATTTGGAACTATCACTGTTACTTGGCACCTCCTCAGAACTTTTTTTCTGGAAAAGCAGGTTTGTGTTTTTAAGAAAATCTAACCTTTCTGTAGATCATGTGACACATTGCAATGCGGATTTTCATTCCAGCTCTTTGGACGTGGTAAAAGTAGAGGTGGTGGAGTAACGCCAGACCCAGAGTGGAGAGAGAGACGCCTGCTGCATATCCATAAGCTTCATACAACGCTGCATTATCAGGCTCATCTCTCTCATAACATTCAGCATCTCTCTCAAAATACTGAATGAGTTTTCCCAAAAACACTGGTTGAATCACTTTAATCACCTCCTATAATGGGGAAGAAGAAACATCAGATAATAACAATGTGACATAATTATGATTTAGACACACACATTCCTAAAGACATCCACACCCTCGTCGTTATTACACGAGGACATTTTGGTGGCAATTCTTTACAGTCCTTTTTTATAAGAAGGCAAGCAGAACCTCAAATTTTTCTGGAATGGTTTGAGAAAATTATATCAATTGAATTCATAAAACTTACAGAAAAAAAAAAAAAAAAAAAAACGTAACTATAAAGAAAAATAACAAATGAAAAAATATATAATCATAATTTATGACAAAAATACTATTATACACTAGGTTAATAGACAATCTATATAATTTTTATCTTTTTTTGAACAGTTTTAAATTTCAGTTACTGTTTGCATGAAGAACGATTCATATAGTGCTCTCTACTCCAGCGCTGTGATCTATCAGACACCCAGTAGGTAGAAAGTAACATAAATATTCATTTGTACCTCACATTAAACTATGGAACGGTTTTGGAACACTTAATATATAGTGCTTGAAAACTTTATGGTGCTTTCTAATGTTGTTGTGTCGTTCGTGGAGTTAACAATAACACAGAATAGTATATGCACAATATCAGATCTGGATTGGTGTCGTCTGACTGATAACGTTACCCGATCCGGCAGAGTTGGAGCCGATACCGATACCGTATATCGGATTGAAGCATCCCTATAATTTAGTTTGAAAACACTTTATATTTATAGCTAACAAGAGGGGAGTTTCGCTGCCTACACATTGTGTACCACATACAAAATATCAGGCAAAGTCCTGGATCAGCACGTACCTCTATAAGAGTGAACACTCCCAGTACTGCATATGATCTCCAGTAGCACCTGATAATGGCTTTGGTGAGTTTGGGCGTCCGGAGTTCTTTGGTTGCTTTTTCCACTTCTTGGTCCCAGTAGCTATGAGTGCGAAAAAAAAAAAAAAAGCTTAATAAATTATGCTGACACAGAGAGAAATAGGATATCATAAAACAATTATAATCCTCCTTTATGACAACCCTCTACATTGTGACTAAATCACTCGCATATGCAGCTAAATCTTCACTCTGGCGACTAAATGATTTCTAATATTAGCCAATGCATAATAAATTCTCTGATTTTACTCAACAGAGTGTTACTTGGAGGCTAAGTATAAGATTAGCACAGATATATTCACTCACGAACAACACTCTCTGACTGAGCGCTTCAGAGTTTCACTCCCGACAAGCAATCTGTGCTTTTTTTCAGTTCATTTCAATGGATGTATTTAATGTACCATAAACTCTAGTGTGAAGGCGCACAAATCGCTGTCGCGTTCTCTCACACACGACTGAGAAAGAGAGAGAGAGAGAATTGACTTGCTACATTTAAACAATCTTATTTGGTGTACTTTCCTGTCAAAATAACTTCTTTCCTATGGAAGACTTCAGCTTTTAAGAACAGCTGGGTTTTCTGGTAGTGGGTGGAGTTAATGCGCAAATGGCAATCTCATTGGCATTCAAGTTAACTTCTAATTACTAAAGTTCTATTCTTAAATAATACTTGATTATTATAAAGCTTTACTGACTGATGTTAATAGTTTACTTTTCTGATATTTAAAAAAATGCATTTTACAAATATCAAATATTTATCATCTCTCTCTCTCTCTCTCTCTCTCTCTCTCTCTCTATATATATATATATCAGTGTGGCGAGTAAACAAAAATATTTACTAGCCAATGGGGATTCAATTGCCAAGGTGTCCGTAGAGGGTTGATTACCCACATTGTGTCATCTCACTTAAAACATAACGGCATGATGACTTAAACGTACAGTAGGGCTTATTTCCTTGAAATTGTAATTGCGATGATTACAATTTACACTGAATGATGTCTATACCGCTGTTTGCTGCAACTGCATGCTGTATTTTTATATGAAAATAAACAAGCTGAAAACACTAACTCCAAAACTTTTAGTTCTTTTCTATAGTATATTAATCCTCAAATGTCAACTATTCATCGGATTGGTTTCTTCTTTAAATTATATATATATATATATATATAATGTTATTCTAAAACTAAATTTTAAATAATGGGAAAACCCTTAAGATAACATGTAGAAATAAAAAAACGATAGGCAGACTTTGAACAATTAACCACAGCTTTGAACAATTATGAAATTGTGTTATCTATAATTGTAATCGCGATTAGAAATTTGATTAATTGTGCAGCCCTAAAGAACATACAAACTTTTTAACACAGTCTACAACAGAATTCTTTATGAAGACATTTTATGTCTTTTTTGCTTAATAAATCTTGATTATTTATTATACAGCTTGAAAGGATGAAGAATGCGGACCAAATAAGGTCCAGTCATGGACCACAAGGGCCACCCGGTGAACAAGTAACAAGAGTGTATTTTGTACCGGCCATGTAAACACCATATAAATGTAAAAATACAGGTCACATGAAAAAACATTCAAGGCACATAAGAAACAAATCCTGAGCAGAAACTAAAGCATTTTAGCCAAATCAGGAAAACTACCCAGGTGCTACTTCAGAACAGCAGCTGAGCCTCTTCAGTTGATGTTTTCCAGCAGTAACGTCCGGCCATAAATTCTACATCTGCAAACAACAGTTTACTTCAAGGCCGAACACTTGTGTGTTACGCCTCGACCCCACGGCGCTCCATGGTGCTGATCGCAATAAAAGCTTGACTAATTAATGTCATATCCCAGAGCACTGTGCTAAATGAACCAGCACTGATCCATTTTAAAGCGCATGATTAGAGGCTGGAGAAACGCTGTGTGAGGAGGTGCTTTTAATGAATGACAGGATTGTGTTCACTGTCATTCATTTCTATGCTTTCACGGCTGGAGATAAAAACTTTGCAGGAGACTTCTGATTATCAGTGCTTCTCTCCCGTTTTATGCAACCAATTTTATTTCTGAAAGGTGACATATTTCTGAGC
Source organism: Carassius gibelio (assembly GCF_023724105.1). NCBI lineage: Eukaryota > Metazoa > Chordata > Actinopteri > Cypriniformes > Cyprinidae > Carassius > Carassius gibelio. The sequence continues at coordinate 5,611,503 of NC_068376.1, read as the reverse complement.
GAAATGGGATTTTCAAGTAGACAAATAAAGTTGATAAGACAAAACTTGACACTCGTTAAGTAATTGGGAATCTACTGAATTGTGAAAAGGGAATATTCAATGGGTTTGATTCCCAAGGAATAACTGAACCGTACACCCTGAACATGGTATAAGTTGCTTTAATATAAAAGTGTCTGCCAAATGCATGAATGTGATGATATTGGTTGTGAGGGAATTACTCTTTTGAGGAGGCATTACTTTTATTGTTCTAATTCTTTATTACATAATTATTAGGAAAGATAAATAAACAATAATGCATTTATTAACAACAATAAATAAGTACATATATTAAAACAAGTGGGAAAAACTATTGTTAGGCTTTTAGAAAGGCTGCATTAAGACCTAAAAGGCTTCCTAAACAGTGGCGTAGCCAGGGGAGGGGCCATGGGGGCACTGGCCCCTCCTGAAAACTGATTGGCCCCCCACTGTGCCCCCACCCTTCTACTTGTCTGTCACTCACAAATTCAAATCATAATCTTTCAGTTTAGTAAATAACTCATGATTGCGTCGCGATGCTTCTCAACAAGGACCAAGAATAGTGAGCTGCTGTTTTCCAACGAAAAAAGCACACGCTAAGTTGATCTATTTTAAATAGCTTATGTTTTTCGATTAACGAGCTGTTGCAGTGCAAGAAGTGTTTGGTACTAGGCTAATGTTAACGTCTTTCAGTGTTAGACAGACCAGGTTCGATGACGATGTTATCTCCTTGAGCAGACCAAGATGCTAATCATTATATTTACTATACTCCTCTGATGCTGAATGTAAAAGGGGTTTACTGTGTTACGATTTACTTATTTTTCGGCCGAACGCGCCGATATAAGCAACAACGCAATTTAAAGCAATGGTTTAAAAAAAGTATAATTGCAATTCTAATAAAGTCATTATTGAATCATGCAGTCGATTAGCGACTTTTTTCACCTAAGTTAGGTGACGAAACAAATCGTATGATAACTGGTGTGCTGGTGTGTGGTGGGCGTTCTGGCGCAATATGGCTGCCGTCGCAGCTTTTTTCTTTTTACAGTCTATGGGTGAGACACATGCAAAAACATCGTTTTTTTACTGGTCAATATTGAGATTTGGGGCTGTTTGTCTTCAATAACGTGTCTTCTTTCAGACTTGTGGTGAAAAAAAAGTCCAAAATACACATATAGGTCTTTATTTTACTACACCTTTAGTCTATTTGCGTCTGTAGATTTCTCATAAATTCAGTTGGCGTTCTAAATCACCATGGTGCTCCGCGATTGCTGTCTGCACCCTGGAAAGCTCTCTCTCAAGCTCTATCTCCCGGACAATGTTTGTTGGATCCAAATATTGTCATTTCCTTTTCATGAGCAAAAGTACAATGGAGCATTTAACACTAAAAGTGAATCTCATTTGCTGATGCCAATTTCCGACAACGTGATTCGTTCAGGCGCATCACGTAACGTGCTCTGACATTTTCACAGTGTTTTTGTTAATAAATCATTACTGGCCTGATTAATGAGACATTTTAATAAAAAAAAAAAAATATGCAGAAAATATATAAATATGCTGAAATCCCTCTGAACATCTTTTTTCATCTTATGTGTAATCAAAGTGAAAAAAATAATTTAGCACCTGGCTTTATCATATATTCATCATATGTCTGCAAATATACAGTATGCAAAATTGTGCATGTTTAATGAGATAATGCCTAATTTGCATAATTAGACATACAAAAAAAAACTTGTAAATCATTTTTTATGAACTTGTGTAAGTTATCAACTGAGGAAGTTTCATGGTGATATCTATTATTTTTAAATTTTACCCTATTCACCTGTAGTGTCTCGCCTTAAAAGCTAACGACACATTAACTATCAGAGGTGGAGGTCTTGAGTTACGTGACTGCACTCTAATAAATGAAGAAAATTACTTGACTCTGACTTGAGAACAAATACTCTAAAGTCTTTAACTGCATGATTCGATAATGACTTTATTAGAATTGCAATTATACTTTTTTTTAAACCATTGCCTCTGTCATTAACTAATATACAAACTACAAGCCAAAAAACCAGCGGTGCTGGTGCCTCTCTGAGTCTGATCAGAGTCTACGTCTACGCGGCTGCATGAGTCATGATGACGCGGAAAAACGTTAGAGTAGAATCTACGAATATTGTTTGTTTGGACAGTGTCTGACAGTGTTTCCAACAACACAAAATTGGCCCCTCTGTATTAATTGTGGCCCCTCTTGTGCCCCCCAGTTGAAAAAATCCTAGAATCGCCCTTGTTCCTAAACAATGCTTAAATAGTATTTGGTGTTTATTCAACCATAGTCAAAAAGGCTGCATCGCCCTAGAAGCCAAAAGGACAGATGTTTCAGAGCATTTGTATTTAAATGAAGGTTTACAAAGACCAAAGAACTGCTGATAATAAGACAAAACTACTTTCAGTTATAGTCAAATAAGATGCACATTCAACAGTGTTAGATAAAAATGCTGATTGTGCAGTGTGTTTTTTTTATCTTTTAGCAGTAAAAAAAAGAAAAGAAAATTATTTAAAAAAGAAATACAATATTTAATCAAATGCTGCTGTACATTATAATTTTTTCATTAGCTATAAACATTATGGAGGTTTCTAGTTTAGCATTTCTTTATATTGTGTCAGATAAATACTTCACTGGATTAAAGTAAAAATACATTAGCATTAATGTAGTTAACTGCTTATATACACACACACACGTGTATACTTCACATAATGAATATTCCATCTTGTTTGATTCAGGCTGGCTTCCTGTACACTACAAAATGAAAGTGAGCAGGAAAACCAGACGGGCCGTTAACCTCACACTTCCTCACGCCCTGCTCTCTGTATCCTCCGCCAAGACTTCTGCTCCTGTGATAGCAACAGCACAACCTTCCAAATGATCTGCCCTCTACAGATTATTACTGCAAAAAATAAAATTGAATGTCTAACTGGTCCCACACCTTTTGTGCTATAAACATGAATCCTCATCAAAACACGTGGCTGGAGGAGAGGTGTTCTACTGCTTTTCTAAGTGATCTGACTTTGACTTTAATTTACAGCATATTTTTTTCTACAAGGACAGTCATTTCTGGAGAAATCTGTTGCAAGGCAGCATTGTGGTAGCTAATCAGACACCCCTTGAGGATTTTGAACACACAATTTCCTGGGTTACAGGCCGGATCTTAATTCACACCACCAGGATCAATGGACTCGGGTCCCACGTGTTCAACCACGGCTCCTTCTAGAAATCCTTAACCAGCTTAAACTCATTCCTGATTTCAGTGTTCATATATTGTTAATGTATGGATGGATACAAAGATGTTCGTTAAAACTCAGCAATGCATAATGAACTGGTGTGAGCCATCACTTTCCTAACACCTAATGGGAACTGCACTGGCCTGCGTTCTCATATTAATACTCTGAGGGTTTGCTTGAGAAGTGTCTGTTGATTAGTCGTTTATTCCCAGCGGCTCACTCACCTCTGCAGTTCTTCCCCGAGTCTCATGGATCCATCCTCCGGAAGCACTTCATACATGTCATCTTCTTCAAGTCTTCTTTTGGATCCGATACGGAAAAGAGGGTTCAGCCAGCTGGTGCCAAATGAGAAGAGAAAAGACAACTTGGTCAACAGAACTCTTTTAAATGTGCACGCCAAAGGATCAGGGTTGCAAAAAGGGGGAAAATTTCCAGTGAATTTGGGAAACATTCCAGAAATTTGGAAACTTTCCAGGATTTCTTTGCAATCTTCCAGGAATTTTAGGAAAGTTACGGAAATTTAGTGGAAATGTTCCACCCTTTTGCAACCCTACAAAGGATGCTGAATAATTGATGAGTGATGACAGCTGCCTAAAGTGTACAAACAATATTTTTCATGACAAACATACATACATACATACAAACATACATACATGCAGGTAGGCAATCTCTTTAAAATGACAGTAACAGATGCTCTCTTCTATTAGGAGTGTTCCCGAGAGTCAAGGGTTGGAAAACAAAACTTCTCTGACATTAAAGCCAAATGGCTGGATTTGCACATGGGTTCATAACATGAACTAATAATGCAAACTAAAATTGAAAAACAACATTAAATAATAAAAAACATAATAATAATAATAATATGTGACAGATAATAAAATGAATCCTGCATTTAAACATTTCTGAATTACAAACAGTTTTGAATATTTTCTGATTAATGTAAAAAATGGCTAATAGGTGGTGTAACTGTTTAGCCATTGTAAAAATAACTTTAGTTTTCCCTTCAAATCAAAGCAAGAGGTCTTTTTTTGGCCTTTTTCTTAAAAAAAACAATGTTATTACATTTTTCAAAAAATAAGTTTACTTTTTATGAAACCTATGATTTGCTTATGACAAAGCGAGTAATCCCCTAAAAACAATCCTTCTTTTGTCAAAAGAAGAAAAGAAAACTTGAAAAAAATGTTTGAAAGTGTTATAAAGATAATGATTAAGATAAATTATTATCAAGAATTAGAATTAAAATGAAGATTGAAGATTAAATTAAAATAGTATTAAATAACGAGTCACTTTTTTTTCAGACTTTTTTTTAGAAATGTATGAAATCAACATTAGAACGTTCTAAGAACTTTTTTAAATCATGTCAGACTCTCTTTCTTTCGTCATTAACCCACGTGGCTATTCCGGTAACATGAAAGCTATAGAGTGAACACCGGGAAAAATACTGGAAACCCAGAGTCACATTTGCTGTAGCAGCTCTTCGGAAGGAAAAGAAGTGGGTGGTGAACAGGACCAGCTTTCCCCGTGAAACAAAGAACTGAATCAGATACACAACTGATGGACAGACACCTAAAATTCTCTGAATAAATAAGTTTGAACTAACAGTGTCTTTAGATTCAGAGGGGATACACATAAAATAGCCCATAAGCTGATCAGCTAACTGTCCCCCTCATCTCTTTATCCTGTTAACTATTTAGAGGCATACAAACTTACCAGAAAAATATCTGTGAGAAGAGATTAGCTGTGGCGGACGGGTTGCTCTTTATATCTTTCTTTACTGGTTCCATGTCGATCGCCATCCTCCCTGCAGTTCAACAGGTGTTATAACCAGCGCGACACATCTAACGTTACATTCAACCCGTTGTTGTGTAACTTTCTAACATTCACATGTCGTCGAGTAAGTAAGTAGAGGCGGAGGTACACCCCTCATGTCGTTCTGTGAGCGCGCCTGTCTAATCAGCCATTGGCTCCACAATCCGTGGCTCACACGTGATTGGCTCATAGGCAAGACTTTTACATCCTTCATACACACCTCAGATCAAGCTGACTAAAATAAAGTACCTTACTATGGTGAAGAGTTAACTTATGAATATTAATTAGAGCATACGTACATTGCTTGGTAACCCTCTTCGAGTGTTATGTTAAGTGGCCTAATTAATATTAAGGACCCCATCGTTCACCAGCCCGCTTGCAGCCAATCGGTTTGGCCAGTTGAGGCAACGTCAAGTCGAGTACTTAATATTAATGAGCCACGGCTTCACGATAGTAGGGTTTGCTTGTGAGCGATATAGTAAAAGAACGAAACAAACAGCAGATTTACAGAAAATTGCTTTGAGGTGGAATTGCTGAAGAAGTGTGGGATGCAACTTTATGTTATTACTATTTGAAGAAGATTCTGATCGACTATTCTGACACATGAGAGAAAGCGATGGATATTTGTAACTTTATGTTGTTGTGCCTTGGGTGAGGAGGCTTCTTGTCTGCCATCTGTTCTTTATTAGCTCTGCATACACAGCCCACTCATGCAGTGTGCTGGAAGCAATCATCTTTAATTAGAGTGTCTAAAAAGAGAAAAACAAAAAAGCAACACGCAAAAATCTTTCTTTTCAAAATATATTGAATGTTAAAAAATTAAATGTAGCCTTTTTTTTTGTTCTGAACCCATATGGCTTTTTTACCCATTAAACATAAATGTATACATTAACAGTAATGGTTATTGTTTTACATACAATTACAAAAAATGGGGACTGTGGCTGGGCACCATAAAAGTATCATAAAACAAACAGACCAAAATGTAGCCTAGTCTTTAAAAAAAACATACATTTGTGAACTAGATCAAGTGATTAATTAAAGACTGGGATTTATTAATTGAAAGAATTTTTACTTTTTACTTTTATTTTAGCCCAATCACACATCTCATCCCTCTGAGAAACGCATAATGCAACAAGCACTATAGTTTTATTCTCTCTTCCTTCCTCCGTCTGTCCCTCTGTCTTGATTTCCGATACAGATAAAGCACTGAAAGAGCAGAAGATGAGAGACCCACAATGAGACAGAGCAGGTGGCCGCTGCACTTATAAAGGTAATGCTGACAAACACAGACACACACACACACACACACACACACACACGAGAAGGGAGGTTCTTTTCTGTAGCCTCCAAGAATCAGCCAAACATAATCTGCAAGGAGGAGTTAAAGCGGTATATCAGGAATGATTGATTTCCATGCAATGTTCTGTACTGCAAATAAAGCCTGACCGTTGAGTCATTATTACTTTGCCCAAATGTGAAATGTGAACATCTTAAAAGTGAACTTTACACCAGAGGCCAAGCTCAGCTCCAGTAAGGGATTACATATTTCTGCTGCTGGAAAACTGACCCAGAAAAAAAGCAATAAAACATGGATTAGCGGCACTTCGGTTATAATAGAATATGGTGATTATCTTAATTCTGGCAATTTGTGGTCAGTTGGAAACCAAATGTTCATACCAGTGTTTGAAAACACAGCAAGCTTGTAGATTCCTTACTGTTCTTACATGCAAATGTTTTATTCTAGGTCACATAAGAAAATTAAGAGCCATCATTTATATTCTAAAACATCTAATGCATATCGCTGTGCAACACTGAAAGAGGCCAACTGTTAAAGGCACAGTTCCTGCAAAAATGAGCATTTGCTGAACATTTACTTACCCTCAGGCCTTCCATAGATAAGTTTGTAAAACTGATTTGCAGATATTTAGCTTTAAATCACTTGTAAAACAGCAGATCCTCTGCAGTGAATGGGTGCCGTCAGAATGAGAGTCCAAACAGCTGATAAAAACTTAACAGTAATACACACTATACTCCAGGCCATCAGTTAACATTTTGTGAAGCAAAAAATGCGTTTTTTTGCAAGAAACAATTCCAACATGTTTAACGTCAAACTCTTGCTATAATGTGAGTCCTCTGTAATAGTGAATCTTTTCTTAAGTGAAAAAGTGGTCTTGTCTGAATCAGGAGAGAAATAGGCACAAGATCAAGCACTGTTTACAATTGAAAACAGTCCAAAAACAAATATGTTGGTGGATTTTGATTTTAGAGTACAACAGGGGACGCACTTTATCACTGGAGGAAGCGTTATTATGGATTAGTGACAGTTTAAACACCCCTTATGATGGATTTGTTTCTGAACATGCAGCTTTTTGCTTCACAAGACATTAATTGATGGACTGGAGTGGTGTGGATTACTTGTGGATTATTGTGATGTTTTTATCAGCTGTTTGAACTCTCATTCTGACGGCACCCATTCACTGCAGATGATTGTGAGCAAGTGATAATGCCAAATTTCACATCTACATTTTGGATGGCCTGAGGGTGAGTACATTTTCAGCAAATTTCCCTTTTTGGGTGAACTATTCCTTTAGCCGTATCTCTGTCTGAGCATCCCAAATGATATCCTTTAATTTGTGCGGTGTAAATACAGTAAGTGGATTGCACATAATAAGCATGTACAGTCAAGTTTATTTTTCCATTCAAATTTCCCGGGAATGTCATCGCGGCGTTCTGTCATAAACAGGTAAATATTTTCACCTTAGTTAAACCTTGCATGCAAATACGAACTTGCTTTTGTGTGACTCATTTAAGTCTTTAGTTTGACGTTCTCGCTGACCTTGTATCACTCAGCAACAGCTCACCTGCAAAACAATTACAGGCGGGTTTGAGTCTTCACAGGCATGAGAGGGAATGTCTCTAGAACATGTTTAGTGGAAAAGAAGTAATTAGGAATTTTGTGTTTTATTTAGTTGTTTTCGTTGTCATAGATAAGGAAAAGAAAAGGCATTCAAGTCTTTTGACCTGATACCAAGCTTTATTGTTTTTTACCAGTAAGTCACTACCACAAACGGCAACCACATATTCTTTCTATAGAATATATAATCTAGTCTATCTATTTTTTTAGTCTATTAATTTTGTATAGGTTTCATTATGGTCCTGATATGGACATTGTTGCTATATTGGCTTAATAAATAAGTTATTAAATTAATTATGAATGTAACTGATACTAGCTGAAACATTACATAATTGTCATTTATGTGTTCTTGGCTGAGGCGAGCAGCTGTTGACTGAGGAAGCCTCATGTTTTGGTCAGGTCAGGTTATGTTTTGTAACTCCCTCTGAGGGGGACGGAGGGAAACCATTAACAGGATCTGAGACTGAGAAGAGGCAGGAAGACCCATCTGACCTACGCTAACTGTTGCCTCCTGGTTACACAAACATGCACTCTAACTCATACCAAAACATTTACCCTTTAAATATTCTTGACAAATATGTCTTTCTGTTTTTTCAAGCAGCAGTAAAACACCGGTGACATTTCACTAAAGTGAAGCTCAGTTTTTTTAAGCTCAAGGTGAAGTGAGCACACCAGAAGCCTGTCTGAAATTCTAGACAGTGAGGATTTTTTACATGCACTCTCCAGTTCTTGAGGTATTCAATGTGCAAAATACAGTACAAAACGTCATTTTGTTAGGAGAAATGCACAAACATGAATAGGAGTGTAAGTCAAAACCTAATGCTTACATATTATAACACTTTTTTTGATGGTTAAAGAATCAATCCCTACAGTTACCCAAATTCTTACCTCTAGATGGCAACAAAACTTCGTCCAATTACTGTTATTATCATTAACTACAACTAAACAAATAAATAAAACTAAAATGTAAAAAATGTAATTAAATTTATAAACATATTTAATTCCAAACTATAATTTCAGATTACTTAACCAAATGTCTTTTAAAATAACTAAAACTAAAACTGAAATATAATTTAATCGAATAATAATTTATAAATATAATTTATAATAATAAATGTTTTAAAAAACATAACACTAATACAAATATAAATTACTAAATTATGAAAAGTACTAAATCTTTAACTAAAATTAAAATGAAAACATAATACATAAAAATCAAAACTAATTCGAAAATATTAATAAAAACTATAATAATATCCCACTGATACTAAAAATAACACCAAAAAAATCGTTTAAGCTAAATGACAAAACAAACGAAAACTAAAAAAAATGCCAAAAGTGCACATGCGCACACACACACACAAGCACAATCACACACGCACAATCACACACACTCAGTCTCACACACACACACTCTCTCTCTCTTTCTCACACACACAAGGCTAAAAATCTGACTAAAAATTCTAATGTAAATATAGAAAAAGTAATTCAAAATATTGATTAAAAATTACTAAATAAATAAACCCTCAAAAAAAAAAAAAAAAAACTGTTGAGAAACACTCAATACTATATCCCAATGATACTAAAATGTAACACCGGTCAAATGAATTCCATATATACAAATAAACAAATACTGATGAGAAAAACATGCACAAAAAATGAAATATATTAAAATGAAATTAAATATGAAATATGAAATTAAATATAAAATTAAAATGAAAATATAAAATACAAAATAAATTATGAATGTTAAAATATAAATAAATGAATTAAAAATATTATAAAAATTGTAATCCCAGTGATACCAAAAAGAACAATGAATCCTAAATACAATTTCAGGCCCTTCCACAATAACAGCCATCTTTAAAGGGCTCACCTCCTGACCTCCAGCATCTCTGCCGACTCACTCAAAATGATTCTTGTGGAGTGATGTTTGGGTGGGTGTGTGTGGTGTAGTGGGTAGTTAATGTGAAAACAAAAGGCTATTGGTCAGCTGTTGAAAAGGTTAGTAGCCAGACCCTCCCTGCTGAATATAAAGCAACTTTGAGGGGGGAGACTCTTCAACAGACAATTCAGTCCAGACTGAGCACCCCTTCCCAAATTACTCATCCCTGCCTTGTTTGCATCTCACTCTAACAGAACGTGGGAAAATGGGTAATATGGCAACAGAGATCATTGCCTTCCTTTTCACCATATCCGGATGGATTCTGATCTCCTCCACGCTCCCGACTGACTACTGGAAAGTGTCATCAGTGGACGGGACAGTCATCACCACAGCAACCTTTTGGTCCAATCTCTGGAAGACGTGCGTTACCGATTCAACCGGAGTCTCCAACTGCAAGGACTTTCCTTCTATGCTTGCTCTGGATGGTACTTTATTGCTTTCTTCAGACATTTGTTGACTTTTTGTTTCTTGTCTTGAGTAAATGGTCTGAACGTGTGTGTGTGAGAGAGTGTGTGTGTGTGTGTGTGTGTGTGTGTGTTTATGAGGATTGCTGATCGCTTGTGGCTCCTTTTTCCTTCCTCCAGAGAGTGCAGATGTCTAATTGTTCGGAAAAAGAGTAGCGTGGTGTTGGATTGCCCTAATGCTGTTTTGGCAGAAGCTTCCACAACACAAACAAACCCGCTAATATTGCGCTTGATGCATGCTGACACTGGTTTGAGAATGCAATAAAGAAGCAAGTCACTATTTTAGTGCTAAAAGAGCTTGTCTCAAACTCTGTTTCCCTGACTTATTACCTCAGTAACCACAAGTAGGAAAATAGGGTTTAATAACCATGCATTGATTTAATTATGTCTGAATGGCTCACCCACAAACAGGAGGAAGATTGAAGGAATGCAGAGACACAGAAAACTTGTTCCCTCAGGGTGCCATGCAAAAGCAGTTTAAACAGGTGTTGAATAATTGTAATGTATAATTATCATGTCTCTACATGGCCATACATATTTGTGACGTGCCCTCCCTGACAGTTTCAACACTTGAGTGTTTAATGGAAGATGCTACATTCATTTACAGTAAAGGTAGTATGCACCATTGGCAGCATTAAACAGAATTCCAAATAGAACTAAATTTGCACTGTGTCCCAGTGAGAGGGTGTTGTTTTTTTAGTGGTTATTAGCATGTTACGTATTCTGGGTGGTTTAGGTGTGTGAATGAGAATCAAATTAAATTAAAATTATAATTATAAGTCTGATCACTTAAAAGTAAAAGTAAGTAGCATCATAACATAGATAAGATATTACTGAAGGTGCAGAAATGACTTACTCTCAGGAGCAATACGTTGATAATTATGAACCAGTCAAAAATATTTTGGCCTGTATGTTATTTTTCCAGCAAAAATGTATAAATTTAATAATAAATAAATATAATAATAAATTTCGCATTTTTGTCTCTCTTGGAAATCATTATATAATTATAGTAATTAAGTATTTATTTGTGTGTGTGTATACATATATATATATATATATATATATATATATATATATATATATATGTAGGTATGACAAGTTTATTTATATAGCACATTTATGGCATTTTATAAAGTATCTTACATAATAATATCATTATTGTAATCATACACTTTGTTATAAATGTCATTTTTATTATGTATGGCTTCTGCTGTTCCTGCAGCTTATATCCAGGTTTGTCGTGGACTGATGATCTCAGCTGTGTGTTTGGGATTTTTTGGAGCTATCCTGGCACTAGTGGGCATGAAGTGCACTAAAATAGGGGGATCGGAGACCACCAAAGCCAGGATCACCTGTCTGTGTGGACTACACTTCATTCTCAGTGGTAAATGTTGCTTGACCTAGGTCATGGTTTCTTGTTTTTTTAAGCATTTGCAATGATCAGCAAGTGACAGTGTCCTGTAATTATATACCTGTCCTGTCTGCAGGAATCTGCTCTATGATCGCCTGCTCTCTCTACGCACACCGGATAACATCAGAGTTCTTTGACCCCTTATTTGTGAAACAGAAGTAAGTATTGTAACAATTGCTGCAATTGCTAGTATGCAGGCCATTTCGTACCAACACCAGTCTTTTGCCTGTCACCTTTTAGATTTGAGCTTGGTGCGGCCCTGTTCATTGGCTGGGCAGGATCCGTTCTCAGCATTCTTGGAGGATTTATCTTTTGCTTCTCCATGACAGAAGGATTCAGCATCAGGTCTGGTTCTTAGATTTTGCACTTACATTCTGTGCCACCTGTTATAAAGGAGTCTGAATTTTTCTTAGGTCATATAATTTGTCATTTTCATGACAGCAGCCGTTATGAGCAAATGAATGCCCCATGTTTACAAGTCAACAATGCCTATTTGGCTCATCCATGTTATTTAAATGTAATTAGGATTTTAATTTAAGTAACTTCTTAAAGCAACTGTATGTAGTTTTGTGTATTTTTGCCACTTTAGATTCCCACAACAGTTAAGTGACACTTTTATCCACAGTGCATTCAGGCTAACAGTTTTTACCTAACATGTGCACCCTGGGAATCGAACCCATAACCTTGCGCTGCTAACATAATGCTCTACCACTTGAACCACAGGAACATTATATGCATATACCGTACCATATGCATCAGATGTTTAGCCAACGGTCCGTGAGCGGGACGTCTGATGCTGAGACTAATTTTATTTTGGCTGTAGTTAAAACACCAAAATGTTTTATAGTTTTACTTAACAATAAACAGTGGCAGTAATGGGTTGAAATCATTCTTCTCTCTCTGACAGAGAGTACTCCTACAACGGCGCCACGTCCTTCATATCAACACGAACCAAGATGGGAAAGATGGGCAGAAACCCCGAGACTCCTCAGAAAGACCTTCCAGAACAGAGCTTCTCTGGCAGACAGTTTGGGAGGAACGCATATGTTTGACTTCAGCTTCCTCTGTAAAACTGAAAACGATAACAAGTCAAGGCCAACAAGCATACACCGTATAAAGTCAACTATCAAACAAATCCTTGAATGGAGAACATGAGATCACGTTGCTTAAGGCTGCTTTCATCATTTGAGGCATTGAGAAGACTGCACAGAGGTAAATGTTTTATATAATATATATATATATTATCTGAATAAATCAGACATTTCTCTATTTCAAATGTTATTTTGATGAGATATGCCTGTAAACAATATATTGCAGCATAGACATTTTTTGTCAGAAAAACACATATTGCCTAAGAAACCTCAAGCAAGCTTTCCAGGTCTGCCAGTGTGATAGAATTGCCAGATTTCTTCACTTGGGACTCTGAATGAAGTCAGGTGAACTGATGACAGAGAGGACAGGGAGAACAGCTGCGCTCCACTGACCACAGGAACAAGCTGTCTTGATTCGGAAATTGAGTCGGAGCTCACATATTGCTCTGGTCCTGGAGTCTCTCTTCACCTCCTGATCAGTGGAAACTCGAGACTCTGACCCCGGTTTTTAGCGCTTCCTCGGGCCGCTGCAGGCTGGCACAGGCTTCTTGTTCTGTCAGATTCTTCCTTAAACAAGTGTTCAGTGTCTCTGTGCTTTTTGTAAGAAGGTTTTAAAGTATTTTATGACATATTAAAGTGCATCACTGTCATTTTGTCTTGGACTGTTTATCAAAATTTGGGGGGGGGGGGGGGGTTGTTTTAATCCAGAGACCACAGACAAATGACTTTTACATAAATACTGCCAAGACTGCATTCAATTGATCAAAAGTCTAGACATTTATAATGTTACAAACCTTTCTATTTCAAATAATTGCTGTTCCTTTGAACTTTGTGTTCATCAAAGAATAATGATAAATAATCTATCACCGTTTCCAAAAATGAGGAGAACATCCCTCCCAAAACAATACGGGACATAACAATAATAATAATACACCAAATCAGCATTGATTTCTGAAGGATCATGTGACAATGGAGACTGGAGAAATGACTGCTGAAAATTAAGCTTTGCATCAAAGGAATTAATTGCATTTTAAAATAAATTAAAATATGAAATGTATATTTAATATTTCACCATATTACTGTTTACAGATAAATCTGTCTTGGTGAGCATAAAAGACTCCAAAAACGGGGAAAAACCCAACAACACAGACCATTTTACATCTATAGGGGCTTAGTGTTTTCATGAAAATTATTCACATATCCCCCAAAAGCATTCGTGTGTGTGTGTGTGTGTGTGTGTGTGTGTATATATATATATATATATATATATATATATATATATATATATATATAATTTTAATTTAAGCAATAATTTTAGACTTTGACTTTTTGACTTCACTACAAATAGTGAAGAACAATTTACGCACCAAATCTGAAAACTTAGGCTCACAGATTTTTATTTTTTTTCTTTAAATTTCAAATTTAGCAAGTACCACACTTAAACAACTTGAACAGATCAACGACCTTCATCAGGAGTGATCGAATACAAAAAAAAAAAAAAAAAGGCCAGCAGAGGGCATCATGGTCCTGTTTTAGACAAACAAGAAAGGACATCTCTTCCTCTCCCTGCCCCTGAAGATAAAGAGTCTTGATAAGAGGTGAGGCACTTTTCTAAAGAGACATTCAGATAATGGCTGAGACTCTTTTTTAGCAAATAAAGGCCCAATTCAAATTCCATTAAATGTATAATATGTCATACCATACCCTAGCCTCCCCAGCCATACAACACCTTCTAATCCTGACCACAGTTCATAACACAACATCAAACGCAGGCTCTGGGACATTACTGCACACACACACACACACACACACCTGATAACACTGTCTTAATTAAGTCGATCAAACACACATGCACATACTCAAACTTATGAAATTAAAAATGTTATGAACCCTGAGGTTATTATCTGGAAATATAAAGGCTCTTTTGACAACGGTCTTGAATGGTACCTATGAAAACATCATCTAACTCATGCCCTCCAGTGAAAAAGAACTCTATTGAATGCACAACATATGGTGTACTTGAAATTTTAAAAGTATACTTTTGAAACTGTACTTGCAGAAAAAAACATTAATGAAAAAAGGGGCACTAAGGATACTTACAAAGAATTTACTTTCATGACTAAGTCAATACATTTTAAAAACTGCACTTTGTAATAATGTCATATATATATATATATATATATATATATATATATATATATATATATATATATATATGTTTGTGTGTGTGTGTGTGTGTTAACTAATTATATTTTAAATCTTTAAAATGATTAAAATATAATAATAAATAATATTTTGTCATGCTTTAAAGAAGCACACTTATCTAGCACATGTAAAGTACTTAAATAACATTTTAACTTGCTATTCAATATTTAATTTAAATGTAATATATTTACTAAATCGCAGCTGCATCATTACAAATGTGCAATTACAAACATATTTTAAATATAAGAAATACAGGTTTCAACTAGATTAAAAAGTTTGTGAATAAACATTGATGCTGGCTTGAAAAAGCCTATTACCCAGAGCGTTGGAAGGAGTTTTAAAAGCTGGAAGTTTGTAGGATTTCAGTTTGAAATAGTTTAAAAGCTAAAAAAAAACAGCTTCAAACTCATTAAAAAATTTAGCAAAAGCCAGCTAAATCCAGTTAAAACCAGCTAATACCAACTGATTTAGCTAAAAATAATAATAATAATAATAATTTAGTGATGTTGATAATATGGTTCTTGCAAGTTACATCTAAAACCAGCTGGTTCATAAAAAACTGCCAAAATCAAGTTTAGCAAATACATAAAAAAAAATGCAGCTAAAAAAACAGCTTAAACCAGTTGATATAGAAAACAACAACAACAACAAAAAACAATCCGACTAAAACCAGCTGACATAACAATAATAAAACAGCTTTAACCAGCTAAAACTGGTCTAAAACAAAATTGTTGATTTATCACAAAAAAAAAAATGTGAAATTAAAACTTCACTATTGATATACACTTTTGTTCAAAAGTATGGGGACGGTGAGATTTCTGTGAAAGTACAGAATAGTTGGAATAGTATTTCACAACAATAATGTTTACTGTATTTTTAATCAAACATATGCAAACTAGGTGTGTTCACGGTGTGTGTGTGTGTGTGTGTCCTACTCACTGCTGTGTGTGTGCACTTGGGTTAAATGCAGAGCACCAATGCCAAATATGGGTTACCACTTTCACTTCACTTTCAAATCAACCGCGGTTTTATCATTGGTAGAATATAAAATATTTCAGTAAAATATACTATAATTTATTCAGTATGTCAAACCATTAACCCGCTGCAACGGTTTAAAAATAACCTGGAGACTTGGCAACCCTGTCAGCCAGCTTCAGTAGCCATGTCCTGAGCTCTCGCTCTTGATTGAGCTTGCAGAGATTGACGTATCAGAGCACAATGCTCTAAATATTTAGATTTTGCCTGGGATACTTTACATTTTTTGGGCAAATCATCCCTCCTTCACACCGATCATACAGAATGAACAGAGAAACTGTCAGGCCTCCGTGTAACCCAATGTTTCGAGACATAATTTAGAAACAATTTCAATGCTTGTTGTCTGTATCTATTGCGATATAGCAGGATGCTAGACACAGAACTCACATATTGTTGCTTTTTTGTCTGCTGAATAAATAAGTGTAAACTTGTATGTCCAAAACAAAGAATCTTTGAAGTGTTTGAAAAAGGGTATTTAATAAAACAGTATTTTACACATTACATAAACTATCAAAAAATATGAGGCAATCATTTTAAAGTGCAACATCCCTTGGCTGTTCCTTAGTATTAGGTGTTCTTGTACCTTTATATTTCATAGAAAGTACCTTTAACACTGTTAACATCAAACAGTTTTTGCACGGCTGTCCCTGAATAATCACTAAGCCTGAGCTACAACAGATACTGGATATTACAGTTATAAGGTATATTAGCGTCTGGATGTTTTGGTATTGCTCTTCCGCATTTTATTATATCTCATCTGAATCATCCCAGTCGCTGACGCTCACTAAACTGCTCTTGAGAGTGCTGCCGGTTCCTGCGTCTGTGAGGCCTGAAAAACACAAAGAGAGAGATCAGACTCACAGAAATCAACAGGTGTTCAGCTAAAGACCTGCTGCTTAGAAGTGAAGGGGTCACACAACTATCTCAAATGTTTGTTTTTAGAAAAAGTAATAGTAATGTATTACATAAATTATTTAAACTAAACTATGACAATGGTTTGGCCAATATGTACTTTTTAGATTTAATGAAAAAGCAATCTGAGTTTCAAAAATGTCAATCATTTATGGTCATGATTTCTCATTAGCAAAATATTTGTATTTAACTGTATGACTTCTCTGGACCTGGCTTCTGTCCTTTGCCCGTGGACGAGCCCCACACACTCGTGCTGGTGTCCAGGCTCTTGTCCAAGCTCTTCTTGACAGGTGCAGGACATTGGCTGGGTTTGGTTACAGCGGGAACATCCTCCAGAGAGGAGATATCCCAGTCATCATCCTCATCATCTTCATCTGTGTACTGAAAGCAACAGGGCAGAACAACAACCCATTACAAATCTACTATAGAAATAAAACTAATGATTTCAGAAGATATGCAAAAATAAGAATCTTTATGGAATTATAGTCTGCTCATCCAATCTGTATGTTTTTATGGAAAGGATCATGTACTAGGAATTAGATGACTCATTAACAGCTAGTTCCTGCTCTACAATCTGATCTACATGTAAAGCTACAAACGAACAGGCACACCTGAGATCACAAACCAGTTAACCTCAAGACTATATTCAACCATTCACAGGTCTGGGGTCAGTACATGATTTTAAATAGGACTAATGTGCTAACCAAGGCTGATTTTTTATTATTATTAAAATACAACAAAAACAGGATTATTGTGAAATATTATTGCAATTAAAATAATCTATTTTAACATTATTTTAAAATATTATTTGTCCCTGTGATGGAAAAGCTTAATTTTCAGTAACCATTACTGAAATGGTAATGATTTATAACAGTGTAATTCAAGTAACATTGAGATCATAGTTTTTATTAATGTTAGTGAATAAAGATAATGAATTCGTTTTTATTTTTTAATTTTCTGTTTTCAATGTATATTAAATTAAACTTTTAGTAATTTTGTCATTTTTTTTGTCAAAATTTTTTTTTCTGTCTACAGTTTTTATTTTATTTTATTTCAGCTTTAGTTCTTAAGCACATCAAGTTAAACTAAACAGAAATGAACTAAAACTGAAATATAATAACTTTAAGTTTTTATATTTTATTTTGTTTCAGTTAACATTTATTTTACTTAAAGTAACAAAAATGTTTTTATTTTTTATTTTATTTTATGTTTTTTAGTTTTAAAATAACTACATAATAACCCCGCATTACTCCAGTCTTCAGTGTCATATGATCCTTCACAAATCTTCCTAATATACCCGCTGCTCAAGAAACATTTCTTATTATTAAATGTGAAAACTTTAGATTTTTCTGTAAGAAAATCATTTATAATATTACTGTTACTTATGATCAATTTAATGCGACCCTGCTGAATAAAAATGTCTTAAAAAAATTTTACAAACCCGAAACTTTTGAGCAGTAGTGTATATCTCAAATATTTATTACAGTTATGCTGATGAGCTACATTACCTTAGTGAATAAGTGTTTATGGTATTTTTTATTTATAATAAATGTTATTATTTATCTAGCACTCTTTAACATGCAGCTTCTCAATAAGATTTTAATTAAATGCCAAAGTACTTCAAAATAAATGTTGACATTTTCCACTCGTTCTCTGTTGTGGTAGATTAAAAGTCACATTTATTTACCTTTGTATACTGTTTATCTGTTTAAAGGAGCAGGTCTCACCTTTAGCTCTTTCTTTACATCTTGCTTTATATTTTTGACAGCTGTTGGCTTTTGAAGCAATGTATTAACGCCCCCTGCTGGTTTCTTTGGGCCTCGTGCTTCCAGCTGTTTTTCAAGGCTTTTGCCAAGAGCTTTGACTTTACCTACAGAAACACACACACACAAACAAAAATGTGTAAAATTTGAATTTCCAAATGCAATACAACTGCTCCACACCCTGACATTAGAAGCGAGTCTTACTGTGAGTAATCTTCGCCACGTTTCCATTCTGGTCAGTGTGTTTGTGGAGCTGTGAGAGGTTGAGCTCCTCCATCTCGCTGCCCTCGGTCCACTCGCTGTCGCTCTCGCTCAGAGCCGTCACGTCTGTGCTGATCACGGGAGCAGTGGAGCGCACAGCAGGAGCAGGAGCGAGAGAGGTCGAGCGCTGCTGGGTTCTAGCAGTCTGGGCTTTGACTGTGCTGCTCTCGACCTGGGCAGATTTCTTCTGTGTTTGAGGGGTTTCTTCTTCAGACGATTCCTCTTCCTCAGACGATTCTTCATCAGAGCTAAAAGGAGGAGTTCTGCAGGTGAGATGCAATATGCACATGTTCATAAAACCCAGAAAAAGGCACTGCAGCAAATAACAAAAACTGATTAAGTGATAACATGCTAAAATCAGTTATCATTTAAAGGGTTAGTTCACCCAATAATAAAAATTATGTAATTAATGACTCACCCTCATGTCGTTCCAAACCCGTAAGACCTCCGTTCATCTTGGGAACACAGTTTAAGATATTTTAGATTTAGTCCGAGAGCTTTCTGTCCCTCCATTGAAGCTGTGTGTACGGTATACTGTCCATGTCCAGAAAGGTAAGAAAAACATCATCAAAGTAGTCCCATGTGACATCAGAGGGTCAGTTCAAATTTGTTGAAGCATCGAAAATAAATTTTGGTCCAAAAATAGCAAACACTACGACTTTATTCAGCATTGTCTTCTCTTCCGGGTCTGTTGTGAGATTTCAAAACACAGCAGTGTAGTGATATCCCGTTCCCGAATTAATCACTCGATGTAACCGGATCTTCTTGAACTAGTTCACCAAATCGAACTGAATCGTTTTAAACCATTCGTGTCTCCAATAAGCATTAATCCACAAATTACTTAAGCTGTTAACTTTTTTAATGTGGCTGACACTCCCTCTGAGTTCAAACAAACCAATATCCCGGAGTAATTCATTTACTCAAACAGTACACTGACTGAACTGATGTGAAGAGAAAACTGAAGATGAAAACCGAACAGAGCCAGATAATGACCCGTTTACGAGTCAAGAACACCAGTAGTTCTATCGGACAGTTCGATTCAATAAACCGGTTGAAGAAAACGGTTCACTGGTTCTTTTGCGTTTAACGTAATGATTCAAGCCTTCGGTTTACCCGCGCTCATAACATTAGCACAGAATCAGTTCAGAATCAATCACCAAAAGAATCAGTTCGGTTCAGACGCTCTGTGTGTCGGTCTGCTTCACGCTGGATTAATGCTTATTGGAGACGCGAACCGTTTAAAACGATTCAGTTCGATTTGGTGAAATGGTTCAAAAAGATCCGGTTACATAGAGTGATTCGTTCGCAAACCGGATATCACTACACTGCAGTGAACTCGCTCACAACATACACGGAAGAGAAGACAATGCTGAATAAAGTCGTCGTTTTTGTTATTTTTGGACCAAAATGTATTTTCGATGCTTCAACAAATTCTAACGGACCCTCTGATGTCACATGGACTACTTTGATGATGTTTTTCTTCCCTTTCTGGACATGGACAGTATACCGTACACACAGTTTCAATGGAGGGACTAAATCTAAAATATCTTAAACTGTGTTCTGAAGATGAACGAAGGTCTCACGGGTTTGGAACGACATGAGGGTGAGTTATTAATGACATAATTTTGATTATTGGGTGAACTAACCCCTTAAGGCAAAGTGATAAACAACATACAAAATAAAGTTAACTGGAAACTGCATTTGCGTAGCACACTTCTGTAATGCGACGTGTTTCTGTTTAAAACCTGACTGTCAATGTTTTCAAATTAAAATTTAAATTAAAAATAAGGATTTTATGTTGCTTAAAATAAAATAAACATTTACAAAAATAAAAAATAATAATTTCCATGTTTCATTTCAAAGTTTCTAACATTAAGCATCATTTTCATTTAGTTTAAATTGAGGAACTTAAATTATTAAATATAAGAACAAAAACTTATCTTAACTCTTAAACTTTAACTTCTCTTACAAATAAAAAATAAAAAACAATTGCTAAAACTGTAACTAAATCAAAATTAAAACACAAAATCTAAAGATAAATCAAATTAAAAATATTATAAATAGTATAAAAGTATATTAATGAAACTAAAATAGTACTGTTGATTGGACATGATTGAATTAATATATATATATATATATGCAGGTCCTATACAGGGAATCTGCACATTTTTGATCAACAAATTTAATGACTTTTAAGACCTTTTTAAGACCTTCAAGAATTAAAATTAAGACCATTACCACAGTAAAAATATATATATAAAAGGACACTCGACAAAGCTGTTCAGGTTAACAAAGCACATTTGTATATGAGCAACAGTGCAAATAATCAGTGCATATTTGTCCTTGCCACAACTAAATGTTTTTGCACATTCCGAGTCAGGGAACATTGCTGAAGACGGTGCTCACATCTTCATTGGACATATAGGAGTGATGTCGGCTAATCGTGTGCAAAACCCACAGCATTTCGGCCTTCAGTGTAGTGGTTGGGGAGAATGTACCGAAGGCATTACTTGTACCGGGACCCAAAGACACCAACGCGGGTGTAACGTTAGCCTTTGAAGTAGATACCGATGCTCCAAACAACTGAATGGGGACAGTTGTTGCCTGACTGTCGGCATAGCGCTTGTGCTTCTCCCCTTTCATATGTGCATCAAGGGCTCTGCAGCCCATTGTTCCCAATTGTATCGTCTTTTTGCAAAGTCTGCACCACACTTCGTATTCCGACATTTTTTGTAACCAGCCGCGATATTTCTCATCATCGAGCCAGTTATCATTAAACCTACACTTCCCCATCTTGGCTTGCGTCTGTCACGCTCAAAGCTGAAACACTTCTTCGTCTGTTTCTATGACAGGCCTACGGGGAAAACACTGCCCCCTAAATTAAGTATGATGCCTGTGCTATAGGCACACGCTACTTACTTTTTGCTGTCTTTAGACAGGGACGTGCGCTGGTGAAATTACGTTAGCATGGAAAATAGCTTTTTTCCGATATCTTTCTTTCATTCTGCCCAGATGAAATTTAATGCCGCCCAGATGAAATTTAATGCCACTTTTCGAAAATTTGCGAAATTTAATACATTTTAAGACCTTAAAAAACGTATATTTTATTTAAGACGTTTTAATACTTTTTAAGGATCCGCGGAGACCCTGCTATACCAGCCTTGGTTATGTCAGCAAAAAACAATTAAAAGATAATAAAAATATATGTTTTAAATAATGTATTATACGAATATAAAAGTGTCTATTTAAATATAATTATTTTGTAATTTTGTTTAAATTTGTTAGTAATGTATCTGAAGATTTCCTAAAGGCCACAGTAAATGTTGCTGTACCTGTGATGCTGTAGTGGTGTGGAGGTCTTGGGCAGGGTGCTGGTTCTGCTGCGTGGAGCTGCTTGGGGGGTGTGCAGCTGTTTCGGAGCAGGGCCCGACACCACTCGAGTTACTGTAGATGGAAAACTGCTGGATCTGGGTCTGGACTGAATTACTGCAATAAGACAAAAATGAGCTCTACTGTCTACATGAGCCTCCTAAGGCAGCAAATGATACTCATTCATAATTCAGAAACAAAAACAAAAAGCACTTACAAAAAAGTGGGTGAAACATTGCATTTTTAAAATAATAAACGCAAGATATTTGCTTTAAACAGTATGCCACATTCCATTGGGAATATGTGTTTTATTTTGGTATACTTTATATATTATTATAGATTTTATTAATATTTTAAATTAGTTTTTACTTATATATTTTCATTTTAATATGAAAGTTTTGTCATTTTGTTGTGCCATTTTTATATATTTTTTTGTATGTCTACATAGCTTTCATACATTTTTATTTCAGTTAAAATTCAGTTACAATTCTCAGAGAATATTTAGTTTATTCAATAATTGTTTAAGTAACAAATATATTTAAAGTCTCGCTCTCACTCTTGAAACGCTGAAGTCAAATCCTGACCTTGTTCATGTTGTTTGGGTTTGGCTGGCTGCTCCGTGTTCCTCTCCTTTACTCTCTGCTCCAGTTTATGGTTGATCTCTTTCAGAATCCTCCGATACACTGGATCCTCTTCCTGTCTCTTCTGACGGTCAGTGATAACCTGGGACATAGTGCTCTTATATACTCCTTTAGAGAGACCACTGACTCCCTGAACAACATGACAGTCAATGAGGTTATACAGTGCCATGCCTTCTTAACTGCAGTCCAACAGCAGAATATATATGCTACTATAACTATATATATATATATATATAATAATAATAATAATAATAATATCTCTCTCTCTCTCTTTCTATATATATATATATATATACAGTACAGACCAAAAGTTTGGACACACCTTCTCATTCAAAGAGTTTTCTTTATTTTCATGACTATGAAAATTGTAGAGTCACACTGAAGGCATCGAGGGCTATTTGGAGAGTGATGGGGTGCTGCGCCAGATGACCTGGACTCCACAGTCACCAGACCTGAACCCAATCCAGATGGTTTAGGGGTGAACTGGACCGCAGACAGAAGGTAAAAGGGCCAACAAGTGCTAAGCATCTCTCGGGGAACTCCTTCAAGACTGTTGGAAGACCATTTCAGCTGACTACCTCTTGAAGCTCATCAAGAGAATGCCAAGAGTGTGCAAAGCAGTAATCAAAGCAAAAGGTGGCTACTTTGAAGAACCTACAATATGACATATTTTCAGTTGTTTCACACTTTTTTGCTATGTATATAATTCCACATGTGTTAATTCATAGCTTTATGATGCCTTCAGTGTGACGCCTTAATTTTCATAGTCATGAAAATAAAGAAAACTCTTTGAATAAGAAGGTGTGTCCAAACTTTTGGTCTGTACTGTGTGTGTGTGTGTGTGTGTGTATGTATATATGCACATTACCTTGATGCCTAGGATCTGCAGCCTATCTTCAAGGTTCTGCTGAGCTGCAAGACGCATGTCTCGCCTCAAACCTGGGTTCTTCAAAAGCTCTTGCACTTCCTGCTGCCACGACCGGCTCTCTGTGTGACTTTCAGAGATGCTAGAGGAATCTGAAAATATCCGAAAAATGACTACGGTAACTCCCAATTGCCAAGCAAGGTGACATGCTCTGAAAATTTTTTCTGTCATTCAGATACTGCCACTGATTTAAAAACAAACAAACAAAAACAAACCTTTTTAACTTGAAATAGCATAAACAATCATAGAGGAATGTTTATATTAGGGGTGTGATGAGACACTCATCCCACAAGAAGAGACGAGATGAGATTTTTATACTTTTTTTTTTTTAGAAATCCTCAATGATTAAATAAATAGGGAAGAATAGTATTTTATTTTCAACTGAAAAACATAAAATGCAAAGAAGTAGTTGCATTTTTAAATATACTTGTACTTCATGAAGTCAAACATGCAATTTTTTTCTTTAATTTTTCAGATTCATCAGATCTCGTGAGATCTTGTCACATCCCCTAATATATCATGGGCATAATATATCATACCATGTTTTTCTACGGTTTTAACAGACCCCTGTAAAGCGTGCGATGAGTTTGTTGGTGGGTAATTGAGAATGAATGGGGGAAAATCACGTGAGAGAAGACAGGTGGAGACTGGTAAGTTTAGGTATATGTCAGGTGGGAGGAGTTGGATCTGCATCCAGCCACGCCCCCTGGACTTGTGTTCTGAACACTAATTTAAGAAAGTAAGTAAACAACTCACACATTTAAATATAATCACTTTGTTATGTCAAAATAAGACAATTATTTTTTAAATGAGTAATCAGCTTGGTAAAATGTAAAGTAAATCTCTGTCTGTGACCGATAATCACTGAACATAAATTCACAAATAAAATATATTGTTTAATTGTTATTGCCTTCACTTATTATTTTGCAATAAATGTAAACCTGATGAGATTCATACTTGGTTTAAATAAAGACATACTGATTGCATTGTTAATGTTAAAATATAAAATAGAATTTTTCTTTTTTCTGATAGTGTAAGTTTTTATTGTAATTTTAAACCAAGAAAATGGGACTGGGACATGAATTTACATTAAAAAAAAACAAACAAAAAAAACCTTTGAGGACTTTGCCTGCTCATTTCAGAATATCACCGCACACCATTCTAAAATGCTCATTTGGTGCTCAAGAAACATTTCTGATGTTAATGTTAAAAACACTGCTTAATATGTTTGTGGGAACTGTAATACATAGGATTCTTTGTGGAACAAAAATGTCAAAAGAAAAGCATATATTAGAAGTCTTTATAAATGTCTTTACTTTCACTATTGATAAATTTAATGTGACCTTGCTGAATAATTACTACTAACTAGGGATGCACCAATACTGAGCTCCTGTACTCGTACTCGTTAAAATGCCCCGATACCAAACGCCGATAACGCACAGTGTTAAGTGCCTTATTCAGTTAAAGAAACACAGACAACAGAACAAAAGACAGCAGAATGGAGTTATTAGAGATTAAGGTTGTCTGTAGGATATCTTTGCAATGAATATAATGTTAAACATTCAGTATTAACGCATTTATAGCTGACGTTTGCGAGCTGATAAAGCACGCTGAGTGGATTGACCGCACATGTTTGACTGTATCTACTTTATAAATGAAGTTAACCAACTAACATATTCTTTTTTTACTTCTCTACCCAATATTTAAAAAACGTACAAATGCAATAAAAATATCGGTATCGGCAAGTACCAAAAATAAAAGTATCGATATTGGGTGAGAACTGAAAAAAGTGGTATCGTTGCATCCCTACAACTAACCCGTTCTAACCCCAAACATTTATATGGCGCTGTATATAAATGTATAATTAAATTATTTAAATAATAAACAATTGTCACTTGACCACTTCAGATTTTAATATCAGGTGTAAACAAGGCTTGAAAGTTTTTATTTTTTATATATAACTATAATTAAAAATATATATCTTTAAAAAAATTGTTTAGTTTGACCTTGCAAAAATGGGAAATAATATAAAATATAAATATGATGAACAACATTAAAGTATATAAAAATAACTTTTAAAATAACTTTTTTAAAGTGACTTTTATATTTTTTAAAACCCATAAACAGAGAATGCCAAACACTTAAAATATATGCTTGTTTACTGTATCTTTACAATCAAATTCCCTTTCTCTTGCTCTGAGCTGTCCAATAATTACATGCATGCTGTAACATCTGTGTTTACTGAGGAGAAAGATCTTCCAGCTCATGACTATAGCCCATAGCGCTCAGCACTTCACTTTAGCACATGCGCAGACCTGAGCCACAGATCCATGCAGACGGGATGCAAGCATGCCACAGACGACTACACTCAATCACTCTACTGCTTTACCTTTCTCCTCCTCAGACAGCTCCACTATAGGATCCAGTCTGTGGACTGAGCTGGACTGCTCTAATAGAACAGTGCAAAGAGGTCAGAGAAGAGGGCAGGGGTTATGGATGGACATATTCAAATCTAACCCTTAGCCTAAACCTCTCAATTTGCACTGATATTACTCATATGCTTAAAGACCCCAAAACAATTATGTTAGTGCATGCACGTTTAAAGCCATCATTATGCTAATGTTCAACAAAAATACACAGTTAACCTTAACATTCTATTCATCAAAGAATCCTGAAAAGTATAATGGTTTCCACAAGAAGCAGCACAACTGTTTTCAACATTGATAATAATAAGAAATGATTATTGAACACCAAATTAATATATTAGAATGATTTCTGTAGTAATGATGCTGGAAAGTCAGCCTTTACAGTTATACAGTTTGTATAACAGTTTTTACTGTATTCAAAAAAAAAAAAAAGGGGGAAAGAAAGCCTAGGTGAGGAGACTTCTGTCATAGACTACACATTAAAAACTTCGCCGACCTCAAACTTTTGACTGGTAGTTTAGCATCAGGTCTGACACCGTGTTCTAACTAGTTGTTACACATTAAGTTCAAGTAATATTTCTGTCCTCATTGACAGTGAATTGCTGAACAAAGCAATAAAATCACAGCAAATCAGAATATTTAATGTTTAAAATACAGCATAATTTTGGACTAATTCAATGTCACTTCACAAAAAAAAAACAGAAAAAAAACAACAATTTGCCCATTTTGTCATTGTTCTGATCTTGCTTTTTGGTTATAAAGAAACATGCAGATCCTCTGCTCCATAAGCCTGACATTACAACATGCAAAACCTTGGATCGTTGCAGCTGGTTATGAATCTTTCAATTATTTATGAAAATTATTTATTTCTTGAAGATTTATAGCATCATGCCTAATAAGGTAATAATGACTGTGAGGGATTAATATTATTTTGACATTATCTAAAAATGTTAAATCATCATATCATGCAGAGACTTACCACTGAGCACCACTTTAGCTTTGGTCTCTGGAGCCGGGGCAGCAACCACTGAAACCAAAATATAAAACAAACATTGATTAGGATTCTAAAGACAATATCTCTCATATATTAAAAAGCTGGTATTATTTGCTTTGGTACTATAT
The DNA here is from genome assembly GCF_023724105.1 of Carassius gibelio. Lineage (NCBI taxonomy): Eukaryota > Metazoa > Chordata > Actinopteri > Cypriniformes > Cyprinidae > Carassius > Carassius gibelio. The sequence continues at coordinate 5,583,934 of NC_068376.1, read as the reverse complement.
TCACAAGTAAAGTGTATATTTTCAAAAATTTTAGAACAAAAATCCAAACTGATCGCTAGTCATTCTTCTAAAAACTGATTTCATGCTATCATTACGATTATACATATTTTCATCCATGCAATCACTGTTTCAAAACAACAAGTTTAAAAAAACAAGTTTAATGTGATATACTGTATACTGAGAACATTTGATTTAACCACCGAAACACAACAGTATGAGCTTCTTTCAATTTAGTACTTTTAATAATCAGTTCATTAAAGAGCAAACAATGCAAGACATGCATAAAATACATGTCTGTAACAGTCTTTATCCAGTGTGTAATCAAGAGATGTGATGACGGTATGATGTGGCCATAAGGTTTTGTGTTTACTGTCAGTGCAGTAAATGTCCTCCCTCTGCCATATGACTGAATCTATACTATATCTGAACTCTTCAGAAGAAGGGTGAGTTACAGTAATGTGCAGTCTTTACTATCTCATGGCATAACGTCATGTAACATGCTGTATTTGATGCCATCAGTCTCCCTTATTCTGACACATCTCTGATCAATCTCTAAAAGTACCTCTCATTTGTCTCTTGCTGTGTTCACAAATGACAAAACACACAGTTTTACAAATGAGGACATTGTCAAAAGAGGTTTTGGGTGATTTTGTCAGGTTTTGCACAGTTATGGGTACCAATTTGTCTCCAAAATATGGCTAAGTAGGTAAACTCACACACACACACACACACACACACAGGTATTACTATAATTATAGGTGACATTCCATAGGCATATTGGTTTTTATATTGTACAAACTGTATATTCTCTCCCCCTAGACTGTAACCCTACTCCTAAACCTTCCCTTACGATAATTATTTTCATTTACCCCATAGGGCCCAAAAACAAGTTCTTTAGAAACTATAGCTATGGATATCTAAAGATGCACCAAATGATTCACTGATTAACCTTTAAGAGGAGTTCAATTAAATAACAGACTAATGTATTACAGTTTTTTTCAGTCGCTAACAAGCATTTGTCCAAGCAGTTGTCACTTTTTCAAAACTCTAAACACAATTAGCACAGCATCTGTCTATTGTGGCCATACCATTCACACATTTCATGTCGTTTTCACACAATATGGAGTCATTGAACACATTTCCACAATGCTTACATTTTCTGAACAGACAAGCTATACCTCCCAACAAAATTATGGATCATTTTTGTAGCATTTACAAATGTTAACACACGACATCCCACAATAGCAAAAACAATGTTCCAAACCTTAGATACAGTATAAAAATCTATGCTTTTGCAATGATATCCGTTCAAAAACAATGTGGGCCCTATTTTAACGATCTGAAACGCAAGTGTCAAAGCGCGAAGTGCAAGTAAGTTTGTGGGCGGGTCTCGGCGCTGTTGCTATTTTCCCGGCGGGATAAATGGCTCTTGCGCCCGGCGCAAATCTAAAATGGGTTGGTCTGAAGTAGCTTCATTATTCATAGGTGTGGTTTGGGCGTAACGTGAAATAAACCAATCAGAGCGTCATCCAACATTCCCTTTAAAAGCAGGTGCGCAAGCTCCATTATGGATTGCTATTATTATGGCGTATTTACCAGGCGCACGCCAGGAGCGGTTCACAGCCGAGGAGACTGATGTTCTTGTAAGAGCAGTGAAAGACAGAGAAGTTGTGTTGTATGGGGATGGGAGAAACCCACCCAAAATAGCGTCGGTTAAACAGGCGTGGGAGGAAATAGCCACAATTTGTCAGATGTCATTATATACACATATGTCTTGCCACTATTTGGCCAACAGGTCTGATCCTTAATTACTACAATTAGCCTGAATAATTTAGATTTATTTCTATTTTTTCACATCTTCGTGGCACACCACAATGATTTCCGTCATCTCATGTGTTAATATTTTTTTTGTGTAACAATTTATGATTTGCAAAAATAACTGTTGCATCTGTGTAGATTACATGAGCAAAGTGTATGCGCGTTGTGCACGCTATACATTATGGTCAAGCATGCGCCCTTAAAATAGCATAATGAACAACGCGCAACGCGCCACTGACTTTAGACTAGGTTTTTTCTGGTCAGTGGCGCAATTGTTTAATGGAACAGCAAAATAGCACCAGGGATCGTTTGCGCCAGAACACGCCTCCTTTTTTGCGCTGAACCGCCCAGGGAGCGCAAGTTCATTCGCTAGTTTAGCGACGTGCGTCTGTGGAGGGAAAAGCGCGCTTTGCGCAGGTCCAAAATAGGAATGACACATGCGTCGGTGTACAAAGTCAATTGCGCTGGGTGCAAGATAGGGCCCTGTATCTTAGCTGATTTATGTTGTGTAAATTGGGCCAACCACAACTGATTCCTATCTGGCTTAGACTCAATGGCAGGGGTTATTTTTTTCTATTACATTGACACTTATACAATACAGTTTTTCTCAGTCACTTTGGTGCATTTTTCAAAACAGAAATGAAATTCTCAAAACTACTTGTACAACCTCCACATCATCTAGTCATTTATACACATCATAAAACCAGTTTCTCATTCTTTTGAACAAGTTGCGATTGCTTTTGTACATTCATGCAATTGATTATGCATGTTTATCGGCAGTTTTCTACATTATCAGTTGCTCATGTCATGTTGCTCAAAACGTATTGCATAGTTTTCTGTGCAACAGTCTTACCCTTCAAAACATCTAGTCTTTAGTTCATCATATAAGTCATTAAATGCAAAATGGTTAATCTAGTTGTCAAAAACTGCCTAGCACACTTTTTATATTTATTTTTACACATTATTATTAGACTTTTTGTACATTTGGCATGAATTGTCCAAGTGAATCTTGACTTATGAAGAGAATGTAGATGATAAACCAATGATAAACCCTTTCTCTGAAATAGCTCAAAGGTTCATCTCATGAATCTTCAGTTGAAAAGCTCATACTGTATAGACAGAGGACAACACAAGAGTTACACATTCTGAAAATGGACTTATTTTCATATTTGTGTCCATATTTGTTTTTCCTTTTCTATATCACAATGACATTGTAAAGGTTTTTTTTTTTTGGTCAGACTTTGTAAAAGTGTAACTGGGAATTCTATCCAGTCTCTTTCAGTCAATATCCCACATACAGTAATGTGTAAATGTGTACGTTTGAAATGGATATGGCATACATAAGCATATGGCATATTGTTCAATACAGAGGTTTACATCAGATCATCCCTCCAGAGTAAACTGTTATATTGACAACATGACTAAGCAATTTGACTGTCTTATCCGTAAACTATGACACAAGGACTTGTCATTCTGATGGCAGTGATATGTTCATTGACACAGATATTTATTTTTGAGAGATGAACTAAGGATTTTGAGCAGGAGACTGGCTTTTGCAGGTAATTCATGGTGATTTGCTATTTGTACGAGTTGTTTTGAGAAATGCACTTTATGTTTTGCAAATTGTGAGTTTGATTCGAGAAATGTACCAAAGCGACTGAGAAAAACTGTAAAAGGAGGACTTTGAAGAGTGATGTTTTTGGAAACAGAAACAGAAAAAGACAAACACTGTAATGTATGGACGAGGAAGAGTAAGAGCAAGGGGCCCAGGGAGAAGAGCAGGCCCAGTGAGAGGTGCAGTGAGAGGAGCAGGAGCAGTGAGAGATGCAGTGAGAGATGCAGGAGCAGTGAGAGGAGCAGTGAGAGGAGCAGGAGCAGTGAGAGGAGCATGAGCAGTGAGAGGAGCAGTGAGAGGAGCAGGAGCAGTGAGAGATGCAGTGAGAGATGCAGGAGCAGTGAGAGGAGCAGTGAGAGGAGCAGGAGCAGTGAGAGGAGCATGAGCAGTGAGAGGAGCAGGAGCAGTGAGAGGAGCATGAGCAGTGAGAGGAGCAGGAGCAGTGAGAGGAGCAGTGAGAGGAGCATGAGCAGTGAGAGGAGCAGGAGCAGTGAGAGGAGCAGTGAGAGGAGCAGTGAGAGGAGCATGAGCAGTGAGAGGAGCAGGAGCAGTGAGAGATGCAGTGAGAGGAGCAGTGAGAGGAGCAGGAGCAGTGAGAGGAGCAGGAGCAGTGAGAGGAGCAGTGAGAGGAGCAGGAGCAGTGAGAGGAGCAGGAGCAGTGAGAGGAGCATGAGCAGTGAGAGGAGCAGGAGCAGTGAGAGGAGCAGTGAGAGGAGCATGAGCAGTGAGAGGAGCAGGAGCAGTGAGAGGAGCAGTGAGAGGAGCAGTGAGAGGAGCAGTGAGAGGAGCATGAGCAGTGAGAGGAGCAGGAGCAGTGAGAGATGCAGTGAGAGGAGCAGTGAGAGGAGCAGTGAGAGGAGCATGAGCAGTGAGAGGAGCAGGAGCAGTGAGAGATGCAGTGAGAGGAGCAGTGAGAGGAGCAGGAGCAGTGAGAGGAGCAGGAGCAGTGAGAGGAGCAGTGAGAGGAGCAGGAGCAGTGAGAGGAGCAGGAGCAGTGAGAGATGCAGTGAGAGGAGCAGGAGCAGTGAGAGATGCAGGAGCAGTGAGAGGAGCAGGAGCAGTGAGAGATGCAGTGAGAGGAGCATGAGCAGTGAGAGGAGCAGGAGCAGTGAGAGGAGCATGAGCAGTGAGAGATGCAGTGAGAGGAGCAGGAGCAGTGAGAGATGCAGTGAGAGATGCAGGAGCAGTGAGAGGAGCAGGAGCAGTGAGAGGAGCAGTGAGAGGAGCAGTGAGAGGAGCAGTGAGAGGAGCAGGAGCAGTGAGAGGAGCATGAGCAGTGAGAGATGCAGTGAGAGGAGCAGTGAGAGGAGCAGTGAGAGGAGCATGAACAGTGAGAGATGTAGGAGCAGTGAGAGGAGCAGTGAGAGGAGCAGTGAGAGGAGCATGAACAGTGAGAGATGTAGGAGCAGTGAGAGGAGCAGGAGCAGTGAGAGATTGTTTTTATTTTAACCCCCCCCCCCCTTTTTTATCTGGGCTTTTTGATGTTGTTGTTTTATGTTCAGAATGCTCTTATGTGTTTCATTGATATTTTGTTCACTGTAGGCAATACTGTCAAACCTGTTCTGTTGTATCATACCGTGTTTCTACTGTACCTCCTGCAGTAAACAGTAAAGGGAAAAATAGCTTTTTACTGGAATGCTTTTGAATGTGAACATTACTGTGCATTTGGACATACAGTTCCTAACCAAGAAATTTAGTGTAAAACAGTGAATTGCATGTTTTGCATGCATATACCTGTAAAACTGAGACTAAAAAGCCTATGCAGTTTTTGTAATATCAACAATATCCAGTATTTTGAAACCTGGTGTACTTTGATTGACTGCATGTATCTTTTGAGGTGAAAACAAGTGTTATTCTTTGACAGGATAATTTAATTTTGAGTCAGATTTCCAGTGTTTTGGTAAAGTTGGTGTGTGCAGAGAAAGATGTGTTCTATTTTGAAATGAAGATTTAGTATATATTTAACAAAATGTGTTTTTGAGAAGAAAATTATCCATTTGGCCAATTGTGTTTTGTAGGTGTGAGTCTGTGTTAAGAGTTTAGAAAAAGTATCTGAAGTATGGTTAAGCGCTTGCTAGCGATTGAAAAAAACTGTAAACTGAATGAGAAGACAAATCAAATGAAAAGCCTGGACAAATGAAAATATGCGAAAATGTTTGAAAAAAGTGCAATTTTTATGAGTTTTGAAAATGTAACAGTTGCTTGTGAAAATAGTACCAAAGCGAATTAAAACGTTTTTGTCTACATACCTTCACGCTGTACTGTTATTGCTGGTGGCTTTGATGAGATCTGTTTCATCTGTCATATACACAAAACTGCATGTTATTTCTTAGAACAATAAAACTCAGTCAGCAACACTATTTCTGAGCCGTCATTTCAAATGTAAATGTTTTACTGAAAGGACGACTTGCATAATGAGGAGCTGACAACATATAATCAGTGTGATGATAATGACACAAGCGTCCGGATATGTTCCCACCAGTACACTCCTTCAGTCCAAACCTAAAGATCATGCTGTAGGCCGCTGCACTAATACAGGAAATCCTGAACAGTCGAGCCTCTTCCTGTGCTGGGGTACAGTACTGACCTGCTTGTTTTGAGAGGCAATAATCTGCTGCTGCTCCTGCAGCCTGTGGCTCAGCTCCTGCACCTGTCGTCGTGATTCCTCCCGTCCTTCTGACACGGCCGAGCGCAGTTTGAACAGCTCCTCCTGAAGCTGACGGACCAGATAAAACCAGTATGTGGATCTATGAGCCATTCCTGTATTCAAACAGCTACATGATGCCTGTGACACCTACCAGACTTCTTTCACCGTCATGTTCCTCCTTCATTTTTTGCATTTTCCCTGCCCACTTCACTTCCTAAGTAAAGAAAAACATCAGCTTTAAGTTCAATTCTAAGGTGTGGTAAACTGGACTGTCCCACATCGAGTGAATGTTGAATGAATCTCTTACTTGTTTGTGGAGTTTTTGTTGAAGTTTAACAACTTCCTGCCAGTGTTCATTGCTGGCTGATGTACTGGGCTGTGTCTGGACCGGCTGCATATTTTCCTGCTGTAATTTTAGCAGCTCCTAGAGAGAGATAATTACCATTTTAATGCCATTTCAGTATGTTCACATCACATAATATCAATACTTCATAATATAAATGTTTGCCTTTTTCATCAGAGCATTTTATCCTTAAATTAAAATGTTAATTTATGGTTTTCTGGTTCTATTTTCACAAGCAACTGGTACATTTTCAAAACTATCAGATAGTCAAAACTGTACTTTTTTCAAACATTTCAGCAGATTTTCAGCTGTCTTAGTACAATACACACAATCACAAAGCGTCTTGTTTACTGCACAAAATAAGTGTTTCATCTAATGTTTCATTGACAGTAATTTAAAATATTAGTCTGTTATCTAATTCATCTGAAAGGTTAATGAGTGAATCATTTGGTGCATCTATAGATTTCTATAGATTCAATAGATATAGTTTCTAAAGAACTTGTTTGCAGTTTAGGGATAACCAAATGTAATGAATTATTTTTACACTAAAAGGGATTCATCTTAGATGATAACCACTGTTTTGTAAGTTTGTAAATGGGGACAAAATGTTTATTCAAGTTTTATGTGAGCAAGTAAGTGTGTGTATTTCTAACGTGACAAGTATTGCCTCTATTACTGTAATTATCTCAGCATCATAGCTGATTTGAAACATGCATCTTGCATTGTTTGCTCTTGAACGAAAGAAGATCACTATGTTGTGTTTTGGTGATTAAATCAAATGTTCTCTAAATATTCCTATAATCTTATGTTTTTAAACAATGATTATGTTGACTGAAAACATGTATACTTGTAATGAAAGCATGAGATCAATTTTGTGATGTGAGCAGTTTGAAAATATACTGTACACCTTAATTGTGAAAATAGTACCAAAAGTAAAAGAAACAAAAAAAAAACATCTGTAAATCCAAGTTTCAATCAAATCAAGTTTGGCAATCCAGCATATTACATAATATTATAGTATATAATAGCATAAATGATATTATTTTAATACAATTATTTGATTTTTATTTATTATTAATTTAAATGATGACCAACATGTTTTGTCTGAAATAAAAACCTACATTTTCTAGGTTTCTGTTCTTTTGATGCATTGAATCCATGTCCCGCAGACAGGCTTGCTTGACTTCATCTATTTTGCGGTTCATTCGCATTTTCTCTTCTTCTTTCCATATTTCCAGTTGTCTCTTAAACTCTTCCTGCCTTTCAATGAGCTCTTTCTCCTGGAGAAAAGTCAATATGAAATAGTTATTTCAAATAACAAATCATTTGATTAAAAACACGGTGTGTCTTCGGTCTCCTGTAACCTGTTTAGCTGAGTAGTCTTTCTGCTGTGTCTCCATTTGGGACGTGACCATGGTCAGCTGCTCCTGTAGTTTGCTGATCTCCTCTTGTAACTTCATGGTCTGAATTTTTTTCTGATTATCTGTCATCAGTCCTGAAAAAATGAGATGCTTGAATCATCCTTGTGAAAAAGAAGTGTGCCTAATTGTTTTGAATGAGCATAGTATATATATATATATACACACACATGCAGATTATATAATCCTTATCAAATAAAATGCTTGTTAAACGTACTTAGAGTACAATTTCAAGACTATGTTTCTTTTTTAAGAAGTGCACTCTGTAACGATGGAAAAAAAAATACCATGGATTTAAAAAGTTTTAAATCGCATTTTAAATCTTTTAAAATCGTTGTTAAATCATGTTGTAATGTTTGATCATGCTTTATAGAAATACACTTATTTTGATGTGTGGACTAACATACTAAAGCACAATAAAAAAAACTGTAGTGTTATATAATTGAAGTTAAAGTTGATGTATTTTTATATTTTACTAAATAACTTTATCATTAAAAACTTGTAATTACAAATATATTTAAATATAACAAGTTCCAGTAAAAATTACAATAAAGTATATTTTAGTTTACCATAAATACTATATTTAGCTATACAATTTAACCACATTTCAAGGAGGTAGAAATAATTATAAAATTACAGATAAAGATGTACTTATATATATATATATATATATATATATATATATATATATATATATAGTAGTTTACTTATATAGTATATATAGTAGGTCAAAAACACTCTAAAGTTCAGCTTATTGCTTTTAATATAAACTTATTTATCATAAATGATAACGATAAATGATAAAACAATGCAATTTCATTTAACTTATTAATTATACATTTCAATACATTTGTGTATTATAAAAAATGAATACATTTTCATTTAATTACAATTAACATTCAGTTAAGAGTCTGGAAACATTCCATTAAGTTTGCATTCTTTTAGAGCATGTTTTTTCCATAATTTCATGTTAAAAGTATGCCTAAGTGTACTTCTCCACAAGGGCAAGCAGAACAGACGGACACACATGTGAACTGATTCTACAGTTTGAACTCACTGATGTCAAACTCCGCTGGATGTCTGCGCTGCACGTGACTTTGCAGGAAAGAGGCATTCATGAAGGCTTTCTCACAGTGTTGGCACTGGAAAGCAAACAAAATCAAGAGCTTTATTAATATCCGTGACAAATCAAATCTGTGAAGATAAATACTCTTAGGTGCCTTGCTTCTTTTCTATTATTCCATTGAAATAAGAAAGTCATTATATGATGGTAAGTACATGATGAAAGATTTTTTATTTTTTTGGGGTGGGGGTGGGCAGGGGTGAACTATTTTCTTTAATGGTAATGAAACCAAATGGGTTGAAAAAACGAATGTGCCCGGGAGAATGGTTGCTGAAGGTCAGAGTGAACACGAGCCCTTCTCAGGTGACAGCTCCACACATCTGTCACTCACACCCCACTCACCCATAATACCAAGAGACAGTGTGGGCACGTTGCCATGGAAACACCGGCTGGTGCAGGGCTGATGTTACATCTTTTCCCCGCTCTACCTCTCGCTCCAGTTTACTGATATGCAGAAAATCCACAGCGCTGCACATCATACACCACATTTAGCAGCCAAAACACCCGTCTGGTACTCTCATGCAAATTTAACCACACCGCCAGTGATACCCATCACAAACACACGCTCTGCATTTGTCTTTTTATCTGCAACAAGACAGGGAAGACTGTTTCTGTAAGATACCCTCTGTGTGACATAACCGCATTGCTGCACTAACATAGCTTCCCAAATCAACTGTGAAATCTAATTATGTGTTTAGGATCCACTGATGTCAATCTGCAGCCTCAGCAGGTGTTGAACAAAGACCAAGACAATGTAATACAGAACCGGAGCAGACTCTAGAAAACTGAAAAAAAAAAAGAAATTATATATATATATGGGTCCAATTTCACATTGTGAAGTATTTGTTGTACTGCCTTTATTTATGCACATTTAAAGAAAAATATATATCAGTAAACAAGAAATGTCACTTTAACACCATAATGCAAAACAATCTGACTGGTACTTAAATTAGACTTCATTGTCTCTATGCAAAATGCAACATTTTTTTTGATTTTAGGGGAAACTTTGGCAGATCCAGCTACACTTAGGTAACCACTTCACTGCTCAGAGTTAAAAACGCTCGATCCTGAATTAAACAGTAAACCATGAGCAGCACTTTCATTTCGATTCTGCTGTCAGGCGCCTGTGCTTTTCCTAGCAACCACATGAAACACCAGGCGCTGCCTTGGCGACAATAAATAGCCTTGCCTTGAGCGACAATTCCATGATTGCAAATGAGCAAACAGCTGATATAGCCTTGGTACAAAGACCGAAATGTTTCTAAAAGCAATGCAGCATGCTGTTTAATTTCATTAAGGAGATGAGAAGGGAGGGGATGATGGGGGGGGGGGTGCTTTGATTTCTTTCTTTTATAAGTGTAGTACAAGTCATCGTCACCAGCTGACACCATCTGCTCCGTTCACCAAATCCTGAATGCCGTGTCCAAAAAACACAGCATCTGGTGATTAGCTAATCCTGTCCCGGCCTGCAGGCCTGATTATAGACTTAAAAGTGTTGACATCACTTCATTTAGAACGAATACTAAATCACATACATTGGCAAGATAGGAAAAGCACATCCTTCACTAGTGATGGTAATGCACGCACACACACACACACATATTTTTGTTTTGTTTTGTTTTTTACAAATTACACATTAAAACATTTTTTCTTATTTTAGTATTATTTACATATTAGTATTATATTTACTTATATTTTGAATGAGATATTTTTAGGTTTTAAATTTGCCACCTGGTCCACATCCACGGCACTTATCTGATGCCAGCATACATACATACATATATATATATATATTGTTTTTTTTACAGATTACACATTAAAAAAAAAATTCTTATTTTAGTATTATTTACATATTAGTATTATATTTACTTATATTTTGAATTAGATATTTTTAGATTTTAAATTTTTATTCGAATTTTAGTTTTAGCAATTTTGTTATGGGCTTTTATAATTTTTAATCATTTTTATTTTTATTTTTAGATTTAATCTTTTTTTTTGTAATTTCAGTACTTAAAATGACTTAACTTAAAATAATTTTATGCCAGGGCATTTCAAATTTCCATGTAATATTAATGTTTTCTTTCAGCTTCATCTCAATTAACGAAAAATTTATATTTTCTTTCAGCTTCATCTAAATGAACGAAAATTAGGGATTCAGCATTAATGTTGCACCTTCACACCATCAAATGTGAGAAAACCACACATTATATACACATTGAAGTGTGAGACTGGCGAGGAATAGAGTCTAGCCTTGAGGGGGAGGTGACAGCGACAATGAAAATGCTAATACACACATTCACACTCCAGCACGGGGCTGTACAGACCTTGTGGTAATTGGCACCGATCCCCGTGCTGAACATGGCTTGCTGAGAGGCTATGATCTTCTTCCTCTGCTTCAGCTCCTCCTTTAATGTCTTTGCATCCTGGGTTTTTTTCTGCAGCTGGACGCAGAGCTGCTCCTTCTCTTGCGCCTGCGTCTGAAGCCTCTCCTCGGCCGCCTGCAGGCTGATGCTGAGGCAGTCCTGGGAGTGCAGCAGGTACTCCACGGTCAGCTGGGCCAGCCGGAAGAGCTTAATCAGGGCCGAGTCCACGGGACTCTGACAGCGTTGACAGCGCTCGCCCTCCACGCTGCAGAACGTCACCTCTGTGATGTGCTCCTGTAGGGTGTGGAAGTCCAATTCGGAAGCCACGCGGTCCACATCCACGGCACTGATCCGACGCCAGTCCACATTCTCACGCCGGGCTCTGAACCTGAAGGGCGGAGGGATGCCGGTGGCTCCGGAGGACGTAAGCGGTCCGGACATGGAGGATGCGGCCGGTCTGCTCAGGCTGCCGGATGAGGGCTGACTCTGTGGAGAGCTCAACAGAGACGGGATTCCCGCTGAGGAATGGGTTCCCCGGGGATCTGGCGGGTATGGATAGTAAACGTTGTCATAAAATGGCTGTAGGGGGAAACAAAGAGCTAGGTGAATTCTTCAAAAAAGAGACGTGTATTCCAGCAACGTGACATTTAATTAATAAAGGCCACACATAAAAACATTCCTGATTGATTCCACCGCTGCAAGCTAATCGTTAACGTACCAGCTAACAGCAACAACACGGGTCCACATGAATATGAGCGTTCATTAAACAGCTTACATGCGAGAATAAAACGAATTTAGCGTCGATGTATGATAAGTTCCACCTTATTCTGCTGAATCCTGCTGTCGCTTGTCTCCTTACCATCTTGCGGTGTTTGTGAAGTCTTGATGAATGATCGGAGCGCTCGCAGTGTCAGGGCGTCCTGTGCGTTTCTATGGAAACAAGAGCGCGCGTCCCAGTTTACACAGCACACTGCACGAGAACAGAAAGGAAGAGCACGTGCACGTTAAAGGTATTTGACCTGTTATATGTCACTCAAGAAAACAGATCATGTTTATAAGGTGTTATTTCATAAAATTGACTTTTCTTTATTTGATCTTGAACAATGTCCTTCTTCTAAAAGATATAACTATCAGAACACAGTTTCTTTTAAAAATTAATTATCCCAAAATATCCACTTCTCTTCACATACAAGGTGCATATTTCTTATTCATGACTACGTTTGAAAACTATTTAAAACGACTGGAACGCGAATATATGTTTGCTTTAATAATAATCATTTTTATTCAGCAATATAAATACTTAAAAAGGGAACGTAGTTTTGCACTGTTAACTAATTTCATGACCATTTTTAATTTATATAAATTCACTTTTATAATTTGTAATTTTAAAATTTTAAGGTGATTAAAATTTGGTATGTTTAATTTTGCAGGCCACAACAATTTTTTAAAATATATTTTAGGTAAATATTTATATATTAATGATATTCAATGTTTCATTGCCTTCATGGAAAATATAAAAGGTAAGGTTATTTACTTTTCCTTTTCAGTGAAATGTGATCTGAAAGGTTTATTTTCATGAGATTTGACCATGTTCTTTAACACAGACTGAACTTGAACGTCTCGAGCATTTCAACAGTCTTCTTCTCAGATTACTGGCCCTTCAAAACATCTCAAGTTGGGACAAGCTCAGTTCCCGAACAAAAGGGGGACTCGTGCATGAGAACGGGACAGAAAGATTGGTTAAACCAGAAGGAAAAGTCTCAATATCAATTAAATAAAACGGAGAGAGTGATAAATATAGCATGAAGGTCGTTTTCAGCCATTTTCACAGCAAACCAAAAAGTTTTCGCGACTCACCCATCGAGCGCGGAGTAACGGGGAAGACAGATGCAATGGCTCTTACCTCTCGGTTAAGAAGTTTTTGCAAACAATCCACGCAGAAGAACGTCAAACCCGGCCATCCGAGAATCCGCTTTACCCCTGCTCTGCGAATCAAACTGACGATACACGGTTGCGGTTATCTTTAACACAGGCAGACTCGAGCCCAACAAAATGATTCCCCCAAATGTGTGAGATCCAGAGCGCCGTGACGTCACAGCGAATTCCTGGCGCGAGCCTCATCTCATCTCTGGGGCCCGGGGAGGGGGAAGGGCGCGCGAACATCCACAGGCCACACGATAAACCTGCGGCGGCACTAAATCATGACATTTACTGACTACCAGATAATTAAAAATATTCTCGTGCAATTAAACTTTATTCAAACCTGATTATTTCCAAAATAATAAGACAACTAAAACGATGCCTAAAAGGAACTAAATATGATTCCAAACCGGACAGAAATAATAAAACGCATGTCCTTTCAAAAGCACTTGAAACGTTGATAATATTATACAGATATTTTATCAAACAGAACGAAATGTTTAAAGTGAGAAAAAGCAACAACATCAAATCGCAGAATAAAAAATGTCACCAATGTCATCATCCATTATATTTAGACAATTTATTATTATTATTACTATACATAAGATTATAAAATTTATGTGTGTGTGTACATCTGAAAATACAAAGCATATATATATATATATATATATATATATATATATATATATATATATATATATATATATATATATATATATATATATATATATATATATTAAAATAAAAATAAAAATTAAATATTTTTGAATATATATATATATATATATATATATATATATATATATATATATATATATATATATATATATATATATATATATATATATATATATATTATAATTTATGATAATGTATACCAACTCAGAACAGAACAGTTTAACACTAAATCTATACTCACAATGAAAGGAGACCATACTTAAGCGTTACCAAATCAAACATCTCCTCCGTTATGAGTTGAGCGTTTCTTAGTGAATGGCGCCATCCAGTGGTATTTATTAGTTAGTGCATTTCGCGCATGTTTGAAGAACATTTCCAAGTGCTCAAATCACCTCAGTTGTGTTATTTATCATTTGATTGAGCTTCCGTCGACGTTCCTGTACAATCTGGCTGTTATATAAGTGTAGTATAATAAAAGTGGAATGCAGAAATATTAAAATTTACACCAGGGTGCAAATATAACACTGAACATGCTGCTATCTGTAATATTTTAGGTAATTCTTTCTTACATATTATAAAGGCACACGCCACAGTTGTATATTTGCAGAGGTAGGGTGATGTAAAATAATTTTAATTAAATTATGAAGAAGTAGAAGCAAGGTCTTATTCCCCTACATTAACATTTTCAGTATAGTTCCATAAGATTTTAGTCTTAATAGACCTGAATCATAATGAGACTTTTTCTTCATATTGTGCATGGAAGTAAATGCATTTTCAAATAGGTTTCTTTTAGATAGCATTTGGTAATTAGGTTTTATAGCATCTCTCTCTCTCTCTCTCTCTCTCTCTCTCTCTCTCTCTGCATGCACACATACATGCACACACACTCCTGAGGTTGCTCACTGTAGCTAATCTCAACCAATGATTGCCTCATTTTTGGTTACTAGATAATAATAGTAAATGCAAATGTAAATAATAATATATATATATATATAGCCTCAAAGGACAATATTTTTGTAATGTGCAAAATATTTATTTATTCAATTCACATGATTTCTATTTCACAAGATTGCTATCTTCCACAAATGCATTATTTGAGAAGAAAAAAAATTAACACTGGAGACACTCTAAACAATCTGTACATTATTGCTTCTGCAGTAACATGTAACATATAACAATGAATAAAACCTTTACATCATTTATTAAGGTAATATTAATTTTGACATATACTAGTGCATATTGACATCTGAAGATACATAAATGAATATCAGTTAATAGAAAATAACACGATGATCAGTAGTAGCCATATAGTAATAAATTAATCTAATAAATGCTGTAAAAAAATATACTAAGGCTACAAAATGGAACCCTATTGTATTATGTTTTTTTAAACATTATACTAAGGGACATCATTATTATCTGTTGTAAAGTTACATGAATACATTAAGCAGACAGATTCTCATGGATTTATAGTTCACGTAGGAAGGGAGCTATAAGATAGCATAGCAACACAAAAATGTCAGCCTAATAGTGCAATAGTGTGTATACAGTATGACCAACTTAAAAGTCACAATTATGTACTTTAATTCTAAGAAATGCTGACCCACAAATTCTGAGCGTGTCTTTTTTTCCCCACCAGGAGTACACTATCATACCACAAAATCTTGCAAAACAGACAGCAACATGTGTGTAACTCAATTTATGCTTTGAAGATGAAAGAAGCAACTGAAATAAGTTTCATACCAGATGCCATGTACGTAGACAATATGCTTAAGTAACTTTGGCACTGATGAGCTCAGAGCCTCCGAATTTCATCCCAGTGAGGGCAAGAACAGCCCCCCAGAAGCCATAGATCACCGAGATGGCAGCCAGGGCCCTGCATACATGAAGGAAAACTAACAACCAGAGAGAGAGATACTATTAATGATCCTGCATTAATATCCAATCATAAACTACTGCCAGATTATTTCCTCACCAGGCAGGTCCAACATGGAGGGGTAGTATTTACAGTAAGATACTCCTGTGGTGTCTGCGACACAGTCCATCCAGAGGTTGGAAAAGTCATCTCCAGCACTGAGAGCCACAGACGCACTTTCAGAGATGATCCTGTACTCAGTGGCCAGAGTGGAACAATTCAAAACCCAGCCACACCGATCTCCACACACATCACCACTGTTCGCTGCCTCATGCTGCCAGCTTCATGAACAGAGAAAGAAAATGTGTGTGGAAAAACTATGGTGAGAGTGGTGCATGTACTGCTGAGAGGCTTCAAGTCTATAATGAAATGAAATTAAACTGTGATGTTTGTCTCCTCCTGTTTTTGGAACCTTTCTTCTGGAGTCTACGGCTTGAAACCATAGTTTCAAACTTAAAAACTTTGAAAAAATTGTTTTGAAAAACTTCCAGTTAACTATAACATCATGTCTTATGATCTAGAATAAATAGAATAAAGGCAATATAAAATGAAAACAGCTTGTATCTCAGTTGAAATTAATGATGAATTGAAATTAAATAAAAAATATTTAAATAAAAAATGTGTCCATTCATTCCATATTTCAAATGCATGTTTTTTTATTTGTGCTGCCTATAAAAACTGACCAGATATGTAACATATGTTATACAAACACTGCATTCGGATGTGATGCCAGTGTTATTTGAGTATTATTTGTAATATATTACTCCTTAATATTTTGAAATATATTATAATATATATATATATATATATATATATATATACAATAATGTATAATTTTTTCAGTTTTCATTTTGGTTTAATTTAATCATTTTATTTAGTCAGTTTTTGTCATTTTTATTAGTTTTAAAAAATTTAATATTTGTTAATTTTTTATATTTTAACAATAAGAACAACATTTTGCTAGTTCAGTGCTACCAGCATAAAATGCAAGATGAATAAATAAAGAGTCAAATACAAAAAGAAAGATGAGTCATTTTAACACTAATCTAGACGTGTTCAGATAAACAATGCCTAAAGAGTGTAAACACTTTAAATATCAGCGCTTTCAATATTGCTCTATTTGTTGGAATCAAAGGGTCAAGGTTTGTCTGGGGAGCGTTTCACAAAACCATAGTTGTTAAACTAAGTTAGCAACTTTGTTGGTTCCAATACAATTTCCCATTGCCAACCAACTAACAGGTTAGCAACTATGCTTTTGGGAAACGCACCCCTGGTTAGTGTAGCCTTAGTTAGCCACTATGGCAAATGATCTAGCCATGTACTGCATGCATTACATATGTTTCATATTATCCTCTAAATCCCATTGAATGCATAAAGAGGATAGAAGGCATTTGATCAAAATCAGTGTGAACATGACATCTTCAGTTGATTATTTTTCTCTTAAACTCTGTTTAACATATAATTTTTTTAAAATATTTTTTTTAATTAATTTTTAAATTTTTCCAATTGATAATTATGCAATAAAAAATATTAAATTATGCCATAAAAGTCAAAATGATCAGATAAAAGGTCATAAAAAAAGTTTATTTATGAGATACTAAGTAAGATAATGTCAAAATATGGAAGCCCATTTCTGCCACTGTGCCACATAAAATATCATGCAATTATAATTATAACTCAGAAGTTAAAATCACGACATACTTAGTCTTAATTATGGAATAAAAATGCAAAATGATAAGATAAGCCGACATGACGTCAAAATTCAAAATTGAAATGTGACAAAATAATCATTGTCATAATTTCGATTTTTATCTCACTAAACTTTATTGACCATCTTGTTTTCAATGCACAAACAAATTAAGTTTACAATGAACAATACACGATTTTAACGCATTTTAACACTGAATTAACACTGATTTACTGCTTTAAAACTGATTTCGCAATCACTTATTATTAGTCTAAAATAAACTGATTCCATTGATTCCATTTGACAGAGCGCGTGCCACCACGGCATAAAGGCCGCTAGATGTCGCATTTCTGTCTCTGTTTTCAAACGTGAATCTCACCATTGTTGTGGTGTATGTTGTCTCTTATTTGTGTGCACACCTGTAAGTGTTGTACATTTTTGTTGAATGTAATGTTCTTTAATTAAACTAAGTGATTATTTTACCTAAAGTGAATTTGTGTCTTGAGATGTATACAAATATTAAGTAATTTTCTTTAATGTACAACATTTTCATAAAAAAAAATCATATACAATCAAAAATGAACAAAGGTAAAAAATTATACTTTAGTCTACTATTATAGCTGTTCCTCATTCTGTTGCTTTAGATATGGAACTTAACTTTCACGATGGCAAAGAAGAGAAGCGTCTCCTCACAGGAATGTTTCAGTGTCTGTTCATACCAGCATTCATTTTAATAGAGAAAGCATTACTGCATGTAAAAAAAAAATAAAAAAAAATAAAAAAGCACGCATCAGAGGAGGTCAAACTAAAAGCAGTCATGTATCAGTCCAGCCTGGCTTGCTTGCTACTACCCTGTCAAGTAAGTAATGACGATTAAGATAATGGCAGAATTTGAAATGCCTCACATATCAATTCTGACATGAATCTCCGCTCATCAGTTACACATGAAAGCTTAATGGTCTGCCTCTAAACTACATCAGCTCTCGCTGTGGGATACCTGGATATCACATTAACATGAACGTGAAGTAAGAATCTTTAGACACAGTCAGAGATGACTGTTATTTTGAGTTCGATGGCACACATTATAATTGTCTACAGTAATCAGTTCATTAAACAATTCATTCAGAAAACAAAAGCGCATTAAAACATGCAAGGACCTACAGATCTGTTGACCTCCTCTTGCAGATCCAGGTCATCCGGTCATCATGATGTCAGTACATGAGGTTTGAGGAGGAGAGCGTTTCCATCATTTGTTCTAAATCTCCTATTGTGGAAACGCTGTCTTTTACATTTCACCCTGGCAGAAGTTCAGGAGCACTGCTGCTGGACCCGCTCCAGCCAGCTAAAGTGTTCCCATTAAAACCAAACAGACATCGGCGGCCGACCATCATTTCTCAAACGGCTCTTCCCGTTTCCCTTCCTGGAATACTCAATTATCTAGCCCTTATTTAATAAAATACAGCTTTAAAATGATCAATCTTAACATGAAGCTGCCCATATTGCTCCCCAGCACTCCAATCCCTGTTACACTGACATTTACACACCATTTACTCACAGCACATGCTGCTCCTCGACCACATTCAGGCCTTCATTTAAGGCCATTTCCTCTTTAAAGGCTTTAAAAACCTTAAGCAATTTTTGTGGAAAAGAAACATTGTCCATTATGTTCATTGTGATGACAGAATGAATTAAACACAATGAAGGAATCAGGATGGTGAAGTCAGTGAAGAAACAATTAGAACTAATTAGTCTGGTCTTTATTTTTTCATGGATCGTCTCAGGCATCAAGACAAATTTCATTCTCATTCCATTCTGAGGTTTCTGAGAAATTCAAGGTGCTTCCATGCTGGATGAGATGACAAGGAGACATGCAGAAATAGAAGCACACACAGTTACACACATATTCAACAGTTTCTTTGCAAAAGAGCAGTTTTAGTGAAGGAGCTTCATTTGGAGGAATGAAACGCTTCAGCAATCACATCACAGTTCACCTGTTCGGTTTGACAGCTACACACACACACACACACACACACACACACACACACACACACACACTTTTTTTTATTAAGGATGACTCTGTTCTCGTCAAACAAAAAAAGAAGAAATATGGACAGAACAAACCTCTAGTTTAACAGAAACCTTTTAATTTTCTTCAGCACTTGCTACTAAAACAGTTATGAAAGTTATATCATAAAGTTATGATGAGGATGAAGTTTTTAATATCCATGTGACAACAGCAGTCGATATTTCATTAAGATGAACGTAAGCAACAGTCCTGAGATGTCCCGTGACACACGGGTGTCTGTGAAATAAAACAAGATGTGCAGACGGACACTGAATGACCCGCTCTGCCTCACAGCACTGATGAGAGAAATAATATCCAGATCAGTCAAGATTATATCAGAGCTGACACTCGCACAGAGGACACAAGTGATGATGTTGAGATTTCTGTGACTCTGAGGCTGTTTGACGAGAACAGTAAGAGTTTTTCTCTGTCTGTGTGTGTGGCGAGTGACCTGAAGTCACCGAGAAGAGAAGATGCAGCGGTGTGGAGCTTCTGCTGCTGTCAGAAATGAGAAATGCTCTGTCTGTCCTTCTCAATCCATTATGTCATGTCCATTCTCCATATGTGTCTTACCTTCAAGTAGAGACACGGCACAAACACATTTTAGGAGATCACTCTTGTCAGAGCAAACTGAGGGGAGATGAACAGTTTTATTGCACCGATCTTCACTTAAGAGAGAAACAGTGTTTTGATTTGTGTTTCTAAATCTCTGGAGAATTAGTCTTATTTTTAACTTTTTCTGCTGGAGGCATCATGAACCATCAGTTTGATATGAAGAAAAAAAAATGAAATATAAAAAAAGAAAATTGCATGTGGATTGCTGAGACTCTAAAGCCATGTGCATGATGTCTAAAATGAGTAATTAATACCACAGCAAACATAATAAGTGCATTAGAGGTCCTGAGTGGTGTCTTTAGATGGAGTTTGAGTTACATAATAAATGAAGTCCGTTAGCTCCAGATGAAGTCACAAGAAAATGAACCTGCACATCTCTAGAGTAGTGGTGCTTCATTCATGAATGAATCAATGTTTTGAGCCAATCAGTTGGGTGAATTATTCAATGACTCACTCATTAAGACACTGACTGTCCCAATACACACACTTGCAGTCTTGTTCTCTTAAGAGCATGTGCACATGAGAGGAAGTAAATGTGCAAGACTGTACCAAGCCCGAAAAATGCCAAAGCTCAGTGACCTTAACACACACTAAATTCACGCTATCACTAATTCCAACATTCGTCATGCTCAGGAACAATCGTGAGAATTTGAGAAATACTTTTCAGTTAAATTAATTTGATATTACAGATAATTTGGTAATGAAATATAAAGTGGTGCAGTTTTTATTGGTGCAGAGATGGGTATATGTATATTTTGTCAAATGTTTGCAGCTGCTTTTTATGACTTCATTTAGAAGCATCACAATTACTATATTGTGTCATCTGTTAGACAGACATTTATAAGATTACATTAAAGTGCAAAGTACTGAAAATATAGTGCTGCAAAGTACTAATATTGAAAATATTGTGCTTGCCCACGTTGCCCACTGTACCCACTTTGGATAAGTGGATTGGAAAATGGATGAATGGATGATTCAGCTGCGGGCCTTAAATCCATTTGGCACGACTCTCACAGTGCATTATGGGTATTCTATAGCCATTGAGTGTACATCGATTGTACACTTGTTATTACGAGGCATTATAGGATTGAATGTGTGCATTTCATAACATCCATATGGTTTCGGACACCACTACAAATGGCTGTCCTCCATAGTGCCCTTCTTAAGGGTATAAGGGCAATTTCGGACACAGCCAGTGTTTTGAACATTCGAGGAGAGAATTTAATGACTCATACAGACCATTTGTCACCACCTACTGGCGTAATGAACCGACAGAACAAGTAAATCACCATTTACAGACTGTCAGCATTCATAGAACGTGCAAACACAGGCAATCGGAGCAAGTTTCAGTGCAACTGGACTGTATATTAGCGCTCTTGAGATAGCATTCAAGTCAGTTTCAACGACCAGAAGTAACTTTCGGCATTTCCGTGTCAGTGAGTCAGAGCACCGAGTCAGCAAAAGTAACTGTTTGGTGCATTGACATCTTTGTCCAATAATTGTTAGTATTTGTATTGGATTCTGGAGGCACCCACAGCTCATGTAGTACTGTTATTATTATGCTAGTGCTGGGTTTGATATGTGTGAATACAAACAACTGTTTATGTCTCCATGAAAACACAAAAAAACTTGGGCACTCTGAAGTATATGCAAAGGGAATATTTATCGTCAGAGCAGTTTTCAGAGCAAAGAAACTGTCACACAGTAGGAAATAATAAATATTTCACTTCCAGTTGGAATGGAGAGCAAAGATTCACTGCTAGAGATCAGATTGCTCTAATCAATCTTGAATCAATCTCATCCCACAAACTCAAATAGGAGAATGTCACGCACAATATATTGGACTATTACACAATACTACCCTCTGGTTACATCCTATTTTTTATCTACACCTTCTTGCTGTAGAGATATTTATGGTTCACATAATTTAAACATTTAGTGGGTTGTAAGTTGTAACTCTCAATGTTTCCTCAGTAATTGAGCATTTGCAATCTTTGATGTACGGTTGTCTGCTGAAGTTAGCGAGGCAAGGCTGACATAACAAGCTTTTTCATTCTCAGAGATACACTCCAGAACGCTCTGCCTCATGAATGTGTGTCTGGGCTCAGTGAAAAGGTTTCTCTTTGAAGAATTCCCTCAGGAAAGGAAAACCCCAATGTGTTTTTCACTGATAATGATTTATAGGGATTCATTCTCAACCTTCTGGCAGCTCACCTTGTGTGCTGTGGCCTTTGTAATCTTCTAAAACTCCTGTAAACTCAAAATTCCCCATATAAACATTCATGAGACAAAATAATGACTCATAGCAGAGTTTTGACAGTCTACTTTTTATTCAATGGTGCAGATATTTAGGCATGATGATACAGACTTGACGTGCTGTTAGACTGAGTTTTTTTAATGATATTTTAGCGGTTGATGCAAGCCGCAAAGGAGTTTATGTGACATAAATGGGCTGACAGAATTTTTTATACAGAACACATACTTACTGGAGGACAGGATTATTCAACTGGAGCGAAATCACTCTGAAAGGCATCAAATGCATTTATGAGGGATAAAATTTGCATTTGTGGATCTAAAGTGAATTTCTAAAGGAATTTGTAGTGATTCTCTGAGGAAATATGACAGTAGTCAGAAATATATATTTCAAGTGACAAGGAAATTAATTCCCAGGCTTTTTCTAAACATGGCTCACAGAGCATATTCCTTGAACTAATGTAGTATTTATATATATAACAGAACATTTCTATGAGAATTACACAA
The DNA here is from genome assembly GCF_023724105.1 of Carassius gibelio. NCBI lineage: Eukaryota > Metazoa > Chordata > Actinopteri > Cypriniformes > Cyprinidae > Carassius > Carassius gibelio. Next base: position 5,560,967 of record NC_068376.1, on the reverse strand, counting down.
TATTCTTAGTTTTACACTTTTTTTATTTGCACTGATAAACACACTGTCGGAGGACATGCATAATCTCTCAGGCACTATGAGATGCTCATGATGTTGTATGATAATGTTTTATTTCTTCAGAAATTCTTCATGCTAATAAGCTTCCCACAAGCCTGAAAAATCCTTTGCTTGCAATCTCATAACAACCCGCCTGCTTTAGATCCAAAGGGGAGGGTAAAAATGCCATCAGTGTCATTAAGACTGACTCAAGAGGAAAGAGAGTGCACTTACGACACTTGCGCTCTGCACTCCAACAATCTTACTGCATCAAATGTAGCACAAGCATGTGTAAAGTTAATTCTCTCAGGCTTGGAGCTCATGGTGTGTGGCTTCCTCTTCAGGCCAAAGCCATGATAATCTGCAGAAGGCAGCCCAGCTTATAGCAAGATGTGGTTGCTAAACTTCAGATCCCTTACAAACATATGTGTCAAAATGAAGACTATACTGATGATGGACAGACTAGATACAGAACTACTGCGCATTGCGGGATCGGTGAAATTGAAGTTTAGTTTTAGATTGCTGTTGATATGAAATAAATCGAGCATCGCGCTAGTTCAGTCAGGTTACGTTAGTCACGCTTGCATCAGCTGACAGTTAGCTGTTCCTGACGTGTTCCAATCCGGTTTCAACACCTATCACAAGCGGTCTATTTAAATTCCCATTCTGCACCTCTTTCATCGCATCGCTGCTTTCAACGAACTCCCTCCTCCATCCCCTACTCCACCAACTAATCTGTATTCAATCTGACCCCGTTCTTCTTTACAGTTACTTCATCGGAAGCTTCTCTACCATGTTTGTTACAACACATGTAATTGTGAATTGTAATTATGTATGCAGATAATGGTTCTGTTCTGTACCCCAGGGGGGTTTATCTTGCTGCTCTCCCCACTCTGTCCAAGCATGGCTCTGATTGAAGTGGTCCTGATTGAAAATAAAAATGCATATAAAACCACCATTATTTGGGATCAGCAAGATTTTCTCAAAGACTTTGATCAAAAATACAGAAATAAAAACAGTAATAATATTGAATACTGTTATAATTTAAAATGATGGTTGTCTATTTTAATATGCTTAATATTATCTTAAATTAAGGTTTTCATTATTGGTAAATACATGTCCAAATGCCCACTGCAGGATGGTATCCTTGTAACACCACTGGTTATGTTCAGGCCAGGCCGTCCTGTAGGGTGGACACAGAACTCTTGCCCGACTGAGATCCGGCTCAGTGCCACCGCAGTTCGGCATGCTGGGTGAGGAAACTTTAATAGCATGCCAACCCCCGTAGAGAGGATGGAGCTGGCACACAACCAGGCCAGCGGTGGTGGAAAACTAAGTTGTGTGAGACTGGAGGGTGGCACAGAAGACTGAGAGAGAACAGAGAAAGGCAGGGACAAACCCATGAAACAACGGCCATGTGCCAAATCCAAGTTAGGATTTAAGTTAGGATTCGATTCAACCAAATGTTCAGATGTGTGTGTGTAAATTTTTTCTTTTATTAATTTTTATATATATATATATATATATATATATATATATATATATATATATATATATATATATATATATATATATATATAAACTTGCAATTATATGAAGAAAAGTCTGAATTGTATGAAATAAACTGTGAGAAAAACATACAATTTACGAAAAAAATTACCAATTGTGAAATAAAAATTCCCTTTTTTCTTTACTTTTTTAAAATCTTTTATTTATTTTTTTTACACAATTTTGAGAAAGAAAGTCTGAATTGTAAGCTATAAAGCAGAAGAAAAAGAGCAAGAATAGTGAGATAAAAACTCAAAATTGTATTTTTTATTACGTGGCCAAGAGAAAACAAACAAACAAAAAAAACTTTGCCAGATTAAACTTGGAATTCTAAAGAAAAAGTCAGAATCGCAAGATTGAAAAAAAAAAACTCCTAAGAATTGTGAAATTAAATGTAAACTCAGTTGTGAGGGTAAAAAAGTCAGATTTTGTTTCTCAGAAATTAAAGTTTATATCTCTTAACTCTGTGTTTATATCTGGGTATTCTCTTCTCCCCCACTCTGAATTGTTGGATAAAAAGTCACAGTTAACTTTTTTATTCTATGGCAGAAACAGGCGCCCACATAGTTGAAACTCTATTTTGAGTTCATTTTTGGATATGTGGTTATTTTCTCCAAATATTTTCTCAAAAAAACACTTTAAAGCACCTTTAAAGTCTAGTCAACCCTTTAGAGCACCATTACATTTAAAAAATCAATAAATATATAAAGCAGCCTTATAGGATCTGCAGCATAAATCTGAAGTCAGCACTGCTCTTTGTCAAGCTGACACACAGCTATCAGTTATCATATTAGAGCTCTCTGTCACAGCCAAATGCTTCTGCAGGAGACCTTAGTCCAGATTCAATCTACCATGTTGTTCAAATTGTGTGTAGCATGTATTTATTGTGTTTTTGATCTTTTTTCCTCACTTCAACATAACCTAAAATGCACTATTGCATCATCCATTCAAGCATGTGGACAAAGTCAAAATGATAAAAGAAAAATAGTATTTCAACAAAACAGTTCAATCCCAAGGATTTAAATAACATGGGATGTTTTCTATAGAAATTTCATGAAACAGTTTTGTATAAAAATCTCGCTTTTCTATGGAAATCTTGTGAAATGTTTTCATCAGTTGTGCAGAAGGTTACAGCTATTTATTCACTGAAACAACTGTTGAAAAATATTTAAAGTGTGTTTAAAAGTCAAGACATTGAGAAGTTTTAAGATGATGACGACATGAAATAATCCCGAACCCTCGGTGCTGAATATCTGCAATGGTGAGAGACGCTGACTCAGTGATCTTTGGTGAACCATTCCTCATTGCACTTGGCTGACAGCGCCATAAAAATCACAGCAGAGCGGAGAGCATCATGGTGCATTACAAGAACGGGCAAACAGCCTGTGATGAGACACAGACAGTAGAACCGGCGGCAATGCTCCATCACTAATCCTTATCTAGCTCTCAGAAAACGGCGGAGAAGCCCAGAGTTTCAAGAAATTAGCCACATACAGTGGGTAATATCTAGCACCTCTTAAAGGAACAGTTCAGAAAATTGTCATTTTTTTACTCACTATTGTCCCAATATATATATTTTTTTTCATTTTCATTTTAGAAATAAAATTTAATCAGACATGTCCCATGGTGACTGAAAATCTAAGTAAACAGTTAGTTTTTTTTTCTTCTTTTTTTTTTTAACCTTTTTTATTATTTTATTTAATTAATTTAACTTTTTAATGCTATTTTATTAACATAAATGTTTTTATTTTAGTTTTAGTTCATAATACCAATACTGTCAAGGTCAGTATAAACAGTCTATAAAAAAAACATCTTCTTGGCTATTGTAATGTCAGACAAGTAATCTAGAGTAGTGGTCTCCAAAAAGACAAAATGACAAGGTTCTGAACCTCAAAAGCAGCAGAGGCACAGAAGTGTTAAGAGCTCCACTGTTGCAGTAAGTCAGTAAAGCCCCCTCTGAGCAACCTCCCATTTTCAATCACTTTCTCTGAGGCCTCCTGGGAAGTCTAATAGTCGACATTACAAACCACATAATCAAACAAACAAGGAAAGCATCATGATTATGTATACTGGCCTCTGTAGTCTCGTTTCTTTGTCTTTCTGTGCGGGCAGAACAAGAACACTGATTACTTCTCTCAGCTGGGAGAATGCAGGTCTAAAGCTCATAGCTGCTGCATTAATCAAAGTCCTGTATGGATCTCTCTCAAAACCACAGGCCTAAACATTTGCATGGTACTGCTTCAGCAGGAGAGCATACTGTGAGCATGGGAGCATTTATGTTGTCAGTGTTGATGTTTCTTGCTTTATTATGATATCAATTCATACTGTGAAACACACATATCCATTCTCACAGCTACTGTGTATTATTCGCCAGTAACACACTGTATGCAAATGCTTAATTTTCACCAATTTCCAAGTAAAAATCATCTATTATTGTCTCACAAATATATTCAGTTAGTTTGGCTTGTACAATTTATCATTTTCATTGCTTTTCTAATACGTTTCAGTTGGTTTCTCAGGTTTTTAATAATTCTTTATTTTCTCCTCAACAAATTAAGGCCTTAAAAAGTTTTTAACTGTGGCAGAATGTTTTAAATGTACAAAACCCCGACATTGAAAGTAGCATGCAATACATTGCAAAAAATAAAAATATAAAATAAAAATCCTTAGTAGTTTTGTTCTGTTTTCCAGTGCAAATTTTAAGATAAATTTACTTGATGCAAAATGTAAATATTAAGTTTTAATAATAAGAAGATAATAATAAGACAACTAACTGAATATGAATGTTATATATAGATTTTTTTAGCTAGTTTCCAATGCATTTAAGTACTAAAATAACTAGAAATAAAACAACTAAAACTAATACATTTATAAAAAAAAAAAAAAAAAATCTATGCATTTTAAAAACAATCAATAGGAGAAAAACACAACATAATTACTAAAACTCGAACTATAAAATATAAAAATAAAATCTAATTAAAAATCTTAAGGAAAACTATAATTGTATATATTATATGAAAATAACACTGTTCTGTGGTTGGGAGCAGGTATTCAAACCTTAATCAATTTATTTTACATTTAAAAAAAAGAAAAAATAATGTTGCATTTTGTAACACAAGAAGACAACAGTGACACTTAAGGCAGCTTATACCAATAATAGCTTCCAGAATGTTGTACCTTTAAAATTAAAAAAGAGAAAATAACTGTCCCCATCTTGTTGTCAAGGCTCCTGTGGTGCTTGTTGATTAATGTATGTAAATACACTCAAGAGAAAGATACATTTCCAGCTCTGTGTTCATGAGATGTATATAGATAATAACCCCCCCCCCCTTTCAAATAATCACATTTTGTTACTTTGCAGCCTGAAATGAAGACATGTTTTTCTTTTAATCCAGCTGTATTTACTCAATGCAACTTATAGCATTCAAGTGAAAGATATAACACCATGTCAGAAAAAAGTAAAATAAATAAATAAATAAAACATTTCGTAAAAAAAGAATCACCCTATTGTGTCTGTATTTTGTTAAACCACCTTTTACTTTAATAACAGTATTTAGTTTGTTGGTATTTGTCTCTGCTAACATTTCACATTTTGAAATATTTGCCCACTCCTCTTTGCAGAACTGCTCAAGTTTAGTTAAATTTGATGGTGACCATTCAAGTCATTCCATAGATTTTCAGTGGGCTTTAAGTCTGGACTCTATGCAAGTACATTCAACTTTTCTCCTTCAATCACTGTGTGTTCAGTTTTGCAGTGTTCTTTGGGTCATTGTCATGTTTGAAGGTAAATCTTCTTCCCATTGACAACTGAAGGCAGCAGATTTTTCTCAAGAATTGGATGGTATTTTGTATATTGGATGTGTTCTTTCCCACCTACTGTACTAATGGGGATCAACTCTACCTATCCCACCTCTCTCTCTCTCTCTCTCTCTCTCTCCTCACGCGATAAGCAAGTTACAACGGAACTCAACTTCTTAAAGCTCATCTCGGAAACCTGCATGAACGGAGCGGATCTTTGGATGTGTTTTACAACGGGTCTGGATCTCATCTCCACATCAAAGCCTCACGTTATAATCTATCGGAAGAGGGCGGCTAAAATTAACTTTAAACATTGAGACGATCTGCACTGCAAATGGATGTTCAAAGTTTAGTACAATGTGGAAAGGCAAGGCTAATATTTCCTTTCTGCCTGGGATTCGACAATGTCGTTTATTTAACTATGATCTAACTGAAGTCGCTTTGCTGTGATCAGACTTTGCCTGCGAGCATCATCCGTGGAAAGCGCTCATTCAGCGGCGACAGCATCACCAATGGCGTGATCATACGATTCTTTGCAATGGATGATAAATCCAACAAACTCCTTTTAGTGCCTGTTTTGACCGTTTTATTTGTCATGATCGGCTATCAGTACGTCTGTCCTGCGGGGAGCACGTCCTGTCGGTTTGGTAATGGAGAGAGTTTTCCGTTCTCCAAATATCCAGCAGACGTCAAGAGAAAGTCTCCGGATCCGGACGAGGACGCTCCGTTTAGATTCCCATCTAAATTCAACTTCACGCGCGAGGACCTCGAACGCCACGTGGATTTCGACATCAAGGGGAACGGCGTGATCGTGTTCCTCCACATCCAGAAGACCGGAGGAACGACGTTCGGGAAGCACCTGGTGCGGAACATCCACCTGGAGCGACCGTGCGACTGCCGCTCCGGCCAGAAGAAATGCACGTGTCACCGACCCGGTAAAGCGGAGTCGTGGCTCTTCTCGCGGTTCTCCACGGGCTGGAGTTGCGGTTTGCACGCGGACTAGACCGAGCTCACGAACTGTGTGCCTGCTGTGATGAATAAAAAGCTAAAGAAAGATGCGCCATCGAACAGGCGGTAAGTGTGCGTGGCTCCTAATAAAATTGATCAAAAGTTAATTTGGTGAGACTTTAGAATAACTTTCAGCAGTTAATAATACATTAAGCACAATTATATAATATACATCAAAAGTTCACGTTGGGGAGAACGTGTAAGGGGTGTATCCCTTGTTTCACCATCTCTAACTCCAATGATTTTGCGTTTCAAACTTTTATAACACATTCACATGTTTGTCTGCTACACATTATAGTAGTTTTAAAACCTACTACGAACTTATTACTAAACTGTATTACTGTAACACCAATAAAAAACAAAGATGTTTGAAATTTTGTAAATGCATTTACTGTGTGAGGTAATGGAATGTGCTTAAAGTAATCATTATACAGTTGATGTACCAGATACCTATATACAGTCACTTCAGAAGGGTGGTGGTCATACATGATAGTGATTTCACCCCATATACTCAAACAAATGTTCTTTGAAAGACATATAAGTAGCTGATTTGTAAAGCCTATGCATTTGTAAAAATATAAGTTGTTACCTTTTATTATATATGCATCGGCATAGAGTGGAAACTATATGTGTTGGCAGCAAATTATTTATTTTATTTTTTCCCCCTAGTGCTTTGCAGTATTTTTGCTGGTGTCATGTGTTTGGATTCTTCACTGTCTGTGTCTAAAATGATCCACATCTGTGAATATCAGTTCCCTGCTGAGGGCCATTCTGAGTCATGCAGTTTTGAATATGTGTGAGACAGCTTTAGACAGCTGTAAATATGTTGCACAAGTGCTTATGTCAAACTAAGCTAAAAGGAATGGAATGTATGCAGTATGATTTTACTCTAATGAGATTTAAAGGGATAGTTCACCCAAAAATGAAAATTCTGTTGCCATTTGCTTTATTAAAGAACATATTTTGAGGCACAATCTAAGTTAGTGGGGTCAATTGTTGCTTATACCACAACATTCTTTGATATATATTCTATTGTGTTTCAAGAAAGTCATACAGGTTTGATGGATTTGGGTGAACTATCCATTTAAGACTTCAGTTCAGTGATTACAGTGAGATGCATTCATCTTGATGGACAGTGCCAGTAAACCTTTAAGCTACCAGGTCTCTTATGAGCTATAAAATACACACCTCTTGAAAATGTGTTTGCACTTTGCAGCCACATGAATATTCCCTCTCATTACCCCCCTCGTCTCAGGTGGCCTTGCAGAGCTTCTTCGAGCATGTTTATGATCCTCCTCTTTACCACAGAACATAAATCAATACTCTCAGCTGACTGAGTCAGAGGTGTTGATCCACTGCACAGGGCTTGTACACTCTATCATTATAATGTTATTATGGGCAAGAATAGCCAAAGTACTACAACTGTAAACATCCTGTTAAGTCATGTTAAATTACTGAGACAACAGTAAAACAGCTTTTTTTGTTAGTTTTGATTTGAGTCTCATTGTTCATTAATTTGACAAAATAGTCAAAGTGTGATGCAAAAATGGCTGCTACATAATTAAGGCTGGGCATCTACACTCTTAAAAATAAAGGTTCTTTAATGGCATCCATGGTTTAATGAAGAACCTTTAACATCCATGGAATCTTTCCATTGTACAAATGGTTATTTGTAGAAAAAGATTCTTTAGATTTTTAAAATGTCCTTCACACTAAGAAAAATGGTTCTTTTAAGCAGTGGTTTTCAATTCCAGTCCTGGAATGGAATAATGCTGGAATATCCTGTGAAGTCCACTTTGCAGGGCATTTACGGTCCAATAGAACAAACATCTGAAGTGAAAAGAGATACAAAGTGTGCAGAGCAGGGGGTCACAAGGACTGGAATTGAGAATCACTGCGTGAATAACTGTTCACTTAAAGGTTCTTTGGGGAACCCAAAATAGTTCCTATATTTTTGGTTCTCTATTGGAACCTTTATTTTAAGAGTGTAAAGAAATGTGCATGCAGAAATGTTGCAACGCAAAACGCAGTGGAACACTGTATGTATTGCACGACAGCTTCTCACTTTTCCACATGTAACAATGGATGTGGTTTCATTTACATGATCGTGTTACGTTCAGAGGTCTTTGGCAGACAATAGTGAAAAAAATCCCATCTGCTGCCACGATTCAGGATATTAATCCCCTCCCCACATACACACACACACACACATCAGATCTCTCATCTTCTAAATCCTCTGTTCGTTCACGATGCCTCGTCAAGCAGGCACTACAGCATTTAAGCAGATAAAGGCTGAACAAGATGTTATAGACCCATCTCTGAGATCCAACTTAAGACACATTAACAGCTTTTATTGGGTACTTCTTGAAAACAAGTGCTTCTGCAAAGCACATCCATATAATCTTGTATATTTTGTTGGCATTTGAGATGTTATGTTGTAAGTAAAAATGCAAGACTTTGAAAAGTTGTTCATGTTTGCATTGGAGAAGAGATGACCTATGATGAGTATGCATGTGATATGAGCGAGTGTGTGTGTGTGTGTGTTTGCATGCATAAGGCAGCATAAGGCATCAAACATGTTTGGAAATGGAGCACTACAGGCATTACATTAGCAATGCATGAAGGAGTGCAGCGATAGAATAACAATCCTTTATATACACTGTGTGTCATTCTCACAATAGAAGTGCTTTCTGTTTGTGTCTGTCATTAATCCAGCTGCTTCTGGGATATTTAGGAGGCTTGCTGCATTGCCAATTTATTTATTCCTTCCTGAATATCACTGCAGGCTTCAACCCAGCTGCATTTATGATTTAGGCAATTCAAAAATCTCCAAGATTATTTAAAAAAATGATTCAATCCTTTTCAAACAACTGTTCAAAAAATTAAACTTTAAATGGACTTGAGAACAGTCCATTTTAATTGAACGTAACCGACACTTAGTCTAGGCAGCACTAGGCAGGCATGAAATGCACAAAAATGTATTGGACAGGAAAACATGTCGATCAACATTTCGGGGTCCAGAGCAGAGCGTTTTTATTCACTGTATGTCCAGCTGTTGAGAAGACGTGCTCCGACCGCAGTGATGTCCCAGGTACACTCAGGTACAGCTGCGCAATGTGGGGTATCGCTGTCAGCTTTCAATGGTCCTTCTCATAACTCAGAATATCCTGTAACTAGATGCGTGGATGAGGTGAATTCGCATCTACCGCGCCGCGAGACCTCCAGACGCGCGTAAACGCATCTTTACATTGACTTAACATTGAGATCATTCGCGCCATAGGCTCTATTCTGTGAACACAGCATAAGAGGTCGCTTTCGACGTCACTGGGTGTTGTAGGCGCGTAAAATTGCTGGTATTTTCTGTCTAGCTTTTGCAATGCATACTACACTCTCGGAATTCTTTTTCTGCTTGGTTGTGAGTTTTGTTACCTCTATTTTTTTTCATTGTTTAATTATTTTAAAATTAATACTGTACATATTTGGTCAAAATCGATTCCCTGTTTTCATTTTTGAAACTTTTTTTGGTTGGTCCGATCGATTGTGCAATCGATTTTCGAACTAAAAGTGACAGCCCTAATAGTTAATAAAAATTTTGAGGATATCTTCTGTACTGTTTTTGTTTGTTTTTCCAGTTTTTTTGTTTAACAAACATGATCAGTTTCACCAGGGATGAACTGCTGAACATTTGGCAGAACACACCACAAAATCTTTTTTTTGTGATTTCAATTATACGGATGTGTTACTGAATGTTGTTGTCAGCAAAGCAGTGATGCTGATCAAACGCTTCAGGATGCACAGACGGGGAAACTGAACCGGCCCTAGTCAGCCTCAGGATGCGCAGATTTTGAATGCCGTTGCCTAGCATCCATCTGGCAAATCTTCATTCTATACCCAGCATAATGGACAAAATCCTTCTGCTCTCTTGGACAATTGGATTTCTCACACTCTGCTGCTCTGTGTTTCACGGAAACCTGGTTGAATGACACCAATCCAGACAACGCGCTCTATATGCCGGTCTTTCAGCTGTTTAAAAAAGCGACGCAGAATCAACTGGGAAATCACACGCCGGCGGGACATTCTTTTACATCAATGAACGGTGGTGTACAGATGTAACTATGTTAAAGAAGATGTACTGTTCAGATCTAGAATTACTCTTTGTTAACTGCAAGCAGTTCTATTCCCCGCGGGAGTTTCACTCGTTCATTCTGGTCAGTGTTTACATTCCTTCACAAGCGCACGTAAGCCTGGCTTTACAGAAACTGGCTGATCAGATCACATAGACAGAACAACAAGACCAGGACTCTGTTTTAATCATTCTTGGGGACTTTAATAAAGCCAATCTCTCCCATGAACTGCCAAAATACAGACAGCATGTTACATGTCCCACCAGAGACAGTAATATATTGGATCACTGTTACACCACAATAAAGGATGCATATCACTCTGTTCCACGAGCAGCTGTGGGGCTCTCCGATCACTGCCTGGTTCATCTTGTACCAACCTACAAGCAGAAACTTAAATCTGTTAAACCTGTAGTAAGGAATGTGAAGAGATGGACCAGCGAAACAGAACAGGATTGGAGTGTTTTTGAACCTGCTACCACCGATCTGGACGAACTCATAGAGACTGTGACATCCTATATTAGTTTTTGTGAGGATATATGCATTCCTACCAGGATTTATTTAACATTCAACAATGATAAGCCATGGTTTACAGCAAAACTCTTCGTCAGTCAACTCTACGTCAACTCTTCAAATCTGTGAGGATGATGTGCTGACCAGCTGGCCCCCATCTTTTCACAGATCTTCAACAGATCTCTGGCTTATCTGAAGGACATCACTAGACCCCCTGGAGTTTGCTAACCGAGCAAACAGGTCTGTGGATGATTTAATCAACATGGGATTGCACTTCATCCTGCAACATCTGGACAAAACAGGGACTTATGTGAGGATCCTGTTTGTGGACTTTAGTTCGGCTTTCAACACCATCATCCCAACAGCCCTCCAGACCAAACTGACCCAGCTCTCTGTTCCTAGCTCTATCTGTCAGTGGATCACCAGCTTTCTGACAGATAGGCAACAGCTAGTGAGACTGGGGAAATTAATGTCTAACAGCTGCTCCACCAACACTGGTGCCCCTCAGGGATGTGTTCTCTCCCCACTGCTCTTCTCCCTGTACACCAACGACTGCACCTCTAAAGACCCCTCTGTCAAGCTCCTGAAGTTTGCAGATGACACTACGGTCACCTGTCTCATCCAGGACGGTGACGAGTCTGCTTACAGACCAGAAGTTGAGCAGCTGGCGGTCTGGTGCATTCTTAACAACCTGAAGCTGAACACGCACAAAACAGTGGAGATGATAGTGGACTTCAGTTGAAACCCCCCTGAACTCCCCCCACTCACCATCATAGAGTCATTCAGATTCCTGGGAACCACCATCTCTCAGGACCTGAAGTTGGACAATCACTGTGACGAGTGGGGCGGGGCCAAGGGCCGTGGGAACGGGCGAGGCCGGTGGAGTGATTGGAGATGAGCGACACCTGCTCGACCCACCGGTCTCGAGTCCCACGGAGTAGATGGAAGGATATAAAACTGGAGCGACGACAGTGAAGGACGAGAGAGGACCAGGCCTGGGCTTTTAGTTGTGTTTTGGTTTTTATTTGTGCAAATCAGTCGTCCGTGAGGGGCTGATGTGCTGTTTTGTGTTTATTTTGAATTATTAAAGTTTAATTTTGATTGTCAACAAATACTTTGATTGTCCTTCACTGTCGTCCCTCCAGTTTTATATCCTTCCATCTCCTCCATGGGACTCACCCGTTCCCACGGCCCACGGCCCTCGGCCCTGCCCCTCTCGTCACAATCACATTGACTCCATTGTTAAAAAGGCCAGACAAAGGTTGTACTTCCTTCGTACTTCCTGCTGCTGAAACAGTTCTATTGAGCCGTCATTGAGTCTGTCCTGCGTACTTTAGTCTGGTTTGGTTCAGCTACAAAATCGGACATCAGAAGACTACAGAGAACGGTTTGGCCAGCTGAAAGGATTACTGGTGCACCCCTGCCCACCCTTCAGGAACTGTATACATCCAGAGTGAGGAAAAAGGCTCAGAAAATCACTCTGGATCCCTCCCATCCAAGTTACCCCATCTTTGAACTTTTACCATCTGGCCGGCGCTTCAGAGCCACAAATACCAGGACAGTCAGGCACAAGCACAGTTTCTTCCCCCAAGCAATCTACCTCATGAACAGTTATATGTTCCACACTTACGCAATAAAAATGTGCAAAATCCTTATATTTATTTGTTACCCCTCTGTCTTACTCAATTCTATTCCATTATCATCTATAGCATAACTGTTTATACAATTTATTTGCATTTATTTATTTTTGTCTGTGTGTTGTTGTCTTTGTGCACTGGAAGCTTATTTCACTAAAACAAATTCCTTGTATGCGCAAGAATACTTGCCAATAAAGCTCTTTCTGATTCTGATTTTGAGTTCCACAGAAGGAAGGAATGCATGTGCAAAATGTGTAGTTGCTAAATGGATAGTTTTGTTGAGATTTTTCTAAAAAAAAAAAGGGTCAGGAAAGGCTTGTTTATTTTAACCAAATGAATGCCACCATCTCTCTGTCTCTCCCGCCCTTACTTCCATTTGTGTAGATAAATCCCATTGTACATACCAAACTTGTGTTTAAGCCCCAGTTGCCATCAGACACTAATCAGAGAGACATCAGTCTCTTCCAGCAAGTTTTTCTCGAGATGCTTGTAATCTTCTGATTCCTTTAGGAGGATTAGTGCAAGCGAGAGCGTCAATCTAATCATCTGAGAGAGAGATTACCATCCAGATTTATGCAAAAGTCTCTGTCTTAATGCCAGCTGTGTGTCCTCCTGCTGCCATTAGCTCCTGTGGGTTTATTCTAAATGTTTTTTTTTATATATATATCGTAGCCTTTCACTCCTTGAGAATTCAGAGCATGGAGTTTTTTTTTTCAGGTTGATGGTACCCATCACTGGCACCAGCACAATATGCAAACACATCAATGTGTAATACTTCCCAGCTTTATCCAGCTGAAAATGTTATTTTGCTATAAATCTGAAAAGCACATTTATTTCAATCAGTTCTCAGTTGTGTTTCCTTGAAGTATCAAACTTTGTCTTAGATGTTTCTCTCAAGATTCCTTATGAGATATATATGAAGACTTGTTTCTGCCACGGGATAAAAAATAAATAAATAAAGTTAACATGTTCGGCTTATATATATGTATATATATATATATATATATATATATATATATATATATATATATATATATATATATATATATATTTACTCAGAATTGTGAATTATCATTTATGATAACATAAAAAGTCAGATTTATGTGATAAAATGTAGCAATTACCTTTTTTATTTTTTATTCCGTGGCAGAAAAAAAAAACTTTGAGATGCAAACTGAGAATTCAGAGGGAAAAGTATTTTATTTCTCCCAACTCTTTTTTTAAGAATTGCAAAATTTGAATCTTAAGAAAGAAAGAATTCTGAATTTATATCTCGCAATTATAAGAAAAAAAAAAACAGATTTATGAGAAACGAATTGTGAGGTATAAAGTTGTGAGAAAAAACTAAATTGTGAAAAAAAAAACAGTAATATTGTGAACTATTATAATTTTCAAGACTGTTATCTGTGTGGAAACTGTGACACTTTTTTTCAGGATTCTTTGATAATTAGAATAAACTACTCACTGAATAAAAGTATTAATTTCTTTAAAATAAAAAACTGTTGTATATAAACAGGAAAAAAACTGTTGTTTATTTACAGTAAGAATGTAAAGCTACAATATAAATCATATCAGTGCTGTCTAGCAAGAATAATTCACGTTAGTACAGCGATTTCACTTTGATTCAGCTATACTCATAATCATTTTAAAATTTCAATGTTAAAAGGGCCTTTTCATTTGGTGAAAACAGAACTGGGAATGTATCATGTATTATATTTCAGTGACCAGACACAAATATCATCAGACCAGTCTGAATGATTGTGCCTCTATCACATGTGGCAATAAAATAACGTTGGCCGGTGGCACAGCATACCTCTAAACACTTCAGGAGGGATCATATATTATGAACTTTGAGACACACTGTAATGTGGCCACCAATCAACTTAAGAGCCTATGCAGAGAGTGCAGCACAGAGCGCCTGATGCCAGGGGTGCTGAATCTGGTCCAAGAGCCTTTGGGGTTTGGTACTGGAGCTTTTAAAAGCTCTCTAGTTTCAGAGTCCTTATGCAAAGTCAGGAGCAGATTTATGCATGAAAACACTGCACACATTTGCACACACACACACAAACACGCAGACACACTGTCTTTGTTATATTCTCCTTTTACTCCATTTCCAGTCTTGCATCTCCTGGGGTTTCCAACCTCTTCCAAGAATAGACTGCACTCTGGTCTGGGATCAGCAGTAAAGGCACACTGTACAGACTGCAGTGCAACTGATACGTGTGTACGTTTTTGCTGTCAAATCGATTAACCATGATTAATTGCATCCAAAATAAAAGTTTGTGTTTACATAATATATGTGTATTCTATGTATATATAAATACACACACATGCATGAGTATATTTAAGATTTTTATCCACTTGACACAGGAAGGTATGTATTTTTATTTATTTATTTAAGCTAATTTAAATATTTAATATGAGCACTTCCTTATCATATTGGGAATGCACAGTATATCTGTATTACGTTTTTTAATCTGACGATACTGTATATGAATCTCCTTGATAGATAATCAAATAAAGCACATAAAACACAGGTACCTCTCACTGTGTGCATATGAACGATATGATTTGCCGTCTATAACGCTAGTTTAGCGTCAGTGCCAGGTGGAGCAGGAATCTCTGAGTGAGGCTTTGGCTCAGGCTCATTTTTCTAATAGTAGCACAGATCAAATTGGGCAGCATTGAGAGTGTCAGCATCTTTGTGCAACTTTTATATGAGTTTTAGACTGGAATCCAGTGCCAACCAGTTGGCATCAGCCCTGAGAAATCACTTCTTTGCAGACCTCTTTATCAGAGAGACAGAAAGACATGGGTTTATATGAGTGTAGGTGGACAGGAGAAAGATGGAGAGAGTGAAGGAGGGAGACAGAGAACATGATAGTGTGATTATTTTAAATTGTAACAATATTTCAGGGTAGTTCTGATTTTACTGTATTTTTGATCAAATAAATGCAGCCTGGCTAAGAATAAAGGAATATATACAAAAACAAAAAATATATTACTGACCCAAACTTTTGAACAAATAAATAAAATACATACTTATGGGGATTAATAAATAATAATTCATAATTAGGTTTTGTTATTCAAACTAACCAGACTTTTAATCGCTGTCCCTTTATTTCATACCTGAATAATTTTTACATTTGAGTGCTCTTGTGTGGGCACTTGTGTTTTGATTGTGACAGCTCCCTTGTGAGCGAATGCTGAAGTCCTGCAGTGATTACTATTTCAAAACACAAGTAAATAAATAAGCAAGACATTATTAAACCAAACAAGGTCATGAAAGTTTGAAGTGTCAAACGTCTGAGTGGAAATTTAAATTCGAGCACAGACTGTTTACTTTGGGGCCCTGGTGGCACTGAACATGAGCATTTCATCTGTCACAGCGTGACAAGCACTTCAGTACAGCACAGAGTCTCACGACAACCTGAGCCATAATAATTCATCCAGACAGTTATTTACTTCACTAAAGACACGTATAAACGTCACCAGTGATTTGCACAATGTATAGAAATGATCCATCACTAACATTGAAGGGATTAATCAGATATTTATTGCTTTTTTGCTCAGTTTGCTTGGGCTTTGCACTATGGAAGATTGTTTCCGCCACTAAATAAAAAAATAAAAATAAAATTGCCACTTTATTTCACAGTTCTGACTTTTTTTCTCACAATTGCGAGTTTACATCTTGCAACATCGACTTTACCCCCCCCCCACCTCACCAGAATTCTGAGATAAAAACTTGTAATTGTGAATTATGAAGTCAGAACTGTGAGATATAAAATGCAATTGTAAGGAAATAAAAATATTTTCCTCTGAACTGGACTTTATAACTCGCAACTGTGAGTTTATATCTCAGAGAAAAAAATTCATAATTGCGAGTTTGTATGCCACAATTCATTCATTCACAATTCAAAACATTTATTGCTGAGATATAATCTCACAATTCTGAGAAATAAAGTCATAACTGAGACAAAAACGTGCAAATGTTTTTCCTCCGAATTTGACTCTATAACTTGCAATTGCCAGTTTAAATCTCATTATTCTGAAAAAAGAGGTCAGAATTGCAAGTTTATGTCACACAATTGTGAGGAAAAAAAGTCAGAATTGCAAGAAAAAATGTCAGAATTGTCTATCCTGCAATTCTAACTCTAGAACTCGCAATTGCAAGTTTGGATTTCACAATTCGGACTTCTTGCAGTTGGGAGTTTATATTAGGCAGTTCTGATTTTATAACTTGAAAAAGTGAGTTTATAAAACAAAATACTAAGAGAAAAGTCAGAATTGTTTTTTCCCCCTCGTTGCACTATTCTCAAATACTATTTTTATTTGTTATTGTACTCTCAGGAAACCTGTTCGCTGTTAAGGGCCAATGAGGGAAAATGAGTACCTCTGTGGCTAAAATGCTGACACATGCAGATATTTTCCAAACACTACCGGGACACACATTAGCAATGAACTGACGACTATTTTCCCATGCACCACTGGGGATCACAGCAGTACGTCTTGTCTGCAGCTCACATGTTATGATAACAGATCAAAGCAAACCTCCTTCCATCAAAGCCTTTTGTTAAACAAATGCACTAAATGAGTGAACGAGCACTACCCTTATCTTCTCTTTGTACTCTTATTTTAGTATGGGTGTAGGCACATTTGTCTTCTACAGCTTCTTATGTTCCCTCATCATCTGAAAGTCTGTTTGACACATATAGTATGGCACGCATGAACCATTCATTACTATGTTCATAATCCTCTGAAAAGATGCTGGATAAATACTGTAGTAAACATATGTTTGGAAAATTTATTTCCCAAAAGTATTAGAATTCAGATAATTGTAAACTAAAAATGTTAATTATTATTTATTAAATCTACATTAAAGGAATAGCTCACAAAACACCCTCAGGCACTTGCTCACTCTGCAGTGAATGGGTGCCGTCATAATGAGAGTCCAAATAGCTGATCAAAACATCACAATAATCCCCAAGTAGTTCACACCACTCCAGTCCGCCAGTTAAGTTGAAGTGAAAGGTTGCATATTTATAATAAACCATCATTGAGATGTTTTTAATTTATGTTGCTTCCAGGTAAAATATAAGTCTTCTATCCATAATATTGCTTTCTTCAGTTAAAAAAAATCTCGTCTGAATCAGGAGAGAAATATACACAAATCTAGCAAAACAGCCAAAAATTGTTCTAAACAAATGTGTGGATGGATTTCCAAACTGGAGGACAATAGGAGGTGGACTTTTTCACTGGGTGAAGTTTTATGGATTATGGACTCGATTTAAAATTAAATGACAGTGTAAAATTAAAATGCCTTTATGATGAATCTGTTTATTACAAAGACATATTTTTACTTTACAAGACATTAATTGATGTACTGGAGTCATATGGATTATTTGTGTATTATTGTGATGTTTTTATCAGACTCTTATTTCTGATGGCACCCATTCACGGCAGAGGATCCATTGGTGAGTAAGTAATGTAATGCAAAATTTCTCCAAATCTCTTCCAGTGAAGAAACAAACTCATCTAACATCTTGGATGTCCTGAGGTTGAGTACATTTTCAGCACATTTTCATTATTGGGGAACTATTGCTTTAGCACAAATAGCCAAACTACCAATCATAAAACTGCAACTAAATATATAAAGCATGCATATGCACTGTAAACAAGAAAGATAATGGGCCATGTCACAGTGTTACTGGGTCATTCTAAGTAAATGGTGTTGTTTGCTCCTGAAAGATTAAGGATTTTTCATTTGTAATTTTTTTAATTTATAAAGTATACTGCTGATATATATATATATATATATATATATATATATATATATATATATTATATTATTATATTATTATATATATTTTTTCCTATTTTAGGACCCAAAGTAATGGAGGTGAAATCATCTGGACATTTTAAAATTAAAATGCTTCAGGGTTGAAAATTACAGGGTTGTGGATGAATGCAAACATGACAACAATTCTTTAACTAGAATTAGGAAACAGAAAGCACAGGTAGAAAGACCATGCAACATTTATGTCAAAAAATATAATGTTATTTAATGATATTTTCATCTCAGTGTAAGCCTTATGTAGATGGGGGAAAAAGTCACACTACCATTCAAAAAGTGTAGATAAAAGTAAGATTTTTTTCTATGTTTTTGAAAGATGTTTGCTCATTAAGACTGTATTCATTTAATCAAAAATACAGTTAAAACAAACAAACAGAATAGTATTATTACTGAGTTAACCGTTTTCTATTTGTATGTATTTGACAATTTAATTTGTTTCTTTGATGTAGAGCTGAATTTTCAGCATCATTACTCCAGTCTTCAGTGTCACATGACCCTTCAGAATCAATATTATAACACATTCATAATATATGTTATAATATAATAATGTTTCCTTTGCATTAAACACTAAGCTGAATGTCAGTTGTCAGATACTGCTATAATTATATGTGTCATAGGAAAACGAATAACAGTTTCCTGACAATTTCCGCTATTATGAATCCTCATGCAGTCTTTCCTTCAGCTTTTCAGGACCATCAGATCTGTGCGACTGTGGAAATATTGTGTTTTCAGGAGCATTCCATGAAGTCTGTGAACTCACATCAAATTACAAATCTGTTGCTGCTGCTTTGGCTGTAAAAGATTTCTCCACCTCTGTCTTCCTACATTGTGTTGTTGGGGCTACAGGATCAATTTTGTTTAGCCCTGATTCCTGGCAGTTTTATTGGCTTTTGGCCTGTTTCAGATTACTTTTAGTAAAGATTAGGAACTAGCAAGAAAGTCAGAGAAAAAGTGGCAGAGCCGTTATGCTGCCATGATAGTCTGTTGGTGTCTGCCAGTGTCACGTCTGTCTTTGTGTTTTACTAGCAATGACACTTTTAGTGCAAGGTTTTTTTTTCTGCAGGTGTTTGTTTGTGTACTGACAGATGTACTATGCAACCTAAACAAAAAATAAAAATAAATGTACAAGACTTCAGTAAATAATTTATTAGGAATAAACACAAAGATCTGGGTTTGAGTGTTTTCTGCAGCTTGTTAAGAACATTCCAGACAGTTAGCTGATAAAAGTTAGATAAACATTACTTAAAGAGATTTTTTTCAGCCCAAAATTATAATTCTGTCATGCTTTATTCATCCTCATGTAGTTCTGAACCATATACTGTTATATTCCATGATACACCACAGAAGAGAAGAATGTTCATTGAATGTTTTTCCTTACAGTCACAGTTTGTCACATGTCTGTCAGGCTCTGGACATGAGGGTGAGTTTGACGACAACATTTTTATTGCAGAAAATAATTAGCTCTAAACTGATATGGTCAAAGGAAATGTTTACAGTGTGCCAGTAATATATATTATTCTATCGAGTCAGCATGACTTCTGTAGGCTACTTAGCAACATCTGTACGTGAACAGATGACAGGGTGGCAAGTTTGATTTACAATGCTGTAATTAACAATCATCTTGTCCTCCGTGCAGTTTTGAGGGAAAATGAAAATGATTAGCTGTGTAGTGGAAACTGATCTTTGGTTTGTTGGGTTTTCATAATGGAAATGCATTTGATTTATGGTGGTTTTGTCAAAGGATGCCGCAGACAACTGTAATTACATGAGAACCAATTTTTAACAAGATGATGACACAGAGAATGGATCTAGAAATGAACACCAGTTGTCAGATGACGAACACACTTTGAAACAGATTCAGACTAATTAATGGCAACAAAAACATACATTCTCATCATACTACTTTGGAAAGAGAACTTCTTATAGCTGGCTAACAAACAGGATGAGATGACAAACAGAATGCACAATTGTATTCATTTTAAATCAATAAAATGGAATGGAATATATAAAGCTGCTGACTGTAATAATGCATGTAATTGTTTAGTATGGAAACCAGTCAGTTTCTGGTGTGAACACCATTTGCCTCAGACAGTGCAACACATCTTCTTCCCATAGAGTTGATCAGGTTGTTGATTGTGGCCTGAGGGATGTTGGTCCACTCCTCTTCAATGGCTGTTTGAAGTTGCCGCATCCAGATGCTTCCCTGAGACAGTTTCTGACAGTTTGTGCAGAAATTATTTGGTTTGGAAAACCGGGTGGCTGGTCTCAGACGATCTTGGAGGTGAAGATGCTGGATGTGGAGGTCCTGGCCTGATGTGGTTACACGTGGTCTGCGGTTGTGAGGTCGGTTGGATATAATTTAAATTCTCTGAAACGCCTTTGGAGATGGCTTATGGTAGAGAAATTAACATTCAGTTCACGGTTAACAGCTCTCTTGGACATTCATGCAGTCAGGATGCCAATTGCACGCAACATCCGTGGCATTGTGCTGTGTGATAAAACTGCACATTTTAGAGTGACCAGTCTAAGACACACCTGTGCAGCAATCATGCTCTCTAATCAGCATCTTGATATGCCACACCTGTGAGGGGGATGGATTATCTCAAAAAAGGAGAAGTGCTCACAAACACAGAATTAGACCTGATTTGTGGACAGTATTTGAGAGAAATAGGCCTTTTGTGTACATAGAAAAAGTCTTAGTTTTTTTAATTCAGCTCATGAAAAAATTGGGGTAAAAAAAAAAAAGTGTTGCATTTATAATTTTGTTATGTGTGTGTGTGTACTGGATGGCAAAGATAATTACACACAATTCAGTTCAATTCAGTTAATCATGTTAATTGTTTTGACTGTATTTTTATCTAAGTTTAGTGAAATGTCTAACCTTTACATATTTTAATGCAATTTACTTTCATTGAATTTCAGTTCAGTAAATTGTTCTTCCTGTCATTCCAAATGGAATTCCAATTCAGCACCCTGTGGGATTCGGGCAATTCCATTTCCAGCTCCTGAATTAAAAAAAAAAAGAGCAAATTTGCCCACTCCTGTTGCCATCATTGTGAAATTTGGTAAGGATGTGCTCTCTCTTGGCAGGCTTATTTAATAGTCTTTCTGTCTCTAACTCCATTTTGCATACTCAAATTATAATATGCAGTCCTGACATATGGTGGTCATGAAGTAAAAAGTCACCATCAATTCGATTAGGTCGATAGGTGTAAAATGTTGTCATGCATAATCACCACTAGAGGATTTAAAATTTCCTCACTGATTTCACAGAGCATTAAGTGAATCTAGTATGACAGAGTTCTCTATAGCTTTGGTTTTTATCCTTTTATATTTTTTCTCCATCTATACCCAATCTCATTTGTGTAAGAGCCTGGAGCTGTAACTGGCGATAACTGCGGCCGATGACTCAGCACATCCAGACAGAAACGGCCTATGGGGCGTTCATGCTTTGCTGTCTGTATGGAAATGGCAAGCTGTTCCTGCCACAGCCTCTGCAATTGATGATATGACTAGAGCCGCCGCATGCCTGATGACTGCAAAATCTGCCATCTGTTTAAGTATTCCTGAGCCTGGCGTGGCGAGCCAACCAGTGGATAACCTTAAAGGAATAGGCCTAGTTTACTCAAAGATTACAAAGACATGTTGTTCCAAACCTGTAGGACTTTCTGATTCCTTGGTTCTATTAATAGATCTTTCAGATTCAACCAATTCATGGAAAAGATCTACCTCAAAAGAATGTTTTGCTTATGATTCAGACATTGCATGTCAGGATTTTCAGAGAACAATGACTTAAATTTGTCTGTTCTACTCTCAAAGCTGTTGACTTCAACTGAGCTTGTGGTGTTTTCAGCGTCTGTCGTCTCACTATACGAGGACACTTAATGATACACATAGAATCTCAAAGGTCTTCACTACAACCCGCTAAAAGTTTAGTTGATTAGAAATCAAATAGAATTTAATTAAACATAAAACAGAATTATTAAATTATTTAAAAAAATTATAACATGTTTATTAAACCAATAAAACAATTATTAAAAACCAAAAAATGTAAATAGAAAACAAGAAATTTGGGGGAAAATAAGACTTAATTTAAACAAATTTCATAGGGCCCTAGGATAAGTCAAATGGACTGCCTTTGATACTTAAAAAAAAAATGAAACAGTTTTTACTGAGGAATTGCTAGTACATTTCACAAATAAATACAAAGAAATGGCAAGGAACCCAATGAATTAAACATTAAAAGTTTGATGTATAAATAAAAATATATATATATTTTCTTGTAATCTGAATCTCCCGTTTTATACATAACTTTGAAAAAAAAATTTAAAGTGTAACTTTTATTTTTTTTTAGGTCAACTAACCCTTAAAGCTCTCGTTCTTGCAATGTCCTGAAGTGGACTCTCAGCTTTGCTGTCCTTTATCAGAGCAGTTTAAATGTGCTGTGAAATGGCTTTCCATTCAAGCAGACACCCTGCTTAGTGAAACAGAAGGTTTTAAAATCATCAGTTAATGTTAACCAGTAGAGCATGAAGCACCAGAGCAGATGCTGCTTCTGCTGTCTTAAATGTGGCTGCTTTTCTCAGGAATACTCATTGTTTTAGAAAGCAATTTTGAAAGCATGCTAACGTAAGCACATCAAACCTGCTCTTTAATTACGCTGGTGGCCTTAATGTTAATGAAATAAAATAGAGTTTTGGATCATATTGATTTTCTGTGGGGCTCCCCTCCTGATATAAGGAGATTAAGCATCGAGTTTAGTGGACACTCGTCCTAATCGATAAAACCGGAGTGTGCATCTGACTGAAGTGAAAGGCTGATTAGGTCAACCGACCATTTGTGGTAACTAGTCCCTCAAAAGGAAATGGCTTATCCATATATCCATGTCTTGACTAACTTTGCTTTTCAAATTGTTAATTTCACTTTGCTTCAGTGAAATAAACAACTTTGAATTTCACTTTTTTTCATCTGAAAATTCTGCTCTTATTTACTATATTTCAAATTCAGTCATTGAATTTATGTCACTCTCAATTCAGTTCACAGTGGTGCACAACTTGATTTTAAATCAGCTTGTAGTCTAAATGTTTTATTTAGCTACAGTGTAATATTTAAATACCCATGTTTTTGTCTGATAAAGTATAATACATGTAATTCTAAATAATAATAATTATATAAAAAAAAATTTTGTAAACTTTAATGAAAATATATACAAGTAATTCTCTGTTCTGGTTCATCTGGTTCAAGCAGAATACTTATTTAATACGACTGATTGATCTATAAACCTCACAGAGGAACTGTTAATGACATTTTTTGACCTGTATTATATCCCCTCAGAAATATTCATATGTACTGTGGTTTTTCTGATATATTATCTGTCCTATGAATCATTCTGACACACAGATATCAAATATATTCAAATGCCAGAGGTAGCAGGGACGTATTGTGTTCTGTGTCAGGTAACTGGGTTCTCAAGATAAATGTATCTACAGAATGACAGAGCTCCCATGTGCGATGACATCAGCACAGTACAGTGAAGATTAGAACCATATGAAATATTTATTAAAGGTTTCAGTTTACTATCTGTAGCATATCTGGACCAGAGAATCACTCCTTGTTCAGAACAATTACATTTTTTATTTTTAAATGCCTCCTGTTTCTTTAGTATCTTTGTTTCCATTAACAGTCCTTTGATGTTACACAAGGAGAACGCTACAGTAAAAGATTCTGATATGTTTCTTGCAGGTTTTCAGTGCTGATTATTCTACAGCACCATTGCAAAAAACATGGCTTAACCTATTTGCGACCGTGTACACCTGATTATCGTCAGCTCTGCTTGTTTGCGACCCTACACTAATTTGCATTGCTTTTGGTAGACCACGTTGATCATTATGGAAATGCGCTGGCTGCATCTGTGTTCTTTAATATGCACATTTTCAGTAGATCAGCCACAGAACTTTCCACTCCCCTTGGTGCTTTTATGGGATTGCGCTCTCACACTAATTTGCATTGTTGGCACTTTATGTTGAAAGGAATTTCAGTTAGCATTAGCACAGAAACTGAGTTGGCATTCTAGCACATTGCCTCCTCAGTAATTCAATTCAATTGATATTAGTAGGTATTTCAGCTGTCCAGGAGGCAGAGAACACATTATCCCTCACTCCTCTGGTCATTTAAGTAAGTGGTCTAATGTGCTAGCCACTCTGTCAGCCACCACATACAGACCCTTTTTCTCGCTAACTAAATTAGCATCTGCGCTAAACCACTCACTTAGGCCCACAGAAACTAATGGACTTCTGAAATTTTCTTTCCCTGTCAGTTTGCAATCACTCTGAATTATGCAGCGTCAATCCATAGCGACCATGAGATCACTCCATTTTGAATATATACAGTATTTGGAATAAATATGATTTGTCGTGAAGCAGTCACCTCATGCACACACACATTTATATTTTCTACAAGAAAAAATATTTTCTATAATATTGTGTTTGGATCTCACTATCTTTTTGTTTTTGAACTGTCTATTTTAGTTATGATTATGCTTGCTAAAAATAACAGTATGTATATAGTGTTCCTGTAGCTCAATTGGTAGAGCATTGTTCTATTAAGTGCAAGTTTGGGGGTTCGATTCCCTGGGAACACCTGATAAAAATTGATAGGAGGAATGCACTGTAAGTATCTTTGGATAAAAGTGTCTGCTATATATATGTCTGCTATATATATATATATATATATATATATATATATATATATATATATATATATATATATATATATATATATATATATATATATATATATATATATATATATATATATATATATAGGACCCACTTTATATTTAGTGGCCTTAACTACTATGTACTTACATTTTAATTAATAATTTAGTACAATGTACTTACTGTGTACATACATGTTTTAACATTGTACTTATATTAAAAAAAAAAACTACATGTAATTACATCTGTATTTAATTTCTGTAATTATATTTATAATTACACTTTTGACCCATACTTTACACCTTAACCCACCCTTAAACTTACCCATACCTCCAACCCTCTCCCTGACCTTACCCCTATCCCACCTCAATAGCAGCAAAAGTGTTTTACAATACAATATGAACACAATAAGTACATTGTACTTATTTTTTATGTAAGTACATAGTAGTTAAGGCCACCTAATATATATATATATATATATATATATATATATATATATATATATATATATAAATATATACACATGATACTTTTTTCAGAATTAATAAATGAATGGAAAGTTTAAAAGAACAGCATTTATTTAAAAAAAAATTATGTGTCATTTAGTGCATTTACTGTCACTTTTGATCAATGATGTAACATCCTTGTTAAATTTTTTATTTCTTTCAAAAACAAAACATCTTTCAAAAATGACTGACTCAAACATTTTGAACAGCAGTTTTTTTTTTTTTTTTTGGTTTCATATTTTTATACCCTTTACAATATTTGCATTAATTGTTTTGTTTTATAATAATTTTAGTGATTTAACAAACTACCCCACCATGTGACAACATGCCCCGGTGTGTTCAATGAACTGTACAAACAGAAAGTGACTTTAAAAAATTAAGCTACCCTGAAAAATATTCACAGCTAAATGTGTGACAACTAGCACCAATCTCATATATATGTGTGTTTACTTTATAAAAGTGTTAGTTTATCAGTGAATGTTCAATGAATTGATGAAGTTCATTATAGTGATTCATTTGTGTAATCTGGACTGCTATCCTGAGAGAAAGTATTACTGTCACTGATTGTATATCAGTAATGAGAAGAGACTGCCTTCCTGTGAGCAACACTAATAGACTTTGAGTTGACTAATTAAATGGTGTGCTTAAAAAACAATTTCATGAGATTAATTAGCACACCTCCACGGAGTCAGGGAGGAAGCTTTTACTCTGTCGCAATAGATTGGAAATCTGTCTTTCTCGCTCAGTCATGCTTTTACAGGGTTCCCGCAGTGCTGGAAAACTTCAAGGCCTGGAAAATGAATGGAAATTAGAGTTAGAAGTCATGGATGGAAATTTCTATTTGAAATGTATACACCTTTCTAGATGTGATCGGCTTCAGGCTTTGAGCTGTGGGGTGCAGCGGATTTTGTGTTGCTCTTGACATATTAATGAAAAATTTTCTGAAAATTTACTCAGCTTCAGGCTATCCAAGATGTAGATGAGTTTTCTTCTTCATCTGAACAGATTTGCAATAATTTATAATTTCATAACTTGTTCAGTGGATCCACTGCAGTGAATGGGTGCCGTCAGAATGAGAGTCCAAACAGCTGAGAAATACATCACAATAATCCACGAGTAATCTTTTACACAAATCAAACTCATCTTTTCACTTCACAAGACATTAATTGATAAACTGGAGTCATGTGAAATACTTGTGGATTATTGTGATGGTTTGATCAGCTGTTTGGACTCTCATTCTGACGGCACCCATTCACTGCAGAGTGAGGAAGTGATGAAACTCCTCTACATCTAGGACCCATTTGATGTAGCTATAATAAATAATAATCAACCTAGTTAAAAATTATCTGAATTCTAATATTTTAGTGAAATCTATTTTCCAAACCAATTTTTAATACAGTATTAATACAGTGACTTTTTCAGAGGACCAACACAGATAATGAACATATAGTAATGAATGGTTCATGCGTGCCATCGAACTGAGTTTGAATCTCACTCAGTCCTTCAGATTTTAATTGCATCTAGAAATAACCAAATTAATTTAAAGTTTGGAAAGACTAAACCAAATTCATTTAAAAAGGTTATTTTGGTTGAAAAGGCTTAATTGCAACGAAAACATTTCTTCAGAATGTATATAAAATATGTATAGCCTACTTCTAAAACACTATGAATGCTTCATGGATGTGTTATGCAGTAACAGACTGTCCTCTGAGCAGCCTGTGATCAGCGATCTGACCTTCATTATCAAATCATAACTTGCCCGGCTTGACTGTATTGAGCGGGTTAACATTTGACAGTGTTTCTCCAATAGGTCAGTGCTGAAGAGCAGATGGATTACCATAGTGGAGCGTTATTGATTTCATTGCATTATAATGCCATAGCCAGTATGACATTCTGGGCCGTAATTTGACCGTGATGTGGCAGAAAACTCAATAGATCTTGGACAAGTTTCCAGGCATGACAACGTATCCTTTTACCCAGAAATTTTAACAGTTTCCTACAAGCTAAAATATGAGATTCATGCCCAAGACACTTTATTTTTAGCATTTGCTTTTGCACGTCACATCTGTTGCAAGTTGAGTTCAGTAATCTCTTGGATGACTCGTGTCCATGTGTCAGTAGAGATAGGCTCAGCTCTTAATGAACTGATTGGGAATAATGCTCTCCTGCCGCAGGAGGTAACAATCCCAAAAAGAGTAAATGAAACAAATGATGAGGAACTCTGTGACAATACGCAGACCACATCTCCAGCATGAGCACGCTATTTTGAGCGCTGAGCGATTTCATTGCCGAGCGAGAAAATTGGTTGTTTTATTGGGGTTGTTTTTCTCATTTTCTGATAAATATCATTTGGAAGCTTGTTTTCTCTTTGAGGCTGGGAAAGTATTAATGGCAGAAGTTTCTATCATCTGTATGGTTTCTCTGCTGCATTCAGACTGTGTGAATATAGTGTGGTTAAAGCAGGCTGTCGACATGAACTCTGTCCTCAACCATATCTGTCCTCTCTCTCTGTCTGAATCATTAGCTGTCGTCTATCACTAAATTATACTAGTGTAATTAACAAGAAGTGCTCATAAAGTCCTGCATGCTCATTTTAATGAGGAACACTGCCAAAAATACTTTTTATAATCAAGTGTTTATGTCTTGTTTTTCAGTAAAATGCACATTGTCGGAGCTCTGTCTCAGAGGGTTGTGTGTTGATCTGCTGCACAGTTGTGCTCATGGGGACCTTTGGGTCATGTCTTGGTCTTCTGTTTTTCTCCATGTTGCTTTATTTAAAAAGCCAGCCAATAAGTTTACACTTTATTTCGGTAGTCCACTTTTAACATTCTACTAACTTTAAGTAACTTTGCAACTGCATATTAACTAACTCTCATTAGAGCATTTGTAGACTGTCAGGTTAGGGTTTGTAGAACAAGTTGCCGTACTTGCAAAGTTACTTATAGTCGGTAAAATGTTTGTTGAGCGACCATCAAAATAAAGTGATAGTAGATATTTAGCAAACAGTCTACTAATACTCTCATGACTGCTAGTTGACATGTGGCTGCAAAGTTATTTATAGGTATTTGAATTTCTAAAGTGGACTATCCAAATTAAGTGTTACGCCGAAAAATATATAATGTTTAAGCATCATTAAACAAGGGTTTGAGGTCTGTGGAAATGTGAAGTGATAAAATAAATGTTAAAATGTACAGAATTGTTTTCTATACACTGGGAAATCATGAGATTAATGAATTTTTTTTCTATTTACAGTCATAATTTTATATTTATCTTCAGGTTTATTTTACATAGAAGTACTCTAATGGTGATTAGAAAAGGGTCAAGGATACAGGGTCAAGTTCAACCTAATAGAAACTAAATATTTTCATGATAATATTTTACACACATTTAACAATTATTATAATTTATACTTTTTGTCATGCATTTTTTATTCTTTGCTTTGTTTGAATATGAGTTCCATGAAAAAAAAGACAAAAAATGTCTTAATTTTATCAATTTAATGCATACTTGCTGAATAAAAGTATTTTAAAAACAATCATGCTGACCTTCCCCTTAACTGTAACTCACGTTTTTGAACATAGACTTTATAGTGCACAAGCCAAACTTAAATTTTTATAATTCATGACTGAAAACATTTTGTAACATGATATTGATGTACCATTTACATGGTAATGCAATGTCGGATTTTAAAATGAGTTTTAAAGGATGAATTTTGAGATTTTAAGTTTTCAATTGATATTTAATTTCTGAAGATTTCTAAAGTGTGTTAGAGAAAGAGGCAACACAAGTCAAAACTCCTGTTATGATGTAGATTTTTGAGGGTGCACTCTTGTCAGAAATTAATCTATTACTTTTCCTACATAATTTTTAACAAAAAATATTGGTAAAATATATATTTGGGAGTCTTAGACCTTTCCAACAATATATAGTTTGTCAAGATTAGATTAGATATTAGATAATTGTAATATAGTGAAGTAAATGTAGGCGTCCCATATACGGGACGGGGTAACAGTTATTAAACTTTTGAACAGTAGTATATGAAAATATGTAACAGGGTCGCAGAATCTTAATTCTAAAGAATATCTTGGCTACTCTTTTCCATAAAATGACAGTAAGGTGACTGATACATTTTTGTTGTTCTATGAGAAAAAAAAATGTTGGAGGGGAGTTTTTTTAAATTCTAGATTTCTAACCTTCTGTGTTCTGTTCATAGGAACTTCTACTACATCTCGCTTTTGCGGGACCCCGTGTCACGCTACCTGAGCGAGTGGAAGCACGTGCAGCGCGGCGCCACATGGAAGACAGCGCTACACATGTGTGACGGACGTCCTCCCACTCCAGACGAGCTGCCGGCCTGCTACAGCAGTGAAGACTGGACCGGCGTGTCTCTGGAGGAGTTCATGGCCTGTCCTTCAAACCTGGCCAACAACCGACAGACTCGCATGCTGGCTGAT
The DNA here is from genome assembly GCF_023724105.1 of Carassius gibelio. Lineage (NCBI taxonomy): Eukaryota > Metazoa > Chordata > Actinopteri > Cypriniformes > Cyprinidae > Carassius > Carassius gibelio. The sequence goes on along the minus strand of NC_068376.1, from coordinate 5,530,776 downwards.
CTCAGCCTGGTGGGCTGCTACAACCTGTCCTCCATGAGTGAAGAGCGGCGCGCCGAGCTGCTCCTCAGCAGCGCCAAGCGCAACCTGCTTCACATGGCTTTCTTCGGCCTAACTGAGTTCCAGCGTAAAACACAATTCCTTTTTGAGAGGACGTTCGGCTTGCACTTCATCACCGCCTTCACTCAGATTAACGGGACGCGGGCGGCCGGGGTCACGGTTGGGACGTCTACCCGGAGGCGCATAGAGGAGTTGAACGCACTAGACATGCAGTTGTATGAATACGCGCGGGAGCTTTTCTCACAGCGCGTGCAGTACTGCCACCATCAGGAGCGGCAGGAGGAGAGAGAGAGGAAACGACAACAACGCAGGAGAATGAAGGAACAGAAAGCATCGCAGATTCAACAACAGGAGGATGACGAACAAAAAGACTTGGAGCAGGAAGAGTTAACTGGAGTGACGGAGGACTACAGCAGTCAGGTGGTGCGGTGGTGATGCTGTGCTCTCTGGCAGTGTTCAGACTAACATTACTCTTACTATCCTGGTAGTATGTAGTAGGCATATTGTTCATATTATGCACTGCGCCTACTAACTTACACACTTAAAATTGGTTTTCCAAAAAGGTGGTTTTCACAATGATGCCATAGAAGAACCATTGGTTCCCCAATGAACCTCTCAGTGAACAGTTCTTAAAAGAACCATAATCACCCTGATCTTCTTGAAACATTTCCTTAAGTACTCAGACCAAGACAAACAGCCTCCAAATGGAGACAGGAACTAAAAATGTGGAATTTGCATTGATCAAGGCCTAGACGTGGAGATTTTACACCGTTTGGGGACAGATGGTAATTTGCATGGAAGTCACTAATGGCACACCATGTACAATAAGCAAAACTTTTAGGATCTTTATTACCTTTTAGTTTACTTGTAAGATTAAGATCATTGTACCAGTCACACTGAGGCATGCCAAACATGAATGTGAATATCACTTGCATTCACAAAGAACATTAGATTATGCTATTGACCATTCTGAGCGAGCTGAGTGAAGGGAAGGAAGTAGGGGAAAAAGAACAAATGTAAAAAAAACTGTCCTGCATTCTCTGTCAGTGAGCTGTGGAAACAGATGCCTTTATGTTAATACACTTTATTTGTACTGTCCATATCTCAAAGGGTCTGAGGTTCTTCCAGCCTTACAACAGAAACAAAATTGTGTACTGTATTGAAGCAGAAATGTCCTTTTTGTTAATATACCTGCATTAACCATCAATGTAAACTCTTAAAAAGAAAAGTTCTACATTAGCATTGATGGTTCCGTGAAGAACCTTTAACATCTTTGGAACTTTTACATTCCACAAAACGTTCTTTATAGTGGAAAAAAGTGATTTGGATTTTAAAATGTTCTTTACACTAAGAAAAACATTTTTTTTTAAAGAAAAGGTTAAGTGAAAGGTTCTTTGGGGAACCAAAATTGGTTCTTCTACTGCATTGTTACTAAACCCTCTTTTGGAACCTGTACGAGTGTGTAAAATTATTAACAGGAAGATCCAGCTAGATGGAGCAAAACAAATGCAGAAGGAGTTTTTTTTTTTTTTTACTTGACAAATGTTGTGCAATGGCCAAATATGTCCATCTGATGCATGTTTACATAGCTCAGTCGATTAAAAATAGCACAGATGGAGCACAATAACACATTGTGTGAATGGCTCAAAGCAGTATATGCTTCACCTGCATATACTTTCCACTTACTATTCACTTGGCAATGATGTGTGCTTGTTTGTCACTCTAAATTAAAACTTTATTAGACTATTTATTTTTCTGTCCTAACCATGCATCATTAAATAATTGCAATTTAACCCTGCAAAGATGAAATAGTCAGAAAATTAAAAATTTTTAAATGAAAAAGTTTATTTATGGAACAGGTTTAATATGATTTTTCTAAAAAATAAAAAAGCTATATATATAATGTATAGATAATAAATATTTCAATTAATGGCTTTTTGCATATCCAATATGATACAGTAGGCTTTATAGTGTTAGTATTTGTATTTAGCATTGTGTCCACAACTCTACATGAGCACCCTAGGATTGCAACCCATCAGTAGAGAACAACTGCAAGCAAATACAGTGCAATGTGCTCACAGTCACCGAGATTTTGCAAAGTAAGACATGATCCTGGATCAACATTACTGTCCAAAAATATAGACTTAACCCAATCCCTACCTATAATTTATTTCTAAAATCAGTGGGAAATAACAGCGGATTAAAAAGGGTTTAGAAGCACCTAACTCTGGTTGTAAGCCTAAAACAGATATTTTCTGAAAAGTTATATCTCAGTTCTGATTGGTTGATTGGAATGTTGTTCCAGAATCAACAAGGATGTTGATCCAGGAACATGTTGTACTTGGTGAAATCACGCTCGCGCTCAACCTTTCCCAGAGTGATCAATAAAACAGAAGATTCGCTGTGACTTTAAGTTGGTATGCACAATATATCGGTACCATAATGGGTAGCCAATGTTGAGGATATTTTACATTTAATTTCCTAGGTTTGAACATTTAAATTACCATTACATTTTAGAAAACTGATTAAGTGTTAAGGGAGTGACATCAAATTTGGCATTTTTCTCTTATCTGACCAACATAATCTCTCTCTCTCTCTCTCTCTCTCTCTCTCTCTCTCTCTCTCTCTCTCTCTCTATATATATATATATATAATTTATTTTTATTTTTTTGGAAAGTCATTATTGTAGAATTTTTGGGAGTGCAAAAACTATTTTGTTGTAGTTTCCATTCAGAAGTGTACCCAACTATGATGACCAGAACAACAGAAATGTGAAAAAGGCTCCTTAGCACTGTTAAATGTAATAATTTACAAATCTCAAAATTAATATCCATTTTCCTATTGTGTGCTATAATGTTGTGATGCTTAAAGGTGCTTTATGTAATTTTGACTATACTAAAGCCAAAAAATACCATAATATGTTTACAGATGTATAAGAAACATGCTAAGTTCATTTACTTGTTTCTCAGAAAAACAGCCAGTTTTTCTTTCAAATGTGCAATCCCTGTCAGAATGTCTGTTTTTGTTTTGGTCTGTGTGATTCTGTCCACTGCCAAATCGTTTAGGGTTTTTAACAATACTTTTCCTTGGCTTTTATATTTAGATTACCAATACAATTTAGAAAACTTAACACTGCTGTGTAATTGTTGAGGGAGTGACATCGATTTTGAAATGTTTCTTTCTTCTGGCCAACATAATCAATCTATCACTTAAAAAAAAAAATAGAAAGTCATAGAAACATTATTGTACATTTTTTGGGAGCGCAAAAAAAAATACATTTGTTGTAACAGTATTTTGACAACATGGGTTGCCAGTTGGTGGAAAAAAACGTTCTACAGCTATGGAAGCCAGCAAACAAACTGGGAGAGATATCACAGATTCTACTCGACCTAAAAAGCTTTGGCATCCATCTAAACAGCTCTATGGCCAGAGGCATATTAAAACGCACATAAATTAACACAGATAAATTGTCAATTGTGCTCGTTCCTGTTGCATGTCTTAAATCTGTCAACCTGCGTTAGCATCAAGTCTGAGAAGAATCAATGATTTCCAGTACTTCGAATATTTCAGACTGCGCCTTCAAATTCACTTGTTGCATTATTTTCATATAATTTAGGTAAAATTGTATCGCACTTTAATATCATCCATAACATGATTACAATTATTGCCTTATCATTATCTAACAGAATTTTAAAATCAGCGCAATCTTAAATTTAAACATCTAGTTCTTGACTCATTGTGTTGTTGTTGGTTTGCCAAAAGTTACAACGTTTTTGCACACAATTAAACATAAACTGCAAAATAATATTTCTGGTTCTAAATTAATTACTGTCATATGACAGCAATGTAGCATACTACTGAAACTTTTATTGTGCATAATGCATACTGTATCATTTACTATTGTACTTTGCAGAATATAGGCATTAAGCAAGATTCTGTTCTGAACATAGCCTCAGTCTATTTTCATTCATCTTCATCCTCTCTAAAAGGTCTCCTCCTCCTCCTCCTCCTCCTCCTCCTCCTCCTCCTCCTCCTCCTCCTCCTCCTCTTGTGTCTGATGGTCAGTGAACCCAGGCTCATTTAAGACCATAAAAAAAAACTTGAATGCAACAGTAATGTTTTAATACATTCTGAAGAAACTGAAAACTTGTTTCCCCCTACAGCTTTATTGTCTATTCTGCACATCACAATATGGCTATCTAAAGCAGTTGAAAGCCTTAATGTGGAAGATATCATTCTTCACTGGAGACCAAAAGATCATTAATGATTACTGATTGGACTAAATACCATTGTAATAGTCAATGCGATCTAAGAGGAGCAACAGCTGAATGTTATTTGACTGAAAACTATGGTTGATCCAATTTGTACAATACCAAACAGTGCTCTGTTTGTTCTTCTGTTTTGGAAAATGTTAAAATAAGGGACATGTGTACATACACAAAGTCTGACTTGACAAGTTTCTCTACTTGAATCTTTTTATGTTTGCTTGATTTTCTCGATTTGTAAAGTGTGTGAGATTGTGAGATATTAAAAATGAAATTAATAGAATGAGAATGATGTTTGCATGGTCACAACTACAGGTGTAAATTGATTTGTTTTCCAAGTGTACTTATTGAGTCAAATAAAGAAGTATTATATATCTGACAAAAATTAGCACCAGTTCATTTTGCTCCAAGCATGATGTTTTATCAGAATGTTAAAGCGGCTCTTTTCCATGCAGTTCAAATGTATGATGATTAAATATGTGTGTGTGTACACTGTAAAAAATAATTTGTAATTATATGGTAAAAAAAAAATGGCAGCTGTGGTTGCCAGATTTATAGCGTAAAAAATACGGTAACACTCTTTTAGGTTTAACGGTTTTATACCGTACAAAATACAGTAACACTATTTTAGGTTTGATGGTTTTACCTTAAATTTACAGTTTAATACCGTAATTTAACTGATATAAGATGTGGTTGCCAGATTTATAGCGTAAAAAATACGGTAACACTCTTTTAGGTTTAACGGTTTTATACCATACAAAATACAGTAACACTATTTTAGGTTTGATGGTTTTACCTTAAATTTACAGTTTAATACCGTAATTTAACTGATATAATATTAATATACCAACTTATTGAAGTACTGAAATCTGTTTTGTACCTTTCTAATACACTGGTAACCACCAAAAGCAGGTGGTGATGAGAAAGTCACATGATGAAACAAAGCCCATCACAAGCAGATTATAAACAATAAGATACATTAAAGGTGCACAGTCATATTCACACAAGCGCTAAACACCATCATGGTGAGACACATTAAACTAAAATATGCATTACTGTATATGTAACATACAACCCTAATAAACATAACAGATAAGAAAATTTTTTAGCTGAAACAGTTTTTTCGAAGAAAAAACATCAAATTCAAACAATATTTGAAATGCAACGCAGAGAATTCTGGGAACGTCAGTTTTTTACCATTAACCATTTAACAGGTTTGTACTGTTGCATTTTCACAGTTTTTTAACATTAAAATCACAGTCATTTTTTACAGTGTACATAATTATTAGGCTATAACATTATGTCAAATTATATCTGTACTTGACAACCAGTGATCTATATAGACATAAGTGACAATGTATTGAAGTGCTGATTCAATCTAAACTATTTTAAACAGCTTTTTGGTAATTTTCTTTTATGTAATTATGCTTCATGCTCTTGTATTCGTTTAAAGACTACATGGGATATTTTTTTTATTGTAAATATTCATTTGTCGCACCGCAGGACCATTTAAAATAAATGGCATAGCAGCCATGTCAACACAGTTTAGGTTTCCAATAGAATTGTCTACAGCTTGTCATTACAGTGATATTTTTAGTTGCTAAAAGAAAAATGTTGCCTGATTTCTGATGTGGTTTCTCTTGAAACATTCCAGATGACAGAACCTATGTGTGTGGACAGGCAGGGGTCTGTGCATGCAGACATGTGTGGTCTCTGGTGAGCTGTATGTGGTCATGCACAGATGAGCTGTTATGAGCTTCAATCCTCACAGCTCTAATCTCCTGAAACCTCCAGAAATGGGCTCCCAAAATAGACCACAGAAGTGAGCTCAGAAACAAAATTAAGGCTGATGAAAGGAAAATGAAATTCTGAATGAGGAAATCCAGGTCTTGTCTATTCAACAGCAGTGTGTGATATCTTTACACTCTCAGAAATAAAAGGTACAAAAGCAGTCACAGGGGCAGTACCTTTTCTAAAGGTATACTTTTGTAGCTTTTAGGTACTTATATGTACACTTCAGGTACTAATATGTACCTTTAAGGTACCAATATGGACTGTTTGACAAAGGTGTTCCTTTTGTAACATTGTTCGGGAGGCAGACACACTCTTGCAGTTTAAATCTAGATTAAAGACCCATCTCTTTAACCTGGCTTACACATAACATATTAATATGCTTTTAATATCCAAATCCGTTAAAGGATTTTTAGGCTGCATTAATTAGTTAAACCGGAACCGGGAACACGTCCCATAACACCCGATGTACTTGCTACATCACTAGAAGAATGGCATCTACGCTAATATTAGTCTGTTTCTCTCTTATTCCGAGGTCACTGTAGCCACCAGATCCAGTCTGTGTCCAGATCAGAGGGTCACTGCAGTCACCCGGACCTAGTACTTATCCAGACCAGATTGTGGATCAGCACCTAGAAAGGACCTCTACATTCCTGAAAGACAGCGGAGACCAGGACAACTAGATGAGCCCCAGATACAGATCCCCTGTAAAGACCACCAGGACAAGACCACAATAAACAGATGATTCTTCTGCACAATCTGACTTTGCTACAGCCTGGAATTGAACTACAGGTTTCGTCTGGTCAGAAGAGAACTGACCCCCAACTGAGCCTGGTTTCTCCCAAGGTTTTTTTCTCCATTCTGTCACCAATGGAGTTTCGGTTCCTTGCCGCTGTCACCTCTGGCTTGCTTAGTTGGGGTCACTTCATCCACAGCGATATCATTGACTTGATTGCAAATAAATGCACAGACACTATTTAAACTGAACAGAGATGACATAACTGAATTCAGTGATGAACTGCCTTTAACTGTCATTTTGCATAACTGACACACTGTTTTCCTAATGAATGTTGTTCAGTTTCTTTGACACAATGTATTTTGTTTAAAGCGCTATATAAATAAAGGTGATTTGACTTGACTTGTAAAGGTACTGCCCCAGTGACAGATTTTGTACCTTTTTTTTCTGAGAGTGTACACTATAAAAAAAACTGATTTTAACAGTAAAAAACTGAAAAAGCTACAATACAAACCTGTTAAATTGTTAATGTTTAGTTGTTAAATTGCAGGCACTTAATGAAATTAAGTTCCTGTAAAATTTACAGGGTAAACCCGTAAACTGACGTTCCTAGAATTCACTGCATTGCATTTCAAATTTTGTTTGAATTTGATGTTTTTTCTTTGAAATAACTATTTCTTCTTAGTTTTTTTTTTCTTATCTGTTATGTTTATTAGGATTGTATGTTAAATATAGTGTTGTTAAATTAATGTTTATTACATATTTCAGTTTAATGTGTCTCACCATGATGGTGAGACATATTAAACACTTTGCACCTTCTATAAGTGTTATTATTTAAATATTGCTTGTGATTGGCTTTGGTTGAGCACGTGACTTTCTCATCACCTCCTGCATTTGATGGTTATCTGTGTATTACAAAGGTACAAAATAGACTTTAATACTTCATTTAGTTGTTATATTAACATTATATCAGTTAATAAAATTACAGTATTTAACAGTAAATTTAAGTTAAAACTGTAAAACCTAAAACCTAAATTGTTACCATACAATATTTTTTTGGTAGAATTCCTGCAACCACTGCTGCTGTTTTTATACCTAATATTTTACGGAATTTTTAATTTTTTAAAAATTATATATATAAATAAATATATATATTATAAAACAATATATATATTTGTTGTTGTTTTTTTGGGGCAGGGGGGTTCAACGATTTGCCAAAGTAAGATTCTTCATTTTAATTAGGTGTACTAAAACAATAATTATTATAATTTTTATAAAAATTATATAAATTTAAACACTACTAAAAATGACTAAAACTTTAAAGAAAATTAAAAGGACTATGGAAAATATAAAAATAAGAACAGATTCAAAATATTATTAAAAATTATAATAGTATCCCAGTGACAATAAAACAACACAAGCCACTTGTCATACTACATAATATATAAATACATACAGAGTAATTTGATGTAATACACCATTAATTATGTACCTTATTTATTTGTGCTGAAAATGTTTAGATGCGATAATAACCCTGATATCTATCGTGTTGTTCTCGGCAGAGGAGGTGGATATGGGGCAGCGACAGCAGTCCACCGCTGCTTGTGTGTGAGGAACAGAAAAACAACAGCCAGTTTCAGACAGTGAGTGGGAATAGCATGTCCAGACTGTCATCCTCACACACTTTGGTATTTTCCCCTGGCAAATCTATAAATGCCATTAATGAGCCTCGCACTGTGACTTTTTGTACTGTGACAGGCAGCAGTCTATCCCTTGACTTATGCATTGTACCGTTTGCTTCCAGCAACACCAGACACGTCTCCCTAATTAATTTTTCACCTGCTCAGAAAGATGGATGCAGAAGATATCGCCTTTCCAGCTACAGAGGACTGAAATAGCCACCTAATTTGCTCCCTCTCTGCTTTCCCCGGCACCATGTGGGAAGCTCGTGTGATTCTCTGAGTCAGAAGATGGTGAAACCTCAGGAAAGTTGGATGAAAAAAAAAAAAACTTGTAGTGGCTTATTTAGGAAATTAATCAGGGTAATCAATAATTTCCTAAATAAACCAAGGCAAATTCCTTATATTACATCTCTGCTGAGTTCATAAGAAAGTCATGAAGACAAATCTAATGAAAAATATAAAAAAATATTGACTTGCACAATGCTCGTGGCTCGGTGGTGTTTAAATAAACAACTCGTGCTCTCCTCTTTTGCGACAGTCTAATGACTCCCGCAGGGCCGTGTCGTGTCGCTCATCTGATCCAGGAACAGCGCGACAGTGGCGCCACCTTCTGTCTGCCTCAGGCTACTGACACTGACTGCTCTGGTCTGTCTGTCCGAGTGCCTGCCTCACTTACTACCTCAACCAATACCTGACTGTCTCACAGTGGGATAAAGCAGAATATCTGACAGCAGTTGAAAAGTCATTTCAAAGCAAATTTGATAATTATTTTTAATGAAAACTGTTTTTTATTTTGATAATACTTTGCACTGACGTGTCTTGCTCAATAATAACATGATTAAGTATGTAAGTGTCTATTCTGTTTTCATGTGCATGTCGACTTTACAATTTGCTGTACTTGGCAGGACCCCAATTACACTAATTTTCAGCTGCTGTGTGTAATGACATAACAGAGTAATCCCATCAGAAAGAAACATGCAAATTAAACACAGTGATTAAAAAACATTACAAATTTAATGTTAGAAGTTGGAACTTGCTTATTCATAAACTGGGAATACCAATGAAAAATGTAAGCCTATATGTTTAATCGTTTATTTAAATAAATAATCATGATAAAAAGAATAGGCCCAAAGGGAAAATCATTAAAATTAGAAATTTAATAAATCTGAGCATCAAATGAAGAGCTGGAAATTTTCATCTTCAAATTGGAACCAGAAAAAAATACAACTGGACGGTGCTGCTTAACCAAGAAACCAGCTACAAAATGTTATGGCATTATATTTATAATAGAATAAGAAAACAAATGGAGTAAACATCTGACAAAATAGAAGAATGAAAAACATAGGTTAGGGGTGTTACAAATTAAAAATTTGATGACAAGAAAAACAAATAGGTATACAATAGCATTCTTATTCTGTAAATTGTATATTAACAAAAAAAAAAAAAAAAAAAAAAAAACATATCCAGTTCACAGAATATGTAAATATATGCACAAACGTTTCTTTTTCTTTTCCACCTGCTGTGGAATTAAAGAACAAACAAGATTTTTTCAGACACATGCTCAAGGTGGCAGTTTGCTACAGTGCAACAAGACAGTTGTTTCATTTCAGTCTTGAATTACATACATATGCAATCATCCATTAATCTATGATAGTTCTCTTTTTTTTTTTTAATGCTGACAATATAAACTTAAGTTTACAATTTGTACATTTCCAACTGTCAACCTGTCAAACATTTGCTCAAAACAACAGACCTGTGTCATAGATAGATAGATAGATAGATAGATAGATAGATAGATAGATAGAAAGATAGATAGAAAGAAAGAATGATAGAACGATAAACTGAGAACTGAAATGTTATCATGGACCACACAAAACTGACAAGTTTGATCACCAGTAAAAATAATAACACTCTGTCCTCAACGAGCTCCAAACTCTAAACAGTTTTGAGTTTACAGGAGTTTTAGAAGATTAAGGCCACAGCACACAAGGTGAGCTTCCAGAAGGTTGAGAATGAATCCCTATAAATAATTATCGGTGAAAAACACATTGGCGTTTCCTTTCCTGAGGGAATTCTTCAAAGAGAAACCTTTTCACTGAGCCCAGACACACATTCATGAGGCAGAGCGTTCTGGAGTGTATTTCTGAGAATGAAAAAGCTCGTTATGTCAGCCTTGCCTCGCTTACTTCAACCGTACATCAAAGACTGCAAATGCTCAATTACTGAGGAAACACTTAGAGTTACAAAAATGTTCAGATATTCCTGAAGACAAACCTAAGGTATTTTCTGTATGTGAACCTTGATCATTTCTATAATAACCAGTTGTGTTTTTTAATAATATTCAACAAGAGAGTGCTCAGTACTATTTCGATATATTGTGTAAGAGTCTCCCTTTTGGGATTATGGGATGAGATTCTCAGTAGTGTTTAATTCAAGATTGATTAGACCAATCTGATCTGACATGACCGACTCTATTGATTATGCAAATCAAACTCCATCTAAAGACACCAATCAGGACCACTAATGCATTTATTATGTTTGTTGTGGTATTTATTTCACATTTTAGACATATGTTGATGGCTTTAGAGTCTCAAGAATCATGCAAAGCATATTTCATTTTTTTTCTTCATATCAAACTGATGCTTCATGATGCCTCCAGCAGAAAAAGTTAAAAATAAGACTAATTCTCCAGAGATTTAGAAACACAAATCAAAACACTGTTTCTCTCTTAAGTGAAGATCAGTGCAATAAAACTGTTCATCTCCCCTCAGTTTGCTCTGACAAGAGTGATCTTCTAAAATGTGTTTGTGCCGTGTCTCTACTTGAAGGTAAGACACATAAGGAGAATGGACATGACATAATGGATTGAGAAGGACAGACAGAGCATTTCTCATTTCTGACAGCAGCAGAAGCTCCACACCGCTGCATCTTCTCTTCTCAGTGACTTCAGGTCACTCGCCACACACACAGACAGAGAAAAACTCTTCAAAAACAGCCTCAGAGTCACAGAAATCTCAACATCATCACTTGTGTCCTGTGCACGAGTGTCAGCTCTGATATAATCTTGACTGATCTGGATATTATTTCTCTCATCAGTGCTGTGAGGCAGAGCGGGTCATTCAGTGTCCGTCTGCACATCTTGTTTTATTTCACAGACACCCGTGTGTCACGGGACATCTCAGGACTGTTGCTTACGTTCATCTTAAGGAAATATCGACTGCTGTTGTCACATGGATATTAAAAACTTCATCCTCATCATAACTCACTCTGAGATATGTAGGATGAAAGTTTCCCATTTATTCATTTAAGAGCAGTTTAAGTAGTAGGTGCTGACGAAAATTAAAAGGTTTCTGTTAAACTAGAGGTTTGTTCTGTCCATATTTCTTCTTTTCTTGTTTGACGAGAACAGTCATCCTTAATAAAAGGTGTGTGTGTGTGTGTGTGTGTGTAGCGGTCAAACCGAGCAGGTGAACTGTGATGTGATTGCTGAAGCGTTTCATTCCTCCAATTGAAGCTCCTTCACTAAAACTGCTCTTTTGCAAAGAAACCGTTGAATATGTGTGTAACTGTGTGTGCTTCTATTTCTGCATGTCTCCTTGTCATCTCATCCAGCATGGAAGCACCTTGAATTTCTCAGAAACCTCAGAATGGAATGAGAACGAAGTTTGTCTTGATGCCTGTGACGATCCAAGAAAAAATAAAGACCAGACTAATTAGTTCTAATTGTTTCTTCACTGACTTCACCATCCTGATTCCTTCATTGTGTTTAATTCATTCTGTCATCACAATGAACATAATGGACAATGTTTCTTTTCCACAAAAATTGCTTCAGAAAGAAGGTTCTCACAGCCTTTAAAGAGGAAATGGCCTTAAATGAAGGCCTGAATGTGGCCGAGGAGCAGCATGTGCTGTGAGTAAATGGTGTGTAAATGTCAGTGTAACAGGGATTGGAGTGCTGGGGAGCAGTATGGGCAGCTTCATGTTAAGATTGATCATTTTAAAGCTGTATTTTATTAAATAAGGGCCAGATAATGAGTATTCCAGGAAGGGGAAATGGGAAGAGCCCTTTAAACAATGATGGCAGCTGATGTATGTTTAGCTTTAAAAGGAACACTTTAGCTGGCTGGAGCGGGTCCAAGCCTCCTGAAATCTGTCTATGATAAAGTAGCCTAGTGATATTAAGAACATAATCCATAACAATCACTGCATGAGAATTTTTAAATATGAGGGTATGACATGTAATAATAAATAAACATATAATGCATAATGAAATATATAGTGTAAAATAAATATAAAGCAATGATTATGGATAGTTAGATGATTATTGAGTAGGCTTGCCTTTCAAGAAATCAAGGTGGCAGGCATGAATAATTAATAAATGATTTCACTTAATAGCTGCTAAAGTAAACCATTATTCCAAGATATTACATTAATGAATAAGATTATTATTTCTGTTATTAATTCAGATAAATTAGTAGACCGCTGGGGGAAGTTTAAGTGGTTCATGTTACTTTTCTCAGCGCTGTTGTAGATGGACTAATAACAATCGTTTGCGATTACCGGAACATGAGATTCTTTTAAAGAGGTTGCTTGCGGTAAAATATAAAAATTTTGTTGTATACATTCTTAGTGCACAACAGTGTAAGCATCTTGAAAATGGCAATTGAAGGTTTTGGCTTTTTCAGCTATAGATATTGGACAGTTAATGGTTAATGTTGATTCTCTCAGTGACTCGAATCTTTTGAAACAGTTCACTCAAAAGATTTATTCACCAGTCAGTCTGCAGGCTATATCGTTACGCCAGTAGGTTTTGCGTAATATACGAGAATACAGCTGTCTGGGTTTTACTAGACAAGAGTTAGACGACCGTAAACAAAGCAACAGGCTGTATAACAGTTTTTAAAGAACTGTTTGACTATGTCTTGGAAGAATAAACTTATTTGGGACATAAGAAAACGCTCTATCGGTGTCGATGAAAGAACCAACTTTATACGAACAAACTATTTAGGTAAGACAACTATATCGTAATACTTGCTGTATTATTTAGATTATATATATATATATATATATATATATATATATATATATATATATATATATATATATATATATATATATACTTTTTTTTTTAAATCAGGACCTAAATAAATGAATGACTAGAACTACTACTTTTTAGTTGTTGTTTTTGTTCTTAGACAGATTGGAGTTTGTCCAGAGACTGAAACTTGAAGCTTCACTTGATGTGCATAATGGCTGTGTGAGTATACTTGTAATCCTAAAGTACAGTGTAGGCTACGTAATACTAATTATACTCTTTTTTTTTCTCTCTCAGGTAAATACTATATGTTGGAATGACACAGGTGAATATATTTTATCTGGATCAGATGACTGCAATTTAATCATCACAGATCCTTACAGCAGGAAGGTGAGTTAACCTTCTTATTCTTTTTATTCTGACACTCATTCCGTACGAAATCACATGTAACCTCATGGTCTCTTCTGTCTCTTCTGGACTCTGTAGGTGCTTGTAACGGTCCCGTCTAACCACAGTGCCAGCATCAACAGTGCCAGGTTTATGCCTGGGTCCAGCGATCACTGGATTGTGTCTGCAGCAGGAGATGGAAATATTCATTACACCAACATCTCCCGCAGCCCTGAGCTCATCCAGTACAAATATACCTGCCACCACGGGACAGCCTATCAGGTACAAGGGCATCACGACCATTGACTCTGTGTTTATACCTAACAGGATCATGACCCACCAGATTAGAGTTAATGTTTTAGCAAGTGTTTTTAGACTTTTTGATGGCATGGACCCCCAAATATGATGATCCGCTTGCGAGGGAGTCCCTTACTAAAATATAACATCAGCAATACATTATCCTATATATATATATATATATATCCCCATTTTCTCACAAAAAAGAGAAAAGATTATAAATATGTGTAAAATATTAATTATTTCTATATATTTCTATTTCTCTATCGCTCAATACATTTTATTTCTATATTATTTTAAAATATTGCTTACGTTATAAATAAATATATAAATATTTAACTTATTAATTTGGAACTTTTTTTACTTTTCCACTTCACTATCAGGATTTTACATTATTATTATTATTATTATTATTATTATTATTATTATTATTATTATTATTATTATTGTTGTTGTTGTTGTTGTTATTTACAGGTTCTCACAATACCCAGCGACCCAAACTCTTTCCTCTCATGTGGAGAAGATGGAACAGTTCGATGGTTTGATGTCAGAGTAAAAACTGGCTGTGGCAAAAGCAGCTGCAAAGATGTACGGACTGAGCTCTTTTTGTAAATAGCAAGAAAGGTCATGCTCTGCTGGGACACATTCGATTTGATTTATTTCTGCTGTCTCTGTTTTTTGTTATTGGGTTGAACCAGGACATTTTGGTTAACTGTCGCAGGGCGGTCAGTTCTATGGCTGTTTCGCCCACTGAGCCATATTATCTCGCCCTGGGCTGCTCGGATAGTTCAGTCCGCATATATGACAGGAGGATGCTGGGAACCATATTTACAGGTATTCTGGCATAAAGTCAACGTGAAATCACAATAAACCCTGTTTAGTTTCCTAATTCAAATTCGAGTTCTCATGTGTCTGATTTATCAGTGCATGTTATTCTAAGACAAAGATGTCTTTGTAATCTTTAATCAAATGCGTATATACACACAGAATATTATTTGTCATGTCTCTATGGATTTCACCATCCCCTTTACCTTCTAATCTAATCAGATATTAATGGATAAAATTAAGTACTTTTTTTGTCCTTGTAAGTGCATAATATTATAAAAGTGAAATAATTTGTAGATGCCATTTCTTTAGTCTTAACCGTCTCTTCTCTATGTTTTTAATAGCAGCATAAGAATGTTTTATGCATGAAAAACACATCTGACCATAAGAATAGCATTTTTTTTATTTGTTTAAAATGCTTGATTTTGCATTTTGTTTAATCATATTTTATAAATCAGATAGATCTTTCTTTTAATGATACTATTATCTTCCCCAGGATGCCATTCTAGCAGTGGAGCTACGGGTTTCTGTGTTCGTTTTGTGCCTCCTCACCTGACTGGACAGTCGTGCCGTGTGACCTCACTGTGTTACAGCTCTGATGGCCGAGAAATACTCGCCAGCTTCTCTTCAGACTACATCTACCTGTTTGACCCTAAAGATGACAAGGCAGCTAAATTAAACGAATTGCCAAAAAACAAGCGGGAGGGGGTGAGTCTGAGAAACATTTTTATGTGGTCTAAATCTGGTGTATTTGCTGGTGTTGAGTAATAAATTAAATGAAGCAATTTAATTGCTCAAGTCAAATAGTGTTGAAACCATCTTGAACACCATATTACTCAACACACATGATAACAGGGGTTCTGTGTAAAGAACATACTGTACCAGGGGCTTATCCTTATGTTTTCCCAGAATGCCTAGCGTGTTCTCAGCTGTGTAACTCAGGCTGGGCAGAGCTTGCATGCCTTTCCTAAAACAGCATTAGAAGTTACATGACCGTCTACTGTAGACACAAATAAACCAGAAGTGCAATGCCACAGGATAAATAATAATAAAAAGGTCATTGCAGATTTTTATCTCGGTATTCTAACTTTTTTGTTGTTTGTTTTTACATTTTTGTATTTTTATCCCACAATTCTGACTTTTTTCTTAATTCTAAGATATAGAAACTTGCAGTTGTGAAATGAAAAGATGCAGTTACTTTTTTATTCTGTGGCAGAAACAAAAATTAACTGTGAGATGTAAACTGATAATTCAGTGTAAAAAGTCAATATCTCAAGACGTACACAGAATTTTGAGAAAAAGAAAAACAAAGTCAGAGAATTGTGTCAAGATGGTTTTTGTTTCATGCTCATGTTTTCATGTATTTTATTTAGTGGTTTAGCCGTGGTTATGTTTACTGGTTTATCATGTGATTCCTTGCCTTCATGTTTCTTGTCATGTGCTCCATTAGTCAGTGTGTCATGTTGTGATTGGTTGTTGTATTAATGTATCCTTTGTTCTCATTGGACCCTTTTCTTGATTGTTCCAGGTGTCTCTTGTTAGTGATAAGTGTCTGTGTGTAAAAATATCCCTCATGTTTCGTTGTCCATAGTCTAGCTTTATCTGGTTGTATTTGTTCATGGAATAAACTGCAGTACTGCACTTGGCTTCCCTTCAGCTTGTCTCAGAGGATTGTTACAAATTCCGAGATGTAATCTTGCATTTGTGAGAAATTTTTAGAAAAACATCAGAATTGTGAAATAAAAATCGCAGTTGGGTTTTTGTTTTTATACAGTGGCAGAAAAACCATCTTCCAAAGAGATATCAAATTTTCATGTAGTTTTAAAAGGGGGCGTGGTCAAACAAGTTAGAGAACCGGTGCTACACACGGCTGTTTAATGCTACTCAGTGGTGGCACAAAGGCATTTACACAGCAGTTACAATTGTATACTAATAGTGGCTGAGATGTCTCAGAGCAGGCATAATTTGGTCTGGCTTTTAATGCGGTGTCATGTCTTTACAGTGAATTTAGAATTTTTATGAAGAGTCTTAACTCTGCGGTGTAAATCCAGTTAGAGGGTCATTGTCAGTGTTGCAGTTGCTGTGTGTTGACTGACTGACTGTTGATGTCACCTTCAGCTGCTACACCCTCCTGTGAAGCGTCTCAGAATAAGAGGTGATTGGTCAGACACGGGACCTCGTGCACGCCCAGAGAGCGAGAGGGAGCGAGATGGTAAGAGGCATATTAACTCATGATACATGTTTGGAATACCAACCCTAACCCTACCAATATCAAAACTAAACATGGTAAACTGTATCGAAGATTGGATATCAGGTGATACAAAAATGTAATTCTCTAATATTTATTTATCCATGACATGCTTTCTTCTGTGGAACAGTTTGAATAATTGCTAGTCGTTCTACTCACCATGCACTTAAAATTTATAAATTGGAGCTTGCATAAAGCACCATAAAAGTATAATTAACAGGGTTCATATGACTTTTGTGCTATATTTCAAGTGTTCTGAAATCTAATGCAACAAACTGAATTATTATTTCATTGTTAGTCTTCACCTCCAGTGAGCTGGTAACCACTGCGATTTGATCACTCAAGTAAATTAATTGAATTTGTGGGGATTTACGGACTTTATTGATGTTTAAAAAAGAGTTATTGAGAGCAATAAGCCATGAAAAGGAAAGTACTGATACATCTGAAGCGTGTGCACAAAGACGCTTCTCTGACAGCATGTGATCA
This sequence comes from Carassius gibelio, assembly GCF_023724105.1. Classification (NCBI taxonomy): domain Eukaryota; kingdom Metazoa; phylum Chordata; class Actinopteri; order Cypriniformes; family Cyprinidae; genus Carassius; species Carassius gibelio. The sequence goes on along the minus strand of NC_068376.1, from coordinate 5,512,967 downwards.
TGATATACCCAAGCACAAAGAATTACAGTATTTCAAAATATCTGTCTTGGTGAGTATTCACGCAAACATAATCTTATATGTCTTAAGTGAACATTTGGTTAACTGTTGGGAGACAACATATGATGCCCATATTAGATCTGTGCATTATAGTTATCTTAATATATAGGCCGTCTGTCTCAATGTTAAGAAGCAATAAAAGAAAAGAGGGAATCACTAATTTATTTGTAATGAATACGCTAAAGACTGATTTTTACTATTGATTATTGTTTTTCTTACTTGAATGATTCTACAGTTTTTTCCATCTTTGCTTTTATTTTAAATAATAAAGATAAAATAACTAAAATAGCTATATTATGATTTACATATTATTATTAATAAAAGAATTGGAGGAAAATATGTGTTGTGATGCATCAGAATATTTGTTTTAGAATCAAATCATTACCCTCTGAATCATATTCAAATCGAATTGTGAGGCGATTCACACCTCTAGTCACAATAATGTGTTCTGTGATTGGTCAAAACACCCCTCGCTATGGAAGCCTGTTTCCACCACTACATAAAAAAATAAAATTAGGTAATTGCTACTTTTTATATCACATTTCTGACTTTTTTTTCTTAGAATTGTGTGACATAAACTCATAATTCTGATTTTTTTAACTCCCAGTTTTAAACACGGTTTTAAAAAATAAAGCAAGGTAACTGGGAGTTTATATCTTGACAGTTCTGAGAAATAAAGTAAGAAATGTGAAAACTTTTTATTTAGTGGTGGAAACAGAACTGTTTCTTTGTCTTGATCAGGAGAGACCAGCTCCAGTGCTTCACTGATGCAGAGAATGTCAGACATGTTTTCCAGGTGGTACGAGGAAGTGCAGAGTAACAGAGATCAACCCCACTCGCACACAAGAAGTGAGATTAAAGCTGCTTTCATCTTCCTTGAATTCTCATTGTTATAAAGTATCATTTTTAAAATCTGAGGTCAAACATACTATGTTAATTCTTTTTTTTTTGTCAGGAAGTACCACTTCTGAACTAGCACAAGTTGAGCCAAGTGCAGAGACACTGACCCACGCACAAGACACAGCAGATCCCAGGTCATCTACTCCACAAGGTACATCCTTAACCTCATGTGTTTTTACAATAGCATCTTTACAGATAAGCTCACATTCTTAACCCCTGTAAAACCTTACATTTTTAAATGTTATTGAACCTTTAAACAAAAAAAAAACAAAAAACAAAAAACAAAAAAAATAATATATATATATATATATATATATATAATATATAGAGATAGAGAGGATCATATTTGATGCATCAGGCTGTGCAATTTAGTATGATATAGGAGAATATGGAGCTCATACCATATTCAAGGAGGAAAAACCATCTCAGATATATTCAGAGACCCAAATTGAGCAAAAATACACAATTTGGTGCAGGTGCTGATATTTATATGTCCTAAAAGTAAGATGAAATTCTGATAGCTTGTAATGTAAATGAAGATCAGTATAGCAGACCACTTACAGAAAATGCATATAAATATCAGTCACTCTATATCTCCCAATAATATGTCTTAGTTTTATGATCAACACTCTAGTTTTTATTGTGAGGGCAAAACACGTAATGCAATGCAGTACTATGATGAGGAGATATAATAAACATTCCTCAAAAGTCTGATGGATCATATTCGATAATCATATTTTAACTTTTTTTTTTTTTTTTTTCATTTTGAATAAAAGAAAGAAAAAGATAGAAAGTTTAGATATGCAAATAAGTTACTTGAGTCTAGTAAATGTGACTGTACTGACAAACTATGCTGACACACCATGTCTACACCGGACGTGACAAAGTGACTGGTGAAAATAATTATTGCTTTGTGTCAGTACGTTATAAATAGAACGAGGCATCAGTTTACTGACAGGATTTACTGTTGTGTCAGGCCGCATCCAGTGTAGAGAGAACACTGTTTATAATGGGTTCTATTGTATTTTGTTGCGCCGCGCTGCTTATGTCTTGTGTAGACACCCAGTTTGGAGATGTGATGTGACCGATGTGATAAGCATGAGTTCTGTGCGCGGCCGGTATAAACATAAGCATTGACTGATTTCCCGCGATCAGCTCTGGTGGCTGTGGAGCCGTATGCGCCGCAGAAGCATGCCGTGATGCGCAGATCAGCTCTAGCGCCACTGAATCTGCTGTTAAAAATGAGCCATCCTTTCATCATATCATCAAGCAAAACTTAGAATTAGAATCATTGTAATGTGATGATTAAATATAGGTGCGGATGGTGGCAGGCGGTTGGCGGACAATATATTTGAAGCAGCAGACTCGGGTGAAGTTTGAGCTCATCCGCACATCTCTATACTGACCAGAGTCACCAGCAGCAAACAATGGAGAGTGCTCTTCTGTAAAAAAAAAAAAAAAAAAACATTTAAAATCGGTGGCATATTCACTGATACCGATATATCTGCAACAGGCTTATATCGGCAAACCGATATATCGGTCAGGCTCTACAAAGATCTACTGAGATGTCTGGAAAAGTATGGCATTTTAAAATGGAAAATGTGTAGGAACCCTGTGTACAAATACTTAAAATTGCATGAATCATGATTTAACTTGATTTAACCCATGATATCCAGACAGGGGCGCTTCCTCTGTGTCTGTCAGCAGTGCCTCAGCAGAGCCTGTTCTTAGTCTGCACTACAGTCCAGAAGGCACCTCTACCAGCACCATCACACTGGACTTCACCAGTCATTGGTTAGTGTATTCACTGCATCTGCTTTCTGCATTTTTGACTGGTGGTCTTTCATTGTGTCTGTACCGCTCGTTTCTGACAGGACTGATGCTGGGCCGAGGTGTGGACGTCCCAATAGCACAGGTATCAGTGGACAGGAAGGCAGCTCTGGAGAACCAGGCTCAGGACAGGCGGATCCAGGTTAGGCCTTGTGGAAATGAAAAGCATGCATGTCGCACTGCTGTGAACTTTACAATCAAGTTTGTGAACTTGTCCACAGCTGAAGACACAAACAGACAAAACAGCACATCTGGAGAGCCAACAGAAGATCAGGAAGACAACAGTGAGGAGACCAACCACACGTCCTCAACAAACAACCAGTCTCCACTCACACAGAGGTTCATCTTATTAATGTTTCAGACAGCAAATAAACTCCTTCAGGGGGATAATAGCCTTGTGATCATCCTGTCAGGTTTTATTTTGTACAGTAAGCCTGTCATTATCACATTAATAACACAATGCTGTTGTAATTTACCACTCACTTTTTAATTTTTTGGTCTGCTGCTTTCAGATTAAATTTCAGGGGATCAGTGATCGGTGAACGAGTTCTGAGGTGAAAAATATATTGTACATACACTACTACTCAAAAGTTTTTGAAAGAATATTATTAAACAAATATGTAATCATTAAAAACAATAAAGCGATTAAAATATAATACATGTATATACAAAAATATATAATAATTGTAAAATACAGCAAAAACGTTTATATTATGTAATATTAATACAATTTAAAATAACTGTCTATTTTAATATATTTTAAAATGCCTTTTTTTCTGTGATGCAAAGCTGAATTTGTCATTAGATGGCAATAAATCTTTTTGTGATGTATAATATATACACTAACGTTCAAAACTTTGGGGGATTCTTTTATTCAGCAAGGCTGCATTAAATTGATCAAAAGTGACAGTAAAGACATTTTTATTTTAATAAAGATTTTTATTTCAAATAAATGCTGTCTTTTTTAAATGTCTATTCATCAAAGAATCCTGAATCATTTAAGACCGTTTCCACTAAAATGTTAAGTAGCACAACTGTTTTTAACATTGATAATAATAATAATAATGTTTCTTGAGCAGCAAGTCATTATATAAGAATGATTTCTGAAGGATCATGTGACACTGAAGACTGAAGTAATTATGCTGAAAATTCTGCTTTGATCACAGAAATAGATTACATTTTAAAATATAATATCATAGAAAGCAGTTCTTAGTCATAATATTCATAATATTTAACATAAGCATAAACTTATATATGCACATCTTTCTGGTAGGCGAACAGCAGCTGTTCGGATCCAGGATATTTTCCGGCGAAGAAAAGAGCGGGAAGAGATGGCAGAGGTCGAGGCACTCAATATCAAGAGACCTGTTGTAAAAATGACCTATGAAGGCCACCGTAACTCAAGGACAATGGTGAAGTCAATAATTTAATTTTGATCTTTTTCATGAAAACATTCTCATATTCTATCACATATAATATTTAGCTCTCTTAAATATTTTTGGTCATCAAGTTACTCCACATACTCTTTTGGACCATGTGAGTAAATGATGACAGAATTTTCATTTTTGGTTGGGTGAACTATAACTTTAATAATTAGTTTTCTTAATTGTATTATTATTACTATGAAAAGAGAGGCGCGGCAAGACAAAAACAATAAAACCATTACAAACAAGCCATTTGTTGCATCCAGTGGGGACATAATTACAGATTATAAAGACTTAAACTGTTTTTACGCGTTGCATACATAAAACCATGTCTGCGTTTGTAATCGGAGAAAAGACAAAAAATAAGCTCTACACTGCTCAAAACTTGCGTTTGAATCTACAGTGGCAGCGAGAGCTCAACACGTTGCAAACAGAAAAAACACCTGCAAAAAAAGGAAACATCTTCATCAATTTGACAGCACATGCACTGCAAATGCTCACAACAACCAAATAAAGCACTGCAAAATACAGTGCATGTGTTGTCAAATTGATGAAGTTGTTTTCTTAATTTAGAGGTGTTTTTTCTATTTGCTTGTGTTTTTTATTTGGATGTGTTGTGAGCATTTGCAGCGCGTGTTGTCAATTTTCAAGTTATTTTCTTGATTTGCTGGTGCTTTTTCTATTTGCATTTGTTTTCTGAAGTTGCAGCGCATTGAGCTCTCTCGGCCACCGTACAAATCCTTTACATATGAAAACGTACTTACAGACTGTAAGTCAGAACAGCCGGCATTGTAGTCTTCTCTCTCATGAAACAGTCCTCCATAAAATGTTTCACACATCTGAATATTTGGGTTGAACTATTCTGGAACAGTGTTGTAAAGACAACTTGATTTCTAGTTGTGTCCTCTTTTGGAAGGACAAACAAAGTATTTTCGATTTCACAATGAACAGCGTCTTCACAACATGGTGCCGGCAGCAACAGTGAGAATAAAAGTTACTCTTTCTTTCTTTGCAGGAACATTTGGGTGGTGTTATGCAAATCTTCCCACATTGTGACATACACATGTGGGGGCGTGTTTAAGCGAGGCGTTTTAGGGGGGCGTGGACGAGTCTTAACTTTCATAAAGGATATCTTTTTGGGTTTGAAACTTTAGTCTTTGCAACTTTAGGGATCCTATCTATTCACAAACAGCTTGTAACACTCCAAAGAGAAAGGAAAACTTGAAATCGCATCATCATATGACCCCTTTAAGGCATCTCAGATGTTCTGGATTGCACACTGATTTTCTGTTTTTCTTTAGACCAAAGAGGCGTGTTTTTGGGGTAATAACTTTGTGTTGAGCGGATCAGACTGTGGCCATATCTTTATATGGGACAGACACACAGGAGAGCATGTGATGCTGATAGAAGCTGACAATCATGTCGTCAACTGTCTGCAGCCTCACCCATATGAGCCATGTGAGTTTACCAGGGTTTTTGTCCTAACAAGAAATTGAAATTGGGCTTTCATACATTTTACCAAGCAGGCATGTTGTAATGGATTGAGGAAGGTTTTAAAAAGACCATAAGTTTAAATCCTTTCCATTTTTTTAGTTGAAAATGCATTTTATGTGCTTTAGTTTGTTACAATGCATTTTCTCTGATTGCATAATGAATTCATAATTTTAGTTTGTCTATCATAGTACTTGCCTCCTCTGGAATTGATTACGATATTAAAATCTGGTCGCCCACACAGAAGTCTCCATCATTTAACAGAGTGTTGGCAGAAGAGGTGAGTGCAATCTTAGTTTGTCATTCATTACCCTATTCTTCTCTAATTCTGTCTGCCAATATGGCTGTATGCAGTTAAAGATCATAAATGATCTACATTCAGGCAAGGACGTAATCCTGGTGTTAGTGCACCGTGATTTGCTCTGAGCAAGTTGTCTCCCTCTGCAGGTAATTCTCTGCAATGAGCGGATGTTTGAAGAGACCAGAAATACCATCACAGTCCCAGTGTCCTTCATGCTGAGAATGCTGGCGTCTCTCCGCCACGTCAGAACAGGTCTGATTAAACCCCATAACAGTCTCAGATTATGTTATATGCATGTTTACAGATATATATTTTTGTACTGTTTACAGATCGTTTTGAAGGAGATCGATCAGACAGCTCTGGACAGGAGAATGATGAATGAATGAGTTTAGTACCAGCATCAGAAAGACTGCATATATATAGTATGGAATATTGCTTTTCTTTTTTTTATTCTGAGTATATATATATTACCTTTTTATCTTTTTAAACTCCGTTACAAGATGTAAACCTTTTTTTATTCCTTGATTGAGACAGTATTATGTTTGGAACTATTCTATGGAAGCCTATCTAAAAGTTTTATCTAAAGGGTGTTTGTCAATATTTTATATATTATACTTATTTTTCCTTGGAGTACGCATATGAAAATCAAAAAATGGAGAAAAAAAAGTTTTGTCTAGCAGCCATGTAAAAATATCCAAATGAAAGATCAGACAAATTACTGTGTGTTCAGCAGACACTAATCATTAGACATCTTTACATGCAGACCACTGTGAGAAACAGATTTAGAAATACAAGTGCTGTTTATTATCAGAAAGACATTTAAGATATAAAAGGAAATGAGCAATGAGTGTTTTTTAAATCAATAATTTAAATGGTTAAAAAAAAGAATACTAAACGTTTACACCTTGAAATGCAATATAGGATACAGCTATATTAAAAAAGATAATAAAATGTCCACCTGCATGTGGAATTTAAATAATATATATATATTTTATATAAGTATCATGACCCCATGTGACTCGAATAGAAGGCCAAATACTGTCAATGTAGTTTTACAATGTTATTAGCTCTGTGCTTGAAACAGCACCACTTTGCACTCATAATGGATAGTGTTTTTTTGCAGGTCTAAACCTGCACTATTCATAGTTGTATTCAATCAGGCACGATTAGCCATGTGTGACTTAGTAAATATGACACAAAAATGTGACAAAGTGATACACAGTATTTTAAAAGCATAGAAATATGTAAACAATGCTAAAAACAAAACTGAACTTGAACTTTTTGGTTAAAAAAGGGGGCAATTTGTCATGTGCATGTTATGAATGTAGTTGATCCATTTGTATTCATTTTATTGTCTGTTTGCAAAAAATAATATTTTAAAACGGCTAATTAATGGTAATTGTTATTAAACTGTTTAAATGTTATTTAATGGCAGGTTCTCATTGTGACAACTTACTCAATGTAGTGTTATAAGATGCCCAGAAATGTTTCCTGAGAATATACTTTTTTTGTGGATAAGACTTTATGGTATGTTCCTAGACAGAATTTATTTAATAAAACTATTCTGAGAAATATTCACCTGTTCGAGTATATACGTAATTTGTTTGAATTAGTTGGAAATGTAACTGAAAAAAGAGCTATTTCCCTTGAAGAGCTAAAATGACTTGTTTTGAGTGTGTGTGTATATATATATATATATATATATATATATATATATATATATATATATATATATATATATATTATTTTTTTGGTTTAAACCATTTGTATAGTGCTTTTCATGTTACAAATTGTTGCAAAGCAGCTTGACAGAAAATTAAGTTTCTACTAATACATACCTCTTTTCCCCTTGATCTTGATAGGGTAGAATGTCAAGAACAGCACAGCAATAGTACCTGACAGAACACAAAACCTAGTTTTAGATATCGATTTGTTTTAACTCTGACCTAAAAGGAACAATTTTGTCAATAAACTCAAATAGCTTTTGCATGTGTTGTGAACAGTGTCAATGATATCACACCTGACAGCGGTTGTATCTACAGCAGTGGTTTTTAAACAAATTTATTTCACGCAAACTCATGTAATTTTGTATTTTCTTGATGTGTTGTTTTATACTAATTGAATGAAAACCCCAAAAAACATTACCATTTATTTATTTAAAGGCCATTTTCTCAAAATGAGTGTTTTCTTTTGCACCAAGTAAACTGCAATCTCTGCTTCTAAGTTTTTCTAGTTTTATTCCAGTATTTATTCTGAAGGTTTTTTTTTACAGAGGATTATTAAAATTATAATTTACATTATTTAATGTTATTCCTAAAAACATGGTGAAAATCTAAATTTTCCTGGTTGTTGACAATATTTTCAAAGTTATAACATGATAAAAAACAAATATCCAGAAAACCCTCAGTGGCTTTGAATTTGCTCGAATTGTTGCTTTGGAAACATATGTTTTTGAGTGCATATTAAATTTTGTAGTATGGTAATATCTTTTATATTTTTCCCCCACTCACCTTTGGTGTCTTGCCTCGATTAACAGACTCTGGGATTGTTGAAAATGAACCAAAATAATTTTTATGATTCTGGACATTTCAAGAACTGTATGTTCTGTATGTAAAGTTACATTAAGGACATTCAATTAATTGTAAACCAATCTTATTCAAATTAATTATTTAATAATGATCTTAAGGCACCTAAAGAGCAACATTTTTACTGATTAATTACTTAAATTTTGATCTGACCTGGTTTGCTATCACATGATTTCAGATGACTTCAGAATTCAGCTAATTTAAGTTTTTATGGCAAGATCATGTTAGTTTGGGATATATCATGAGGTGCGACTGGTCAATAACAGTTAACATGATATATACGAATGAATATTTTATATGTATTATTTGATATTTGTAAAAAAAAAAAAATACTTCGAAAAATATATTTACAAATTTATTTGGAAATAATGATTAAGATCACATGTATTCAATTTAATTCATTAGTTATAAATGAACACTCTTTATTCTATTTTTTCTATATAATTATACCACTATATTATTAACACTATATTTATTCAAAATATCTCATTTTGTTCATATCATTTAGGTTTGGAACAACATGCAATTAAATAAATAACGTAACTGCAAGTCCTTACAATATACAAAAGCATTAGATCAAGATGCCATGCATACTTTCAAAAACCTGTTTTAGTCTGTTTTCTAATGGTTTGTAGATATCCACACCATCCAAGCCTAAAAATCAATGCAGCAAGGGCCAAACAACCAGACAACAAAGCAACCATTCAATAGTACTTCAGCTACAGGATGCAGAGTTTAATGTCTAGACTCCTGAATATAAAACTGATTTATAGAACAATAAGAGTTGTTGGGAAGTGTTTGGCTCATTGAGTTTGCATGATACAAATGTGTTCTCTTTATAATACTCCTTACCTGTCAATGGCTCCCAGCGTCAGCATGCTGGCTGTAATGAGGGGTCAACCGAGTGAGAATCCATTTGCAACCTTTAATGGTAGACGTCCGGTCATACAGGTAAGTCATCCAAATCCAGACCAGAGATATGTTTGAAGAGGCAGTAGATCCATTGCTTGATCATCTCACAAAGATGTTTTAAAAACACAAATAGCTGGTTATGGCTGTTGGACTTCTCGTGACTTCTGTGGAACATAGAGATATTTTGCAGAATGTCTGAGTAGTGCCTGTCCATTCAGTAAAACTGAATTGGGGAGTGAAGTTGTCAATCTCAGAAATGAGAAAACAAACAAAAAAAAGCTATTTTATGACATGTTTGCTTTATTCTTACATTTTTCTTCCTCGTTCTGTTCTGAATAACATTCAATTTAGAGGAAATTTTTGTGGAGTGAAATCAGGATGTAGAATAACTTTAAAAAAAATACTGAAAATGAATTTGGCTTTTTTTTATTCAATTGAAGAAGAAAACAGATACATTAATCAATTATTATAACAGTAGTTGCAGCCCTGATCCCAAGTCTTCTGAAGCTTGGTTTATAAAACATGGCATATATATATCTATATATATATATATATATATATATATATATATATATATATATATATATATATATATATATATATATATCTATATATATATATATAGATATATATATATATATATATATATATATATATATATATATATCTCGTTAACTACCTGTTTTTATACAGTCTATGGTAATTAAACCATAATGTCGTCTCCTGTCCCTCACGATATGTGAAAACCTATGGTGAAAACTAATTTAAATTTTCAAGTCGAAATATTTATTTGCATTATGAAATGGTCGAATAAATGTTTTTTGTATGATTACAAATTTTTTTGTAAATTAAAAACAGATTGCATTTCGATCTAAACCGTTTATATTTTTTGTCTCATTGTTTGTTAGACCAAAGCTCTTCTCAAGGCTTTCTATATGCATAAAATCAAACGTCTACAGAAATACAATAAATTGCAAGCTTTAACCGTACAGAAGTTTTTATACGTTTTGCTTGCAATGGCCAATAGGTGTCAGGTAATCTCGTGATATTTGGGATGCGGAAGTGTTTGTCAGCTGATGTAGGTCATGTGGCGTAGCCCGATAAAAAACGTTATTTAAACAGACTCTGTATGTAGTGTGTCTCAAGCATAATTCGTTTGAATCTCTTCGCGAATTAATCTATTTCGAAGAGTCTTGTTCCAGCATGCAGAACGTCATTAACTCGGTGAAAGGCACTGCTCTGGGAGTGGCCGAGTTTTTAACGCCAGTTTTGAAGGTAAGGCGATGAGTGTTAGCATTATTTGTGGTCTGTATCCAGTAGCTGCAGCATTAAATATTAAATGTGGGGTTTAATAACTGTAAAATTTGAGCTGCATTGACCCGTAAGCAGTAACTACTCAACCAATGCTGTGTTGATGTCAATAGAGATCAGTCCCAGCCATGTATGCATGTCACGACACATGAAACCTGTCAGATGACCCACAATTCAGTAGACGCTACTGCTAACGCAATGCATGTTGCTTTGGATAAAAGCGTCTGCAAAATGCATAAATGTAAATCAAATGTGAATGCATTGCTACAATTTTCCGTTACCCCATGACTGCTATAAATTCACACAACTTCAGTTTGTGGACCGATTTAAATTATCAAAAAAGGAAGGTGTGGTTTGTCAGCTGGCATTTGAGATGGCAAAGCTCACTGACACCCAGACCATCTTCATTGTTGAACCCTGATATTAAAACTAGTTAGAAAATATAACATCTTTTCATGTGTCCCCCTTTTCCAGGAATCTAAATTTAAAGAAACTGGGGTTATAACTCCAGAGGAGGTGAGTGTGGATTTTGATTTTGTTATGGTGTGAAATTCTCAATTTAGTAGGATTTACACACAAAGATTCAAGCACAACCATGTTTTGTGTTCTGTGCAGTTTGTTGCAGCAGGAGATCATCTGGTTCATCACTGCCCCACATGGAAATGGCAAGAACACAAACACATGTGCAAACATCTGTTTTTTTTTTTTTTATTTAGTTATTTATTTTTTACAAATGTCTGCAAAGAGAGGTTTTATCATATTTAGCTTACTTTTTACATCACTGCCCCACATGGAAATGGCAAAAACACAAACACATTTGGAAACATCTTCTTTTTTTCTTTCTTTTTTTATACACAAATGTCTGCAAAGGGAGGTTTTTTCATATTTAGCCTACTTTTGGCTACAAATTTGTCTCCAAAATATGGCTTGGTATGTACACACGCAAAAGAGTATCATACAGGACCAATCAAAAGTTTGCAATATACTGTAATGCACTCTTCCCTTATTACTATAAATATTTTAGACATCTTAAAATAATTGTAAAGGCTTCACAGCTTGGCCATTGGGAGGATGGGGTGCAAGATCACTTGAAATGTTTTAAAATAAGACATTACAAGCATTAAACTAAGCTAAAACACACACATCTGAATGTAAACTGTTATATTTCCTAATTAATTTTGCTCTCTCAATTAGCTTTTAGTTAAGCACCAGAATTCCCATTGTGTTGGAAAACATTGATATATGAGGGGATTTTAAAAGTCTAATTTCTAGCTCTGGAAAAGTCATTTTTTTAGAATACTTTTAAAAATGGCTATTTATTTTATTAAGGTTGAGCTTCACAGTGCTTTTTTGAAGGACTTCATATGAGCTTACTTCTTTATGCACATACTCTCTTGTGGCTTTTTAGAGTAAGAATGTTTTCTTTATTTTAAGGTCGTCTGGAGAAGAAGCAAAGGTGAAGCCCTATCTGCCCAAAGACAAGCAGTTTCTATTTACCCGAAATGGTAAAGGAATTGAGAACCTTAGTCAGTTTCTGAAATGTAGTATAAATCAGCTGTGCTGCGTTGCGTGGAGCTTTGATGATTGTGCTCACAATATGGTTGTTTTGGTGCTCAGTTCCATGTTACAAGCGCTGTAAACAGATGGAGTACTCCGATGAGCTGGAGGTCATTATAGAAGAGGATGATGGAGATGGGGGATGGGTGGATACCTATCACAACTCTGGTATTAAACCCAATCTGAACGAACAGTATCGGGTGGCTCTAAAAAGCATGTTTTTTTTTTTTTTCTGACAGACATTCTGATAGACTCTTTTTTTTTTTTTTTTTTTTTTTTTGTGTTGCTAGGTGTTACAGGGGTGACAGAAGCAGTTCAGGAAATCTCATTGGATAATAAGGTAGGCAGCATTGTGTTGACCACTTCAAGAATGGAATGATGAATTACTTGGTTTAAAGTTGTTAAAGAAACAGTTCTCAGTGCTGTCATAATAAAAGTCCCGCCTCAAACACATAGGCAAAGCAGAAAAACTTATCAGCCGATGCCGATATTTGTAAAATGGAAAATATTGGCAGATATTTCTGAAAAAAAAATACCAAATATCGGCCGATATATCGGTAAACCACTAATTCGAACAGATTAGGGGAAGTTTAGCATTACATCACTTGCTAACCAATAAATCCTCTGCAGTGAATGGGTGCCGTCAGATTGACAGTGTGTTTGAAAGAAACCGTTCCATCTTTGAATCTGGAGCGAAATATGCACAGATCAAGCACTCTTTACAAGAGAAAAAAAAAACAGTTCTAAACAAATAGGCCGGTGGATTTTGATGTGAGAGCACAACAGGGGATGGACTGGTGGATTATTGTGATGTTTTTAATCAGCAGTTTGGACTCCCATTCTGACGGCACCCATTCACTGCAGAGGATCCGTTGGTGGGCAAGTGATGTAATGCTAACTTTCTCCAGATCTGTTGTGCATCTAATCTACATCTTGGATGCCCTGAGGATGAGTAAATGTTTATTTGTTGGTTAACTGTTCTTTTAATCATATTAGGTGTATATAAATGTGAGTGTATATATAGTTTTGTATGCATGTGAAGGACAATATGAATATGAACGTGCAGACGGGTGCAAGTGGAAACGGTGATGATGATGATGATGATGAAGGAGATGCAGCAGACATGGAAGGTAGCTCTGCATGTTTGTTTTAGTTTTCATGACCCATTATCAGTTGGTAATAGTCACCTCTGGTAATTGGATATTCTATATTCATATTGCAGAATATGAAGAAAGTGGACTTTTGGAGACTGATGAAGTAAGAAAATATGCTCAACACAAGTTATTCAACAACATGTTTTGATTTGGAAAAATAAAATTTCAATTTTTTTGTTTAGGCCACTCTTGACACAAGTAAAATGGCAGATTTAAGTAAAACCAAGACAGAAGCTGGAGGAGAAGATGCCATTCTACAGACAAGAACTTATGATCTTTACATCACATATGATAAATATTACCAGACCCCAAGACTATGGCTGTTTGGATATGATGAGGTGATCTTGCTTTAGGATGTAAAATTGTGGCCATATCTTTCCTGAATTACTCCCATTACTTAAAACACATTTTGATTAAACCCTGCATGTTGTGCTAATTTGTTTTTAGGACAGACAGCCTCTAACGGTGGATCAGATGTATGAAGATATCAGCCAGGATCATGTTAAAAAGACCGTCACCATTGAGAATCATCCCCACCTGCCTCCACCTGCTATGTGCTCTGTGCATCCATGCAGGTAAATACAAACTTTACATGCATTTACCTCTCATTTACAGTCAGCGAACTAAAAAGATGCTCTCTTGGTTTCATTTGTCAGACATGCAGAGGTTATGAAAAAGATTATTGAAACCGTAGCGGAAGGAGGAGGAGAGCTTGGGGTCCATATGTATCCTTTCTTTAAAAAAGAAATGGGTTGTAGTACAGTATTCTATGCATCCGCACATATACTATTGTTCAAGTCTGAGGTCGGTAAGATTTTATTATTTTTTTTTTTCAAGTTTAATTTTAAGAAATCTAAATGCTCACACAAGCTGCATTTATTTGATCAAAAATATAGTAAAATCTGTAATTTTGTGAAGTATTATTACAATTTAAAATAACCGCTTTCTATTTTAACATATATTATGCACCTGTGATGCAAAATTTAATTTCCAGCATCATTACTCCAGTATTCAGTGTCACATGATCCTTCAGAAATCATTCTAATATGCTGATTTGGTGTTCAAGAATTTTTTTTATATGCGTTAAACTAATTTTTAATTAAAATTAACAAAATTATCTTAAATGTTTTTGGCTACTGGTGTACCCTGCATCCTGGGAGGCTTTTTAAACTCTAATGAAGAATTCCCCATGTATGCTGGACTCTTTTTGGTCAAAAGGATTTTAAAATCATAGGAAACATAAATTCAGAAAAGTATGGTTCATAGTATGCTTAAACTACAAGCAGCTTGTAGATTTATTCTTGATGTTTATGTTGTTTCATGAGTAACTTAAAAAAAAAAAAACACTCCTTTAACTTTCCTAACTCCAGGTATCTTCTGATTTTCCTGAAATTTGTGCAAGCTGTCATTCCTACAATAGAATATGATTACACAAGGCATTTCACCATGTAACTTACTGTTACGACCACAACTATGACAACAAGTATTGTAACTGCGTTGAGGAAGCAGAGACGATATAAAACTCAAAAGAGACCGTGTCCTGGAAAGATGCTGGGAATGTTCTATGAAATGCCTGGGAAGAGATCTGGGGAATCTGATGGTTAGCCACACACATATAAATCCAGTTTTTCTGACTATTCTTCAGCTTTTTCTCTTAATGCTATCCTGTAAGTAAAAGTTTTATTTTCTATTTACGTTTAAAAGAAAAAAAACCTATGTTTCATATAACAAGACGTTCTCTTGTTTTAATGGCAAATAAAAATGTCTGTCAGATATGTGGGGTGTTATTTGTATGATGAGAATCATTTTGTCTGGTGTTGGACATGTCTACTTACTTTGCCAGCTTGTCTTAAAGGGATAGTTCACCTGCATTGCTGGTCCCCACTGACTTGCGTAGTGTTTTTTTTTTTTTTTTTTTTCCTCCATGGTATGGAAGTCAGTGGGAACCAGCAACGTATTGTTCTTTGAATGTTGGAATCCATGTCTTGAATCCAGACCATTGTTGTGGTAAAATGTATTCACAATCCAAAAGTCAAAAGCTATACAATCGATACATATAAAAGTTATTGTAAGTGTGGATTTTAACTTCTACAGGAGGAAGAGAAGATGAAACCTGGGCTTTGAACCTGCTGAAAAAGCTTATGGTGTGTTTTCTGTCCAAAGATAAATATACCAATTTATCATGAATATATGTATGTGTAGTCTCTTGAAGGAAATTCTATGCATATTACATTTTAATGCTACCTTGAAAACTCATTATGCTCTTGTTTATTTGGCTCTCAGCAAATATTTGTATTCAATACTCTGGGGCTGGAGAAATTTCTATTTCTGTAGCAAAACTGTATAGTTTTGAAAATAACCCTGGAGGGGCAACATTTCAAAAAATAATAATTTTTTTACTTAATTTGAATAAATTTTTCATTTAATCATTGAAAGGAAGTGCTAAACCTTCAGAAAATGTTATTAAGCATAAAGTGTGTGTGTGTGTGTGTGTGTGTGTGTGTGTGTATGTGTATATATATATATATATATATATATATATATATATACACACACACACACACACACACACACACACACACACACACAATACAGACCAAAAGTTTGGACACACCTTCTCTTCTCATTCAAAGAGTTTTCTTTATTTTCCTGACTATGAAAATTGTAGAGTCACACTGAAGGCATCAAGAGCTATTTGAGCAAGAAGGAGAGTGATGGGGTGCTGCGCCAGATGACCTGGCCTCCACAGTCACCGGACCTGAACCCAATCCAGATGGTTTAGGGGTGAGCTGGACCGCAGACAGAAGGCAAAAGGGCCAACAAGTGCTAAGCATCTCTCGGGGAACTCCTTCAAGACTGTTGGAAGACCATTTCAGGTGACTACCTCTTGAAGCTCATCAAGAGAATGCCAAGAGTGTGCAAAGCAGTAATCAAAGCAAAATAACCTAGAATATGACATATTTTCAGTTGTTTCACACTTTTTTTGTTATATATATATATATAATTGCACATGTGTAAATTCATAGTTTTCATGCCTTCAGTGTGACTCTACAATTTTCATAGTCATGAAAATAAAGAAAACTCTTTGAATGAGAAGGTGTGTCCAAACTTTTGGTCTGTACTGTATATATACTGTATATTTACTATTACAATTCTACTATTTAATGCATTTTCTAGCAATCAACATTGAATTAACCTAAATAAAAGTATAAATCATAACTATGTAATTGGTACCTTTTCATGATATGTAAAATTTATGTTAAATAATTGTTTATCTAACATCAAATAGTTCTCACTACAAAAGCACGATATCTAATGATTTAAAAAGTGTCATAAAATTACCCAAGTGGGCTCTGGTCTTAGAAAGTGCCTTGTTGGATTCATGTGTGAAAGAGAAAATATTATTTTCTGTTTGATTGTAGGTCGTTTGCAGGTTAGATGTTGAGATGGCCATAACATATGGGTCATTTAGTTCTGGATATTCTCATCAAGTCATTGATATTACCTAAGATCACTGTAATGTTCTATATATGATCTATTTATGATCAGTTGGCCATAAGCATTTTGGAATGATTAACCAGTCATAATGGCATTGTGGCTTTTCTTTAGGTGAAGCATCCTGAAAGGACTGTGGAGGAACAAGTGGAAAAATAAATCAATAATAAATTCCTAAGCCTATCCTATATCTAGTGCAAAACAATACATGAGTAAATAAAAACGAATTGCACAATATTTGGGGACACTATATTTTATTGGATAAGAACTGAAGTGATTTGTTTTGATTGCTTCCATTATCCTCATCTGTAAGTCACTTCGAATAAAAGCATCTGCTAAATAATTAAATGTAAATGTAAGTGAGCTGATGATGACATTTCTTATATATATATATATATATATATATATATATATATATATATGCATGCATTTTGTGTGTGTGTGTGCATAACAATTAATAATTATTCACTTAAAGAATATATATATATATTTTTTAATATTCCTTATCAGCAGGGGTCTTTTTACTCCATTAATTTCTGAAAAATGATGCCACGTAAAATATTCATTTTAAGATATAGGGGTAAAAAAGACCCCTTATTAATTCTTGTTTTTATATTGAAAAGAGCTGTGCACAGATTCTTCAGATCACCCTGTTGCTGCCCCCCAGGCTGTGCAAACTGTATATAAAAAATAATTAAAAAGTTGTGAAAGAGCAAGATGTTGTTCAGTTTCTGTAGAAACTGGTCATGAGACAAGAGCTTCAATCACCTCTGAAAAAACAACAACCAGGAATCAGAAAACCAACCACAGCGCGAGTGCAAACATGTAGATGGAGCCCTGTAAACACACAAATTAAAGTTCTTGTTCAGATGTAATCACTGAGTTTTAAACCTATGACTCCTATACTTCACAGAAAGAAACTTCACCTTAAAGAGAAACTTATGACTCATTCTTCCACAGAAAGAATAAGAGAGATGATTATACAAATATGTGGTGTTAAGAGCAGTTTTTGATATCTTATACATAAGAGCACATAACATTTAAAAGCATGTCAATGGTTTGCTTATGAATGTCTCAATAAAGACGTTGGATAATGAGTATTTTGTTTTTTAATTCTACAGTACTCTTAATACCCGAGGCACCTAGTACCCGGAACTCTTCCTCACGGAACGTTTTAATCCTCGTTTGTTTTTCCGGTGAGGGTGCGTCAGTCGAAACGGCCCCTTGTTTGGTGAGCTGATACAAAAAGTGTTTTGGGACCGCTAAAAACTGCTTTATCTCATTTCTAAAAATTTTAAATAATATATTTTATCTTAAAAAAAACATAATCTGTTTATAAGAAGCATGCTTACATTAATATAAGAATGAATGGCGGCGAGAAACCACACATGCATTAACCAATGGTTGCTGTCCTGTTTTTATCCAGTCTATGGTTGCTGAGTGTAATGTTATTGTTGTTCATATGAAGTAGATTGTGTAAAGTGTGCTGTGGGGAAATGGAAGCAGACCTGTTTACTCTCCCATGGGTGCCAGTGAATATCGGTGGTTCTGATCTTCTGGCTAAAGCCTGGTTCGGTGACACAAAGTACCGGCTTCTGCTGAGTGACCTGAACACTGTGTGGGAAGAAGACATGAGTGCAGATGACATCCAGAGTCGAGCACAGGTCTAGTTGAATTGATTTTACATTGGAGCTGCATTAGCTCTTATATCTTTCTTTAGCATTAAATAAATTGCTGTGAAGTGGCAAACCATATGGCAAATTTAAGTCACTCTGAATTATATAATTATGCCAAAACCTATGAGAATTAAATGTATTTTTATTTTAATCTCGTTTCTCTGTCTCTGTGTGCAAGGATCTGAATAAGCGTCTGAGGGCTCCTACACAGGCTTTTTTCTCTCATCTTTGTTCTGTGGCAAAGCCTTGTTTCTCCAGTCGAAATGATGGTCAGATCTCTGCAGCACACGTTGTTCTTGAACAGTGTGGTGACAATCTGACGGTCAAACTCAAGAGTGAGCTGGCTGGGTTGCCGTTCTACTGGGAGTTTCGCTGCACCGCAGCACCTGTTGGCGTGGTATGAACTTGATCTCATAAAATGATATCTGCAACTGTGATGTCACGTGGTTTTAAAAAGAGTTTAACCTATGCTTTTAACCCTGTAAAGCCCAACACGTGAAATAATAGTCAGTAATTGTTTCAAAATGGAACATCAATCTTTAGACAGTATCTGTTGACGGATGAATGGATGTAATGTTTGTTGATGTGTTTTTGTTGACTCATATTTTAAACATCAGACTTTTATGGCTCATATAATATGATATAGTAGAATATGGAGCTACTTGAGGAAGGAAAAACATCTCTCATTTATTCAGAGTCCCTGATATTGATATGGCCAAAAATATAAAAATCTGGTACCTTGTAATGTAAAACAATGAGATTTTTTATTTATTTTTTTTTTGTATTTTTTAATCAGTATAATAGACTACGTACATAAAATGCATCTAAATATCAGTTGTCACTCTTTATCACTCTTTACTAATGTTTTAGTAAGATGATATTTAAAAGCTTAGTTTTATCAAAGTTGTGTAGTTATTATTGCAAGGTCAAAACATATAGTGCAGTGCAGTACAATGATATCAGATATAATAAACATTCCTCAAAAGCATGATGGGTTACTCGAATTTTAATCAGATAAAAAATAACTAAACAAATGTGTTGATTATCATAATTTGCTTCAGTCCAGTAAGTGTAATTTATCTACTAATATGAAAGTTATTCTTCATCTAATTTAAATTAATATAAATATTTCTCATCAAAATGACAACTTCAAGTTTTCAACTTCAAAATTTTTGAAGAATAATAAAAAGGGCTTTTAATTTTTTTTTAAAAAGGTACAAACTAACAACCAAAGTGCAGAAGGCATGGATTCGATTGTGTACAATTTGGATCATGTTGATGATCTCCAGGCCTTATAAATTCATGTGTCAAATATACAATATGTTTCTGCCTGTAAATCAGGTGTGCAGGCAGCTGGTGCGCCCCCTGCTGGCGGTGACTAGAGTCCTGCAGCTGCAAGGGGAGGATCTAGCAGCACTTTTGGCTCGGAAGGATGCAGAGATACAGGACTATCAGGAGAACGGAGCTGTGCTAACTAGAGGTAACAATAGCATGTGCAGTTTTGCTTGCATACTTTCTTGTGTCTGTCTTTAGCTCAATCTCATCTAAAACTCTGCCAACACAGCCAGACTACAGACGGAGCCGTTTGAGGTGCACAAATACAAGGAGAACTTCTTCACAAAGGTGCGATACATTTTTATATTCAGTCTCCTGCTAAATTTACCCAGTGTTAACAGGCTCCGTCAGGACTAGCATGCATGTGAGACCATGATTCAGTCAGATGTATGTTCAGAGGCCAGGCCCCTGTGCTGCTTCTGCTGTTACGGGAGAGAGAACTGCGAAAGCTAGACAGGAAGAGAGACTGGATCGCTGTTTGACTCTAGGTCACCACACACATGCATACACACACAGTGTATAATTAGGCTGTGGTTTGTTTGCAGTGACAGCTCAGTTGTAGCGTTGCTTCACACTCAACTGTCTGTTGACTGGATAATGTTTTAGGGAGTGTGTGTTTGAGTATTTCCTGCTTTTTTAGTAATGAGTGGGATGATAAAACTATTGTTTAATTATACCATGATAGATTTTTAAGTTTGCAATTGTTTTGAAGGATTTGACATTTTTCTAATTAAATTATTATTATTATTTTTCAATTACAAAATATGTTATCAGTTTAACATTTGGAGTCAAATGTTGAATTTTACATAAAGTTTAGCAAAAATCTAGAATTTCAAATGACTTAAATGGATCTGTGCTTTAATGGAAGCAATGAATTCTGACCTTTTGAACAAAGCAGGGTAATTATAGTTAACTAAAGCTCAAACCATAAAAACATTTCCGCAACGCAAAATAAAATGTCAACAGAAATGAAACAAAATATTTTAAAATAATTTAACTTCATGTACTAAAATGGCTTAAACTGAGGTAAAATGAATAAATATGTAAAAAAAAAAAATATGTACTCTAAGTAATAAAAATTTCAATATAGCTGCAAGCAGTGATTATCGGGGTTCAAGTGCTTTAAGGCCTTTTTAAGCTTTAGGGTCTATGCCAACCGGAAATGTATGACTGATACTAAAAGACATCCACAGTGGAGAATACTCTCACAGACACACAAACAGAAATGAAATGGTTAAACTATTATATCAGTATTCATTAAACATGCGTGCACAGACACGCACACTGATTTTGCTGCAGATATACATATTTGAAGTAAATGATAGGTAACAAAATGCTGACAGCGAGTATTCTCTTTTTAACAATTTATAAAAAAATATTTAGGTTTCACTGTAATCATAATCAGGCATAATTGTATAGCTATTATGCCAGATTATGATTACAGTGAATCCTGGAAATGTATATAAAATTAATCATAATTTGGCATAATTGTAAAAAGTTTGATATGTCTGTATTAATGAAGTGGTAAACCTTGACTAAATCTGATTTTTAATGTAACAATATTGATTTTTATATTGTCTAAATGTGGATCCAAAAGTAAAACCCCTAAAAACACACACACACATTTCTAAAACTTTAAAATTAAAATTAAAAGTATCTCAATATAGTACTAAAATTGCATTGATACAAATATGTATTAGTGATCAAAGTTACTAATGTACTTAAAGTTGTGCTCATAAGTTTACAGAAGAATATGAAGAAGAATATGCAAAATGTAAGTAATAAAAAAATAAATAAATAAGAGGGATCATGAAAATGTTATCTTATTTTACTTATTTAGTACTGTCTAAAATAAGCTTTTTCACATAACGGATGATTATATATACTCCACAAGACAAAATAATAACTGAATTTATATAAATGACCCCCTTGAATATTTAACAGTGTGTCTTTTCCTGGATGATCCATGACTGTTTTTATGTTTTGTGATGGTTGTGACTCTTAATATAGTTGTTCATGACAACCCTGTCTCTTAATGCATCGTGTTGCCTTCTTGAGCATCATCAAATGTTTTCTCCTTTTGTAATTGTTATGTACGAGGCCCTCAGTGGTCCTCAAAAGATGGATCTCAAAAACATAGTCACTGCTGGAAAGCGGTCAAATATGCAGAAGATGCAGGAAAACCAAAGAATGTGCAGGAGTTTTTCTGAAGAACAGCTAGCAGTTTAACTGTTCAGGACAAACAAGGGACTCATGAACAACCATCACAAAACATAAAAACATATATATACACATATATATACATTGAAATAGCTTTTTCAAGACTGTACCATACCATGCAATTTTAATGATCCCTCTTTTCTGCATATTCTTAAAGGGGTATGCAAACTTAGTGTAGAAATAATTAAGAATCTTAAATATTTCTTGTACATTTTGTCGTGTAGTTTACAAGATTTAACATTTCTAAACTTTACTGATAAATTTACATTTTATTTTCATGTTGTTTAGATTTTTGATCCCAAATTTTCAGTGTGAACAGTGTTGGACTTAACAAATGGAAAACAATTCACTGTCTTTGAATATGGCTCATTCTAGTCTACCTATTTGATATTTTTGAATTTGCACTTTTGAGTCAAGTGTCTGAAGCAATTTGAAGCTGTTTTAGCATTAACGCCAGACGTATGATTCAGTTTCTTAGAATAATCTGATCTTTTCATTTTCAAACATCAGGTGATTTTAGTTGTAAAGTATTTAATTAATTACCTGATGGTCACCATATTTTAAGTTATTTTTAAAGCCTTTTTTTCACAGAATATTGAACAAAACCGTAGCTTTATCATGACATACTCTCATACTCATACCAGGGTTTTGGTTGTACCACCATCCCTAAGCAAGAATGCCAGTCAGTCACGCTTCTGACCGCTCTGCCTTACGGTCATTACACTAACCACAGTGGGAGGAGACAAACCCACATTCATAATTTAGACCAGAACTGTGTGTTCATGGGCCACTTTTTGTTCTGTTGATGAGTAATGTTCTTGTGGCTGTGAGATATTTATTGGATTCAGGCATGAGCTTTAATTTCAGTGCTGGCAGCCGTGTTTTCTGCGTGAGGTGAGTCCTTTGATAGGCCTGGGTTTGATCTCTGTCCGTGTGTATGTGTGAATCCAGCAGTATTTCTCACTGGCCTGGTGAATGTGCAGCCAGATATGTGTGGCTTGACTTGGTGGTATGAGAAAAGGATATGAGTCTACTCACCCACTCGCCCACCGTACCAATCACTGATATACTAGTCGCCCCTTAAACTGAAGGAATTCCATCCCACAGTGACACCAGTTTTAGATGTGTTACTCCATGGTATTCACAGCTGATTGATGTCTGATGATCAGATAATGTCATTAATGATAATATCTGATCATCAGACATCAATCAGCTGTGAATGCCATGGACTAATACATAACTAATATATAGAGTTAGAGGGAGATAAAATATTCCAAGGAGAATAATGGAACAGCAATTTTAAAAAGTGATTTTTCACTGTTATTTACAACAGGATCCGATTTTCATAGGTTTAAATAAAAGGCTTTTTACAAGACTGAGTAACATGCATGGGTTTTTTCAATTTGATATTCAAGGTCATTCTACACACATTCTGTGTCTACGCATATTTTTATATTTGTTTTATTATTATTTTCTATAGCAGAAAGGGAGAAACTTTTTAAAGGGGTCATATGACATTGCTAAAAAAAACATTATTTGGTATAATGAAATGTGTTTATGCAGTTTAAGGTAAAAAAAAATTTTTAACTTTATTTTCCAGCATGTACTTTATTGTTCCTCTGTGCCCTGCCTTTCTGAAATGCATTGATTTTTACAAAGCTCATCGTTCTGGAAAGTGAGTTGTGCTCTGATTGGCCAACTTTCCAGTGCATTGTGATTGGCTGAATGCCTCGAGCATGTGACGGAAATGTTACGCCCCTTAACATACTGTGATGCCGTGACAAAACCATTAAAACATTTTATAAACGAAGCATTTGTTGCATCCAGTGGGGACATAATTACTGCTTCTAATGACTTATACTGTCTTTTTACACATTGTTTTGTGTATCGCACTGCGCAACAATTAAATTATGTCTGCAATTGTGATCGGAAAAATGACAAACAGCAAGCGCTACACTACACTGTTCAAAACTCGCTCCAAAGAGAAAGGAAAAACTGAAATCGCATCATATGACCCCTTTAAAAAGGACAACATTTGCTACCTCCTAGGCCATGATTTGGAAAGGCCTCCAGATTTTTTTTCAATACTTGTTGTGCCTATTGAAATGTGAGCTTGCACATTATTTGATTTATTTGGACATATCGAAGTCATTTGACTGCCACTGTCTCGCAATACAATGGGAAATTCCACTCCACACTGAAGAATCATTTAAGACTCAAGTCAGAATTAAAATGAAGGTGTGTTTGGAAAAATGTCTCAGTGAACTGTCAAACAAACATAGCAAGTCTCTGGAAAAATGGAGTCCGTTCTTGAGATTGCTGATTGGTAGAAGCCGTGATGAGAGTTTGTTTGATGGATAGATGGATAGGACTGTTTGAAGTGATGTCTGTTGGCCCCATGTTCTGTGAGTTTGTAAAGTTGAGGTTGAAAGATTGAAAATGTCTACCTCAGACTGGTGGGACATGCTTAGGTTTTTTTTGAGGGGAGAGAGGGTGAACGTTTACTTTGTGTTTTGAGTGGGTGTGTGTACTTTGCTTGATTAACACAAAGACTTGTTTTAGGGTCCGTATTAGTGGGCATGTTGTCCTCTTTGCAGATCTTTTGGGGTTGAATGTATTTATGTGTGAAAGTGTTTCTGTGACGCAAACTGTTGGTTTTTTAGAGTTGAGGCCTTAGAGAAAATTTGACCGGGTGAGTTGAGAAACCAGTTTGGGTTTGGCGCTGATGGAGTGACCCTTCCCATTGCCACACTGAAAGACCATTACAAACACCCCAAACCATCCTCTATCCGAGACATATATTTAGTTAAGTTAAAGTATGGGCAAATCTAGACATACACACTACTGTTCAAGAGTTTGGGGTCTCTTATTCTTACCAAGGCTGCATTTATTTGATCAAAACGACAGAAGAAACTTTAATATTGTGAAATATTAATACAGTTATTAAATATTAATACATATTTTAAAATCTAATTTATTTCATTGATGCAAACTGTATTTTGAGCATCATTACTTCTTACATTACGGTCTTCAGTGTCACATGATCCTTCAGAAATCATTCTAATGCGATAATTTGGTACTGTAGAAACATTTCAGTAAATTTCACAAATAACTGCAAAGAAATGGCAATTAAACACGAAATTTTAAAGCAGAAGAACTGAAATGTGACCATGGACCACAAAACCATTCTTAAATCGCTGGGGTAAATTTGTAGCAATAGCCAAAAATAAATTGTTTGTGTCAAAATGATTGATTTTTCTTTTATGCCAAAAATCATTACGATATTGAGGTAAAGATCATGTTCCATGAAGCTATATTGTAAATTTCCTACTGTAAATATATCAAAACAATTTTTGATTAGTAATATCCATTGCTAAGAACTTCATTTGGACAACATCAAAGGTGATTTTCTCAATATTTAGATTTTTTTTGCACCCTCAAAGAGTCTAGATTTTCAAATAGTTGCATCTCTATTAAGCAAAAATAATTCAGCTTTGTAAAGTCAAATTCATGGGGTAAAGTAGGGGCAAACGTGTCCCCATGAGTGTGTGTTTTATTGTTAGACACCAAGAACTCTCAGGTGTTCATGCCTTAATTCCAGCTAAAGCTCAAGACGTAACTGAAGCTCTTGGCTTCTGGCCTTTATAATCACCTCAATCTGATAACCATGAAACCCATTCAACACTGCTTCTCGAGGTCAGATGTCTCTCTTTCTGTTATTGCTTCTCTCTCTCTTTCCCTCCGTAGCTCTGGTCCAGTTTTCCACCGGGTGAGCTCTGATCTGTAATTAGTTAGCTGTAGCTGGGCTGTGGTTTACTCTGCCTACTTTGAAGCCCTGAAAAGAGCTGCCCTGCCAGCCAGAACAAGAGTAACATCCCGTCAAACACCAGTCCCTCTCGTAAATGTCATAGATGGAATGAAAACATCTTAGAAAATATACAAATAGAAAGCAAAAAGAGATAACCGCCACATTTGAATACTTTTTAAAGGAAGCTGCTGATATCATTTAACAAAGTGTTGTGATGTGGTATTTGGCGTGTTGCTATGCAGTTGCTAGGGTGTTCTGTGAAATATGGTTCAGTCCCTCCTTCATTGTACATCTATGGGAGGTTTTACCCGTTTTATAACTGCACAAATTGTCCAGTCAAGTAGAAAAGTAAACACAGCTCTCCTTACCAGGCCACATAATTTGTTCTAAGGTTTGTTTAAATCCCTAACCCTAAGTATGATAATAAAGTGATGTTTGTCTTAGTACGCACCACTAATAAAGACATCTAGGGAGTGTGAGACAGAGGGTGAACTGAGAGGAAGAGGTAATAGATATTTTTAGGAGGGGGTTTGCCTGAATGAGAGTGAGGATAGATTTATAGAGGACTGTAAAATGAAGCTCTTCTCTGGGTTTAATGCATGACGCCTTTTTAAGACTTCACCTGCCTTTATTTGTTTCCCTATAGATTGTGTGTGTGAGACTGTTGCAGTGTGTGTGTACTTAAAATCAGGTAATAAGGAAAATATGCACAGTTTATTCATATTTAATGTTAGTGATTCTGCCAATGTTTTTTTTTTTTTTAATTTCCTTACAATGTATGTTTCTTTTGGTGAATTATTAAATGTAGTTTCTTGTAAAATTTAGATTTAAAAATTCTAAAATATATTAAAATACAAAATAGTTACTGAGTACTAAAATATAATAATATTTCACAATATTAATACTTGTAACTAATTTTCACAAAGAATCAGGCTGCTTTGATGTCAAATTCATTAATTGGCACTGATCTGTCTTTGGGCTATAGTTTTGTAGGGTGTACCAACCAAATTGAAACACTTTTATCAAATAAAATCGGGACTTGTTTAGTTAGATTTTACCAGAAAATATATTTGTATCATATGTTCATTAATTTTTTTTTTTATATAATAATAAATAAAATAATTAACTGCTGTAGTTTTGGGTTCATTTGGCTTGTATTTTGTGTTTATGTTACTCGTGCATTTTTATTTTATTTTTTTGCATGAAGATAACGTTATATGCTGACATGGCAATAAAAATAATGAACCACTACACATATGAGATTGTAATAGATAACTGCCACATTTTTTTAATGTATAAACCTAGAGAATGAATTAGTAAGTAACGGTACGTTTCAAAGGTAATGAACTAGTCACAGTTTTGTGAGGCGGTAGTATGTCTCAATATCGTACACACTCAAAAGTACATGCTTGCCCTGTGCTGAACACAGAACAAGAATCGGGACACTCTCTGGAATCTTCCATTAGAGTCCATTGGTTCATAGGTTCTCCACAAACCAGCTATGAATAGATGTTTACCAGCTATGAATAGATGCATCAACATGATGCACTAACACATGAACCGCTTTTCCTGACACTTCCCTCTTTGACGCACACTGATGATGATGATGGATGATACCTGGAGATCATCTGACCTGGTAATCAATTTCCGTTTTAAATCCCACAAGTTTAAGAAGAATAATTAACTGCTCAACTGATATGACAAGAAGATGAAAAAAAATGAAAGGATGGGGAGCGGAGAAATGATTTGAGGGGAGACAGGAAGTGCACACTCATGAACTGTGGCTTCTCTCCTCACATTGCCCTCTCTGTCCCCAAAGAGGAACTCAAAGCTTTCATTTATTTTTATGAGATTTCAACAAACTAATAATAAAAATAAGTCAATGTAAACCCCAAATGTCTACAGGTATATTTAGGGGCCCTTCATTCATCCAGTGGTCACCAATCTCGCCAGGTCAATATTTGGCAAGCTAATTTTGAGAATTTGTCCTCTCTGTTGTGAAAGAGAATGTGTTTTGGGAAATGTGTGAATGCAGTCATCTTTACCATCACCCTGTTGTCACCCAGCGTTTACCAAGACTTTGTTGTCACAGTTTTTCATTACAATTAAGAACATTTCACTGCCAAAATTCTAAATTGACATAATGCATACTTTTAAGGTCTTGTTTTTTAAAAAGTCTTAATTTTCTTAAAGCAAAATTTAATCTGAATTCTATGTACTTTAATTTAAATATTTATTATTATTATTATTTTTATAACAGCAGTGGACTTTATACTGGCACCGATCAATGTGACTACAGCAGCATGCAATGTAAATGTTTCTGGTTACCAGTGCCGATGTAGAAACACCCTTATCTCAGGCATAACTATGATTCATTTATTCTGCAGCTAATGGAGATAAAGTGATTGGTGTTTGACAGGTCATGTGATCTTAACATGGTCGCCACCCTTATGTAGAGTTAAACAGCTTCTGTCAGGGAACTGATATGACTGGAATCTTCATCTCTTGTTGCATCTTACGTCTTTATGTATATCTTAATGATTACTTTTAATTTATAATAAATTAATATATATATATATATATATATATATATATATATATATATATATATATATATATATATATATATATATATATATATATTATTATTATTAGGGGTGTAACGGTATTCGTACCGGACCGTTTCGGTACGGTACGGTGCACGTGTGTACCGAATGCAATATTTTGTGTGCGGAACATAGGTACATTTTTGTGTTTCCCAACGAACATATTAAGTGGCGGAAGTCTCCGCGTTCAGCGCAAATCCCTCCCTGCAGCTGATTCTAAGGCCGGTGACACACTGCATGGCGCGAGTGTGGCGTTTCTGCTGCGTGTCAGTTGCGTGACGGCTGCTTCGCGTTTTCTGTGTAATTTACACACAAGAACCGTGCCTGACACTGCTATTACTGTAGGTGACATAGCGGGAGACCGCCGACAGACCAGGATCTTGTCTTGACGACAACAATATCTGTACTTCATGTTGAGCATAAATATAAAGCATACTGATAAAGGACACCGTCAACAGTATTGACAGCAAAATAGACTATGTTTGATAGATGCAATATGCCAGTGACACCGGCCTAAGGTTTTCAAAAGGCATCATGCGAGTGTGAACATCACTACAACTAGGAAAGAAACGATTGTAATTCAAACGCAGCTCCCGTCGGCATTTAAACAGACCTTTGCTCTTAATTCCCATCGGTCCAACGCAATAACTAAATCTGAGCAGGTCTAAAAACTGAAAATGTTGATGCTGCACATTACACTTTGGAAAAGTTAAATATATTTTTTAAATATGAGCAGGCCTACAAGTTGGGATTGGTAATGCTGCACTGTAATCATAGTTATTTATTTATATTTTTCATTACATTGTATTGGTGTATATATATATATATATATATATATATATATATATATATATATATATATATATATATATATATATATATACATATGCATTTATATATGTGTATAATAACAGTTTTTTGGCACGCATGATAAAAATAACTTTTAGAAACGATTGAGCAGAACAACAGCATATTAGAATGATTTCTGATGGATCATGTGACACTGAAAACTAGAGTAATGACTGCTGAAAATTCATGTTTGCCATCACATACTGTACATGCCCAAAAATCTAATATCACAAAAGTAATTTTTTCCATTTAAAACATTTTCCATCTGAAGAAATTAATAGTACTCAGAAAACTAATAGTCCTAGACAGTTCCTCTGTGGAACTAATAAGTAATTAAATGTCCCCACTTTCTTTATGGTGTGGTCATTTTCTCTTTTCTGTCTACTAGATTGTTCCACAGATGGGTGTGACGCTGGACAGTTTGGGCTTTGACTCAGAGTTGCAGGCGCTGTACGTGGCCGTGAGCTCAGGGAAAACGGGTCCGAAACGTAAACGCTCTCCTGACAGCAGCCCTGTGGCAGAACACGACCTCGTCTCTGAACAATACAAACACGGCTCTGATGTCCTCACAGGTTACTGCTTCAATCATTACATACCTGTATGTCTGTGTTTCTTCTGTAGAACACAAAAGGAATGATTTGCAGAATGTCCTGGTTGCTCTTTTCCACAGAATGACCGAGTGAACTGGTGTTGTTTCACATTCACATAAAATTTCACATTAGGCGTAAAAAGGCACAACAAGCTTTCTGTCAATTTCACAGTTTGGAATAACATGAGCGTGAATAAATAATGACTGTTCTTCTGTGCAGATGTGGGTTCTTCACTGGCTTCTCAAGAAAAGAATGATGTCAAAGGATCATCAGGAAGACCTCAGGTGGCACACAGCAAACAGGTTCGCTCTTTAGATTTCTTTTCATTTAACAAAATAAATATTTGATTCATTTTTGTCAGAAAACGATCATGCCATGAACCCATTGGTTTAGCTAATCTTTTCAACTGCTCTTTTCTAATCTTCAGTCTACAATAAACCCACCATTGCTGAGCCTTGCTAGAGTTTGACCTGTGTTTGACAACCTCCAAAAACTGAAAATGACTTTAAACAACAGGCTACAAAATGTTGCTCGCCTTCATATAATTAAAGTAACATTCTGGGTTGAATATAAACTAAGCTAGCATGTGCAAATATTTGCCTACTATGGAAGTATATGGGGCTACAAATCGACTTGCAGATACAGATTGAGCTAAGAGTCAAAATCATTTAATGTGGCAATTAACAGAAATGCTAAAGATTAAAGTTTCAATTATCAATGGTTTAGGACCCAGATTATTCCTTTAAGGGAACTAAAACCACTTCTGAATGTTTCTTTCAGACTGTCCTGTTACCATCAACTACTGCTGCAGGTTCTGAGGAGCGTTCCACCTCACGGCCAAAGAAGAAGAAAGTAGTGGGGCTTTTTCGGTGACAATTGATGCCTCTGAATCAGAATAGTGCACATATGAACCCTTTAATTTTCTGAACGCTTAAAAAATATTTGTATTTTTTTTAGGTTGGATTTTAAGTGATTGTGGACATTTTATTATTGGTTTTTAGTCTGTATGCCCATCTTAAAGTTTCGTCTTTTAAAAGAAATTAATAAAATATTGCATTCCTTTTAATGCAAGTTCTCTGCACCACAACCGGCAGCTTGTGAAAAAAGTACAGAAGCACAGAGAATGATGGATAATGATGGATAATAATTCATAAGATGTGTTTTGTAAGTTGCAAATTCAAATCTACTTTTACATATTTTTTGTCATAGTCTGTTGGGGGCATAACACTGTGTTTTACAGGATACTGACTGCTGCAAATAGAAGGCCAGATGAAAGTCTGACAAGAAAGTTTGTAAGGTTTGTGGCATTAGATATCCAGAGTTTAGTTTGAGGCCATTACTAGCAAGTAAATGTGATATGCTTAAGCACAAATGTCGGTTCCGCTTCATTTTCCTGGTCATGTTCGGTAAAATCATCGGACTTTTGAATGGACGGAAATTCTGACCACAAACCCAACATCCATATTCCACTAATTTCTTTGGTTTTGGCTTAGGCTTTGTTAGAATTAGCTACCACTTTGTCTCATGTCGTTCTGTTATCCTAAAATTATTGATTTATCCATCACTAAGCATGACATTCAAGCTTTAGCTTTACCTATTAGCCATATGCCTGCGTTTTATCTAATTCAGGCTAGAATAAACCGGAAAGTGGAGGAGACGGCATGCCAATAGTCAACAGTCTGACTCTGTGAAACTACTCTAAAACCTGCTGAATTAAATATGAAGTGCATGATGCTTTAAATCTAGTTGTAGACTGGTCGAAGGCTCTGGTTAATCCCTTCTCTCTCTAGTATTTCTGCTGTCCACAGATTATTTTCTGATGCCTGGCCAAAACACTCTCTAATTAAAATGTATTCAGCAATACAGTAACATCTTCAAGCTGTCAAGAGTGCGGTCACAGCGGACCAGAAAAAATGTCTGCGCCACTGAAGGAGACACAGAACTGTCATAATTTTCCTACCAGTATAATTTGGTAATAGTTCTGGCATTTAACTGGTGATTCATCTTCAGTGGAGAAGCCATTAGTGTTATTTTAAAGACATTAGAGTTCCTGGGAGGGACGCCACTTCATGTCTTGTCTCCAGTGTCTGTCAGTGAAACTAAACCTGACCTCCAATTTAATTTTGTTTTATTTTACAGTATTAAACAGTTGAACACTATTGCTGAAGCCAGTGATTGGAAAAAAATGCTTTCAGAAATAGTGGGACATATGAATATCATATTTGATCATCTTTTAAATAACATGAAGCAAATAAGCAGTTAACAGTCAGCTGATAATTGGCACAATGATCTTTGACATCCAGAAAAGTGGGACTGAAAATTGTTCTGATGGATTTTGATCATCAATCATCACAGTTTTATGAGCTAACATAAAATAAAATAAAACCTGTCATCCAATACTAGAGCCTGGCTATTTCTTGACAGCCATATTGCAGTGATTGGTTTAAAGTGACTTCTTGCATACACCAAGCTGGTCATTTATGGTGTGCAACTGGTCAAAGCTGATTTAGATGATGGATCAGCTAGACTACAAGCTTCTGGCGCCACAGATGACCTGCTGGACCTTCCTCAAGACCACTTTGCACCAGTAATAAACCATCTGCCCAGTTCCAAACACCTTCATCACTTCAATATATATATATATATATATATATATATATATATATATATATATATATATATATATATATATATATATAATATAAAGTGTCCCATCACAAATATATAAAAAGAAAAATAATTAAAAAAAAAAGTGGGGGATTAAAATTTGGAGATAAACTGAATAACTAATATAATAATTGCATTATTGTGGATTAATAATTGGCATTGATAAAAATATATATATATATATATATATATATATATATATATATATATATATATATATATATATATTAAAAAAAGTTATATTTTAGTAATAAAAACTTAGAATTATAGCAAACGTCTTCAAATGATTGTGTGTGTGTGTGTGTGTGTTTACTGTACGTGTGCTGACATACCGTGGACAGGCAGCGGATCATTACTGCTGAGGTTCAAATGAATGGACACATCAGGGTCCGAGAGTCCAGACCTGTAATGCGCCTCTGTAATGCGCGGCCGGGTGCGGTACAGGGGGAGAGCGGCTGATAAAGCGCGTCTGCCCGGAGGGGTGGAGAGGAGGGCAGAGACAGGCAGAGGGCAGGACTGGCAGGGTGCGGCTGCTTCAGTAGCATCTGAGCTCGGGTCACTTCCATTTCCATCTCAACTGAGAGCCGCGCGCCACAGCGCAGTAGTCAAACAGCCGAGCCGGGAGCCAGAAACCGCTGCGGGGACGCGCACTCTGACCGCGGCTCTGCGCAACCAGGACCCGCCTGCAGGCGACTCTAAACACGCGTGCCAAGATAAACGGAACTTCTCTATTTATTCCCCCTGTCTCCGCTTGGACTGAGAGAAAGACAGTTTTACAGACCCGAGAGGTGAACCGACGAACTGGCACCAACTTCACCGCTTGAGGAACCCTACGTTTGCCGGGGTATCTTTCCGTGCGTAAAAGGATGGTGAGCGCCAGGTGTCCTACTAGACTGATCCTCCTCCCCCTCCGGTGATCCTGCGCGGGGACTGAAGCTGAGATTGGGGGGAGGAGGGTCGCTTTACCATCATCTTCAGCATCTTTGACACTCCATCTTTTGGAGTGCCCGCTGGCACCGGTTGGCATGAGACTCTCCACAGCGGCGGCGCTCCTCACCGGCTTCATCTTGGCTTTCTCACCGGCGTACGACAGCTGTGGACCGGGCAGAGGTCACGGCAAGAGACGGACTCCAAGAAAACTCACGCCTCTCGCCTATAAGCAGTTCAGTCCAAACGTTGCCGAAAAAACGCTGGGAGCCAGTGGGAGATATGAGGGGAAGATAACCCGCAACTCCGAGCGCTTTAAAGAGCTCACGCCCAACTACAACCCAGACATCATCTTCAAGGATGAGGAGAACACAGGTGCGGACCGCATGATGACGCAGGTGAGGCAGACACGCGGAAATGTTTCCTCGAGCAGTTCGTTCGGCTAATGGTTAATTTATTACTTATTAGTAGAAGTTTCTATCCAAAATGACTTCTAGCTACCTGCAATACACTCACAAAGGTTATAACAGCAGTATACTCAAATGTACAAAACTTAATAGTTGTGTACCTTTCTGAAAGTGTAATATGTGATTAGTTCATCCAAAAATGACAATTCTTTACCCACCCTATGTTGTTTCTGACCTGTGTGGCTTTCCTTTTTCTGTTGAACATAAAACAATATATTTTGAAAAGTGCCTTTGTTTTTCTCTCTATTCAAATGAAGTCACTAGTAACTAAAACTTGCATGCAGTGGATTACTATTACTACTCCTACTATATAATTTTATAGCAAAATTGTCTTTTTCAAGATCAAGTGCATTAGTTCAGGGTACTGTCACTTAGGCTAAAAATTGTAGTGGACACCAGTGAAAATAGGCATCCTTGAAATAATTCAGAAAATATGGTTAAGAAGGTCTGTAAATTATTAGCTAAAAATGAATCCAAACTAACATCACTCATAACATTTGGTTCAGCATGTGGATAATGGTTTTTATCAGTGACAGAATGAAGATGAGTGACGTTTGAACCTACAGTTACCAATCCATATCTTCAACACAGACAGTCATTAGTTTAATATTTCTAATGCTTCTTTATTTACCATGCGGTGTCCTTTGTCTTTGCCCAATAAATCAGTGTACTATTACATTGTCAAATTTGTTTTGGATATCAATAAATGTCAGGG
This sequence comes from Carassius gibelio, assembly GCF_023724105.1. Lineage (NCBI taxonomy): Eukaryota > Metazoa > Chordata > Actinopteri > Cypriniformes > Cyprinidae > Carassius > Carassius gibelio. Next base: position 5,478,090 of record NC_068376.1, on the reverse strand, counting down.
ATTTGGTTTGGAAAGTACTTGAGATAATTCTGAAGATATAGTTAAGAACATATGCAAATTTATAGTTCATTGCAAAGTTGAGACTTTCATCTACAGTAAAGTAACTTCACTTACGACAGAGAAAGACCTCCTGGAATAACATGTGCTTCAGTGTCAGTTGTATACTGAGTTTATGACTCAATAACTGGGGTTCAAACCTACAACCCTTAAGTTACCTTCCCAGACTTTTGCAGACAAGATTGCATTACTTGTGCAGTTACCTATCAATGGTGGAGCCTTTGTTCATGTCACTTTTCTTCTACTACTGTCTCATAGATGAAAAATGCTTGTGGACGCTGATGAATGCGAGGAAATAGACCACAGTTTATTTTCACCAAAAGATCCTTGAGTTCATTCAAGGTTTCATGTCTTTCAGTCTTCATAACAGAGAATATGGGGGCAGGTTTTATCAAATTAAAGACACAGTAGTCGTCGGGTTATTTTATAACCGCATATTTGAACTTTCTCCCACGGGGCTCTTGCTCAATTTATGTGAATGAATGAACGCAAAAAGGGGTGACTGTCAATAAAGTGGAAGGGAAGGGAAACCTGAAACGTTTAATTAAAACAGTGCAGTTGCTGTTTTAAGCGCGATTGGAAAAGAAAACATTAAAACTGCCCTTGCAGATTGAGCATGACCTGTGACTGTTTTAATGTTTACCCGTATGCTTAAACACGACCGCTGGTGATTAACGGCATTCACCCCCTTTTCGAATAGTCAGATATTTTTTACGACGTTGATGTGGTACCGAGTGGAATTTATTTGACTCCAATCTCCCCCTCACCTAAAAGTATTTATATCAGCTCTTTTCCTCTGAATGCCCACATGTTAATATCCAGGAGAGCCGTGTGGGAACTGAGGAGGGGCTCGTAGATCTCACCCCGTCTTTACCTGTCACCTCGTCGGCGAGCGCCGCGCTCGTTTACCTGACCTTCACGCGATTTATGAGGGCCAAACTGTGGCGACTGCTGGAGACAACCTCTGGTCTGTTTTTCCTTTTTATCCTGTGTTATTTTTTTGTTTGTTTTTGTGGCATACGTGTGTAAAAATAGTGGGCTTCACATGCATTTAAGCCTTAATTACACACACATTTTTCTTCACCTTATTTTTGATTCAGCGGCGAGTGGCCTCGGCGCTCTCATACAGGCGCGAGTGTTCAGGGCCCCGCGCCGTCGGTGCACGCGGGGTGAATGTTTGTGTAGGCCGCGGTTAGTGTGAAGGCTCTCCTCCTGAAAACCCGTCGATCTCCGCTTTGAAAGCAAAGCTAACAGAGTTCACGGGCTGATTTATGAAGTCCAGTTCACTTTTGCAACCACAACGAAAAAAGCTGAAGTCCACACTGCTATGTGAATAGGCATCTATTACAGCTCGCCGCGTCGCTATTCTTATCGTCCAATCCGGAGACGTGCTCAAAAATATGTCTTCATAATAAATATCTATGTTTGTATTCTAAAACTAAAAACACATAGTTTTCCATTCAGAATGGCATTTCTGAAATCATGCCAAATGCACATATTTCTAGTTAACCATAAACTACTGAAGGTCACCATAAACTGGTTTCTAAAGTCTCGGAGGTTATCGATTTTGGTCTTTTGGAAACTCTTCAAGGTCCAGGAGCTCGCTGTTTTAACTTTTGAAATGGGGAAGACTTGACATTTTTTAAATGTCAGTTAGCTCCGCTCTTATGTGGAGTGGGATAGATGCATCTATTAATTCCCTTACATTTTACAGGAGACACTGAGGTTTTTGTTCTTCAAAGAAAGATTTACCCAGAAATGAAAATTCTGTCATTCTGTTATTCCAAACCAATGTGATTTTCAAAGGAGATATATTAGAAAAAGTTAACACTGCTTTATTCCATATAATGGAATCATTCACAAAAAATCTTGGCCTTTGCTGTAGAATTCAAATCTCATTTGCTTGTCTGCATATTCAAACTTATCCTAATCAGTTATGAGACGTGTGAAATCCAGAGTTTGGCATCTGATGTTAAACCTGGTGTGCATTGTCTTCTCCTACAAGTTTAAATGTGTACAAATGCAAATGAAATCTATAGAGTTCTGCATTGATGCTAATATTTTTTTTTCTCCAACCCAGAAGTTAGCAGCAGAAGCATCTCCAGAAGTGAAAAGCTAAAGTTAAATTATAAGCAAAGTACACCACAGTCACTTGAGTTCAATGTCACCACCATTAAACATACAACACCTCTTTTAGTCTTAATTTAAAATCTACAAGTTGTGAAGTTTGAGTTCAACAAGTTAGCCAGAGCATGTACAAACACCAGGAGGCCGTGAAAGTGGACTATAGTGAGTGAATGAATGTTTCTGCTCAGCACAATGACAAATAAAATCCACAACAACCTTTGTAGTCCCATTTAGCCACATATTAGCAACCACCTTTCAAAACATGAAAAAGAGTTTTTAAAAAATCACAGTGGGAATTTCAGAATTTTATTTTGTAGATAAAAAGGTGAAAATACAGTGAGTTTGTGTTAAATACAGACCTTATTCCAGGCATTTAACCAAAAACCCATTCATAAAACCCTTTGACTTTGGGACAATTGAACCGTAAAGTCATGTCCAGGTTTTAGGAGTCTTGCAGTGTTTAACGACTTCATTTTTGATCTTCCCACAATGTCTCTGTGCTATTAGAGCCATTGTATTGATTGTCTTTAGAAGACTTGAAATATAGTACATGAATGATATGGACCATATTTATGATACATTCTATGATGATTTATTTGGTATCTGCTATTCTTACATTTTCATTCTAATTATTTGAGAAAGAGCAGTGTGAACATTCTTCAAAACATCTCCCTTTGGGTTCCATGGAGGAAAGCAAGCTCAGGGTTTGCATGTATAGGGGTTTGCATACAAATAAGTGTATTTGAGTGTGGGAGAGTGTATTATCATTGCTGAGACTTTGACTGTAGTCTAAGCATTTGCTGTACATGTTTTGGATTCAGTGACCCTCAGAGACTCAACAGAGTAACAAAACTCACTGGCACTGTATTTTCAAATCACTTTTCCTCTCCCATACCCGCCTCTGGATGCTGATTGTACAGAACAAACTCAGCTCTGAGAGATGGATCCTAATAGCACAGAGACATTGAATCACTGAACTGAGATTTAAACAGACAGTCCGCAGAGCTTTGTAGAGTAGCTATTGAGTGGAAAGGTAGGTCTCCAATTCGGAGAACAGAAATAGCTGGTTTGATGGCACAACTATGTAGTGAGGACTTAGGATGGCGACATCAAAGAATCTCTGCCGTCACTCAGTAAGCAATTTGTGACCACTTAGTTGGTGGTTATCCAGTGACCTTGCATGTCTCGTGGCCTTTGGTTGAGACAGGGATTTATCAGCCCATGGGCTGAGTGTGTTTGTGCTAACCACAAATGCGTCAGTTCTACAGATGGCTGTCAGGATTATATTTGCCATTGCTCACCGCGTTTCTCACCTAGCAACTGCTTGCCACAGGCTTTTGACATGAGCCCACTAAAATCCATATTTCTTGCAGGAAATTCACAAAGTCAAGACAATGGCCTTGTGTCCTTTCTCACTCAGGCAAGCAAAGCCTCCTTCTGTTTGTTTAATTGGTAACTTATGTATCGGAGCTCAACATTCAGTTGGGTTTAAATACTGTCACAGTATGGCCATTAACGCTACATAAACCACCAGAAGTACATTTTATATGTTTCATTGTGAGACATTGTGACAAACTTGCTTTGTACTCATGTTGTTAAGTTTCTTTTTTTCCCCAATGTAAAAAGTTCTCACTATAATCATGGTTACTGCAATATTTGACATGACAAATTACCTTGATATTTCACATGAAATGCATGTTCATTAGCCTTGAAGAACAACAGATCATAAAACACTTGCACTTGCTGCTTTAGTTGCTAATGTTATTTTATTATCACTGATGCACTATTATAGTTTTTAATTAATATTTTTATTTATATTACTATAAAAAAAAAAAAAAAAAAAAAAAAAAAAATATATATATATATATATATATATATATATATATATATATATATATATATATATATATATATATATATAATTTGAGAAATAATTTTCACTCAAAAATAGCTAAGAAATTTTACATTTTATTACAAAATAACAGCAAGAACAGCATGAAAATTTTAGGTAGAAACCCTGAAATATTTTCTCATAAAACAGTAATAATCTTTGTTATTTATAACTGTGAAAACAATACCAATGTTTTGTTAATGGTTTTAGTTTAAGTTAACGATAATAACCCTGCTACCTGTTAAACATTTGATCACTTTTCACACTTGTGAATTCTGGTAAATCTTTCTCATTCGTAATTTTTTTGCAGCGCTGTAAGGATAAGCTGAACTCCCTGGCCATCTCAGTGATGAATCTGTGGCCTGGCGTGCGTCTGCGTGTGACGGAGGGCTGGGATGAAGACGGCCATCACTCTGAAGAGTCTCTGCATTATGAGGGCAGGGCGGTTGACATCACTACCTCGGACCGCGACCGGAACAAGTACGCCATGCTGGCCCGTCTGGCAGTGGAGGCCGGCTTTGACTGGGTCTACTACGAATCCAAAGGCCACATACACTGCAGTGTCAAATCAGGTGAGAGCAGCTGTGTGTGTTTGTGCTGAGGTTGTGTGGGGGAAAGAGGTCAAGTGAGAAAGAGACTAGTCCTTAAGAATAAAAGGTGGAAAAGGAAAGGGAAACAAACATTTTAGCAAGTCATCATGAAACATCATTTGCATTTCTGTATTTCTGCAATCGGATGTATTTCTTAGTGAAACAGGATATTCAGGGCGAGACTAATTTCATTGAATTTAGACAAGTGGGCATGACAAACTACTGTGAAAAAATTAGAGGTTAGGAAGATTTAAAAAAGAAAATAACATAACATAATGCTTTTTTTCAGATAGGATGCATTAAACTGTTCAAAAGTGACTGTAAATACATTTATGATGTTACAAAATATCCTTTAAGAATCCTTAAAAATGCATTACTCTTTTAACTGTTTTCAACATTAAACTAAAAAGTAATGTTTCTTAAGCACAAAATCAGCATATTCGAATTATTTCTGAAGGATCATGTGACACTGAAGATTAGAGTTATTACAAAGAGTTATTTTAAACTGAATTAACATTTCACAATGTTATTATGATTAATTTATTTTATTTAATCTCCCCTTTTAACCTTTTCACTTTATTTTTGATCAAGTAAATGCAACTGTATTTATTTATTTTTTAAATCTAACTATAACTAACAGCTTCTGACAGCCATGCAATGTGAGAAGAAGAGGGCAAGAGCATGTCTGTGGACACAGAGGGAATCCCATTAGATTCCTGTTTCTACACACACTAGACACACTGTGGACTGATGAGCTGTCTGATGTAGAGAGCCATGTTTGAGTCAATTTGGGTATCAGATGTAATTTGTTTGCTTCACATAATTAGATTAAAACAGCACTGTCTTGCAGCACTGGGCCGTCTGATGAATGCACACTTCTTTTCACACAATTTCTAACATTTACTTCACCTTTCTTACTTTTTCCAGCTATGCTTTACCTTGATCTTTATTTTTTAAGTCAACACAAGCTTCATTTAACTTTAGCATCTACCATTTAGCATCTATAGCCAATATGCTATTTATTATTTTTTTCCCTTTTTTATTTTTTTTATTTAAATTTTTTTAGATAATAATATAGCAACAAAGTAAGACTAAAGTCATTCTCCCTTTTAGACTTCAACGCAACATAATATTGTGAAATGCATAGGCCATTAGCAGGCCCACAAACAATCGTCTGCTCAGTTCATAAATGTAAATGTAATCTGTGCGCACAGAACCCTCAGAAAACACCACAGATTTGGCAGAATTGGAACATTTGTCATTGAGAAAGCTCTGCATGCTCATTTATTAAATATTTTAACCATTAATTAAGATATGAATAAGTACTTATGTTTAAAGCATTTCACCATGTTTAAATGCATTCTGCAGATTTTCTTCCAAAACATCACAGAAATGAAATGAAAAAAAAAAAGTCTGGAGATAGCTTAAAAGCCTAGCTATTAGTTTTTTTTCTTTGCCGACCACTTATAAAGGTGTGATGAACAATTGTGTCTCTTACATTGAATTTCATAATAAAATCTCTAATATTCATTATCTGTTTTTCCCACTATTTATTTCTCTTTATTCCTTTTTCTCCTGTCCTTCCTGCCCAGATCGTTATGCAAGTCAGATGACCCTGACATAATAAAACTGAGTTTTTAAATATAGCTTATATATATATTGTATATCCTTATGTATATATTGTAATTTTTACAAAAACTTAGTCTAAAGAGGCAAGATTGCTGGCAGTGCCAGTCAAATCAGAATTGGTCCACTAGGAGGAGCTCCTACGCCAAGGTCTCAATGAAGAAGTAAAAGTCCCACTTTAAGCACACCACACTGATATTTACCAACTCAACCAATCACTGAGGGAAACATCATAGGATCAACCAATGAATGAAGGGTCAAAAGACTAGAGGTATATTAATCATAAATGAAGATTAGAAACAGGGGCTTGGGCATGGAATCCATTCTTTAATTCCTTAACAAAACAATTCCTTTCATGTTCCTTTCTTTCTCCATCTTCCCATTTCTCTATTCCATTCCTTCCTCAAACTTTTCTTCAGAGCACTCAGTAGCAGCAAAGACGGGTGGCTGTTTTCCTGGAGGGGCTTTGGTGACAATGAAGGATGGCACTCGAAGACCAATCCGAGACTTACGAGCAGGAGACCTTGTTCTGGCCTCGATGGGAAGTGACGGGACTGGCGAGCTCGTCTACAGCAAGGTCCTCACCTTCCTGGACCGTAGCCCCATTACTCAGAAGCACTTTTATGTGATCAGCACTGAGGATGGGGCCAGCATCTCCTTAACGGCAGCTCATTTACTGTTTGTCTGGGTTGGAAACTGCTCCAACGGTGGCCAGACAAAGCGTGGATCCCTCCGGACGATATTTGCCAGTGATGCCAAGCCAGGGCAGTGTGTGCTGATCGTCAATGAAGGCGAACTCAGGATGCGTGTTTCACAGATCTCTCAAGTGGAGGTGCGGGAGGACCAGGGGGCTTACGCCCCACTTACTGCCCATGGGACTTTGTTGGTGAATGGTGTGATGACCTCATGCTACGCAGCGGTGAATGAACCGCAGCTAGCTCACCGGGCATTTGCACCTCTACGCCTTTTGTACAGCTGGACCGGACCAGATCAGATCCTTAAGAACGGCCGACACTGGTACTCTCAGGTCCTACTCAGTGTGGGAACACTACTGCTAGACTCAGAACTCTTCCACCCTTGGGCTTTAGAAGATCATGAAAGATGATGGATTGAAACAAACTCAGAGATGAGCGAAGGGTGGGAAGGGTGGGATGTAAACGACTGAACGCTCAGGGTTTATGACTTAAGGGGATAGCGCTAAGTGAAAGTGAAAGTCATGACATTTGTCAAGTATGGTAAACCAGACCTCGGAATTGGTGCTCTGCATTTAACACATCCAAGTGCACACACACAGCAGTGAGTAGTGAACACACCCCAGGAGCAGTGGGCAGCTATAGATCCAACTCCCGGGGAGCAACTGGGGGTCCAGCGCCTTGCTCAAGGGCACTTCAGCCATGGGTATTGAGGGTGGAAGAGCACTGTTCATTCACTCCCCCCCCCCACCTACAACTCCTGCCAGCACCGAGACTCAAACCTGCAACCTTCAGGTTACAAGACCAAGTCTCAACACCCATAAAAAGTTAGGCGAAATATGTGCCGAAAGCAGAGTTTTTAAATGACTAAAGTGTGCAAAAAGTGACACCAAGCAGAATTGCAAAAATAATTTGCCCATTTACCCAAACTCTTTTTCAAATTGAAGCAGAAAACATACACTTCTATAAAGTGCTGCGAGATTACCTACTTTTGTAGGTCAAAACCCGGAAACGAGTTAGCATTTTAGCACTTCCAGGTCCATCTTCCAGTCAATGTTTTTTTTTAGATGGTTTATTGGTTAAAGCCTGAAATTAGATCTGTAGTTAATACAAGTTCAAGATATTTCCACATCTTATTCTCTGGCGTTCAGTAATACATGTCTTTTGTTTGTTTTGAAAAAGGTGATTTCTAACAAGAGTCTAAATGGGAGATTTCACGCCAAACAGGAAAACTCATCTACTCACCAGCCCACTTTTACAGACATGCTGTGTACATGCAAATCAGTGAATACACTTTTCGGGAGAATCATTATACTTATAGCTGTCTCTGCATAAGCTAAGAAGATGAATAACAATAATAATAAAGTATTTCACATTGAAAAACTTCCACACATCACTTTTAACTGTAAAAAGAGCAGATTACAAACTGACCTCTTGTGTTTCTTCTTACAGAAATTGTGAGAGACCAACCATTGTCTGTGCCTTATGTTTGTTTGCTATTCCTGTCTCTTTTGTCATTAGTCTTAAGACAGTCTGTTAAAATATTGAAAAAAAAATGTTTTTTTGTAATATCATTAAGATAATGTAAGGTATTCGGGTAAAGTATTTAAAATCTATTTTTTAAATTAAACTTCACACAAATTATTTATTTTGTCTCGTATTTGCTCTTTGCTGGCTATTACAGTTTATTTAATTCATTAATTTGTCATCTGTTGGATGTTTTGTGTGTGTCAGTAGTTCTCAGCCTTCTTGACTCCAGATCCCCCATTTGACCAAGACATTATTGGAAGGCCCTTCTGTCTAAGCTGATTTTGACCTCTGGTACTTCTGTTGTAATAAAAAAACTTGTTTAGAACCACTAGTCTATGTAATTGTTCCCTGCTGGTGAAATGAACAGTACAGAGTGAAAGAGAACTCAGATGGGTTTAATGTAACAGGAATCCCACCCAGCATGTGATATGACACCAGTGAATGGATAAACTCTCCTCTTACCGATGAGACCATCCAAACATAGCATTTAAACTAGTCTCATCTTTCAAATTCTCAAGACATCAAAACCTTAGGTTGAATGGGATGACATATCACAAGCTTTATTGTTGTCATCTTATAGAAATGTACTTCGAATGTTATTGACTTTTCATGATGAACCTCTTGTGTTGTGTTATTATTCCACACTTTACTGGTGAAAAGCATCTGTTAAATGCCAGTTAAAATGGCACCGGTGTGACCAACTTTTGGAAATATTTTGCTTCAGATGCCACGGACCCCCAATAATAATCATGTTGCAAGGGCTCCACATTCTAAGATTTAAAAGTTAACAGTATATTTTCATGTATAAAGAACAAACTTATTCTGTAAACAATTAATACTAAAAAGTGTCAAATCTTATTTGGTAAATATTTAGTTTTAATAAATATATTTAGTTTAATATTTAGTAACTATTATGTTGCATTACTATGTTTTATACCGGCTACTTCTGTACTGTTAGATGTATTTTTATTTATTTAAATCCATTTTAGTTTATTTATTTATTTATGTATTTATTTATTTATTTTTACTTTTTAGCACTTTCTTGCAACTCCTAGGAGTTTGAAAACCCCTGACATAACTATACGATAAGACATTTTATAACTTTCCTCGAAAAAAAATTAATTAAATAGCATTATGTCGTGATCGTTTTTAACTGTGCCTTTAAGAGAGTGTCTATAATAAGTAGTGGAAACGTAATCCAGTGCTCGCTCGCTTGCGCGTGCTCTCTCTCTCTCTCTCTCTCTCTCTCTCTCTCTCTCTCTCTCTCTCTCTCTCTCTCTCTCTCTCTCTCTCTCTCTCCAGTCGCTTGTCACCAGAGGCGATTAACGGACCCCGTTAGACTGTATTGTTTGACAGTTTTAAGTTTAAACTTTTTGATAGTGTAGTTTATAAGGGTTTAGTCTAATACTAACTCTCCGTGTCCACATTTAGGACTCTAAACTCGCGCCCTTTCTCTTTAAGAAGATTTACCCACAGACATAACGTAACTGTTCTTCTGTATCTCCTGCCTGTCTCTCTGCGCGTAACTTCATTCATAACGGTTTATTTATTTATTTATTCACTTTGGAAACTTCAAGTGGAAGCTCAAACATGGCAGAGGTAGGGAAAGGTGTCAACGCCGGGAAACTGGCCAGTAATGTACAGAAGAGGATAACCCGAGCACAAGAGAAGGTAAGCGTGCTTACAAATACTATTTTGGTGTGAGCATGTGTCTATTTGTTGTTTGTGGTATTGTTATATATAAAGCCCACATTCAACTGCGACCGGCTGAATAGGTGTTCTAAAAGTGTCTAATAGTCTGACACTGTTTACTGTACGAGGGAAATGTAAAAAAAAAAATAACAACAGCTGAACCACATTGAAACGCTTCATGCAATACTCGCTCATGTGTTTGTCATGCTCTTTTACATTGGAAATGATGGTTTTATTTCTCATTCCAAGAGCAGTTCCAATTGGAGCTAAGTTTGAAACTGATTTGGTCATTTGAGATGAAGTGCATTAAACAGCAGCTGGTAGAGACCACAGCTCTTTTGACATTTGGCTTTTTCTTGTTAATATATATTATATTATATTATAGTGGAAACTGGGGCTATTTGTCATACTTTGTACTCCACTGAATATTTTTTGGGTAATGTTTAATTTGAAAGTCAGGCTTGACTGAATGAATGAATAAAATAAATTTGAACAACTGAACATTTCCACTGTCATTGATCAAGTTAAAGTGCTATCATATGATTAATCGCGATTAATCACAACCCAAAACAGTTTAAATATACAAAAGTATATTTATTTAAAATATATTTATATAAAATAAATTTGTGTGTGTGTGTATATATATATATATATATATATATATATATATATATATATATATGTGTGTGTGTATGTATGTATGTATGTATGTATTTATGTATAGAAGCTGCAGTTAACACTGATTTGAAATAATTATAAAAAATACTTTAGAGAAGGCCTTCTCATCATATATTGTATGTTTTGTTAATTAATGTAATGTTTTTATTGTTTACAATGTAAACAGTAAAATTATTCTGAAACAATTCATAAAACAGAAAAAAATGACACATAATTATAAATTTACACATTTGACAACTTATAATTACAGAATCCTTATGACAAGCTCTTCATGCCCCAACTTTTGCTCTCTCCCATAGTGTTTTGTATCACAGAAAAGCCTAGAATGTCCTCTTTAACATACACCAGGACTTAAAACTGTGACATATATGGATCAGAGATATTCTCAAACAACTGCAGAATTACATTAGATTAGATTCAACTTTATTGTCACTGCACATGTAGGTACAAGGCAACGAAATGCAGTATGAATGAATCATTGGCTCTCAGGAATATTTGAAGCAGGTTGGAATATGGTGATGTAGTGGCAGAGTTCAAGTCTCAGTCAGAGTATAAGTGGTGCATCAACACAAACAGACCCACAGCTGAAAGCAGGAGCTTCTACACAGGAAGTGTCGTTTCCACGCTAAACACTCCAAATGACTGCTGGCCTCTCAGAGCACTCAGCTGGACGCCAGAGCCTTGGGGTCTGAGACTTGGTTAGTTGGAGTCAGTGGCACTAGCACTATAGGAACAGTTTGTTCACTTGAGAGGCTGCTTAAGAAACATCAGAAATCAATTCATTTTAGTCTTTTAGAATGTTGGTCATTTTAGTTTTTCAGTCGTTTCATCCTTAATATTGTCTCACAGTCTAATTCTTTCATATTGTGGAAGTATAAGTGGCTTAGATGACTTGGACAGGAGATTTCTAGGAAAGATAGTTCTAGCATTTCCTGCTTCTATAAACCAAGCTGGCTCATTACTTTGTAATCATATAGATGTTCTCTACCTCTTTTGTCCTGGATGATAGACTCAGAGAGCTGGTCTTCATAAGTAATAGTCTCTGTATATCTAAAGTCTTTGCTACTGTTTCTATGTTGCTTTAGTCATATTTGGCACCTGTATGGAAAAGTGCAGAATGAACATACTACCCCAATGTCTCCATCACCTGAATTTTATTTATTCCTTAAACACATTTTTGGAATGAGTGATTTTTTCTGTGGACTTTACAATAGGCCTGAATATTATTTGTCAGCACTTGTTTTAGTTACATTTAGTTGTACTTCATGGTGGCTTAAGTCCTCAGCTGTCTCTCCCTCTTTAGGAGTGTAAAAATCTTGACTCACTTCAAAAGTTTCTGTATGCGTGTGTGTGCACTCCTTATATTCTGGCCATCAGCATGAAACCCTTGAAATATACTCGCAGTTCTCTCTCCCCCCCTGAAACTCAGTCAAGTAGAGGAGAGTTAACCATGATCCTTTAGTGGCATACGACACACATCTCTGCATTCTTTTCCCACTCCCCACTTCTCCCTCATCCATCTGTCTGTCATTCATTAGATGATGTTTGTCACTAATTTGGATCATCAAGGCAGGTTATTCTTGAGTCACCCATTCTTTTTTCTGTAGAAACATTCCAGCAGTGTGCCGGTGATAACGACCCTGGAGGAGAAGAGATGGGTGCACAGTTACAAAAACCTCCTTTACTCACATTTGAAAACCTAAGGAGGTGTCCTCCGCCTTCTCCTGACCTCTGCTCTGATTGGACAGGCGATCTGTCACTCAAAAGCAGAAGTTCAAGCATGAGCCACACCCCTCTTCCGCACTCCACCCACACACCTGTCCGTCCTCATAGAGCTACAGAGCAGTGTGTGGACTGGGCTATGAATAGCAGACAGGCTGTAGCTGTGAGCTAATCCCCAGAAACCCCTTGTGCGACAAACCCTGGTGTGTGTGAATGCCAATGGCCGTGGTCTGGGGTATTTTTGGGGCTGTAACTGAACACCAGCACACGTCGACCAGAAGTAAAGACCAGGGGCCTTTATAAAACACAGATGAAGATACATTTGGCTTATACCTGGGAGAATGCGGTCATAATTTTGCACACACACATACATGCTACTTCCAAATCTCTCTCATTGTAAGCTCCTTTAACCTGTTAGTTAAAGCTCCTCAGACGCACTAATTAAGCCCATCCACTTGCCACGCCACAAGTGTGGGTGTGCATTTACTTTAGACAGATTTGACCCAAATATAGCTCAGTCTGACAAAACATTTGGGTACATGTAGGAACGTCCTTTTTCATCCTAAAAATCCAAAAGACATTCTTTTACAGTATATAAATCAATAGAAGTCTATGCTGTTGTATAGGAAAGAGAGAATGAATTTGCATTTGTACATCGTCAGATCATGTAAGTGTATTAATTTTGATAACTGCATCAATTAGTATAAACTTGCCTCTCAGTTGCTCCAATGTTTCACTCACACACACAAACACACACACACACACACTGAGGAATCTCTCAGCTGCCAGGCAAATGGTCTGTGCTGGTCTGCTCAGGGCTGTATAAATTAAACATGCTGATTCAGAAATTGTTCACCCATAAATAAAAAGTTTGTCATCATTTACTCATGTCATTCAAAACCCATATTACTCTTTGTCTGTGAAACAGAGGACGAAACTTGTAAAATGTTCCTGCTGCTCGTATGCAAAATTAAAGCATACAATGTCTAGGGATTCCAAAAAGAAGTCGTACGACTTGTGCAATATATATTATTCTTTTAAAGTCATATAATTAAAGCAGTTTTTAGGAAATTAACACATTATGCAAGGCCGGTTTCAAATGAGGAAACATACAGGATGATACAATTAGAAGTACTTCAATACTGAGTTTCGATAGTAAATCAGAAGAGTAAAGCAGTTAGAACAGAAGTGTAAGTGCAGAAAAGTTGAGAAAGTCCGGATTTTTTAAAATATTTTTTAATGGTGCTCTCAGAATAGAAGTTTCAGTAGAGTGCATCCGTGTGGTACAGAGTTTATTCTTGTGATTGGATGGTCATTCATGAATGATTAGTTTATTGTATGGCTATTAAATGACCAATGAATGAACGACTTGTGTCTCTGGCGGTGAACTTATCAATTATGTTTCTCATAACTTGCCTTCAGCTGCATTATAACGATTTCTTAATTTGAAATGTGTAGAAAATTAATTTCAAGGCTGATTTAGTTATTGCTACCATTAAAATTAGTTAGTCTATTAAAACTCATTCAGTCATCAATCTCTTTTTTTCCTGTTTATTTCAACATGCAGGAGTAAGCATTTCTATTAGTGGGCAAGTGATGATAACTGTTGGTTTCTGGCATACAATAAGCAAATTAGTATATATAGTATGCAATTAGTAAACCAAAGATAAGATTATTTTGTCTCCACATCAAATTAAGTTCACAAAAGTAATTTGATATACATAAAAGGATGTTAAATGCAAGTAAAAAGTTTACTTTAAAACAACTAAATGTCAAAATATGGGGGAAATAATGTAAAAAATAAATCGGTAACACTTTAGAATAAGGTTCCATTAGTTAATGTTAGTTATGTATTAATTAACATGAACAAACAATGAATAATACATTTATTACTGTATTTATTCATCTTCGTTAATGTTAGTTAATGAAAATACAGTTATTCATTGTTAGTTCATGGTAATTCACAGTGCATTAACTAATGTTAACAAGCACAACTTTTGATTTAAATAATGGATTAGTAAAAATGTTGAAATTAACATGAACTAAGACTTATAAATGCTGTAGAAGGATTGTTCTTGCTTAGTTCATGTTAACAAAAGTAGTTAACTAACATTAACTAATGGAACCTTATTCTAAAGTGTTACCAATAAATCAAATAAAATAAAAAATTGTCATTCAATGTAGTGATCTGAACTTTGATTTTACCTTTAGCTACATCTTTAAATAAGCATAAAATACCAAGTTAAAAAATACATTTGTTGTCTTGGCATTTTCAAAAAATAAAAAGAAAGAAAGAAAAATAAATTGTTGGGTGTATTATATTAAAAGTACTATGTCTTGGGTTTTTTGAGTGATGAAACAACCAAGGGACTTTTGTCCCGAAAATGCACTTTGTCAGAGGTCATTCACTGTAACAGGAACAAGAAGCCATTCTGAAATCATATAAAAACTGATATTCATTTGACTGTCTGTTTTTTTTTTTTTTTTTCTTGAATATTTAATTAATTTCACCTTTTCATGGTGTGGTATCCAAAGTTACAAAACCACGCCAATCAGTGAAATGCCAAAAAAAAACAAAAAAAAAAAACGTTGTAATGATGTTGTAAATCATTGTGATTACATTTCCTGGCCAAGATCACTGTTCGATACAGGTGGCCAGTGGATTATAAGCTGAAGTAGAAATTTCTAGGGCTGCAACTAACGATTATTTTGATAATCGATTAATCTGTCGATTATTTTTACGATTAATCGATTAATCGGTTTATGTACTTATATTTTAGTTTTTTCCATTTTTTCCCCAAGTAAATTATTAATAAAGGGTCTTTATCATTCAGCATAGATTTTTAAGAGATTTTAACCATTTTGCATTGTCATATCCTCATCAAAAATATACCTGGAGTTGTTTTATTATGTTAGTAATCCTTTGTCGAACTCTTCTGCAATCAAAACACTGACCCATACTCTAGCAAAATTCACAGTTAGATTTCAAATATTGTTTTCACCATGGCAGTCCTTAGAGCTCCTAAAGTAGTTTAACATCCCAAACAAAGTTTAAGGAATCTTTGAGAACATATTTTCACGAAGTATAAGGATAAAACAGAATAAAATTGCAGTGCATTGTATTTTATTATTTACTGGGAAAAAGCTTTATAGCTTATGCTGTGAAATTGTAAACAATCCTTCGAAAAAAAGTGCCAATGGCATGAAACCTGAATGGAACTCACAATTTAAAGTAAAATCCATCAGAAGGTTGTCCAGAAAAAAAAAATTGGGACACACACAAAAAACCTGCTGTGTGAAAAAGAGCAGTGAATCCTTAGAAAAGAAGTGCATTTTAAATATACTCAAACATTTACCTCTCTCATTCAGTCATAATTAGGCTGCAAGTCTGAATTATGAACTGGTAAACGACAAACTGATCACATAACATGTTTGTAAAGCTTTAAATGTTAACTGTTAAAAAGCAATGTTATCAGCTTTTACGACTAAACATTTGCAAACAACCTTGTACTGGAGAATCTGCACAAATAAAATTCTTAGGGGCCGTTCACATATCGCACCTAAAAACGCGTGGAAAACGCTAGTCGCGCCGCTTTCTCCTTCTTTCCAAAGCGCTCGGGCAGAAGCGCCCCTGAGACGTCTGCCTTTGCTAAGCAACCATGACGTGCTCTCTCCATGACGTGCCCTCTCCATGAAGACCCGGAAATTTCAGCAAAGGATAAATGGATGCGGTGTGGACGCGCCTGGAAAAACGGGCGCATCGCACCGCGTGCGTGTCGCGACCGCGTCGCTTCCATTATGAGAGTGCATACTGCGCGCCTACATAGGAAATAACGAACTTGAGTACGCAAAAGACACGATATGTGAACGGCCCCTTAAACAGTTCAGTAGTGCAGAGTTTACAGGTTACTCTTCATTTTAAAGGCTCAAAGTAATGTACTCCCACTTCCCGCTGAATGCTGCAGAGACGCTGTTCGGGAAGCACGTGACATAAAACGAGGCCAGCTATTGGCTATTCGCTACTTCACCTGCTGTACTGGCTGAGTAAAACATCCGGTGGCTCATTACTGCCACACTTTGGTCACCGCAGATTTGAAATATGCACAAAATGAGCCGCTTATGGCAAATAAAATTTATTTAGCGACGAATCGATTACTAAATTAGTTGACAACTATTTTAATAATCGATTTTAATCGATTAAATCGATTCGTTGTTTCAGCTCTAGAAATTTCATCACTCAGGATAATGTTTTTGTCATGTGATGTAATGCAAATTCTCTGTAACACTACAGTGTCATCCATGACACTGAATGACAGCATCACTGTAGAAATAACAATTTTAGCATCTTATTTACATTAAGGATAAATGAGGAATATTTAACATTGACAAATATGCATTAAACGTAATAAATATTAATATTTGAATGCATTTTTGTATTGATTAATTTGTGTTATTGATTAATTCTACATGCGCACGAACAGAGAGCTGCTATAGGCACTGTAAAAAGCCAAAAACCTAATAAAGTAAATGCAGACCCAGTAGCTTGGGTGGCACTCTTAAAGCCCGTTCACACCAAGAACAATAACTATAACAGTACGTATGCTAGCCTCCACACCAATGAATGATAGCACTGTTCATTTAAAAAACTGATATACAAGCCAGCCTGATTAATTGAATAATCTTTTTTTTTTATTGATCAATAACCAGACCTGCTTGACTGATATACAAAAGTATAAACTCATTCCAAAATTTACTAAAAGTCATATTTGTGGAAATTGCTCTGTTTCAGATCTTTTAAAGTGACTTTCGAGTAGTGAGTGAAATAAATTCTGTATTATTTTATCATATCGTTCATCATCCACCTGCTCTCTAGATATCTCCTCAGCCATTGAATTCAACCATTATCTCAGTGCCTGACAGTGGATGTACAGTCATATCCAGTGTTCCTGAAAGACCTCTGAGTCAGAGAGAATGCCTTCACCCCAGCTCTGCTCGACTGCACAGGGAGCACAGGTCATCATGGCACAGATCCTGGTCGCTGTATTTTAAGATGTCGGGGGGCTCGAGGGAGGGGTCCTGCTGCAATCCATTCAGGATCAGCTTTCAAACACTCACTCTACAGTAAAACACATTCATACAT
Organism: Carassius gibelio; assembly: GCF_023724105.1. Taxonomy (NCBI): domain Eukaryota; kingdom Metazoa; phylum Chordata; class Actinopteri; order Cypriniformes; family Cyprinidae; genus Carassius; species Carassius gibelio. The sequence goes on along the minus strand of NC_068376.1, from coordinate 5,460,345 downwards.
TCTTCAAGAAGAGCACAGCTGACACAGCCAGTGGGAGATTAAAGGGTTACTGTGATTTCCCCTTGAGCATTATTGAATTCCTTTGCTCTATTAGACCAGTGGAACTTACTGTATTTATCATTTAGTTATATCTGAAATGTATTAAAACACAATGCACAAAGTGTCCTGTTATGTGTAGCCTTTTTTAATCCTAGGAAATTTTTATTTGTAGAGAAGTGAGTGTTCTGTCTTCCATTGGTCAGCCAAACTGTCCAATTCCAAACTTGTTATAAAGTGTTTTAACAAGGACAAAATGTGAGACCCTTCAGGGATGCACCATTCTATAAACTTCATCCTTCCATCTTGAATCCTTTTGACATTATGAAAGTGCTATTCTGTTGCCTGTATCAGTCTGAAGGAAACCAATATCTCTGTGTCACAAATGGCACGGCATGTTTAACATGCTGCGAGAAGTGATGTGGGGGAGCAGAAGGAAAAGGAAATGACCTCTGAATAAATAGAACCAGATTCAAGCACCACCTCATACATGTTGGACAGGAAGTAGGCCAAACTGAACTAAAGGAAATGTGCATAATTAAATCTGCTCGGAAATTGTTATGTCTTGTATAATGGAAACACCCTATGGAATAAAAGGACACTGTGCTTTGAACTTTTGCCAGGTGTTTGTATGTGTGTGTGGCAAGACAAGTTCATGAGAACTCGTCATGAGCCCTTCTTGAATAAGTTTCATTTTTGATGAACAGTTACTGTATGTCAGCGTTCTTCATGGGGAAGAGGAACATGGAACCGATACTGAAAGCACCATTTGTGGTGGCCGGGGATCTAAGACCCTATTTCTGCAGAAGTTTTGTACCAGTATGTGTTTCTATGTTACAGTATGTAAGATTTTGGCTGCTTTGCGTTTCTTTCCGATAGGTGTTGCAGAAGTTGGGAAAGGCAGATGAAACGAAAGACACAGCATTTGAGGAGGAAGTGGCCAAATTCAACAAGCAGTTGGTAAGAGCCTAAAACCTTCACCCTCTCTAACCCCCCCCCCCCCCCCCACCAATATGGTGCTGGACTTATCGTTTGACCTTTGACCCTTTTTGTAATTCTTAAATATCTAGTGATAGTTTCTTCTCTCTCTGATCTCTATCCGCAGGCTGATGGCAGCAAACTGCAGAAAGACTTCAAGGCATATTTGGCGGCAGTCAAAAGTAAGACTCTAATGGAACAATAAGTGATTCCATAGATATTGTTTCTCTGTGCTGTCATTGTTATAGCTGTGGTGCGAGCTCTGCTTTGCTTAAATATAACTATATCTTGGTGTGAACAGGCCTTTACTGTGTGTCTGCGTATGTATCTAAGAGAACAAGGAGAGTTTTAAAGGGATAGTTCACCAAAAATGAACATTCAGTCATCACCTATTTGACTTTCTTTCTACTGTGGAACCCAAAAGAATATATTTTTGTAACCAAATGGTTTTGGTAACCACTGACTTTCATTGTTGGAACAAAAACACTGTGACATTATTCGAAATGAATATATTTTTATGTTTCATAGAAGAAAGAAAGTCACAACATTTTTCTTACACGACTTGAAGGTGAGTAAATGATGACGGTATTTTCTTTTTATGGTCGTATGAGCTATGATTTTAATGCATTTTAGTGGCATATGACATTATTTAAAGCAAGCTGAAAGCTAATCTAGTAAATTTTAAAGAAAATGCAAACAAAATCATGTGCAAAAACTTTAAAAACACCTGCTCAGTATGGTCATAAAGGCAAAAGTATCCTGCTCTCATGCTTCTTTGTATTCAAATGCAGCCTTTTCTCAGACGAAATACAGGAAGCAAAAGATGATTTTCACTGAACATACTCAGTCCTGTATCTATAGCTCTACTGCCTCCATGTGTAACAAGGGAGTTAAGGGAGATAAGGGAGTCACAAATTCTTCATAGGTTGTAAACATGTGGAAAGTGTTTTCAGCCATATTAATTTCCTCTTAAAGGGATAGTTCACTGAAAAATTAAACAGTCTCATCATTTACACACCCTCATCCTGTCATCACTTACTCTCCCCATGTTTTTTTATTTTTTTAATTTTTTTCTTGGAACATAAAATTTTGACAAAATGTTGGTGCATTTTTTTTTTTCATTAAAAGTGAATGGGGATTAGATCTGTCAAGCTCCAAAAGCACCATAAAAGCAGTCCGTACACTATATTCCAAATCTTTGTGACTTTTTTTATGGATGAACTACCACCTTAACCCTCTGTGAGTGGTAGTACATAAAAGAAATGCAAAGTAAGCAGACGGCCTTCTTCCTTTTACAGCAGACTGTAAGAGTGCTGCTCTAACGCAGAACACCTTCCCCTCAGCTTCCTCCCCTGTGCCCACAGCAGTTTTCACTTCTCTGAAAGACACAAAGAGAAATAGTATGCATGCGTGTTTGGTGGAGTGATCGAGCCTTTTCCGTCATCTGTGTCAATGCCTGTCTCCTAGCTGACCCGTTTTGTTGTTTCCGCAGCAATGCACGAGTGTTCGAAGCGTCTGCAGGACTGTCTGGCAGAAATGTACGACCCTGAGTGGTTTGGCAAAGAGGAGGTGGACTCCATCGCAGAGGTGTGTAAGGATGTCACTGGCAGAGCAAAATACTCTGTCTGGATTGTGTGACATTAGTGATTTCAATGTGAAAAATCTCATAGGAAAGGAAAATCTCTTTAATATGTCAGTTGTTTCTTGATTCTCACCAGTGCCTCCTGATAAAAAGGGCCGCAGTAATATCAAATGTGTCTCTTGAGATCTCAGTAATGTCACAAACCAAATGCCAAACAAGAGGAAAATGTAAATGATCAGAGGAGACTAGATTCAATTTAATCAAGTCTCATATTTTTTCAGATGTACTAAGGAACCAAAATCTGCCAGTATTTAAATATACACTAACATTCAAAAGTTTGGGGCCAGTAATTTCTTTTGGGTTTTTTTTTAAAGAAAAAATGCTTTCATTCAGCAAGGACACATTTAATAGATCAAAAGTGACAGTAAAGAAATGTACAATGTTCATGAAAAGAATCATCGCTGTTTCCACAAGTAACAGCAGAATTGCAGTTTTTAACATTGCTAATAATAAAATAACATTTATTGAGCACCAAATCAGCATATTAGAATGATGTCTGAAGGATTAAATTGCACTGAAGACTGGAGTAATGATGCTGAAAATTCAGCTTTGTGTCACGAGAATGAATTGCATTTTTAAATATATTAAACTATAAACATTTTATTTTAAATTATAATAACATTACACAATATAGATGTTTTTACCGATGAGATAAATCAGCCTTGGTCAACATAAGAGATTAAAAAAAGTTTTTAAGAAATCTTACCGACCCCAAACAAAAGTGTATATTATAATTCTAAATCCCAAAAATGAAAATTTGCTAAGTTTGTACTCACCCTCAGGCCATCTAAGACATAGATGAGTTTCTTTCTTCAGAATGAGTGTCCAAACATCTGATAAAAACAACATAGAAGTGTGAATTATTGTGATGTTTTTATCAGTTGTTTTGACTCTCATTCTGACGGCACCCATTCACTGCAAAGGATCCTTTGGAGAGCATGTGATTTAATGCTAAATTACATCTTGGATGGTCTGAGGGTGAGTCTATTTTCAGCACATTTTCATTTTTGGGTGAACTTTTATTTTACAGGGCCAGTTCACGCAAAAATAAAAAAATTCTGTCATTAATTACTCACCCTCATGTCGTTCCAAACCCGTTAGACCTACGCGCATCTACAGAACACAAATTAAGATATTTTTGATGAAATCCGTGAGTTTTCTGACCTTGCGTAGACAGCAACACAACTACTGCGTTCAAGGCCCAGAAAGTTAGTCAGGACATCGTTAAAATGGTCCATGTGACAGTAGTGGTTCAACCTTAATTTTATTGAGCTATGAGAATACTTTTCGTGTGCGAAGAAAACCACAATAATGACTATTCAACAATTTCACAAAAAGTATTCTCATACTTTTTGGGTGATCTATCCCTTTAAGACTGTATGCAAGTGAAAAATGTTTTCTCATTATTCTGTAAATTGATTTTGTTTTCTACATTTCTTTGATTCCACTCACGCATCCCTGAGTAAAGGAGATGATAGAGAAAGAAATGGATAATAATCTGGAGGTAAACATGATCGATGATATCTCTAGACCACAGGTCTAGTCTAGAGCGGCTGCGGCTGCTGGTGATGCTAGAGTATGCTACTGCGGTGAACTCTATTCTAGAATAGTTCTGTGCACATATGTGTGTGAGAGAGACAGCCTGAGAATATGTGTCTTGCTGTGTGTGTCTGATCACATTTGTTTTACAGGACACTGACCTCCTGTGGCAAGATTTCCACCAGAATCTTGTGGACAATGCCCTCATTTCCATGGACACATATTTGGCTCAATTTCCAGACATAAAGGTTTGTTTTTGCTTTAACTAGTGATACATGTAAGCATTTCAACATTTACAGGAGCTAGTTAGTTATTTTATTGCTGTCCGATTCCAGAATGTCTGTGTTTTTCCACCCGCGTAAAATCCCCAGCTAAACTACCTACTGTTTTTGACAAACACCAAGGTTGCGTGGTAATTGAATTGCCGTGTGAATCCACATCTCTGAGTTTACAAGAAGAGATCTATCGAAAAGTGGTTTCGTAAATGTCTTTTGACCACTGCCAAGCACCGTACAGTAATGGCTGTGCTTTGTGGTAAATGTGCACCCATTTGAAATATGGACATGTTCATTACTAAAATGCTGGAAAATGTTTATAAGAATAATATTCTGTCACAGTTCCACTACAATAAGTAGGAGCTGTTAAGAAGAAGAAAAAAGAACAAAATCATGGACAATTTTTAAATGAGTCATTATTATGGTATGCAATACATTTGTAAAATATTTATTATAAGCTATTAAGTTACACACTGTAAAAAAAAAACATTTAACTTTACCTCGAGTGTGATTCGAGGGCAGTCAGCTGACTCAGCCACCGCAGTTTCCCCAGAGCAGCTGCAGGAGCTTGTGTAAATCGCTGTACCAATGCATGACTTCTATCACCAATGTGCCATGAAAATATATTATTACCAACACCACCATGAGAAACAATTAGTGCCCAAAAAGGGCTTTACACAGAAGAAGGGTTCCCGCCACATCTAAACACCAGAATATAATCAGGATGTGCAGGAGCATCACATGGCAAGAACCCCCTAGCAACCCTCACAAGCTTATAACAACACCCTGGCAACCATTTATGGCCATTGTCTATTTACAGTATGTTAGATGGACTTGTGACTCTGACTCCCTCTGCAGGCTCGCATCGCTAAACGTGAGAGGAAGCTGGTAGATTTTGACAGTGCCAGACATCATTTTGCCTCTATACAGAAAGGCAAGAAAAAGGATGAAGCCAAAATTGCCAAGGTACCAGAGGCTTGTTAATGCTGATGCTGTACTGTCTGGCTTTTTGTCTTTAAACCTTGTTAACTAATTCATGTATTGCAGTCAGTTTAAATGTCTGAGTGAGTGTATGTGTGTGTTTACACAAGCTTTTATCTTGCCTGCTGAGATTTTGTGAGCTAACAACAGCACTTGAGTGTGTTTGTCGCTGTTCTCTCTTCTTTGTGTGTGTCAATCTGTCTTTGCTGCATGTCTAGCCTCTGTCTCTGATGGAGATGGCTGCTCCCGGCTGGGCTCAGGGAATAATCACAGCACATCAGATCGCTCAAACTAACCTCTCGAGAAACCAGGTGACTCAGCTGTCACTCAGCTTGTAAACCCGCCCTTAATCTGCATAACCCCACCCATCTACTCACAGTCCACACCCACTCACAGCGTGCTGTGTTCCTCAGGTGTATTCACTTCATGCTTTTTATGTTTGTTTAAAAGAACACTGTTTTAAAGTTTGGAGTCAGGAAGATTTTTTTATGTTTTTGAAATAAGTCTCTTATGCTCACCAAGGCTGCATTTATTATTACAATTTTAATTAACTGTTTTCTATTTGAATATATTTTGAAATGAATTCCTGTGATGCAAAGCTGAATCATCATAACTCCAGTCTTTAGTGTCACATGATCCTTTAGAAATCTTTCTTATATGCTGATTTGCTGCTTAAGAAACATTTCTTATTATTGCTAATGTTGAAAACATTTTTTTGGTTCATTTGTCCGCAGTCAGTACAGGGTTGAATGTGAAATTCTTTGCATATTCATTTTCATAAATTATGGTGTCTTTTGCCTAATGACCGTGTGTGTTTGTGTGTGATTAGGCCGAGGAAGATTTGGGCAGAGCTCAGAAGGTATTTGAGGAGATCAATTATGAACTCCAGGAGGAACTTCCCACCCTGTGGGACAGGTAATAACCACTTATTCATGATCTCTCTATGTATCTCTCTTATTCCTTCCCCTTTCTGTCATCTTAAAGGAATAGTTCACCTAAAAATCAATAACCATCATTGTTCTAAACAAATGTTTTTTTTGTTTTGTTTTGTTTTTTTCTGTGGAAAACAAAAGGTTAATTTTGTAGGATCTTCACATAGCTCTTTTCCATATAATAATAGTTCACAGTGATCACATCTGACAAGCTCCAAAAAGGACAAATATTGCAACATAAAAGCCATTCAACAGTTACGACAGAGAGGAAGACTTACATTTTTGTCTTAAATTTCTGTCACTAACACAAAGCTGCCTTTGTTTTATCAAAAATGCAGTGAAACCAGTTATATAGTGAAATATTATTACAAATTAAAAGAACTGTTTACTATTTCAATATATTTTCAGCATCATTACTCCAGTCTTCAAAGTCACATGATTCTTCAGAAATCATTCCAGTACTTTTTTATTATTATCTAAACAGTTAAATGTTTTTGTGGAAATGGTGATGCATTTTGTTTAAGATTCTTTATTCCAAAAGTCTTTAATGCATCATTGCTAAATAATTATGATAAAAAAATCTTATTGACCCTAAACTGTGGACTTGTATGGCTTAAGACGTGCAATAATAGCATGAGTCCTATTTTTATGATATTTAATTTTGTTATTAGTCCTTTTGTGAGCTTGAGAGATCATAATGAACTGTCTTTATATGAAAAGCTATGCAAATGATCTTCTTTATGTTAAAGAAAAAGGAGAATGATTTTAATAACATGACAACAAGTAAATAAGAGAATATACATATTTGGTATGTTTTAGTGAGAATATAACTTTTTGGTGTATTTCTTCTTTAAAAAGAACTGATGTTGACTGTTCTCTCTCTCTGCAGTCGTGTTGGTTTGTATGTTAACACATTTCAGAGCGTTGCCGGCCTGGAGGAAAAATTTCATAGGGACATGGGCAAAGTAAGCCAATAATAAGAGACTTATTAACAAGAGATAAATGAGATTATTGTTGTTGGTTACCAGGGTATGTTGCACTCTCTCACTCACAGCTGAACCAGAATCTGAGTGATATTATGACCAAACTGGATGAGCAGCGTCTAGCCAAGTGAGTGCTTTTATCCTGGGATATTTCCTGTCTGTAGAGACACTTCTGGTTTCCTGTAGTTTAGCTCACGGATGTGTGAGTTCTTGTTTTCCCTGTAAATTAAACCAACCCTCCCCCAAATAACCCACAGAAAAGGTGTCACGACAGCAAGCACTGGGAAGAGGTAACAACTCCCATGTTTTATGTGTGTGTTCATGCAACATTCATTGCATTAAAGATGCACTTCAACAAGGTTATTTAAACCACACACTCTTGTCTCATATAATATCTTGTTTTGGTGTGAATCTTTTTTAATCACTTCAGAAAATTGCACTCAAGATTTAACAAATTTTTTAACACATGGAGTAAAAACACTTTTTCGTCTCTCAGGCCTTCTCCTGAAGAACATATGCAATTTATTTTCTTTCAGCTGAAAAAAATCTTTTTCTCCATGTGAAAAAACTAACAAAAAAACTGAATTATTAAAGATTCACTAACACTTGTTTACTATGGAAAATTGCTGCTTGCATGGGACCACGTGTACATGAAAAATATAACTTCATGTCTGGAATGTCTTTGAAATGCAGTAATTGTGCATGGAACTGATTTAAACCGATCTGCCTGCAGTCATTAACACTGATCTCTACTTCCACCTAGTGAGCACTTTCAGTCAGGACACTCATGACTGTACAATGCATTTACCAATGTGCGTTTCTCATTCAGTGAAGAAGCAGCCAATCACAACCTCTCAGAGTCTGGGTCAGATGCCCCTAAATCACCAGCCAAGGTATTTTGAGAAAGCTGATGTTTTTATGTGCTCTATGTAATGTTTGTCTTACAGTATGTATGAAACTAAAAAAGCAAAATAAATAAATAAACAAACTAAATGCTTTTTTACTGCATTTATACGGCATACATTGCAGTGAGTTTTTGTACTGTGAATCATCATAGTGATAGCTCACCTCTGATGAAAAAATGTTGCATATTATATTTGTCATCTAATATTTATATTCTATTTAATTTCAATTTTATTTCTATTAATGAAAATGATTAGTTGTAGTTTTAGTTCAACAACACTGCCTTACAATAGAGTCTGTGATTTATAGATAAGCAGGTAAGCATGAGTGTGTGTAAGCAAACTGTTATCAGAAAATCTAATCATGAGCAGTTATGAGTTGGTGTTTTATTAACCCTGAGTGTGCTGTGTGTCTTTGTGTGCATCTGCATGTGTGTGTTGGTGTGGCAGTCCACTGAGTCCAGAGAAAGACCGCCGGTCTCACAGTCGCCCAGGCCGGCTTCATCTCAGGAGGTGAAACAGGAGAACATCATTAACCTGTTTGAGGATGCAGTGGTGCCTGACATTAACATTTCAACCCAGCCACAGGTCAGAGGTCAAATGACTGCTTCCCATGCTCCTCTTAGCATTCATACCAATCTCTTCTTGGCTTCATCTCAATTTCAGTTATTCATTATCTTCATTCTTAATTAGTACATTCATCCTCCATTTCCACCTTCTGTTGCCACTCTATTATTAACTCTCTTTCTGCTTATTCAGCTGAAGTATCACTGTGCTTCAGCACATAGCAATATATCACTGGCTTTTAAGTTTGTCAACATTACCATCTTCTCTTTATGCAAACCAGTGATCCCACTAAATAATGTCATCGCTGTAGTACAGCTGGTGTTTTATACTGTGCTCAGTGGTGTAATGGTCCAGTAGTGTCTAGGCTGCAGGATTTAGATCTGGATGCTTGGCAGGAAATCAGCAAAGCTTCAGCCCGCCAGCTGGGTGTCAGAGGACACGAAGGGTAAAGGTCAGGGCTCAGAGACAAGAAAAAACATTGCTGAATTTCAAAGACAGCATACTGCTTTGCTAATTATGCTATAGAAATATATGGTAAAAGTAGTAATAGTAGTATGCTAGTATGCAATTCTGAATTCAGCACTAAAGGTCATGCATGCAAAAGGTCAGCCTCTTGAGTTTTGAAGTGAAATTAAATTTCTGCATGTTTCCCCTTTGTGTTTTGGGGAACTGAAATGCCACTTTGGTTCAGAATGTAATGCATTAACTGCATGCATGTGATGATGCTTTCTACTAGCTTCCAATACAAGGCCCAGGGACATACTCAGAACGAAAAAAAAAAAAAACAGACAAATAAATAAATAAAACATACACTGCCTTTCAAAAATTTGAGGTCAGTAAAATTTGTTTGAACAAATGTATTCACTCTATAGAATTCCATAAATTTTCCCCAAAAATTATTCTGTCTGGGCTCATTCATTGTTATTATTTACATATATATATATATATATATATATATATATATATATATATATATATGTATATGTATATGTATGTGTGTGTATATATTTATATATGTATATTTATATATATATTATTATTATTATTATTTTATTTTTTTCTACTCCTCTGCATGGTATTACAGTATCGACTATTAGATCACTTCACCTTTAATAAATGTTTTCCTCTCCTGTTTCTGCAATAATAAATCTCTGAACACTGTTCTGAGCACAAGCTCCTGTAAGAGGGCTTTATGAGAGCTCTCTTCTCACTGTTGACATCGTAATAGTCGTACTTAGCATTTATCTCACTCTGTCATCCTGTGCTGCCTCATGGAAGGAGGCTTCATGGGATTCATGGGAGGTAAGATCTTGTACTGTGTTTGTACTCTTGCAGTTGGTACTCTCTTGATATAATCAGTGATTTTTGTGGTCTGATTGATCATGGCAGAACCATTTGACAGGGCTTTTGTATGAAAGTCTTCTACAGTCTTTGGATTAACAAATTAGTAACAAAACCACACACAAACTAACAGAGATTTAGCAAAAGTTAAACCATATTCAGTAGTTCAGCCAAATTATTTACTCAGTTGATTTGTGAGCTGAAAACAGAAGTCCATTACAAAAACAAGAAAAAGACGTTAGATCTTAATATAGACAAGAAAAGAAAATACCATGCACAGTTTACTTTGCTCAGGGGTTCACATGCACCTCTTGGGTTTGTATGTGTGTAAATCTTGCTATGTGGTGAATTATATAATAACAGATTTCATTCATGTTTTCGGCCATATAGTTGGACTAACAAGATTTATACTGTAAAATGTAATTAATTAAATTAAATAAATAATGTATTGTAATTGTCAATGTTATTATCCTAATCCTAACCCTAACTAAAATAAAGATAAAGCTATTACAATTTTTGTTAATAGAAATAAACCTAAAGTATAATAGAAATTTAGATGAAAAATGTACATTTATATCAGTTATTTGCCAAGGCTTTCGTTTAGTTTGAGTTGAAGCAGTAAAATTACTAACTGAAAATAAAGTAAAAACTGAAACTAAAACTGGAGTAAAAAATAAAGGAAAATTTGTAAAAGAAAAACTAATAAAATGTAAATATTAAACTGAAAGTTTAAAAGTTAATTCAAAATATTAATGAAAAATGAAAAACTACAAATAATACTAATTTGTAAATAAACTAAAACATAGAAATGAATTTTTTTTATAAAATGTAAATATTAAACTGAAAGTTTAAAGATAAAAGTTAATTCAAAATATTAATAAAAAACTATAAATAAGTCTAAAATAGCCATTTAGAATTAATAATTCACATCTCATCATCTTTTCATTCATTTATTCCCTTTTTTTGCTAATTATTTGCGGCTTTTGCCGTATTGCCTGCCCTTTTCTCCCGGCATTTATTTTACTTCCCAAAATCCAACAAAATATCCTGGCGACCCTTCCTCCCCATCCCATCCCATCCCAGCCTGGTCAGAGCCCTGCTGCAGACCCCTCCCAGCAGTGGCACCAGGATGAAGAAGCTGCTGCTCAGCCTTACAGCCAGCAGACATATGAGTCTCCTCAATGGGAGGACGAGGTCACTCCTGCTGTTCAGCCGTTTGAAGCTCCCCGCTGGGATGAGCAGGACAGCGTGTCTGCACAGTCAGGCTGGAGCAGTGAAACAGCTACGCCTGCGCATCCACACTGGGAGGGCGATGGTGTGGAGCACTGGGGCGAGGAAGGGTCCCAGGTAGGGCAAAAGCAAGACGCAGATACAAACTGGGGCCATGTTACAGCTCAGGCTTGGGAGGCGGAGTCAGAGTTGCCTCAGTGGGAGGAGCTTCAAAGTGTAAGAGGAACGAGATTAATCGTGATTGTAATGTGGAGTGATGTCATAGAGTTACGATGGTTCAGATCATATTGTTCTGTGGGTCTGGATGGTTTCCATAGTGGTCATGTTAAATGTCCCTAAGTATAGCAGGATTTTGTTTTATTATGTGGAGTTGCTCAGGTGTAATGAACTGTTTTCTTTATTCTTTGTATTTAGAATGAAACGCCAACAGTGACAAATGGCTCATCAGATGCAGAACTTCCTCCATCTGTTCTCTATAAGGCAAGTTGCACTATAGGAACCCAAGATCTCAGAGTTTTAACATGGTAGCATTTACTTTATCATACAATATTATTTATTTAAAACATTCTGTATTTTGATTTAAAAAAAATAATAAAGAGACTTCTTTCAAAAACATTGACCAATAAGTAATACAGTTGTAGTCAAAAGTTTACATGAACCTTTCAAAATGTTAATTATTTTACCAAAATACAAGAGATCATACAAAATGCATGTTATTTTTTATTTAGTACTGACCTGAATAAGATATTTCACATAAAAGACATTTAACAAGAGATAAAAATGACCCCTTTCACAAGTTGGAAACAATGGTATATTTTTTTCAGGATTCTTTGATGAAAACATTTGATAGATAGTTCAAAAGATTAACATTTATTAGCAATGTAAAATTATTTGTAGCAATGTAAAAGTCTTTACTGTCACTTTTGCTATGCCCAAATTTTTGAAAAATCATTTATGTGTATAAATAGAATTCACTCAAATGATTTTTGGCAGGTGAAAGCATTGCATGACTACGGAGCAACAGACAGCGATGAGCTTGATCTAAAGGCTGGTGACATTGTGCTCGTGCTTCCCTTTGCCAACCCAGATGATCAGGTGACTCATGGGACCCATGTTTATACAAATATACACACGCATACAACCGGACAACAACTCATTGTCTTTTTGTTTGTGTGCGCAGGATGATGGCTGGTTAATGGGTGTAAAAGAGTCACACTGGCTTCAGAATAAAAACCTCCTAGCTAAAGGAGTCTTCCCTGAAAACTTCACCCAGAAACTGTAACAGAACAGCCCTCTCAGAATCACCTGTTCTTAACCTTTGTTTTCTCACCACTTTACTGTGATAACATTTTTATAAGAAAACTTAGAAAATAAGGGCTTCTCGAGCACAAAACAGCTCTATTCTACTTATTGTGCTCACTTGTATTTGCAGCAGTATGCTTTAAACCAAACTTCATGAAGTAATATGGGCCACCCTTGCAGCTAAACTAGCTTGTCAATTCACCTTTTAGTGCTTAATCCTGATCTGTACACATACATTGGCCATGAGACAATTAAAAAGTCCCTAATAGGGATGACTGGGGCCGATCTGATTGGTGTTTGTCACTGGGATCATTTGGGAAGTTTCTTTAGTACCAAAGCATCAGTTTTTTTCATGCATGACATTTTTAACTCTTTTGCTTAAAGTCATCATGAAATACAAAATTCTTAACATGCTTGCGGTTCACAATTCTTCAGTGCTTGTTCCACATACAGTCAATTCAGCTAGAGACTAGTTTCCACCAAGTATAAATAGAAACAAATAGCATCTTGTTTACAAGTACAGCGAGTGATACATGAAGTGTAAATAGAAGTAATACACTATTTGTTCTAAAGATAAAATATCTTGTGGGCAGGGATATTAAAAATTATTATTTTGCTGGTTTTATTATCTCTAGATTCTCCTGTGAAACCCTTTATGGCAACAATATTTTAACATGTTCCCTAGATGTTTCTAGCACTGCATGTGAAAGGCTCATCTCAATACTTTATGATCAAAAACTTCATATTTATGTTTTCTTTGTATTTTTATTGAGATCTTCAGGTATATGCCACCAAAGATTATGAAAATTATGCAAAGGGATAAACCACTGTGTTGTAGGCTAATATATGAACATCAGTTTGAAACACTTTTTGCAATGTATTTTAAAATCAAAGAGTTTAATCATTTGTCATGTTGCATGAATGTGTTATAGTTTCTTTTAGACGGGTGCACAAAGGATTTATTCTTTAAAGAACTGGAGAGCTTCAGACAAATCATGAAAATAAAATAGAAAATATTGTCAAAAATACAGATTTTAATTTTCATATCGATCTGGAAAATGTAGTCTGTGATGCACTGATACTGTGATGACAAGCAACGTTAAGGTGGAAACACTGAATGAATTGAGCTGGGTTTATTCACACACTTTACTGAGATTGTACAGTATTACTCTACCACTGTGGACTTAATAAAACTTGTCATTTGATGAATTACCACTGCCATGCTCGATAGAAATCTCTTTTAAGTCTTTTTCAAATGTTAATTTCATCAGGTAAGAAATTATACTGTATTGTTAAATGACTTACATTCAGTATTTCAGCACATTTAGCGTCTGAATAAAATGGACTGGTTGAAAAGTTGCAAAGGTGTTGCAACTAATTCGGCCCTCTGTTTTAATACCTAATACATAATCAGATATCAAATAAACAGGGATCCTGCTTTTGCCAAAACAGCGTAGACTCTTCCAAGTAGCTGCTAATTTGTGAACTGTTATTCTTAAGTATTTTCGACTCTAACATTGTCAGTCTGTTTACTGTGTAAATCTGGAGTTTATATAGCTCTCTCTGACCTGTTTACATATCAGAGCTCAGATGTAATCTCTTACCTAGTAATCTCTTCAAATCAGTATTGAATATTAAAATATTTATCAGGCTATTGAACAAACAGTAACCTGCAAGATGTCTAGTCTTTTCACGGTTCCTTCTAACAAAAATGTGTGAATGTTGAAAGTTACTCCAAATATCTGAATTAAAAAGGTCCTGATATTTAAAACTAGCCTGTGGAAAACTGAGCTGTATCTCATTAAATATATATAAAATTTATCCTAAAGTAGCTTAGGATGTTCTGTCTTAACAGAAACACCCTGTCAAGAAGCATATTAAAATTAAAATCATACAGAACTTGTGTATAGCTTCCTCTCATTCATTTCCTAAATATGCTTTGTAATGGGATCCATTTAAAGGGCCTGAAAGCTAAGCCTCACTTGTTTCTTACTACTTTTAATGTGATATTACAAAACACTAAACACTAAACTGACAGCACTTTGAAAGCCAAAGTTATTCCGTGCACAACAAAAATGTAAGCCAGTGAGTTTCAGAATATATAACACAGGATATAACAGCTATTAACAATTGAAACAAAGCTCCAGCTTCCCCTATCTGACTTGTTGTGCATTTATTGTCATGGGAACAGACGAGAAATGTTTTTTCCTGGGCTCCCTGGCCACCCAGATGGTTAACAATAGTTTACAGACTTAATTAGTATTCAGATATGACATAATAAGTGCTTCGGGTGAGTGTCATGGTCAGTTTGCACTGCTTATGTAGAGACAGAAATGAAGTGAAAAGTAGATTTGGCTGTTAAGAATGCTAAAACACATGGAGAAGACAAAATGATTGAAAAAATGTAGAGAATGAAAAACATAAGTCTGATTTATATGATCATATTAATCTCCACAACAAGATGCATGACATTAATGCCTATACCACATACCAGTTTACATGTCATATTTAAAAAAATACAACCACAATGCTTTAAAACAGCTCTAATTCCAAGAGAACAGTCCATGCACACTACAACTATAATAACAATATTGTAGATCAATGATGGAACGAAGATTAAGTTCACATTAGATTGTTCTTTCACTGGAGTTATGAACCCCACCGAAGATGTGATCCACCAGTGCAGGGTTAAATATTAATGGCTGTGGGTGAGTGGACGAGTGTGACCTGTTAGAGTGTGTCTTTTGCAGGAAACAAGAAACACTGGGATGTGACTAAGCCTGTTTGTTCAGTGTACTGTGGTCATCTATGATTGACATTCACGTAACTGTACCTATCCCTTTAAGTTGCTAACAACAAACCATGTTACCATGGCATCAGCTTGCTCTTTAAATAGTGATGATGTTGTCACAGAGAACATTCACAACATTTCTCAA
The DNA here is from genome assembly GCF_023724105.1 of Carassius gibelio. Lineage (NCBI taxonomy): Eukaryota > Metazoa > Chordata > Actinopteri > Cypriniformes > Cyprinidae > Carassius > Carassius gibelio. The sequence continues at coordinate 5,444,701 of NC_068376.1, read as the reverse complement.
CTGAACTCTTAACGTCGGCCAGAGGAAAGTTCTACAATGGTAGGATGTTTCAAATTATTTATTTGTCTGATGCATTATTTGTAACACTTAACTATATTTTGACTTTTATAGAACAGTCTTAGTCTTTATGAATACATTTGTCAATAATTAGTTTGTTTTATTTTTAAGATTTTGATTGTCTTGATAATGATTGTAAGTTTTAGAGTTTATAAAAAATGTAAAGAGAAAGGTATTTTTCCTAAGTGGAATTTAAATGGCTTTGACTTCTACAATTTTAAATATGCATCTCATTGTACCCTAGCGTGAGTGCATCTCAGTCCATGTTGGCCAGGCAGGTGTGCAAATGGGCAATGCATGCTGGGAGCTGTATTGCCTGGAGCACGGGATCCAGCCAGATGGTCAGATGCCAAGTGATAAATCGATTGGTGGGGGCGACGACTCCTCTAACACCTTCTTCAGTGAGACTGGAGCTGGAAAACATGTTCCTAGAGCAGTCTTTGTCGATCTGGAGCCCACTGTCATTGGTAATTAAACTGATTCTCTTTGTATAATTCAAAAGTGTATAATTAAAGTGTCTTCGTTTTTTTCTCGAATTAAGAAAATTACTAACTTGTACTTGTTGCACATTGTATAAAGATTAATCTGATAAAAATATGATGCAAATAAATTACTTATATAAAATACAAAAATATAATTAATAAAAAATAAAGTACATGGACTGATTTTCCAGATGAGGTGCGCACAGGTACCTACCGCCAGCTGTTCCATCCTGAACAACTGATCACAGGTAAAGAAGATGCTGCCAATAATTATGCTCGTGGGCACTACACCATTGGCAAGGAGATCATTGACCTGGTGCTGGACAGGACTCGCAAACTGGTAAGACAATCTTGGAGTCAAAAGTTGGCATTATCTTCAGTGTTGCATTAGGGTCAACAGAAGAACAACTGAAAAATCCTGGCCAGTGATTGTAGAAATAACTCCTTTAATCTTGCAGGCTGATCAGTGCACTGGGCTCCAGGGCTTCCTGATCTTCCACAGTTTTGGTGGTGGCACCGGCTCTGGATTCACCTCTCTCCTAATGGAACGGCTCTCTGTTGATTACGGAAAGAAGTCAAAACTGGAATTTGCCATTTATCCAGCTCCTCAAGTGTCCACCGCTGTAGTGGAGCCCTACAACGCCATTCTTACCACCCACACCACTCTCGAGCACTCCGACTGTGCCTTCATGGTAGACAATGAGGCCATCTACGATATCTGCCGTAGAAACCTCGATATTGAGCGTCCCACCTACACAAACCTCAACAGGCTGATCGGGCAGATCGTTTCCTCCATCACAGCATCCCTGCGCTTCGATGGAGCCCTGAATGTAGATCTGACTGAGTTCCAAACCAACTTGGTCCCTTATCCACGTATCCACTTCCCTCTGGCCACCTACGCCCCAGTAATCTCTGCAGAGAAAGCCTACCATGAGCTGCTTTCTGTTGCTGACATCACCAATGCTTGCTTCGAGCCAGCCAATCAGATGGTGAAATGTGACCCTCGTCACGGCAAGTACATGGCTTGTTGTCTGCTTTACCGTGGAGATGTGGTTCCCAAAGACGTCAACTCTGCCATCGCCACCATCAAAACCAAGCGTAGCATCCAGTTTGTGGACTGGTGTCCCACTGGATTCAAGGTTGGCATCAACTACCAGCCACCGACCGTGGTTCCTGGAGGAGACCTGGCTAAGGTGCAGAGAGCTGTATGTATGCTGAGCAACACCACAGCCATCGCTGAAGCCTGGGCTCGTCTGGATCACAAGTTCGACCTGATGTACGCCAAGAGAGCTTTTGTTCATTGGTATGTGGGTGAAGGAATGGAGGAGGGTGAGTTCTCAGAGGCCAGAGAAGACATGGCCGCTCTGGAGAAGGATTACGAAGAGGTGGGAACAGACAGCGTTGGAGAAGAAGGAGAAGAAGAAGGAGAGGAGTATTAGTGCTGACCACTTTTGTTTTCTTGGGGTAAGAATAAAACATTTGTGCAGTACTGTGCCACCTATAGACTGCGTGTGTATTGTCTTTGTAATTCTATTGCCTATTCAGTTCAATTCAATTCAAGTTTATTTGTATAGCGCTTTTTACAATACAAATTGTTACAAAGCAACTTTACAGAAAATAATGTTTCTACAATATTTAGTAGTAGCTTATGGTGGTGACTGTCAGTTTGTGCACGTTTGACAGGATTTTTAGAAAAAAAATAATACAAGACGTAGTCAGCCAGACTGGAGCTTGTGTAAATCCTAGTTACCACGGGATGTAAATCCTGTGGCAAAACATAGAAACAAAATAGACATCATTAGCATAGCTGCTGATCCAACAAAGTAAAATTAGTTTAACCCAAGCTAATGAATAAAAATGCACCTTTGATCAGATGCAACTACACTCACAATTAAAAAGATACATTATTCGAATGCTTGATGAAAGAGATGCGTTTTGAATCTAGATTTAAACAGAGAGAGTGTGTCTGAACCACGAACATTATCAGGAAGGCTATTCCAGAGTTTGGGAGCCAAATGTGAGAAAGCTCTACCTCCTTTAGTGGACTTTGCTATCCTAGGAACTACCAAAAGTCCAGCGTTTTGTGACCTTAGGGTGCGTGATGGGTTGTAGCGTGGTAGAAGGCTAGTTAGGTACGCAGGAGCTAAACCATTTAGGGCCTTATAGGTATGTAATGATAATTTGTAACTGATACGGAACTTAATAGGTAGACAGTGCAGAGACTGTAAAATTGGGGTAATATGATCATATTTTCTTGACCTGGTAAGGACTCTAGCTGCTGCATTTTGGACTACCTGTTGCTTGTTTATTGACGAAGCAGGACAACCACCTAGAAGTGCATTACAATAGTCCAGTCTAGAGGTCATGAATGCATGAACTAGCTTTTCTGCATCAGAAACAGATAACATGTTTCGTAGCTTGTCAATGTTTCTGAGATGGAAGAATGCAGTTTTTGTAACATTGGAAATATGATTTTCAAAAGACAAATTGCTGTCTAATATAACATTTTTGACTGTAGAGGAAGTAACCGTACATCCGTCTAGTTGCAAATTGTAATCTACAAGAATCTGTGTAGTGTTTTTTGGTCCAATAATTAATATCTCCATCTTATCCGAATTTAATTGGAGAAAATTATTTGTCATCCAATCTTTTACATTTTTAACACACTCTGTTAGCTTAGATAATTGAGAAGTTTCATCTGGTCTCGTTGAGATATATAGCTGAGTATCATCAGCATAACAGTGGAAGCTAATTCCGTATTTTCTAATAATATTACCAAGGGGCAACATGTATACTGAAAATAGAAGGGGACCTAGGACGGATCCTTGTGGCACTCCATATTTTACTGATGATAAATGAGATGACACACCATTTAAGTAAACAAAATGGTAGCGATCGGACAGGTAGGATCTAAACCATCTTAGAGCCTTTCCTTGAATACCTGTATAGTTTTGTAATCTATCTAGTAGTATGTCATGATCTATGGTGTCGAACGAAGCCTAAAGACTGAAAGAATGCAAATTGAGAACACACTGAAAGGGTGCCATGGTAGCAATCAACAAAAGTTTTATATTCTATCACAATTTGTTATGCCTTTAGATCATGAGTCAGTCAAGTCTGTTTCAGCATGCCTGAGATGTCCTTGCTCAGACTTGAAGTTTAAAATCATGTTATACCAAATTCTAGTGAAATTTGAAACATATCAGTTGTTGGGATAAATTAAATTTTTACAAAATTTTTAGACAAAACTCAAATGCCTTTCCAAAACTAAGCTGTAAAAACTTCCACCTATTTCAACATAAAAAGTTCACATCATTTGCTACCTTAAATTTAAGTATAATCAACTTGATTTTAATGTAAATTACATTTAAAAAATATAAAGAAATAGCTCTATTTTTTTTGATAAGTTAATGTAAAAAATTAATGATTTCCTGATCATATAAGTTTTAGAGTGTATAAAAAGAAGGAAATGAATTGGTAAAAATGGACTTAAGACTTTCTGTCTAATATTTAATTTTATTTGTACATATCTTAAATATTTTTAACACTTAATTCTTTTTAAGAAGGTTTTTTTTAATGTGAGGTGAGATTGCCAGTAGTTCCACAAGATTAAATTCCACAAACAATGCTCTAATTTACACTGAAGAGAATTTATTTGGATTCAAAGCAAGCAGTTTACAGTTCATTACAGGTCCTTTCATTCAACTTTTTTCAACAAATCTGCCCCCACCCGTCTGACGCAGGAGGACAATAAACATTTTCCAGACTTTCCAATAGACCAGATGACTTTTTATGGTCTCTCACATTTGGAAGCATAATACATATCTCACAATTTTAATTTGACACTTTCATAGCTTCTTTCCTCTCATGCTGACACAAATGCCCTGCCCTCCACTTAAACAGCACCCAGCTATACCAGGCATTCCAGACATTCTTCTCTGATACCTTCTCTAAACATTAAGACTTATATAAGCCACAAAATCTTGTGTAGGGAAAGAGTGAGAGAGCATCATTGCATTCAGTGTGCTTGATGTGAACATATTGTACAAAATTGTCTTCCAGTTTAGAGAACATCTGCTGAGGCTTCCTGCAGAGCAGATCTGGAATAGATTTCTCTAGAAGTAATCATCCCGAGTAATCAATGAAGTTAAAACAGAAGCAGAGCCAGAGCACTAATCTGTCTGGTCTTACTTCCTCTTGTTAGTCCTATTATGACAGCAACAATTTCAACAACATATATGGACAATTTAGATGCTAATCTTTTAGTTATGGATATTTTAAAATCTGGAGTATATATTCATACTCCTGTAAACCCTGTTTTAACATTTTGCCAGTAACATTTGACTTTTGAAAACATAGTGTTATATTCTATTAAAAAAAGTTAGTATTCTATTAAAAAAAGTTGCCTTTAGCAACGATCAACAATCTGTAAAGAGGGATTTAGAATAAGTAAAAAAAAAAAAAAAGTATCAAGATATAACAACATAACCAAAATAAGAATCAAATACAATAACAATTTTATGAAAGACTTAATAATAATAGTAATAAAATTATTTAAAATATATTTAGCTAATACGTTTTTCCTTCTTTTTTTTTTTTTTTTTTGATGTTTTACGGCGTTGGCGCCATCTTTTGATGCATATTCCGCCACCAACTGGGATGGAGTGTGAGGCAATGATGTCAAGGGAAATGATAATATATATATATAGCTCTCTCTCTCTCTCTCTCTCTCTCTCTCTCTCTCTCTCTATATATATATAACATCTGCCTATATTTTATGATATACATTTGTTCTTTTCATAAAATTAATAAAAGCTTTATAACTTTAATGAAAACTGTTTAACAGATTCTGTAATGTCGTCATATTAATTAATGCCAGCATATTTTTATTCCCCTTTTAACTGTATTCTTTCCCTTTCATATGACTTAGTTTCTGGAAGTCCACAATGATTAAACAGACCAGATTCATGTTTTCCTATAATCTGGAGTGATTTATTAAGAGTGTCCAATTCTCAGTCGAGATATAACTCTATCATCCCTTCTATGAAGCAGTTCTTACATGGCCTACTTGTTTATATATAGCCTATTATACAAATATAGCCTTATGTTACCTTTATAGCATCTCTTTTGCAATGTCTTTCTGACAGCTACTTTAATGAAACCTTTAATTTCTGATTTACTCAAGTGTATATGTATGTATGTCAGTATTTGTGTGTTTCACTATCTTGTCTAGCTCCTCACTTCCTTCCACTCCAGCATGAGCAGGCAGTCGTCTTCTTCTTCGGTGGTTTTTATTTGGCGGCTCGCTAACTGTCGCTCCCGCCAGAGCCCCGCCTCTCCTGCATCCGGTCGCGCGCCGCTATATATTCTTTAGCCTGGTCCCTTCCGCCGCAATTCCGCCTTCGTTCTCCGAACCCTTAACCTCGGTCTGAAGGAAAATCCGTTAAAATGGTGAGTCTTATTTTCACGTCGATTTTCAGTAAATGGCACTAAACGACTGTTTTTTGTATGTTAAACGTTATTTTACAGCGTGAGATGTTTCTCGTTTAGTGGAAATGACTTTTATTATAATTTTTTATTAAATCTGAATTACCGCCCTGTCTTAAAATATAAGACAGACGCTATGTTCGTTCGTTTAATCTTGGAGTGTAGCAGTGTTTAAAAGCATTTAACGTTAACGCATTTTGGGCGGGCGCGAGACAAAAGCGCGCGAACGCACGCACGCGCAGGAGCCTTGGGATGTGGCGCACTTTCGAACGACACGCCGAACAAAGAGAAAACGGCAAAGCCGAACTGATTCATGTAGAAAATTGATAAACGTCATCCTAAGGTACATGTATTAGTTATTCATGAATAGTATTAAAATTATAAATCTATAGGTTATGTTTTTTTTTGCTAGATTCGTGACTGGGCGGAGGAGCAGACACGTCAGAATTTCAAAGACGCGCATAAAAGTCTTTTGTTATTTCGCGACAGATATCGCGCCTTTTCTTGATCCTCTGATAAAAAAATATCGAAAACTAGGTGGTACCGGTGGGTGGGGGAAGGGACCAGCCCTGCCCTTTGGCTCTCTACAGCTATAAGCAGGGGTGCGCAAAACCGGTGCGCATGCGCGACCAAAATATAACAATGGGATGTGTTCAGACCGCTCATTTGTATACGGACATTCTTGACCGCTGCTAATGCACATTTACTGCTTAAGATCGACGAACTAATACTGTTTACAATTCATAATCAATCAAAGCTATGCGCTGCCGGTTGAAGGCAAAATGCAAAACTGCTGTTTCATTCACCGCTATACTCGACGGAGCTAAACCCGGCAGAGAAAACACTCGCATCTCGGCATCCCGCCAAAATAAAAGCTTGCTGATTTTAGATACGAAAATGAAAATAATAATAAAAAAAGTAAATAAATTGACTTCATTGTATTATAAAGTGCCTTTTTAATTTTATACTCCATTGAATTTTTAACAATCGTATTATCACACTGCTTATTTTATTAAAATACAAAATAAATAAATGCCGTTATACTGTTATCACTATTAATGATTTTTTAAAATATTTATATTTAATGAATCCCACTACGCTCATTGTGAGTACCAGTGTGCAGCCCTGGTAATAAGTCACGAGTTCTATGCTTCATATATAAGAATAAGTACTTCACATTTTGAAAATGAAAATAAGGGAGCAAAATGGGTGTATTTTACTCTTCCTAAATGTTGGGCCAAGTCAGCATTCAAGCCTGAATACGTTCTTGCAAATAAAAAATGACTGGAACCGCTGCAGTGTGGCTGGTTCGGAGCTGGTAATGGGTATTGATCCACATTCAGAGAAACTGATCTTCGGAAACCGGTCATCTTAGGCATTACTCTCCGTTACTGGGCACTGAGCAGGTTTCTGACATATGACAGAATTTGAGTTGAAGGAAAGTCCCTACCGGTCACATACCTCGTCTGTAATGTTAGGAATGTGTAATGATGCAGTGAAAAAACGTATATCGTCACTGCATTCAGAGGCACCATTCAACAGCTTTCCATATGAAAAGAGTAAACATCCTGCGCGTTCTGCTTTGTTTCCTGTAAGGATGTAATGTGTTTGTATAGATAGCTGCAGTCACGTCGTTTTCTGGGTTGAACAAAAATTTGTACAGTAATGTTTCCATTTTTTATAGATTTTAATAGATTGAATAACATTTCTTTACATGAGCACACAAATTTTCTTCAATTTTCCAAGTATGATGCTAACCTAACCTTAATTTTTTTTTTTTTCTTTTTTTTCTTGCTATAGCGTGAATGTATTTCAATGCACGTCGGCCAAGCCGGAGCCCAGATGGGCAATGCATGCTGGGAGCTGTATTGCCTGGAGCATGGGATCCAGCCAGATGGTCAGATGCCCAGTGACAAAACCATTGGAGGTGGAGATGACTCCTTCAACACCTTCTTCAGTGAGACTGGAGCTGGAAAACATGTTCCTAGAGCAGTCTTTGTCGATCTGGAGCCCACTGTCATTGGTAATAATTTTTTATACATTTTTTTTTTTTTCTGTCCCCAGCTTTTAAATTGAGCTTTGGAGCAACTTTAGGTGTTTTAACTTGTAGTTAAAAGAAGTTCCTCTCTTTTCCAGATGAGGTGCGCACAGGTACCTACCGCCAGCTGTTCCACCCTGAACAGTTGATCACTGGCAAGGAAGATGCTGCCAACAACTACGCCCGTGGGCACTACACCATTGGCAAGGAGATCATTGACCTGGTGCTGGACAGGACTCGCAAACTGGTAAAAGATGCACATACTGCCACAATCTTACCTATAAACTAGATATTAGTTAGGAAGATCACAGAACTTACTAGTTTGCCTTAAAACTGCTACTCACTAGACAATCAAATGGTTAATTTAGTTATAATTACTATGTTGTCGTTATATATCTCCCATAATGTTATCTTTTGCTTGCAGGCTGATCAGTGCACTGGGCTCCAGGGCTTCCTGATCTTCCACAGTTTTGGTGGTGGCACCGGCTCTGGATTCACCTCTCTCCTAATGGAACGCCTCTCTGTTGATTATGGAAAGAAGTCAAAACTTGAGTTTGCGGTCTATCCAGCTCCTCAAGTGTCCACCGCAGTGGTGGAGCCCTACAACTCCATTCTTACCACCCACACCACTCTCGAGCACTCCGACTGTGCCTTCATGGTAGACAATGAGGCCATCTACGATATCTGCCGTAGAAACCTCGATATTGAGCGTCCCACCTACACAAACCTCAACAGGCTGATCGGGCAGATCGTTTCCTCCATCACAGCATCCCTGCGCTTCGATGGAGCCCTGAATGTAGATCTGACTGAGTTCCAAACCAACTTGGTCCCTTATCCACGTATCCACTTCCCTCTGGCCACCTACGCCCCAGTAATCTCTGCAGAGAAAGCCTACCACGAGCAGCTTTCTGTTGCTGACATCACCAATGCTTGCTTCGAGCCAGCCAATCAGATGGTGAAATGTGACCCTCGTCACGGCAAGTACATGGCTTGTTGTCTGCTTTACCGTGGAGATGTGGTTCCCAAAGACGTCAACTCTGCCATCGCCACCATCAAGACCAAGCGTAGCATCCAGTTTGTGGACTGGTGTCCCACTGGATTCAAGGTTGGCATCAACTACCAGCCACCGACCGTGGTTCCTGGAGGAGACCTGGCTAAGGTGCAGAGAGCTGTATGTATGCTGAGCAACACCACAGCCATCGCTGAAGCCTGGGCTCGTCTGGATCACAAGTTCGACCTGATGTACGCCAAGAGAGCTTTTGTTCATTGGTATGTGGGTGAAGGAATGGAGGAGGGTGAGTTCTCAGAGGCCAGAGAAGACATGGCTGCTCTGGAGAAGGATTACGAAGAGGTGGGAACAGACAGCGTTGGAGAAGAGGATGAAGAAGGAGAGGAGTATTAAGTTGATGGCTTGCTGACCCTTGCACAACCAAGCAAGGCACCTCATGCCTGACCTAAAATATGTTAAATGTTCTGTTATGAAACCACATTCCATGAAATAAAAATGTTCCTTTTATGGGGGCAAATAAAAATGCAAAAATAATCTGCTACCATTGTCTTTATTTTTCTCTCTATAAAATTTAGAATATGTTTGTATGATTTTGTCAAAGGAGCAAAACGAAATCAGGCTAGACTAGACACTGAGTCTTGCCAAAGTCTCACAGTTTAAAGTAGCTGACGTGTATTATTGTGTCCATGTTAGATACCATGTTGTGTTCACTAGCGTAAGAGAAAAAGGAAGAAGGGTTTTCACAGGCATGCAAAAATAGAGCAGTATTGTTTGTGCTTTTAAAATGCTGATAAATTAACACGCCATACTGTGAAGGATTTTAAACCTATTTTGGAAACTAGACCGAAAAAGCTTACAATACAGGTATTTTATTTTTAAGAAACCTAATCTAAAAAATTTTTTTTAAATTGTGAAGTTGTCGACTTAAAAAAAAAAAAAAAAGTAGGACTTGGTAATTATCCTTTTTTTTCTGAAATGCTTGACCTTTTGGCTTTTATAAAGTGACTAAAATATTCAATTTGAATCACATTAAAGACACATCTCCTATATTTAATCTCTGCACAAACAACCAATTTTTTTTTTGTGGTGTCACTGTCAGACTTTTACTACAGTATTTCAAAAGCCTCCCACGATTATATTTATCTGCAAAACTAATTTGAATCATTTAAACCAAATCCTTGGAAATCATATCATGAGAAAACTACAATGTCAAACATGTCCAAGCATTTGACTCCTACTGCTCTATATTATAAGCCATGGAACCAAACTACATCATATTTTCGACACAGGCTAATCTTCTTATCCAGTCTCCTGCTTTGGATATAGTTTACAGATTAAACATGCACTCATGATGAATAGGGTTATGTGTTTGTCTTGCGTGTGAAACAGCAGAGCCGGATCTCTATAGGGAACAAACACACCCAAACATCTCAACCTCCAGTGAGTCACAGTGGCCACACACACACACACACACACACACACAGCTAAATATACAACTGTGTTCTACCAGAACAAGCAATGTTTATACAATACTGTATATGAATTATAATTCGCAGAATTAGCAGACAAATATCCCTTTTTAAAAGCCTATTTTCTTCCTGTGACTTTTTGACGTAGGGATGGAGTGCAAAAGGTTGTAAGCTACAAAGTGGCCTCTGCTCTGACTGCAGTTGGCACTCAGCTTATCTGTCACACACAGTTCAGTGAAGGGGCTGAAACAGTGGTCCAGATCCCGTGCAAACAAGTGAAAGAACTCCTTATTCTTACCACAAGCATGGGCTATATGTAAGATTTAAACACAAGTTTAAATGCAAAAGTTACATCCACAACGTCAGGGAGTTGCTTTTAGATTGCTAAGCTGTTCTGAGTGGTTTTTAACTCTTATGAGCATTCAGGAGTGTGCAGGATGACTTAAAATATTCAAACAAATAGTAATACAATTAATATTAATGCTATTATAAACAAAATAAAAAAGTTCTTAAATCTGTTCTAAAAAACAATCTATAAAATATTTAAGAAATAATAATAATTAATTCTCCCCCCTAAATAATAATCTGTTTGTTTCTCAATTTATGTTAATAAAACATTAGAAACAAGTTTACCTGTTTTGTCATCTATCACATAATATGATGTATAATTTATGCCAATACCACAAACAACGCAGAACAACTTCAGTGCTGAAAATTAATACTTGGGGTAAGAAGTTTGTTAAAATCCATAAACCCATGTTTGAGCAATAGTAATAGTCTAGCCTTAGCAAGCCCCACGTATTAAGTGGTTTTAGGATAAAACTAAAGACATAAATCAATGATGGAGGCTTAGAAAGAACTCCAGTGAGTGAATTATAATATTTTGTTTGACATATATTTTTAAAAATATAAATATTGGAAATGTTCCCTTGTAGTTTTTTCCCATTTCACACAAGTTGTACAGTATTTCCTTTATTTTATAAAAACTTCAGGGCTTTACAAAAAGAGCTTCAGAAATCCCATTAAATCTCACATCACACTTTATAAATACTGTAAATGTGTCTCACAGGGGAAATCTCAGCATGATCTGGTATCTCCCTCAGAGCAGGCAGAGATAAACCCCTCCCACCAATGGTAAATGCTTCCATTTATGGGCATATATGCAGTACCCCGTATCTTCCCAATTAGACCGCAGGTCATTCATCGTGCTTGCTGTTTATCAAAAGGTATTAATACTGGTTAGCCGGTATATTCAGACCTGCAGGCCTACCGCTAAAGGGTTAGCGTAATACTCTGCTCTGGATAAAGTAATGCATGTTTTGTTTTGGTTTTTTTTCGCACTGAAACATACCACAAATGGGTGCAACTATTTTTTTCAAATATTCAGATCAATCGTTACAGTTTCAACTATTGATTCCTGATTTTGCTAGCTCTGACTCTAATCATTTGACCTTGCTTGAACCGGCTCTGACCCCATCTAACCTCACCCTATCGTACCGTGCTGCCCTCCACTAATCGCTGTCGTCGTCAGACCAGCCAAAGTGGTTCATGGTGATGGCCATGTTCAGTTTGCGTCCCTCACGAACACTGCAGGACTTGGAGGAATTCTTCTTTGCTTGCATATTCAACTGTATCCCTGACTGGCTGATGAGGTTGCCACTGGGAATGTTCATATCCATGTCAAAGACGCTCCCGAACCCCAGCATGAGCTTCTGTAGGCTGGCCTGGCCCAGATCCCCGTTACTGCAGGTTGATGAAATCTGACAGCTGACCTCCGAGCTTTTGCTCTCCTCCATGTGAGCCTCATAGAAGGACTCAGCACTGAGAGTAGCTGCCAAGGGGGAAATATGTGAAAACAGCTGCGGAAAGAACAAAGTCAACTGAAAGTTAGTAGATAGTTATTTGAATTAGAGGTGGAAATGTACATTCACATTTACACTACAATTACGTTAAATGGAAACTACAGCAGTCCTATTCCTTCTGGCCTACAAATCTGCATGATTTTCTAAGATTTTTAAAAATACTTTGGCACTTAAAGCTTTTATCTAAAATGCATTATATAGGTACTCATAAATGTATGGTATAATGCACTGTATATTTTCATAAATAATTGTAACGTTAGTTGAAAATAAAATGCATTTTAATATTTAAAGGCTTGTTTATGTTTAAATGTTTTCTAATACTTTCTAAAGGTGTAACAATGAATATATAAGTATTATAATGTATAATGTAATGTAACACTTGTAGTGTTCTTTAAAAAAAGTTGCAGATAATATAATATTAATGAAATAAAGGCCTCAGTGTAATTAATGAGAGTACATTATTATTAGTTTCTTAACACTTTTGAAAATGACTGCACTAAGTGCACTTTGTAATAATATCAAATCAAAACTTAAACTTTAAAGTGCATTTTAAATCATTAGGTTTAATTATTTTAGCCATGCTTTAATGAAGAGACTTATTTTGATTTGTTGACTAAAAGCACAAGTACTTTATGATATTTTAACTGTAGTGTGGTATTCAGTATTACATTTAATATAGCCTACTGTATGTAATACTAAGCTGCAACTTCATTACAGTTTTTTTTTATTACAAATATAAAATAAATACTTAAAAGTAAGCTCATGTATACTTCTTTCTTACACTTCTTCATCATGAGCTCATGTTACTGTGTACACTGTATTATTGCAGATTTTCTCTATGCAAATGTAATAACCTTCTATGCTATCCAAAATTTGCCTGACACAATTAAGGCACACAACCAGTAATGTTGCACACAGTTCAAAGGTTTGTTTTAGACCACACTTTGTTGAAGTTTCACTTCTCCTTTGAGTGACTTCCTACTTTATCTGAATAATGCATGTCACATGAAAACATGAAAACATGACAATGTCCGCATTCTGCAACTTAAAAAAACTGTGCATTGGTGTCTCATTTAAAACTTTTGATTAAAATAGTTTAATAGGTCTTAAAATTTCATAAATGAATAAATTGGGAATAGCAGGCATGTAAAATGGAACTTCCCCAAAACCCCAAAAAAGACACTCCACAGTAAGCCAACTATGTTTAACCTCAATGTCTTCAAGTTGACCTAGCTATTTTGGCAAACAAACTTGGAGCTATCAAAACTCAGTGTCTGAAGGAAAGCGGAAAACGCATCAGAAACGCAAACGGTTTTACGCATCATTTACACATGGTTTGGAGCAGGCGTATATTTTTCGTGTTCCATATCTAACATTTTGAAAATATGAACATTGTCATCAATCCAAAAAGTTAAGTAAATCCAGTGGCTTTACAGATGATTTACACAAACACACACACACACACACACACAAATTAATTCTGCTCGTGAATTAGGCCCATAGTGTATACTTCCTTCTTTCTCCTCCAGTATCTCAGCTTCACATGCATTATAAGTAAGTAAACATAAGACAACTTATAAGTAAACCATTCATAGGTGGATTTGCAGCAGAAAGTATAAACACAGTGACACTATCAAAACTATCAAGACCAGCCCAACACAGCAATTTTAGCTCAGAGTTTTTGTTGGAAATGTTTATCTGTGTTTCTGTCCAATATCAGACCAGGGGAGTTTGAGAATACTCTTTATAGTCATCATATTACAATAGATCCCACTAGTGGAGCAAAATTGACATGCTCAAAAAAAGTGTAGGGTCCACTAATGGCATCAAACCGAACTGTAATACAGTAAGGGGAGTCGTGGCCTAATGGTTAGAGAGTTGGACTTGTAATCTGAAGGTTGTGGGTTCGAGTCACAGGTATGGTATAGGAGTTGTTGGTGGGGAGGATGAATAACCAGTGCTCTCTTCCACCCTCAATACCATGACTAAGGTGAGACCATTTAGCAACTGAACCCCCATCTGTTCCCTGGATCCTGGGGAGGGCTGCCCACTTTGGGGTATGTGTTCACTACTGTGTGTGTGTGTGTGTGTGCACTAGGATGGGTTAAAAGCAGAGCACAAATGAGGACTCACAGGAGTGCAGGATCTGGATCTTTCCATAAGTCTGTTTTCCCACTCTGTCAGTCGTCTCTCTCTTTCTGCCAGCTCCTGCTCCTTACAGCTCAACTCCATCTCCAACTGCTTTAAGCGTTCCAGCGTCTCCTCAATCTCACACCTTACAGAGAAAAGACACAAGAAGTTTGATTAACACAGTGTATCATTCTCTCCAAACCGAAATGCACCTTTGACCTAAAAAAAAAAAAAAGCCAGCTATCTGCAATTCCTGTCTGTGCCAGTAGGTGGTACTGTTTGCATGTACTGTATGCTAAACCATACAACCCTCCACTCAAAGCCCTTCCTTTGGCTATTTTTAACAGGTATGTGAAGGAAGGCCAGAATGCCCCCCTCCGCCCTCAAAAGCCATATCAGCCCCTGCCAAAATCTCTCCACACACATTCTCAAAACGGCCCTCCTGCTAGAATTGATTTCTCTACCACTCTCATGAGGAGCGTTTCCAGAATGTCTCACCCTCCCTCTTTCTCCCCCTTCTGCTCCACGCTCTTTTTCCATTCCTCTGACATATCTCTCTTCATGCACTGCAGCTCTGCCGAAGTCAAGCATTCATTGTGTTTGTTTCCTTACTCGTACTTCTGTGTTGTAATCTAGTCAAAATCTAGTCTACACACTTTTTACTTCTATTATAGTTCCTCAAAAACATGATACCCACAAAATTTCAAAGCAAGATAAACTTAACAGAAAATAAGTTTATATATATTTATCATGGTGTACTTTAACGCACATGCATGTTTTGCTAGTTTTGATAAATCAACAGACAAACTGAAATTATTTTTTGCAGTAATTTCCACATTGTTCATGGCTCTTACATACAGTTACTTCCTGTTTCATATCTGGGTTTTTAATGTATGCTTTATGTGTTTTTAATTCCTGTAAGTTCCTGTTTCTAAAGTACACACTTTTTACAATTCGGTTATATGTGTCCATATGAATCACACTTGTCATTTGTACAAATGAATACAAAACCCTTCAATATGTTGGCAATTTTTAGTTTGAACTGAAGAGCATGCTTATAACTTCTTTATTTAATTTAACACTTGCGGACACTAGAAGGTTCTGGACTGGACGTACCTCCACTCTGCTTTGTTATGTAAGAAGGAGTTGCACTGGCCGGGCAGTTTGCTGTCGTTTTTCATGGTCTCAAGGGTGCTCAGGATCTGTTTGAACTGTGGCCTTTCCTGGAGATGAAAGTTTTATTATGTTTATTATGGCAATAATTCAGTTTTTGTTCAAGCATTCATTAAAATGATAAAAACCTCATCCACTCTCTTTTTTTGGTTGCTTTCTCATTTAGCTCTTAAAATGTTAGCTCATAAACCGTCTACACACATACCTACCAACAAATTTGAGAACTCATGAAAACTTCACACTGAGGTCAGTAAGAATAAATGGCATAATTTGCCCTAATTTTTTACACCGTTCACATTGAATTTGATTATGAATCACCATTCTCTGCAAAAAATAATAATGATACACTAATTCTCCACTTGCTGACAAAAGAGAACAATCTAAAATGATTATTGCAGTTATTTCGGACTCAATCTGAAGATGTTCACAAACATGCATAGTTTCATAGTTTCAAATCTTGACTTCATTTGAACAGAACAGCTGCTTGTGATGTTCCTTCATTTGCAAGGCTCATCTGCTGAATGACTAAATGTAGACAGTCATTAGGATTCTAGTGATCCTGAACATCATGAGCTGAATTTCCTTTCTATCCCACCACGTACCTTGGGCTCTGCAATCCAGCAGCGTCTCATCAGGTCTGCAAAGCTAGCGGGGCAGCTGCTGGGAATGGTCGGCCTCTGGAACACATGACCCATACAAATACCACAGACACAAGCACACGCATTAGAATCCAGTTCGAAAACCCATTATAGCAGCCATTGCATAAAATTCTAATTTTAGCACTTTAGTCTGGCTTAAACTCTCAAAAGCAACGGCTGCAAAGCGTTCCTCTGGGTTAAGTTTACATCACAAATCAAATAGAGTGTATATCTCCATTTTCAAAGAGTCTGATATATAATAACCAGCATATAAGGATTAACAAAGAGCTTTTACATGGGTGCTGTTTACACGGCTAAGTGATAAAACGGAGTTCTCACTCAAGATTAAGGAACTTTAAGAGCATGTGAGGAGAGATGCTGTAATGGAGACTTGTCGAATCTCATTTGATAAGCCACACATGTAGGAACCTAATACTGTCCAAGTAGCTATAGCGGCACAGTATTAGATCTGACAAACAGCAATGGCACACCACATAATCATGAGTCCACGAGAGAATGGAAACTGCTCCTTCCCACTGGGAATTTAACATAAAACCAAAATATCTTTTCATTCATCTTTTGACCTCTCCCACTTCCCCTTTGCCAACATTTTCTCTTAACAGTACTTGCTCCCTTTCTCTCTGTCTCAGGCTGGGATGTTTATCTAAAAAGGTTTCATGACAACCCCCTACAGCACTAAAACCCCTGTGGTCTTCACTTGATGGCTTCTCTGCAGACGCATACAAGAGATCTACAATATATCTTAAATCTCTGTAATGTGTGCTAGTGCTCAATGAAAGTTGCAGAGGGTCTTGTACACATATAGAGGGAAGCTTCTGGATCAGCCCGCTATAAATAAACAGCTAAAGCAAGCAATGGAATCCATTATCATACTGCTCCGTTCCGTCCCACAGAAAGAACGAGAAACATAACTGTTCAAAAAGATTATGATCAGTTGTGATCCATGCAAAGTCTGTTCCAAATGTTAATCCCCATCATTACTTTTAATTTCTTTAGGTCAAATTTTTAGGAAGCACTGCTTGTTTACATCTTAGCTTCCATCTTTTATGTCAGCATTCTTTTAACATGTGTCAGGCAAAATGTCCAGTTCTGAATGGCAACTGGGCATAACACATGCGTTTTGTTGAGAATACATGCAATGCACATGTAAATGCAAATATGTGAATTGGATTGCAAAGTTTAGGGTTCAAATAAACAAGACTTTCAGAATCTGAAATCCAATTGGATTCAGTCAAACTGAAGAAAATGAGTGCATGTAAACAAAGCTAGTGAGAGAAAGCTAGTGATTCTATACATATCAGAATTCACAAATGCATTCGGTATTTAAAAGTATTGCTTAAAAAGTTCAATCTAATTAAGGTTCGCTATTTGTTGCTTATGTACAATTATGTCACTCTCTGGATGGATCTAACACTCTGATTCGTAGCTGAAAGCATGATAAACTCCACCAAAATGTGATAAATGAAAACACAAATGAGTTTTGTTGGCACAGATTCTATGTGGGAAACAGAGGTTAAACAGAGGTTCCAGTCTAGTGAGGATGCAGCTGTCTATGTAGGACAGAAGGCAGTTCACTAAGATCTGGAACAAAGCCAGGAAAAGAGTCTGCCAAAGTTAACTATTACACTACTGACAATGTATGAAAGACATATTCACTGCTAAACTGACTTTAAAACTTAAACAGTAATGTAACTATACTAACATTACATTCATTCGGTGGTTTTACAGTATTAGCATTCCTCTCTTAAGAACACTGAGGGATTGTGGGATACTGTGTAGTACCTCATGTTTTTCCACCACCAACCAGGCCACCTGCAAACCCTCAAAACCTTTAAATGGCACTTCTCTGGTTAGCATCTCCCACAATACCTGCAGGACAAAGCACAAATCAAACAATAAATGTGCATATGTCCTGGCATTGCTCTCTACAACAAATCTGGCCTATTCCACAAACACAAACATATATGGGTTGAACAACACTTGGAATGCAGTTTACGCAGACTGTGTTTGAAATAACAATTAATTCAGACAGTCAAACATACACACACACACACACACACACACACACACACACACACACATCCTAGTATGAACAATCATAGCTTATATGAATAAACATACTTGTATGAACAAACAATTATTTTTTTATTACTTTAAAAATACAAGCCTCAGCATTTGCTTTTCTTTTTTCCATGGGATACAATAGTAGATATTTAGAGAAATTTCCTGGCTGCTCCGTTTTATACAATGAAACGGAAACCATAATACTTTTTTTTCAGGATTCTTTGTTGAATTTAAAAATGTTTTTTTTGTGACAATGTAAAAGTCTTTTTATGTGTCCCTTTTGATTAATTATGATGTATCCTTGCCAAATAAAAGTATTCTTCAAAACGCTCGTGAAAAAAACAAAATTTAGTTTTCACAAGACTGTGATGACACATTTAACGGTCATCAGCATTGAAATTCCTTGAAAGTTTTTCATATTTGCATATTTAGAAAATGTATGTACATTTATAACAATATTCTTCGTATTATATCACCTTAGCATCAAATTACAAAAAAACTGTTAACGCTAAAGCGAGAGTGTTTCTAATATCTGTGGGAGAGATGGTTTAATTTGACATCATTCTCTCTTCTGACTGCTGTTATCAGTCTTTCTCAATTTTTTTCCTTTATTGAAACTCATGAAAACACTATTGTGGAGTTTTTTTGCTATTTGAGCAAATGGGAATGCAAAAAATATATTTGTGGTACTCTCCCATTCGCTCTCTTCAAGTTAACCCAACTATGACGACTTCCGCTGCAGAAAATGTGAAACCCAGAAATGTGAAAAAGGTCCATTTGAATCGGGCAGAATTTTAATTCTTAAACTATCCCATTTTATGAACTCTTTTTTAACATTTTCATTCCAGGGACACAGAGATAGAAAAACGTGATCACAGCACATTTATACTACAAATGTAAGTCATACAAATATAAGTACTGACCACGCCGTACGAGTAGGTGTCACATGTTTCTGAGACGGGCAGACTCTGGATCACTTCAGGGGCCATCCAAGGGAAGGTGCCCACCAGAGACATGTGCGTTGTGTGAGAAACCAACTTAGATGCTCCAAAATCACAGATCTGACACCAACAAACAGGGACAGTTAAATTGATATTATATGAGCACAGTTTAAATCCAAAGATTTAATTACGAAGGAAACATACCTTTAATACATTGTCTGCAGTTAACACAACTAATGGAGAGAAAATAAATAGTTATTGGTGTATAATCATCATGTTTGCATTTTTTGCTTGTGAAATTGCTCACAGCTCACCATTTCTTGACTTCAGGTCTCTGTGAATGACTTTCACAGGAGCCTCGGCGTGTAAATAATGCATTCCTACAGAGAAACAAATCACAGAACCAGCCATTAGCTCATAAGGAAATGCGACTGAGCTCATTCCATAAAAACATGTATTCATACAGGCACACACCTTTAGCAATATCCATCGCCCAGGTCATTACTTGATCCATATCCATCTCCTCACTGTCAACACTGGACAAATATTCATACAGTGATCCTCTGCTGGCATATTCTACAATACAAACACACAAACCATATACATGTCACCACATGTGTCAACTAAATGTTGTGGAGCTGATATATCCTTAAGATGATAGCTTCATTTGTTTGGAACATATATACAGTACTCGGGGGTCGGTAAGATATTTGCATGTTTTTTTTTAAGTCTTTTAGGTTGCATTTATTTGATCAAAGATAAAGTAAAAAAAGTAATGTTGCGAAATATTATTCAACTATATGTTTTCGTATTTAATAGATTTTAAAATGTAATTCATTCCTTTGATGCAAACTCCAGTTAACAGTGTCACACGATACATTACAAATCATTCTAATATGCTGATTTGCTGCTCAATGAACATTTTTATTAGTAGCAATGTTGAAAACTGATGTGCTGCATGATATCTTTGTGGAAACCAATTATTCTTTTTTCATTCTTGGACGAATAGAAAGTTCAAATGAACAGCATTTATCTGAAATAGAAATGTTTAGTAACATTATAAAAGTCAATTCAATACATTATTGTCGGATGTATTAAAAGTACTCATTTTTGTGTATTGCTTGTCATTGTAACCAGTTTACATACAGAGAAGCAGAAAGGAGTGAGAGAGAATAGCTGAACCAGCAAAAAGTTTGTCTCATGTCGAGATGTCAATCAACACATGAGATCATCTATCACCAACCCTCGAGTAAAGTCAGACACAGCTTAGCACACTCAGGGCTTCCCATTTACACACACACACATCTACAGACACACAGGGAGCAGATGCTGGCAACAGTCAGGGAATTTACTGAATATCCAGCTGACAAAGCCACTGACAGACATGCTCTCGAGAAATGATTAGGCCACATTAATCTGCTCATAAGCGCATTTCCATCCCTGGAGAAAAAGATCACAATAGGATGTTTAAAAAATAGCAAGACAACTGTGTAACCATGTAAAGCGTGTAAATGTGCATCTGTCCTCTTGATGAATTATCCTCAACCCCTGATTACCCACAAAGCTTTTTACAGTCACAACAACATGGCTTTTCAAGAGAGGGATACAAGAGGAGGTATCATATAAACTCTGAATTGCATCCTGCATAAGAACCCTAGTTCTGAGATCTCAACAATAACTGAGAAACATCACTTTTTTTTGTCTTATTAAAGCAATAAAACATATAACTGGTTATGAAACAGAAACAGAGCACATTGTATTATTACCTGTGACAATGCCATAGTTAGGCGCCTCCAGAATGGCTCCGTAGAACTGAATAATATTTTTGTGGCTCAGGACACTCAGAATCTCAGCCTGGATGAGGCGAAGGAAAAAAAACAAAAACAGATGCCGAGGTGAAAGTCACAGACTGCGGTCAAACACTCAGACTCAAATGAGTGCTGCATCAATGTCATCAAACTATTTTTTCATTACAGTATGTCAAGGTCAGATACTATGCTAGAAATGTGCGCGAACGTGGAGCTATTAACAGTATTGTGGGACATGTCCGCTGGGACTCTGAATGGCTTCAGCCAGGAAAGCTGCTAAACTCTGTAGGACAGACTGTGTCAGTGCTGCTGAGCGTTCATTAATACTGACAGCAACACACACCGCCTGCAAACCAACATTAAGATGCTACATTTTACACTTACAATATATCAAATTTGCTTTAGACAAAGAGAAATAGAGAAAGGCGGGGGAGAGATGAAGGGAAAGAGATGGTCATGGGAAACTGTGCATCCTTACACTCCCCCTCAGTCCTGACAATAAACAAGTTTTAATGGATGGATGGAATACAGGAAATGATGCAACACTGGCTATGTACACACATACTGTGTCCAGCTTTCTCAGCATTTAGATTATGTACTGAATTTAATTATAAAACTCTATTTGCATAAATTGCATTTAGCATCATATGTATATAAGGCATGAATAACATATTATAAACATACACATCATGATTTTCTGTACAGCTGCTTTGAAACAATATGCACTGTAAAAGAATATTTGACTTGGCTCACTTAAACTACCAAAATAACAATACATTCATAAACACTAAATAAACTGTGAGTCTAACAAACCTCAGCGTCAATCTTCAGCAGTTTTTTGACAGCCACTTCTTTGTCCTGTGAGATCCAGTGTGCCCGGTACACGCTCCCAAAACTCCCGCCGCCGCAGTTCTCATAGAAGCGGACGTCATCGAAACGGATCTGAACGAAGCTAGCGCTGAGGGACGACATCTCATACTGACATTCACTCTTCCTGAGGAAAGAGAGAGACAAAGCAGATTAATATATATAAACATATTAGGCCAATGAAGTGATCAGTATAATGTGACAAATTATATATTTTATAATATTATTAATAATAAAAACATAATAGAAATAAAAGTTGCAACAAAAATATAAACTCAGTAAACAGCTAAACAAAATATTTTTAAGGAAAATTAAAATTCTGTAATTTTTTTACTCACTCTCATGTTGTCCCAAACCTGTATTATAGATTTTTTTGGTGCTGAACATAAAAGCAAGATATTGGGGGTCATTTGACTTGCTTTGACGTGTTCCTGTGGCTCAGTGGTAGAGCATTGTGTTAAAAGTGCAAAAGGTTGTGGGTTTGATTCCCAGGGAACACATATTAGGTTAAAAAATGTATAGCCTGAATGAACTGTAAATTGCTTTGGATTAAATCGTCTGTGCGTAAATGTGTAAATGATTTCACCTATGTCACGCATGACCTTTCCAATGTGATGACGTTATGTGTGAGATTGAGCTGGGGCAAGATGAGCATTTGTGGTTAAAAAGTATAATTACATTAAAAAAATTTGTACAATGCTAGATAAGCCCCTTAATCCTCGGCTGGGATCGTGTAGAGCCCTTTGAAGCTTCAATGAAACTGCAATTTGGTTGTTCAACCCGTTGGGTCACATTTGTAGGCCACTATGAAGAAAAATCCTTTTTTTCATAGGGGGGGGGGGGGGGGGGGGTGAGTAAATTATCAGGAAATTTTTATTCTGGAAGTGAACTACTCCTTTATCAATTTTTTTCAATTTCTAATATCTTTTTTTTGCTGATCAGGATTTGTGCTGCAAGAGTTTTCCCCAAGTTTTCTTTTTGTTTTGTTCAGTTTTGCAGATACAAACCTCTTGTGTGGATGGGCCTTGGGGAAAGGTTTTCTTTGGTTAGTGAGTGAGTTTCTTGACTCCTGTAAAGTAGAATACAATTTAAAATTTAAACACAACTTTAAATTAATGATAAATATTACATGAAAAAGTTACACTTAAAAAAACTTAGTTGCCTTGTCAAGCTGGAAAACTAAAATACTAAACCAACACTAAATTGAAAATAATAATATATAATTTTAAAGCACATAACAAAATGACCAGTCTTAAAATGGCACTGAAAATATAAAAATAAAAAGTAATTCAAAATAGTCAAGCTTTAGATGCTCTAAACTACACCAGGGACGCATGACTTCAGTGCCACCAATCTTTATTTAAACTCTACAAGTTGGAAACTTTTGAATTAGAATAGTTTGCAGGATGCCAGTATAAACACAACAAGACTGAGTTTTCCTGTTCGGCATGACAACGTTTAATGTTCCTGACAATCTCTGTACTCCCATCTAGCCACTTATTTACTAGTAAAAGTTTATTAAAGTCAAAAGTGAATTATTACTGTTGTATTTTAATGTTGTAGAATAAAACATGAAAATATCATGAATTTTTGTTTTAGGACAAATTTTATTTCAGGCATTTAACCACCCAATGACTCAATGAGAAAAACAACACATTTACTTTGGAACGATGGAACCAGAAGTGTAAAACTGATAACATGTTTTCAAGCTTTAAGATTTATTCCTGCTGCACTGTATGTAGAACAATTAAAACACCTCTAAAGCAGAATGCTACACAGTCATGCATAACTGTAAGAATGATGAATTATGATGATTCTTATTCAATCAGAGCATGAGAGGAGTTGAGTTGGGTGGGGGTCTATTTGAAAGTTCTGCCCTCTGCATGTTCACATAACCGCAACAACTTACAGTACATGTGCCTTTGGTGTGCTCTGCTACATCTGTAATTGGACTCCTGCCACTTTTGTCTACACTAAACTACACTAAATCTGTTTATTGAACTGGGTGCAGAGGATTAAACAAAGTTCAGCACTGATATGACTATGCACATGTTAATGGGCTTGTTTGAACTCATGTCAATGAACCAGATATTTATAACCTGTCCCTTGCTTGTCCAGAACATGTTGTCACAATGTTGGAGTTGGTCTGATTATTCTCCCATGATTTCCCAGGTCTCTATGATATTCTGATATGGCTGGAGGCCCCACACGGGGTTCTGTACATTGCCTCAAAAGAGCCCACCCTTATGTCTCTAGCATTTTCTGTCACCTAGATATGGCTGAGGTCATGAGGGCTGTGAGGACATTTTCACTATTTCATAGTTTGCCAAGCAAAAGATGCAAGTATGATTGCTTGTGTACATGATACATATATATATATATATATATATACATATATATATATATATATATATATATAGTTATATATATACATACACACACACACACACACACACAAACACACACATTTATATAAATATGGTTTAGGCTTGTGAGATTTACTTAGAAACAGAAAGTGTTAAGAAAATTCACAATGGCAATTACACACATTGAATTAAACAATATATTTTGAATTAGAAAGGTAGAGATTTTTTATTTACTCCAGTAATCTTTTTTTACAACTCAAAATCATTTTCTATCATTGAAAATTGTTAACAATGAACAATTATCAAAAAGGTTTTTTATTACACCATTAAAGTTCACCGATAAGTTTTACTTTCAAATCATGTATTTGTTTTTATGGAATTTTATAAAAAAGGGTTCAGCACCAAAAAGGGTTCAATTATTGTCACAAACCGGAGAATACTAAACTAGAACTGTTTAGAAATAAAAAAATAAGTGTGTATTAGCTTAAATTAAACTTAAAAGTACTTCCATGTGACAATGTTTTTTTAGAATAATATATTTTGATTAATAAATTAATAATTAAAGTTTATATATATATATATATATATATATATATATATATATATATATATATATATATATATATATAGTTTCCATTGTCTCTCAATTAGATTATAAAAATGCATGTACAAGAATTAGAATAATGTTGTTATAAATGAAGTATAACTTACTCACACTGCAGGACATTGCAGTTACTGCTTGACCTCAACTAACCATTAAGTGTGACGAAACCAGTCGCAACAAACACAAGTTGAATTTGCCAGTATTTCCAAATCCAAGAGTGTACTTCTGAATACTTATCTTTCAGCCCAGGCTCATGTTAGCTTTCACCTCTAATGTAGTAAATGTTGATGCTGTTGTAGTTGTTAATGGGGTCTGGTTTCTTATACATTACTAGCACATGCGTCACTCTTCCCTGAAATCTATGACCTCAACTCAGATTGGCTTTCCTAGTTTAGAGTGACCAACCTATGTCCTGTATGTCCACAGTCTATCACATAAAGAGCTCTCGGTCTCTAAAAACAACCCTCATATCATCACTGACACTGGGGCCCGATGGCTGTCACATCAGGGGCCAACAGGAGTCAAGTGTGTCACACAGGTAACTATTTTTAACCAGAAACAGCTCATTCATACATCGGAATTGATTAATTGCCAAAAAACATCCTAACATATCTATCTATCTATCTAAATATCTATCTATTATGTAAATATAAATGAATATAAAGTTTTAAGTTAAATCATTCATTTGTAGTATTTCCACATCACACGTTCTTATATGTGCACATATTTATGTTCTTTGTAAAGGAATTTGTAAACAGTGTTGTTCTTTATGATTTGCTAATATTTTTAGGTCCCCTCCATTTGAGGTTAAATACTTTGGAATAGTCTGGAAAACTTCAGAATACTATTGTACAACGTGCAATATATTATACTTCTGTATAAAAGATTCTGTAAAAAGCAAAAAACATAAATGACAAACATTATCTCACACTCTCCTGAAGAATCAGCTGCAGAGTTAAAACTCATCCCACGCAATGATATAGCAAATAATGTTACTATTAACACATACATAGCATAATGTGTGTTCTGATAAACATTTAAAAGCATGGTTTCTTACCTGCTAGTCGTGTTTTCCGTGCGGTCCGGTGAAACGCGTTTGCCTGTCGCACTCTGAACAATCCCAGTCATAAAATAATATGCGGAGCCCCATGTCTCGTGTTACCGCACTTCCATAACAGGACACTTCGAAGTTGGGACGGCTGGACAAATTATGAATCCTACTACGGTAAAGGCTTGAATTATGAATATGAATTACGACAATCTGACGTTAAGCGGAAACCAAACGGAGAGGCCAATACGTAACCGAATTAATATTCATGAGTCAAACCCCAGCGCCAATGAGCTAGACGTTTTACGTAATTAATATTAATTAGCCAAGCATTCGGCATAATGTCACAGGTGTCACGGTGTTACAAATGTAATGACAACAGCGCCTCTACACGGACACAGGCAGGCAATGAAAGGGTTTAAAAAGTAACTAAATAGATAAATTAATGTTTGTTACTAATTATATTCATAAAATAATTAATCACTAAATGTCTCACATTTTATGTAGGCCTACATTCAAGAGAGTTAGAAATGGATCGAAAATATATATAAAATAATATATATTGATGACGCATATTCACATGCACATATCATTGCCTTGAAAATGTATAAATACCGCATTGAAATCTCCTTTATTTACCTGTACTTACCAGTTGCAATACTCTATTGGATTTTCGTATGGAATTAATATATATTTTTTTATATATTAATTTATTATATATTAATTTATCATTTCAATATAATATTTGAATATTGTTCTGTTATGCGTCAAATATAAAAGCATTAGTTTACCTAAAAATGAAAGTAACTAATTTACGTCTTTCTGTGTTCTTCTTATGAAATAAATTTGTACAGGTTTTGAAACATATGAGTATGAGTAAATAATGACAGGATTTTCATTTGGGGTAAACCAAGCCTTTATTGTTGAAGAGAACAAATACGAGCTAAACAGAGCAGAGACAGAAGGCAATAAAATCGAGGAACAAGTGGAGGAAAACACTTGTTTTGAGTGAAAAGTCCAATCACACCAACACCAAATGTTTAATGACACATTTATTTAGATTATACTATGTACAAGGTAGGCATAGACATTTTCCTAAAAGAAAATAAGTGCCCTACACACAGTGTCTCAATTTCCAAAAGGCAGGATGAGAACAAACAAAGGCCTTCTCAGACCGATAATGATAACTTAGCAAAATGGGTCTGACCCAATAATATATAAATATAACTCAATGTACAAAATGACATCAATAATGCTACAGGCAATGGCGAGAGGTAAGTTACTAGCATACAATTTACCAGTGGTAAAAAAATAGTCCTTGAGCCAGAATACTTTCATTTATAAGACTTAAAACAACATACCATAAGACAATGAGGCCTTTGAAGGTTTTATGGAGACCAATAATTCATTTTTTTGTGGCTGGCAAAGGATCATAGTCGCACTGTTATTTGTATGCATGATATGTAGCTTGCATTAAACTCTAATTTTTAGGATTGTTCTGAATATTTCATAGGATCATAGAAATGCAGGCTTGAGCACAGGCAGCAGGTTTACACGGTCGTATCATGGGAATGAACTAGAGCCTCACATGACGGATGAATACTTTTACCAAGTGCATTCTGCTTACACACACACACAAACACACACTGTCAACCAGGGTGGTTTTCATGACTGAAGGCATTAACAGCAACTCACAAACACGCACACAAACAATCATACATAAGAGAATGCATCTTGCACATGTAGTTCAGTTGGCAGTGATAGCACATACAGTCAGCATTCAGCTGCTCTAGCAGCTGATAGACGTGAAATTGAGTTGTACTGTTGTAAACTGGATATACAGTGGAGAGGGAAAAGCGAGAGAAAAAGTCTGAGCATTGTTTTTTAGCCTCGCCTCGGCTCCAGTCTGAAGGACAGCTGGGATAAGGTTCTCTGGTTGTCAATCACATTCAATTGACGCACATAATTCCTCACTTCCTGTGGGTTCTTGCTAGCTGGAGACACCTCAGCATCTGATGGAGGTGGGAACAGTGTTAAAACAACCAGTGCTTCAGTACACTGTGTGGAATATTTTAAACCACAATGTTTGACTTGACTTTCTACAAATCAACCTGTTGTGATTAAAGCTGCTATTTTTGCTCTTTAAAAATTATTTAAATGGACTGCATATAAAAAAATAACACAGTACTGAATACTAAATAACCCTTTTTTATTTTCTAGATGACACCAATTGCAGAAAACAGTGAAAACTGTGTCCATGCATGACATATGCAATGCTGTATAATTACCTTTTAATCAAATCGTTTACTTTTTTTATTTACAGTATGTTATCAGTTATGTTCATCAGGAGGTTTATGTTACATATCATAAGTGTTTATTGCATTATTTTAGAGTAATGTGTGTTACCCTGATGACGTTTTGTTTTTGTGTGTATGCATCATCTATGTATAAGACCATTGGTTATGTTTATGGACAAACCAATCACGTTGAACTCTTGTTCATCACATGGCTTTTTAGTGCACCTGTTTTATTATGGTATTTATTTTTTGAATACAACATTATATCAATTAATGAAATATAAAGTTAGAATTTGTAAAATATACAGGTACCAGTATACCATTTTTGTCCAGAAACACTGTCACAGAATTAAAAAAATTTTTACTGTAAATTTTATGGGATTTTATTTACAATATTTTTAAACATACATTTAGACATTTAAAAATTGTTGTGATTTAATGCCCGTTCATGCTTTTTAATCCTCTATTCACAACCAGTTTTCCTGATTATCTAACCTCAGATTGTTATGAATATGATATGACTGACTGAACTCTGGGATGTAGATTTTTGTTTTTTAACTAGGCAGCACAAACGGGCAGATCATGAGAAATGAATTAGGGCTGTAAAGATTTGGAGTGTAGATGACTCACTGAACAACTGGCTCCTGCAGTGCCTCACCGCTCGGATTGTGTTAGCGATCAGCCGCTGAGGAGAGAATGAAGTGTAAGTATATATGTTCTAGTTAGTAAGATAATGGTACAGATAAGTCACAGATTCAGTGTTGTTGTTGAAATACAGCTGCAATGTATATATATATATATATATATATATATATATATATATATATATATATATATAGTATCAAAATAAAAGTAAATTCAAAATATTAATAAAGACTACGATAGTATTTACTACAACAACAACACTGCACTGATAACAGTGAGATCCTCACCATCTTCTCAAAGTTCACCAGTCCATCAATAAAAGTTTTATTCCCCTCATGAGTGAATGTCATGTCTGAAATACAAGAAATATTTCATGCTGTAGAAAAGAAATTTGTGACAGCAAGTACTTCATATCCAGAATATAGGGGCTAGGCCCCGCCCACACCTTTAATGAGGAGGGGCATAAAGGGAATGATTGGCGGCTCCATCTTAGCCACAGTGAGTCGGTATGCACGGTGATTCCTGGATGGATCCTGATAGAAACACATAAATCAACAAGCAATTAGCTTCAATCACAAAATAACAACTTTTAACAAAGAGAGCTAGAAGAAATAGACTCACTAGTAAACTCTCAAACTCTGTGTAGAACTTCTTGAATTTACTAGGCAGTTTCTCCCATGTCTGGCTGAGTCTGCTGACGGCTGGGTTGCACATGCCCATAATAATAGCGAAGAAAGAGTTTAGATTCTTAAACTCTCTACAGCTGAGGGAATAAGATGCACAGCACACATACATAAAGTGCTTATCGGTTCAATATAACACATTATATAACACATTATAGGTTTCATGATGAGTTCTGGTGAATTTATATGTGTGTGCTGAAGAACTCACTGGGCGGCAATCTTGATGAACTTCTTGAGTAGCTGTACACGTTTACTGAGCGTCCCACACAGACAGACCTCTGTGACCACCCACAGCTGCACCTGATTAAAGCGCTTCAGAAACAGCTCCAGATTTGCTGTAGAGCGTCTGTACGCCTGCCGGCCAAACGTATGATAGACCAGCTCATACTGCACACACACACACACACACACACACACAGTTAAACCGCACATTTTGTGGGTTAAAAATGTCAGTTGTGTGTGTGTATCACTGTATGTGAATCTTTACCTCATGTACACAGCTGAAAAGCTCCCAGTCATATTGGGTCATCTGGAAGGCCAGATCTTTAGAGCTCATCAGCTCAAAACTGGACATAGAGCCAGTGGAGGGACCTTCCTGCTCTGCAAGCGGATTCTACACACACATACACAGTCATTACCAAATACACACAAATACAAACCCCAAAACTATTTACATATCCAGTCAACAAAAATATTTTTACACTTCTGAATAATGAAGATGTTTTTTAAAGATCTTTTATGCTCACCAAGACTAACTTCACAAGAAAAATATTGGGTGTAAATTTACTCACCCTCTCTGGCCATCCAAGTTGTAGAAGAGTGTGCTTCTTCATCAGGATATTTTATGAAGAAGAAACTCATCAAGAAATGTAGCCTTAGATCACTTGCTCACCAATGGTTCCTCTGTAGTGAATGGGTGCCGTCAGAATGAGAGTCCAAACATCTGATAAAAACGTCACAATAATCCACACGTAATTCACACCACTCCAGTCCATAAGTTCATGTCCTGAGAAATGAGAAGCTGTGTGTTTATAGGAAACAAATCCGTCATTAACTTTAAACCACAGCTTCTTGCAAAAAATTGTCTCATCTGAATCGAGAGAGAAATAAAATATGCACAGGTAAAGCACTGTTTACGAGCAAAAACAGTCCAGGTGGATCTTATGGTGTTTTGTGTTAGTGTTATTATGGACAGTTTAAAGTTTAAAATGGCCTTAATAAATTTGTTTCATACAAACACACAGCTTTTTGTTTCACAAGACATTAATTGATGGACTGGAGTGGTGTGGATAACTTGTGGATCATTCTGATGTTTTTATAAGTTGTTAGGACTCTCTTTCTGACGGCACCCATTCACTGAAGAAGAACCATTAGTGAACAAGTGATGTACTGCTACATTTCTCCAAATTTGTTCTGATGAAGAAACAAAGTAATCTACATCTTGGATAGCCTGAAGTTTAGTAAAGTTTTCAGCAAATTTTCATTTTTGGATGAACTTTTCCTTTAAGTGTCTGAATATTTCACATTTGGTCTCACCAGTGAATCAAGCTGTTCTCTGGAGCAGACAAACAACCGGCCATTCACTCCCAGCGACTGGAACACTGATACATCATTGGGCTTTAAAATCTGCTTCTCTACACAGAAATAAAGCCTAGAATTAGCCAGAACACAATCCACATTTTGAACACCTTTTCAGCTCTACAATCAACACCGAATACATTTTATGATAGATTTAATGCACTACATTTCCTATCATTAATATTTAGACTACGGATTTACAGTCATGCTAATACTTCTGAAAGGTTTAGTATGAAATTGATCTGGATGTGGATTATATAATACAGAGAGTGCTTCAATACAGAATGTTGCTAGAGCAACAAAAGGGCTGAATATCTATAATGTCTCGTGTGTATTTGTTTGTCACATCTCCAAGAGCAACTTATTGTTCATTATGTATTAAT
This sequence comes from Carassius gibelio, assembly GCF_023724105.1. Classification (NCBI taxonomy): domain Eukaryota; kingdom Metazoa; phylum Chordata; class Actinopteri; order Cypriniformes; family Cyprinidae; genus Carassius; species Carassius gibelio. Next base: position 5,413,051 of record NC_068376.1, on the reverse strand, counting down.
GTGTATGTGGATCACCTCCAGATGCGCTGAGGTTTATCAAAAGCAGCTCTTGAGTGGATCCTAGTTTATCTGCTACAGCTGCGGTCACTTCTCTCCCCGTGGCCAGCACAGGAACACGAACAGTGGTGTAAGTGTGATCGCTGCAGTACACCTTCAGGAGAACTAGACACACATAGAAAGACAAAGAAGAGAGAGGACATTTGATTGACTGACTGACTGACTGTCTGATTGTATGATGAACGCTTAGTCATTCCAAAAATTAAACAGATTTTATATATTTTATATCCCAACCACAGGGAATGTTCTCAGAAATTTGGCTAACACTCTGTAAAGAATCTCAAAGATATGAAGAAACATTCTTACATTCATCAACAGAATGTTAAATCATATTGATTCATTTTTTTCAAAATATTAGCAGAAAAAGATTATTAATACATTGTTCATGGAATACTTTATCGTAAAATTTTTAGTTTGATGTAAAATAAAATTTGTTTCACAATGTTCAGAGAGCATTCAAAAGTAACATTCCCGTGATGATAAAAATTATAATGGATAAAACAGTAGTTTAACCTTAATAGACATTTTTAAAACATTTAAAAACCTGGATGTTTTGATTGTTCCGAGAATATCAATTTTGGAATTTTCATAACTTAATGTAAACTTAAGAAAAACATTCTTAGAAACATATTTTATAGTTAGCTGGGATTGTCTTAATGTCTGAGACTACATGCTTAAAAAAAAAAAAAAAAAAAAAAAAAAAAATATATATATATATATATATATATATATATATATATATATATATATATATATATATATATATTTATTTATTTATTTATTTATTTATTTAATTTATTTTTTTTTTCTTGAAATTGTCAAAAGAAAAAGTGAAATGTTAACATAATAAAAATATAAATTTCGAATTTATAAATTAACATGCATGTCTGAATACCTTATTTATTAGTATTTGGTCCCCATTTTTTTATTTTTTTATTAACAGCAGTACTTAACTTCTTTGTTTTAATAAAAAAAAAAAAATTCCCCAAATGCTTAACGTTTCATATAGTTATATACGTATACTCACTGTCATCAAAGCTCCTTATTGGCTGCTTTTTTGTAAGCCTCTCCTCTCCAGAGCTGAACTGTCGCAGGAGGACTTTATGCTGAGAAAAAAAAATGCTTAAGAACATGGCAAAATATGTATATATATTTTTTAAAAACAATCCAATATAGAACATATATAAAGTAGATCTGAAACCATTACCTTTTTTTGAGAGGTTCGTGCATCATCTGGACTGAGACCACAAAAGGAACAGACACAGGTGGACATCAGTAACATTAACCAGGCAGATTATGCTAATACTAACAGCCCAAAAGACCTATACACAACAGACTAAAAACATACTACTGTTTCAAGATCCTCTCCAGCTCAGGCAGTAGCTCCTTCAGCGGACGCAAAACTCTTGCATCATTAGATACGTACCCGTGCAGCTCCTGAATGCACACGAAACACATTCAGCATGCATAATAGTCAGTTTGGTTTCATGCACTCATTAGACTATCAAACCTCCATGCAGAATGGTGGGAAGTGATTCTACGCCAGCATGTGTATGTTTGTTTGTGTATGCTTCTAACCCCCAGAAAGCTGAGCGCCGTGTCATCCTCCAACAGATGGTGGCCCTGCAGGGTAGCCCAGCGCAGAGCCAAGCTGAACACCCGTCTCTTGCTGGCAACAGAGTAGTCTAGACGCTCCTGCTCTGAGCCCTGAGAGGCCTGAGAGTGGTAGGTACACATGCGCTAAGGAACATATGCATACTTATGAAAAAAGCATGGTGTTCTTACAGACAGACAGACAGACATATAGACAGACAGACAGACAGACAGACAGACAGATAGACAGATAGATAGATAGATAGATAGATAGACAGATAGATAGATAGACAGATAGATAGATAGATAGATAGATAGATAGATAGATAGATAGATAGATAGATAGATAGATAGATAGACGTTTATTGATTCCACTAGAAGGATATTGGGCCAGAAAGGCAGGGCACAGCTGGCTGATGGGCATGAAGACACAGTGCATAAGCACAAAATCATCCAGAGCTGGGTCTGTGGGTGAAATTATTATTTTTTTTCAATTAGTTAAAAAATAAATTATAATAATTTATTAAAAAAATTACATTTGCCTAGAATTTACTCTTCCTCAGGCCATTCAAGATGCAGATGAGTTTGTTTCTTCATCAGAACAAATTTTAAGAAACGTATCATTCCATCACTTGCTCACCAGTGGATCCTCTGCAGTGAATGGGTGCCGTCAGAATGAGAGTCCAAACAGATGAATAAAACATCACAATGATCCACACCACTCCAGTCCATCAAATAAGATCTTGTAATGTACCAATCTGTGTGTTTGTATGAAAAATCCATTAAAAATACATTTGTAACCTCAAACAGCCCTCTATCCATTACCGTATTTTCCGGACTATAAGTCACACTTTTTTTCATAGTTTGGCAGGTCCTGCAACTTATAGCCAGGTGCGACTTATTTATCAAAATTAATTTTACATGAACCAAGAGAAATGAACTAAGAGACATGAACCAAGAGAAAACATTACCATCTCCAGCCGCGAGAGGGCGCTCTATACTGCTCAGTTCTCCTGTAGTCTACCACAGAGCAGCATAGAGCGCCCTCTCGCGGCTGTAGATGGTAATGTTTTCTCTTGGTTCTTGGTTCTAAATAAATGCGACTTATAGTCCAGTGCAACTTATATATGTTTTTTTCCTCATCATGATGTATTTTTGGACTGATGCGACTTATACTCAGGTGCGACTTATAGTCCGAAAAATACGGTATATTGCTTTTTCCAGTGATAAAAAGTAATCTCGTCTAAATCAGGAGAGAAATACTGTATGCACAGATCAAGCACCGTTTACAAGAAAAAATAGTCCAAAATAATTCTAAACAAATAGGTTGGTAGATTTTAATGTGAGAAGACAACGGGATGGACACGTTTGACTGGAGGAGACGTTATTATAGATCATGGACTCAAATTTCCACTAGAAAGAACGGTTTAAAGTAAAAATGCTGTAATTATGGACTCGTTTTATAAAATCACACATCTTTTTCCTTCACAAGACATTAATTGATTGACTGAAGTGGTGAGGATTATTTGTGGATTACTGTAGTGTTTTTATCAGCTGTTTGGACTCTAACGGCACCCATTCACCGAAGAGGATCCTAAGGTGTGCAACTGATGTACTACTAAATTCCGCCAAAATCTGGGATGGCCCGAGTAAATTCTTGACCAATTTTTATTTTGGGGTGAACTGTTCCTTCGATAGGAAGTTTTAGGTTATTAATTTAATTTTGCAATGAATGAGATGGTACAGTACCTGGGTCAGAGAAATGAATGTCCAGACGCATCGTCTCCAGCAGATGCTCCAGAATCTTCTCTGGGCTGCCTGACATCACAGTGTATCTGTTCAGCAAACCCAGACATAGCAAATGTAATTTGTGTAAATAAATGGATGGATGGATTCATTTATGGTTAATGGATCAAGACTGATGGATGTGATCATATACTTGAAGTGGGCTGGGATGTTTCCATGGCTGGAGGGCCGGAGACTCTTCTGTAGTACCAGAACATCCTGGTCATGCTCTTTTAGACGCACAGTGTTTGCTTCAACATCCTACACACACAGACCAAAATACATGCAATGATTTCATTTTGACGCTAGGTTCATAGATCGACTAACTACTCATTCTCCTGGTGCTTGTGCGTCTTAACGATGACTGATAGATGTCCGTGTACCCTGAGTATACGGTTGAAGTCCTCTTTGTCCACTCTCAGGAAGTGGCAGTTGTCCTCTCTGAGTACGATGGAAGCAGCGCGGGGGGCATCGTTCACCAAGGCCAGTTTGCCAAAATCATCTCCTTCATGCAGCGTACACACCACACCCTAAACACACACAGGACTCAGTCTGAAATCATCTAAATGTGTAAAGAAATGAAACCGTATGCCATTTCACATTAACATGAGTAAACAGAATTCATGTAAGTTGACATTACCTTGCCATAGATAACAACATTTACTGATCCCTTCTGGATAATATACCAAGAAGTGCCTTCCTCCCCTTGATTAAACACTGAAATATAGAACCCAAACACACAGAGAACATGACTGAGCCAACCTATGAGTGTTTACACTACTGTTCAAAAGTTTGGAGGCAGCGAGTGCCAGAAAAATGTTTTTTATTTATTAATTAAATAAATTAAATAATTAAATAATAGTAATTTTGAAAAAATTTAATAATTTTTTATTCTGTATTTTCGTAATAGGGTCCTAAGACCCAAGTACAGTGGTTGAAACTAGCATAGACAAACATAGCCACTCAAAAGTTTGGGAACAGTTAGGCTTTTTTGAAGAAAATAATACTTTTTTCAGCAAGTACGCATTAAATTGAACAAAAGTGACATTAATACCATTTATAATGTTACAAAATATGTATAATGTTTTCCACAAAATATTAAGCAGCAGACATACTTTCAGTAACAAATGTTACAAAGCTTTCTAAAGCAGAAAATCTGCATATTAGACTGATTTCTGAAGGATCATGTGACACTGAAGACTGGAGTAATGTTTGCTGGAAATTCAGCGTCTTTGTCAGAGGAATAAATTACATTTTAAAATATATAAAAATAGAAAACTGTAATTTTAAATTGTAATAATATTTTGCAAAATTAAGTGGTTTTCCTGATATATATATATACAGATACAGGTGTATCTCGATAAATTTGAATGTCATGGAAAAGTTCATTTATTTCAGTAATTCAACTCAAATTGTGAAATGTGTATTAAATAAATGTAATGCACACAGACATACTGTCTTTGGTTCTTTTAATTGTGGAGATTTTAAATAGTTTAAATAATAAATAGTTAAATACAGCTTCGGAAAGCACAAGTGAGTTTAAAAAAAAATCTTACTGAAACCAAAATTTTGAACAATAGTGTATCTATGATTATATATCTTTTAGCTGTACCAAGTGTGTAAAATTTAGCTATCAGAACTTAAAGAGCAGTAGAGAGACACTGAAACTCACAGACAGTGCCTGCTTTGGCATGTGACTCAAAGATGAGGACACTGGCGAGCTCTCTCTTCACCTGCAGAGGACAGCACAGCACAGTTCAGACCAGTGCTGAGGATATCAGGCATTACTGTGGAAATGAGGCACAGACGACTTACAGTGTTAGACAGATGAGAGAGAGCTTTGATATGCAGCAGCTCATCATAAATAATCTCCAGGTCTTCAGTTGTTCTTTGACCTGGCCTATAAAGAAAAAAAAGGAAAAAGATAGACGCATAAAAATAGTTCAGGAGGAGTAAAAACAGAATTGTATATGAACACATTGCTTAAGAAGTATACGGTAAGAGCACTCTGTCCTGATGGAACCAAATGCACATTTCATATGAATAAATACTGCAGGGAGCGCTGTTGGCCACTCACGGTTTCCTGAGGATCATTCGCATGTGTGCGTCAGGGCCGATCTGGGAGAGAAAGAGCAGGATCTCTTGAAGCTCTTCCTCAGCTTCACGTTTGTCATCGTCGCTAGGCAACACCGCATCTTCCTCCTCGTCATCAAGGAAGCGGTAAAAGAGGTACTTATCTTGAAAGTTGAGCTCATGGTCAACTGTCAAATCAACAAAAAGAAAGAACAGACATAAAATACAACGTGTTCTGGTGCATGAATCTGTTCAGAAGCTCTAATTAAAGTCATTTAAACAAAAATATCAAGCTATTACTGGGTTTTAGTAGCCGAGTCATTTCTTTAAAGGGGTCATACGATGCAATTTAAAAAAAATCTTTCTCTTTGGTGTGTTACAAACTCTTGGTGCATAAAGAAGATCTGTAAGGTTGCAAAGACTAGTCTCAAATCCAAAGAGATTCTTTATCAAAGTTAAGACACCCCCTTAAAATGCCTCATTTAAACACGCCCCCACGTCTACTTCACTATGTGGGAAGATTTGCATAACACCACCCAGATGTTTACTCAAAGAAATAAGCCATAACTTTTATTCTCGTTGTAGTATGCTGCTGCCCTTGCCATGTCATGGAGATGCTGTGTGTTTCGTTGTGAAAGCACCTGACTCACAGCCTTTAAGTACATTTTTTATATTTTTACATTTGTTATTGAAATAAAGCTAAAATAAAATCAAATATAAATAATACATACAAAATTAAACTGAAAAACCTAAGAATTAAATATTGCATTGGCAACTGACTGAAAAAAGTCTAAGTTTATGTACTAAAGCTAGTCAAATTAAATAAAAAATAATTGAAGCTAAAAAAAACTAACAAAAAAAACTAATAAAAATGACAAAAGCACATTAAAAAAATGACTAAACCTGAAATCTACACACACAAAAAATGTTAATTTTAAAAATATATAAAATATATATATATATATATATATATATATATATATATATATATATATATATATATATATGAAAATATAAAAATTAAATATAATTAAAAATACTCATAATACTATAACAGTATTTAAATAATACTAAACCAACACAGGTTAAAATAATATAATAAATCTCAGAAAGAATCAGAGAGTAAAAAAAAGAAATATCTACAATACTTAAAATAAATTAAATACTCAAACCAGTGTAGTGAACTTAAAAAATAAAACAATCAATATGATCATTTAATTGTCATAAAATAAATCTAAGTAATATAATTTCCAATTTAAGTAGTGTAATTTGAGATGTGAAAAGGTACTGCATAGCAGGAATGACCCGTCTGTTAAGCTGGTGTACCGTGATTCAGGACCCCTTCCTCCAGCAGCACCTGCCACATTCCCACAGCGTGAGCCCGACTGTGAACACACGAGCTCTGCTGAAGCAGCCAGTCGACCAGCTCAGTGCCCACACAACACTGTCTGTAAACACACACACACACACAGATCACGCTCAACACATGCACTGTACTTGTTTCTACATATATTAGTAATGACCAAATTGAATAAACCATGCATAAGTTGTGCCATATGACATTTTTCATAGGCAACACACACACACACACACACACCTGTAGGTTTTCAGATGATATTTTCTATCTCTGATCATGTGGGGAGCTCTGGCCAGTATAGCATTACGTAATACTTTTTCTGCCCTTAAAATCTTCTCTGATGGGACCTGAATCAAAATCCGGGACAGAGAGAGAGGAAGTTAAGAGTGAGGCACAGAAAAACATTCCTGCACATCCTATTTTCTGATCTGCGAAGCAGAACATTCAATGGCCTGCACTCAATTTGCTAGTGTAAATGGCATCTGTTCGCAGATGGTGTTTTAAATTCAATTAATTACACATAATTAGCATAAATCTGTCTAAAAGTGGTGCCTGCGGTCTTGAATTATGTGCATGGTAATGGGAATTACTGTCAAATTAATCACCAAAAACAGTTTTTGAGTCGCTTTAAATAATTAGTCAAAAATTAAATAATTAAAATATTGATTTATGAACACTGATATTGATTTTTGAACTCGGCAAGTCCAAATTACAGAGGTTTCAACAAATTCAAATAAATATAATTCATATATATATATATATATATATACATACACACATTTTTTTTAAATAAATTATGTTCTTTTAAACTTTCTATTCATCAAATAATTCAAATAAAAATAAAAATGTAAAAATAAAACTACTGAGCAGCACAACTGTTTTTAACATTGATCACCATTGATAATAATAAGAAACATTTCTTGAACAGCAAATTAGCACATTATAATAATTTCTGAAGGATCATGTGACACTGAAGACTGGAGTAATGATGCTGAAAATACAGCTTGGCAATCACAAAAAAAAATGCCAAACATTTTAAAATATGTTATAATAGAAAACAGGTATTTGTATAAATTGTAATAAAAATAATTTTACTGTTTTACTGTCCGTTTATTATATCTATACAACGCATTAAACTGTGATGAATGGGGACATGATGCAACTTTCACTATATGAGGTGTAAGTAAATAGATATTAAATCATTCGTACCTTATTCAGGTGTTTTGACATAAAATTGAGAGGGTCACTGTTGAGGCTCTCTTTGTCCGGCATTCCTGCATCAAACAGAAAATTGCTGAGAAATAATGACTGATTTATTATGTGAGTGTGTATGTTTATGAGTGATACTCACTATCATTTGTAGCCCCGCTGTCCATCACTCCATACGGCGGGGCGAGAAGCCCTGCCATGCACTGCCTGTATTTCTGCAAAACACAGAATAACACAATGAAAATGTGTTCTAAGACCTCAAAATCTCAGACGTGCACTGAGACATTTTCAAAAAGGGTCATTTTCATTTTCCTTCACATCATTAAAGTGAAAGCTGTGTAGTAAGAACATTGAACTCCACCAATCAGATCAAAGCCTTTTGTGGCATGGCAACGATCACTATGAATATTCAGATGTTTTCATTCTTTTCCTCTCCCTGTCACCATGGTGACGAGGTGGCACATGCAGCTGAGGAACAGCAGGCAATGAATGAGACCCTGATACTGGCCCGAACACGCACACATTATACTGCACCTGATGGAAATCTGTGTAGATATTCTCAAAATGACTGAGAAGTTGAGAAGGCCTGAGTTCACCACACTTGCACCACATTGCAAAAAAATATTTTCTTAATCAGTATTTTTGTTGTTTTTAAAATAATATTTCCAACCACCCATAAAAGTGAAGAAAAAAAAGTGAAACTAAATCTAAACAAAATTGGGTAGCACTTTATTTTACAGTCCTGTTCCTCATGTACATACTATGTACTTATTATAGTAATTACAATAACTATGTAATAATAACTAGGTACTAACCCTGAACCTACCCCTAAACCTAACCCTACCCCATGTAATTACCCTGTATTACCAGAACTTTCTTAGATAAATACACTGTAAGTACACTATAAGTACATGTTAGTACACGTACTGTAAAATAAAGTGCAACCCAAAATTGTGTGAGGTTTATGCTTCTTAAAAAATAATTCAACAATCTAGTATTTTTTTTTTAAATAAAAACAAATTTCAAGATACACTTCATCCTAAATATAGTATTAATATTTTTACACAATTTGTAACGTTATCTTGTAAACTTAAAAATGTAAACACATTTTGTTTTAAATTTTTTTTGATATTTTAAAAATAGTGATATAAATAAATTATTAGGAAGTTTTTAAATTACTACTTAAGCTTAATTATTGGGTTTTTAAACCTTTCAGCAATTGATTTGTCTCTCTCACTTCCTCAACTACAAGTGAGTTCTCAATCAATCATCAGTCTAAAGGATTCTACAGAATCATCACTTATTATTATAAAGTACGAATATGATGACACTTTCACACCATCCATAAAATTCTGCATAAACATGACTGAGATCACAAATCTTATATAGAAATATGTGTATCTAATGACACATTCACATACACTACCATTGAAAAGTTTGGGACTGAAAAGAGTTTTTTAATGTTTTGAGTTTTAGTGTTTCGTAAGGCTATACATTAATTTGATAATGAGCATTAATTTCTTTAGAAATAATAAATACAGGTAAATTAATTATAAACAAGCAAATCAACTTACCGGCTCCCAAACTTTGAACATTAGTGTTTATGCAATGTGTACATAAAAAAATTGGGTAGTTTATGTTTAGCTGCTGCCACAATGCTATTAGGCAATAGAATAGAATAGAACATGATGTATTTTCCAGAATACAAACTAAGCCATAATATATAAAAGCATCTTAAAGGCTGAAAATAAATGATGTCTGGCAGGGTTTTTGCAGCTCCACAGGATCCTTCACCACATACGGCGAGATTAGGGGTCTCACACACAACAATATAATACATTGTTGCTCTTTCCAGCTGGCTGCCTTCACATAGGTTAAGTAATTCAGCCAGGATTATGCAATTAACAGCATATAAGCAACCAAAACAAGAGTACTTCCTCCCTCATTGACCGGTCAGGCGGTGCCCCCTGCAGCCTGGCACAGAGCTGACCTGGAGAGACAGAAGCCCCTCGACATTCAGCGCACATCCTCGGCTTTCAGCAGCTGATATTCACCTCACACCGCTGGCCTCTTTATCAAGTCATGACCATCCTATCAGAAATACTACATTCTCAAACATCAGATGTTAGGAAGGTACAGAAGAAAAGAACCAGTGAGAATCAATTCTGTTCTTTATCTCCTCCAAAGAAACACCTCTGAGATCATTAACCTCAAAAACCACATTGATATTAATACTGTTCTGAACAGGTACTAATATATCTATACGTGTGAGTTCTTTGATTATAAACTATGAAATTAGCATAAAATCTTTGTGCATGTGGTACAATTAAAGACACTGAGCCAATGGGACTCACCCTGGTAAGAGTTTGTGGAGTGTAGACTGACAGGGATGCTTCCCAGCATCATCAAGCAAAATCTCCAGTGCTTCTCAGTCAGATGCTCAAAGACATGAACTCAAACCCGCACACCCTGACGCTCCAGATACACACATATGGATAATGTGATTCAGATCTTTCTGTCTGAGCATCTGACTGGACTTCAGTTGTCGTTGCCAGGCAATAGCTGCAGCCAATCAGAGAGCTGCATTCACTCAATTCACCCTGTATCACAGCATTACACATGAGTAAGAGAGAGGGAACTATGGGCTGCTAAAAGGCTCTCAAAAGCTTGTGGCTTTATCAATTATTTAGAGTATTAAATTATATTCACACTAAACAGACAGCTGTGTGAGTGTGTGTGTGTGTGTGTGTGTGTGTGTGTGTGTGTGTGTGTGTGTGTGTGTGCCCTGCAGTTGTAGTGAAATCACCGTTATCACATTAGAGAGGAAGGTAGACAGTCTTTGAGTATCAGTTAGTTCAGCCCTTTTCCAGTCAGGTATACACTAATATTGTTTTATGACATTAAGAGGACACTGTTTTGTTGCATATTCCAGTCAAGTCCAATCCATTTGAACTGTGTCTGTCAGTCTAGTGTCATTTTAGTATTATAGTATATATTTTTTAAATGTTAATTTATCTTTTTTTCAGTTTTCATTTGAATTTAAGTTTACTTTAATAACTTTTAGTAATTTTGTGCTTAGAAATGTGCTTTTGTTCTTTTTATAATTTTAAAAATAAATTGTTCTTTATTTTAATTATTCTGTTTTTTATTATTTTATTTAAAAAGTAATTTTACTTTTAACTTATTTGTTTAATTAGTTACCAAGGCAACATTTATAATGTCCATTTGAGTTAAGTTTTAATTTAATTTAATTTAATTTAATTTAATTTACAAAAAGGGTTTTTAAAATAGATTTAGTTTTAGTTAAAAAATACAACACTGTAAGTCCAACTTATAAACATCATGTGATCAGTTTTGTTGTTCAGAAAAAAAAGGAAAAAAACCACACTTGTCAAGCAAGCAGTCAGTAAGTTACTGAAGTAAATTTTATGTACTGATTCTCTAGAGTCTATTTTTGTGTTTTATCTCAGACCTCCTCAAATTGTACAGTATATGATTTCTCTTCACCTTTGCTAAAAAACAGATATATTATAATTATTATCTCTCAATCATCTTCTTACAATTTTGTTACATTAAATATATTATGCTTGTTTTTAAAATGTATTTGTTTTATATTATATCTGTTTTTTAATTATATTATATTTATTGCAGCATGATCACAACACGTTTAATTCCAGGATTTTAATCATTTAATACTTAGCCAGCACAACAAATAAATGTTGTTTACTTGGCACATACTTTTCAACTTTTAATGAGGTTTAAAGTCTGTAGATGGATTGGGTTGTTATTAAATGTATATGAGTTTATAAGAACATTTTTTATGCCATTTGTATTGATGGGAGTTCAGTACACATATTGTGATTGTGGCTGAGGAGTTTGAAAGGGTTTGAAGTGGTGGATGACACACCGTACACAAATCTGAACTCTATCACCCTTTCCCTCATTGACACACACACACACACACACACACACACTCACACACACACACACACACACACTACTCATATACAAACAAAAAAGTGTGTTATGAGCACTGAATGAGAGGAGGTTTACGAGAGAGAGAGGAGGAATATCGTAGAGAGAGACAGAGGGATGATATATAATTCATACTGTATGTTTGACTGTTCAGCTGCGCATGTGAGATATGAAACAAAAATAATGCACATATGGTCACTAGCGAGCTTTGAGTCACGGGTGATACAAAAATCACTCTCACGGACCTTTTCCTGGACTGTGCCCAGCTGGTGGAATGACCTCCCAATCCCAATTCGTACAGCTGAGTCTTTAATAATTTTCAAGAAACGTCTGAAGACTCATCTTTTTCGCCTGCACTTAACCTACTAACACCAGTACTTTTCATTTTCTTGTCTTTGTTCATTTAAAAAAAAAAAAAAAAAAAAAAAATCCTGGCTATGCGTTCTATACTAGACTAACTGAGACTTGTCATGGCACTTGTATACTGTTGTTGTTCTCCTGTTGACCTGACTGCTTCTATTGTTCTCATTTGTAAGTCGCTTTGGATAAAAGCGTCTGCTAAATGATTAAATGTAAATGTAAATGTAAATGTGATACTATCTACACACGCATGCAGCGCTAATGACAAGCCTGACAGCCTCTGTGTCTCTCACACACTGAGTCACACATCCCTTCATTATTAATGTTTAGATCAATACATCAGTCATAATACAATAGCACTGAAGACAGATTCTTCAGAAGAAGCAGGAGTTCACAGATATAGTAACTCTAACCATGTTGGCAAAGCTGAATGTTCAGCTGTTATACATTTATTTTAAGATCCTTTAATCAATAGAAAGTTCAAAAGAGCTGCTTTTGTAATGTAATATATACATATATATAAAATCTATACCATATGCACCCATCTATACCATATATCATATGCACCCAGCAGCACTGCATCTGAAATATATACCATAAATGACAAGTTAATTCCTGATAAGTTTGACCTGTCAAGTTGTCCCATATTTAAATGTACATGAACATAGATGAGAGCTGGAGGAAGATTTTCAATGAAATATGGTCTTTGTGTGGGTTTAGAAGACTTGAAATATAGTGAATGAGTCATATGGAATATATTATTGTATTTATTTTACAATAATTTTACAATTTTGAAACAAAAAGTGTTTGGAATGATGTATGAGGTAAATGCAGAATATTCACTTTTATAAACATAACTATTGCTTATGAAGATGCATAATAAGCAGAAGCATATACAGAGGCTGATAAATATTTATATATATCTTTTATGTTATCATGTTGTTGTTTTTTATAATTCAGGTTAACACCTTCAATAACAGCCAATAAGAGAGTCTAAGACTCCTCTGAGGCATTACTGAATGCTGAAGGATATGAGATTTCATTCATATCAAGAAAAAGGCTTTATGAGGCAGGGATTGAAACCACTGATCTATATTATAGATCAGTGATTGAAACCCATTTTGTATTTGATACAATGTCTTTTTTCCTCATGCTGGAAAGATTCAAGAATGAGGACACGCATAAACTACTTTATCAAAGTGTGTGTGTAATGCGTTTCATCCATACTGTCCTAAACACACTCAAAAGCTTCTGACTGGGAATTAACAACCATGTTAAATCTGTTTAAGGAGATGAATACGGATATCTTGCCTTTTTTTACAATATCTCAATACATTTTCTCCCAATTCTCTGCTAGGTTAATGAGTCAAACTTCAAAGACTAACACATGACTACTGAATTGATTTTCACACACACATACACATTAATACAGGTAAAAATTTCATGGTGTGTGTGTGGGGGTGGATCTGCGTGCCCTCCAGGTGCTCTCTATAGAAATAGAAATGGGGGCATCTAGATCAAACGAAAAATGCACTTTATCGTCTGTGATTAAAGGGACAGGGGTTCGAGTACCCCCTCCCCCATGCATACCACTGTCTTATTGTACTGAACAGACAAGAAGAGCCAACCAAGCTGTTCGCAGATCAGAGAGCGCCCCCTCGTGTTACTGATGCTCAGTGATTACTACTGAAAAAGAGCCTTGTTACAATCACACTGGCTATGTTCAGAATCGAATAGTTGCACAATGCTACACTTTATGTGTATAGCCTATTGACTACTTAAAATAGAAAGAAAGAAAACAACACACAAAATAAGTAGAATCCTATGCATGATGCAATAATTAAGTTGCATACATTTTTGTCACACGACTTATACCAGGCAGCTTAAAATATTAATGAGTAGAATATTATATGTAGAACAATATGAATAGAAGAGTATGCAATGATAAATAATAGCATGCAACATTTTTGTCACATGATCTTAGAATGGTATGGCAATGTAAAGTAATATGCAGTATGCAATGATAAACAGTAGCATTAAACATTTTGTCACAGGACTTGGATATGTTATATGAAATTAAATGGTTAATTAATTCATTCAATTTGTATTTTACATATTAAAATATTACGCAGCCTAAAAAAGTAATGAGTAGAATAGTATGATTATGTAGAATAGTATGCATTATGCAAATAATAATAATAATAATAATAATAATAAAACAAATAATATAAATAAATAGGCATCCTAAACAAAAATAAATATGTATTTAAAATTGATACACTTAAAAGAAATCTATACAAATTGTGTACTGTAATTTGGCAACTGTAAAATATCTATCCATTGCACAAATAAAAAAAAACTGCAAATATAGTATGGTCATATGCCATTCAAAATATTCAAAACTCAAGATGCCAGTATTAGTCATATTGCTACTCTCTGCCACACTTAGCCACTGAATTACATCAACATTATGCAGCCTCTCTCCGAAACCCTGCCTTCCAAAGACTGGAAACTCAGTTTCAGCTGCCCATAGGCAGATACTTTTGAGCTTTTTACAGATGTTATTTTAGTTGTAGCTGTAGCAGTAACACCTGCACACACACATACCTCCCACAGGGTTTTGAACTCCCTCTGCTCGATGCGCAGAAGTTCACTGTTCTCTCGGCTGACAATCGTGGCATGTCGAGGAGTGTTATCCAGAATTGACTCTCCAAATGCTGTCCCCACTCCCAAAGTACAGATCGTTACAGCATCCTAGAGAAAAAAGAAGAATATATTAAGAAGAGTGCAAGACAAACAGAGAGAAAGACCATAACATATTTGCAAGGTAATTATAAAGATCTTTCAGGAATAGATATGTTGATTTGTCCAAAATTAAATCTGTGCCATCATCACTCTGCAGTGAATGGGTGCCGTCAGAGTCCACAAGGACTCCAGTCCATCAATTAATGTCTTGTGAAATGAGTCATCCGATCTGAATCAGGAGAGAAATCTGCACAGATCAATTACAGTTTACAAGCAGAAACAATTAAAAACCGTTCAAAATAGGAAGAAATAGATTACTGACTTTTGTCCAGTATTTTGTCCAGAAATGACCATTTAAAAATACACTTGTTTCTTACAAATATGCAGATTTTCACTTCACAAGATGTTAATTGGTGTACTGGATTCGTGTGGATTATTTGTGATGTTCCTATCAGCTGTTTGGACTCTTAGTCTGACGGCACCCATTCACTGCAGAGGATCCATTGGTGAGCAATTGATGTAATGTTAATTTTCTCCAAATCTGTTCAGTTGAAGAAACAAACTCTTCTAACTTGGATGGGCATGAGTATGAATATATTTTCAGCATATCTTTATTTGTGTGTCAACTATACCTTAAAATTCAAAGTTCCACATGGCTGTAAAATACACCTAAATCTTTATTGTTATATTGTTATAGCATTGAAACTAATTGTAATTTTTGGGTGAACTATTCCTTTAAATACTGTTCTAATTAATGTAATTTATGTAAATATATGCACACCTTAAGGGAATACGCTTAGTGAGGTTCAAAAAGGTTGTTGCACATAACAAGTGATTTGAGATCAGTAAAACACAAGCTCACATACTCATAACTGAATCATATTACATCCACAAATACACTTCTTCTCGCGTTTTACATTCATTTAATCAGAGCAGCGTGATAATAGCTTATTGCTCAACGGATCCCTCCATGAATCTGGAGCAACACACAAGCCGTTAATATTGCATCAATGAAACAGGGATTCTCACAGGCACATACTGTATGCAGACAAAACCACACACACACATTCAGCTGCACGCAGGACATTCATAGCTGCAGGGCAACAGCAGAAGTGTGAAGGAGAAGCATAACGTGATGCCTTGTGTCAGTTCTGTGCATGTAATCAAGTACAACTAGAATGCTTTACATATGAATGCTACAATACATACAGACTCAAAGGGGGAAATATTATTCAGAGGTTACTCATTCATAGTACAGGAGAACATTCTTTTTTTTTTTAAGTCAATTCCTGAAAAAATATACAAATAGAAACAAATCTTATGATTGCTGACATACTGTCAGAAGCTGTCAAATGTGAATATGGGTAGAAGAGATTTTGGAAGAATTGATGAGAAAGGTTTGAGTTTATGAGAGCTTTGATTTTGAGCTTCTGGAATCTTTGGAAATCCCTCTTCAGTTGTGTGGGATTGATGCATGCTTTAGGGCCAGTAAACACATCTGACAGTGTGACTCATTGTGTTCCCAGTGGATTCACAGAGAGATGCTTCCTTCCCCAGGAGCACTGCATCAGCGTCCTCATATATCAGACTATTAACAAGGCCAGCCGCGGACCATTCGCCTACTCACAGCAGGGATCTTTGTAGCAGTTTCTGTATGATGGTCGTAGGCTAAGCTACTACTTATATCAGCGGACTCCTAGCAGATTGAGGCTTCTCTCTTACCTGATGGTTGGCTGTCTCAGACACTTTCACGTCCAGAGATCCAGACAGAACCGCGTACCAGCTGGTACCGATGTCACCCTGCCGATACACTGCGGGCAAACACAGAGTCTATGAATACTGATCCACAAATTGCAGAGGAATTCTTCATTTAGATTTCAGCAGGAAAACTACTTCTTTTCCTTGACATAACATGTGCTTCTTATTGTCTCATTAGGTGGCAAATTCAACTTTCAGGACCACATGCTTAATAATAGCATTTTCGATTAGAAAATAAAAACGTTTTATAGCCTGAAAGCATAGGAGGACATTTTCAGGTTCCAGAGAGAATATTTCATTTTTAGTTATTAGGTAAACTATCTAAGTATGCTTTAAATTACCCAGAATCCAATGAAGAACCTATAATGTACTCAACCTTTAAAAATGTTGGAGTTGGTTATATTTTTTTTAAGGTTTTCGAAATATCTCATATCTGCACCAAGTCTGCATTTATGATCAAAAATACAGTAAAAAAATTAATATTTTGTAAGATATTATTACAATTTAAAATAACTGTTTGCTATTTTAATATCTTTTAAAATGTTTTTTATTCCTGTGAAAGAAAAACTCAGTTGTCAGAAACCTTTATATTAAAGTCATCAGAAATCATTCATATGCTGATTTGGTGCTCAAGAAACATTTCTTACTATTCTTAGTGTTAAAAATGGTGAATTTAGAATTCTTTGATTAATAGAATGTTTAAAAGCACAGCATTTCCCTGAAATTAGAAATCTTTTGTACCATTATAATTATTTTTGCTGTCTCCTTGCTAAATAAAAGTATTAATTTATTTGGAAAAAATAAGCTTTTGAATGGTAGTGTACTATCAAATACCTATTTAATCTCTAAATAATCATATAGGCATATTAAGAACCCTATAATTTTAATTAATTTATTTCCTATAGCCACCTGAAAACACTTTTTCTAACTGGTCTCAAAAAAACAAACAAACAAAAAACAACCTTAAAATGGAATCAAATCTGGAAGCATCATGCTAAAAATGCAGCTCTAAATGTGCTTCTTACAGGTGATGCCTTTCTCCAGGTACTCATAGAAGCCACACATGCAGATCTGCTGCAGCAGGTTCAGATGAAACTTCTCGAAGGCCTTCACACCCTTCATCCGAGCCAGAATTATATCCACATCTTCACCAGAGCGTTCTGCTGGTCTACAAAAACAGACAAATAGACATTACGGTCTGGGTAGACGCTCTCTTATCAAAGCGACCAACAAGAAAATCCTGACCTGCAGCGATGCATGTGACAATAACAAGGACAGACGAAGTTGTGTCCATTACTATAAGCACATTGTGCTGTCTTGTGTATTAACGTGATCAAGATTAATGTTTTTGTCATCTGCCCTGTCAAAATACAAGCTATGAATCACGCACACATTAATAAAACAAGTGTTTCCCAAAATAATGTAGAACTACAGTTGCTTGATTTGAACTAATAATTGATCTTTGAAGAGAAACTGGTATAATTATTTGCAGCTTTTGAACTGTTGAAGTATTGGTTTCTGACCATACCCGAGTAAACAGAAGTATATAATCTTTATATGAGTTATATGTTCAGTCATGCAGCGTTTTTCTCCAAAGGTGTATGAGGGATTAAAAGACTGTCTGCAAGCACATAAAGATCCTCTTCACATTTTGCTCAAATATAGCAATGCTCTCACCTCTCAGCTCATTAAGTGACAGGTACATGTGTGAGTGTGTGTGTGTGTTGCACACTTGAGTGAACAAGGTGCCTCTCTTAACAATAATAGTATGCTGTCATTCAGACTCTTTTACACAGAAATGCCTTGTTGCTATGGAGATTACAGCATGAGGAAATTAAGACTTCAAAGACATGTTTTGTTTGTTTGTTTGTTTTCAAACCGAGGGCAGTGGGACAAATATCACATGGAGACTAATCAAGCAAATGAAGTTGCACAGGAGATATCAAATGAATAAATAAACCTGCTCTGTTAGTACAGGTCTTGAAACTTCAACAAACCAAGATCACCAAAACCTTTTTTAAAAAAGCTGATTATTTTTTTCTAAATATTTTTATTATAATTATCAGATACTCAAGATGCTTAATAACAACACATAAAAATATCTGTACCACTGACTATATACTGACAAGATATTTCTGACATTAAGTAATCCCTTATGAAACAAAAATATATGGAAATATACAATATATAAATAAATAAATATATATGTACACACACACACACACAAATAAATAAATAAATATAAATATATATATATATATATATATATATATATATATATATATATATATATATATATATATATATATACACATATGTATGTATTCAGAGCATCACTCAGATCCATATTTATTATTTGCCCGCAGGTTATGCTGAGCAGCGCCAGGTCGATCTCGTGTGATCCGGGCTAGTCCGCCTGTGCTTCTGTGGATGTGAGAGGATGAAAGTGCTGTTGACTTTTATGTGCAGAGACTCAGTGGAGTGGAAAAAACACTACCAGCATACATCTGCTGGGCACAGAATGGACACTGCATCACAGAGGCCGCCGGTGCACAGCAAAGTCTCGTCCACGCTCTTTTCACCCATGTTTCTTTCTTTTTCTCATATAGCTCCAGCACACTGTGAAGATTTCTTCAGCTCTCTAAAGAGTCTTTTGAAAAGCACTTTCCTCTCCCTTTGTGTCTCTCTGCATCTGATTTTTTTTTTTTTTTTTTGCCTTACCAGTTTCCAGAGGTTTTGCAGTAGGCATTAGAGATGCAGTTTTTAAAGGCATTAGTTCCTCTAAAACTGCAGTTGTTTAAATGCTAGACCCTGTCAGAATCAATGCATCTGGCTTTCTTGCTGCTTTTGGAGGAGATAAAAATACAATAAATGATGTCAGGTGTTAAATTTGACAATGTTGGAAGAGTCACAGGTTATTAATTTTGCATTAGGTTTAGGCTTCAGTTTAGATGCATAGCTCACCTAACCCTAAGCCTTTTCTACAGATTTATTCTTACAGTATAGATATTTAATGCTCAAAATGAAACATGAAAATCTGACTTGAATCAGTATGTGACCATTTCAAAGACTAATAAAAATAATTATTTTTATTAATTGAAATAAAACTGAAATGACACATATATGTTAGATGAAAAATAGAAATGTTGCCTTGGTGAAATAAAATAAAATTAAACTGAAGTAATAAAACAACTGAAATAAAAAATAAATGAAAGCTAAGTAGAACAAATAAAATTACAAAAACACATAAATTCAAACTACAATTTAAATTGAACTGTGCATATGAACGCAAAAACGAATGCAAAATATAAATAAATAATAGAATAGTATATAAATAATTCTAAAATAACACTTTCTCACAGCATCAGTTCAGTGGGGGATCATTATTCTGACTTCATATTTTTGCATATAAACATCAATGGAAGGGAAGGTAACAGGCAACAGAAAGTTTAACTCTTTCTGTCTTCCCAGCAAAATTTAACCCTTTCATCATCAAGCATATTAAACAGAATAGAGCACCAGACAACCACCTGCTCTTAATTTTAAATGACACGACAGAGAGTCACTTCAGTCAGTATGGTCTATTCATGGTGTCAGTGATCTGTAGAAACTGCCAGAGCAGCACAGTGCACTACAGTATCATCCAACAGTCAAGTCTGTTTTGTTCTTTATGTGTGGCACATTTATTGATCTCTACAATGCATCCTGTTGCCGGATGTTAATGAGACCATGGATATCTTAAAGAACCATTACATTGATCAGTGTGAAGACGATGTGCTCGACCATGTTTGAAGAGTCCATTAAAAAACATCAGCCTCTGAAATCCCATCACACCCATTAAGGTGATCTCACTTTTCCCTCCCATCGCCATGGTAACCTGCAGGGCTGTGTCTGGACTAGGAGGGGCTGGGAGAAGGTAAATATTCTTAGTAATGTTCAATATGTTCATGCACCTTAAAGTTCAGAACCAAAAAGTGAGCTTCCAAAAGCAGCCTAATTATTAACTCTGTTTTAAATAGCCCGCAGCATATTGTTCTTACACAGTCATAAACAGGCAGATTTAATGCTGCAGCATACCTTTTAAAGAAATTGATTAAAATATGTCCTTCAAAAATAGGATGCACGCAAGAAATTCACATGGTGTGACACCAGCAGAAGCATGCCATTCACTCTCGCTGATGCTGACGGATAAACAGAGCAGCTTCCACACAATTTCACAACAAAATCCTTGCAGAAAACAAAAAGCACATTTACACATGATGAGGATTCAGACGCAGGTGATGCATCGGGGACGCAGGACAGACAAACGCGCGTTCTGCTGCTTTCACCTTGTTGCAGCTCCTCCTCTGGACATTTAATGAACGGATGTAAAGATCGCTTTCGGACGTGAATCTGGTGTCTCTCACCTCTTGTCCAGGCAGATGATCCACTCTGAGGAGGCCACGGAGTGCGCAGAGGCGTGCACCGCTACCATCTTCTGCTCGACTGGTGAGAATGCGTCGCGGATCGCGGATCTCGTCGACTCGGGCGCATCAGCATCAGGGCTCGCGCCCCTCCCCGCCTCGGTGGCGTGGACTCATCGTCACCACGTCCACGCACGACGAGTTTACAAGCGTGACTGCACACACTGACACGAAGAACAAGTCACGTTCAGAACAGTGAGGCATTCATTATTGGGTTTAGATCGTGTGCTGGTGAAGCTTAAAATCAAATAACGTTATTGTCATACTTGGGAAAAAAAGGCAGTGGGAGGCTGGTAATGAAAAGGAAGAAATAAGAAGCGGGGTCAAGTTGGTTTTGTTTTCGATATTCGTGACACATTCAGCGGTAAACGCCAATAACTCCAAAACGAATTGCCTTAAAAAAATCTAAGCAGTGTGACCGCCAAAAGGACAAAGCTGATCATGTTTCACATCCTTCTTTTTCTATATTTTCCCTCGATATAATAAGCACGGCCCCGTGCAAGCCGTGGCAATGTGCAAAAAGCCGGGAGAGAACGCTCTCAGCAGAGCCTTCAGTTAGGGACCGTGGGGAAATTGCAAACTTTCTTCGTTTTTTGCTATAGCTCAGTAGGTGTTTTTGTAATAGCTTTTTAGATAAAGGGCATATAGACATGAAACCAGTGTCAATCAATAGTGGGGGACAGTGGACATTTTTAACAACCTTTCTTTTTAACACTACTGGTAGAAAAGGGAATTGCATGTCCAAAATTAACCATCTTTTTGTAATAACTTTCTACAGAAGGAAGATAGAGAGATGAAACCAGTGTCAATCAATAGAGGGAGAGAGTGGACATTTTTCACATCCTTTCATTTTACCCCAAGTGGCTGATAAGGGAATTGCATGTCCAAATTTAACCACCTTTTTGTAATAACTTTCTACAGCAGGGACACAGAGACATGAAACCAGTGTCAATGAATAGAGGGCGACAGTTGTCATTTTTCACAACCTTTCATTTTACCCCTACTGGTAAAAACGGTAATTGCATGTCCAAAATTAACCTTCGTTTTGTAATAACTTTCTACAGCAAAGAGACAGATACATGAAACCAGTTTCAATCAATAGTGGGAGACAGTGGACATTTTTCACAACCTTTCTTTTTACCCCTACTGGTAAAAGAAGGGAATTGCATGTCCAAAATGAACCTTCTTTTTGTAATAACTTTCTACAGCAGGGAGACAGAGACATGAAACCACTGTCAATCAATAGAGGGGGACAGTGGACATTTTTCACAACCTTTTTTTTTTACCCCCTACTGGTAAAAAAGGGAATTGCATGTCCAAAATTAACCTTCTTTTTGTAATAACTTTCTACAGCAGGGAGACAGAGACATGAAACCAGTGTCAATCAATAGAGGGAGAGAGTGGACATTTTTCACAACCTTTCATTTTACCCCAAGTGGCTGATTAGGGAACTACATGTCCAAAATTATCCTTCTTTTTGTAATAACTTTCTACAGCAGGGAGACAGAGACATAAAACCACTGTCAATCAATAGAGGGGGAGAGTTGACATTTTTCACAACCTTTCTTTTTACCCCTACTGGTAAAAAAGGGAATTGCATGTCCAAAATAAATCTTCTTCTTGTAATAACTTTCTACAGCAGTGAGACAGACACATGAAACCAGTGTCAATCAGTAGAGGGAGAGAGTGGACATTTTTCACAACCTTTCGTTTTACCCCAAGTGGCTTATTAGGGAATTGCATGTCCAAAATTAACCTTCTTTTTGTAATAACTTTCTACAGCAGGGAGACAGAGACATGAAACCACTGTCAATCAATAGAAGGGGACAGTGGGCATTTTTCACAACCTTTCTTTTTACCCCTACTGGTAGAAAAGGGAATTGCATGTCCAAAATTGACATTCTTTTTGTAATAACTTTCTACAGCAGGGAGACATAGACATGAAACCAGTGTCAATCAATAGAGAGAGAGAGTGGACATTTTTCACAACCTTTAATTTTACCCCAAGTGGCTGATTAGGGAACTGCATGTCCAAAATTATCATTCCTTTTGTAATAACTTTCTACAGCAGGGAGACAGAGACATAAAACTACTGTCAATCAATAGAGGGGGAGAGTGGACATTTTTCACAACCTTTCGTTTTACCCCTACTGGTAAAAAAGGGAATTGCATGTCCAAAATTATCATTCTTTTTGTAATAACTTTCTACAGCAGGGAGACAGAGACATAAAACTACTGTCAATCAATAGAGGGGGAGAGTGGACATTTTTCACAACCTTTCTTTTTACCCCTATTGGTAGAAAAGGGAATTGCATGTCCAAAATTAACGTTCTTTTTGTAATAACTTTCTACAGCAGGGAGACAGAGACATGAAACCAGTTTCAATCAATAGAGGGGGAGAGTGGACATTTCTCACAACCTTTCTTTTTACCCCTACTGGTAAAAAAGGGAATTGCATGTCCAAAATAAACCTCCTTTTTGTAATAACTTTCTACAGCAGGAAGATAGAGACATGAAACCAGTGTCAATCAATAGAGGGAGAGAGTGGACATTTTTCACAACCTTTCATTTTATCCCAAGTGGCTGATTAGGGAACTACATGTCCAAAATTATCCTTCTTTTTGTAATAACTTTCTACAGCAGGGAGACAGAGACATGAAACCACTGTCAATCAAGAGAGGAGGAGAGTGGACATTTTTCACAACCTTTCGTTTTACCCCTACTGGTAAAAAAGGGAATTGCATGTCCAAAATAAACCTTCTTTTTGTAATAACTTTCTACAGCAGTGAGACAGACACATGAAACCAGTGTCAATCAGTAGAGGGAGAGAGTGGACATTTTTCACAACCCTGAATTTTACCCCTACTGGTAGAAAAGGGAATTGCATGTCCAAAAGTAACCTTCTTTTTGTAATAACTTTCTACAGCAGGGAGACAGAGACATGAAACCAGTGTCAATCAATAGAGGGAGAGAGTGGACATTTTTCACAACCTTTCATTTTACCCCAAGTGGCTGATTAGGGAACTGCATGTCCAAAATTATCATTCTTTTTGTAATAACTTTCTACAGCAGGGAGACAGAGACATAAAACCACTGTCAATCAATAGAGGGGGAGAGTTGACATTTTTCACAACCTTTTTTTTTACCCCTACTGGTAAAAAAGGGAATTGCATGTCCAAAATAAACCTTCTTTTTGTAATAACTTTCTACAGCAGTGAGACAGACACATGAAACCAGTGTCAATCAATAGAAGGGGACAGTGGACATTTTTCACAACCTTTCTTTTTACCCCTACTGGTAGAAAAGGGAATTGCATGTCCAAAATTGACATTCTTTTTGTAATAACTTTCTACAGCAGGGAGACAAAGACACGAAACCAGTGTCAATCAATAGAGGGGGAGAGTGGACATTTTTCACAACCTTTCGTTTTACCCCAAGTGGCTTATTAGGGAATTGCATGTCCAAAATTATCCTTATTTTTGTAATAACTTTCTACAGCAGGGAGACAGAGACATGAAACGAGTGTCAATCAATAGTGGCGGACAGTGGACATTTTTCACAACCTTTAATTTTACCCCAAGTGGCTGATAAAGGAATTGCATGTCCAAATTTAACCACCTTTTTGTAATAACTTTCTACAGCAGGGACACAGAGACATGAAACCACTGTTAATCAATAGAGGGGGAGAGTGGACATTTTTCACAACCTTTCTTTTTACCCCTACTGGTAAAAAAGGGAATTGCATGTCCAAAATAAATCTTCTTTTTGTAATAACTTTCTGCAGCAGTGAGACAGACACATGAAACCAGTGTCAATCAGTAGAGGGAGAGAGTGGACATTTTTCACAACCTTTCGTTTTACCCCAAGTGGCTTATTAGGGAATTGCATGTCCAAAATTAACCTTCTTTTTGTAATAACTTTCTACAGCAGGGAGACAGAGACATGAAACCACTGTCAATCAATAGAAGGGGACAGTGGGCATTTTTCACAACCTTTCTTTTTACCCCTACTGGTAGAAAAGGGAATTGCATGTCCAAAATTGAAATTCTTTTTGTAATAACTTTCTACAGCAGGGAGACATAGACATGAAACCAGTGTCAATCAATAGAGGGAAAGAGTGGACATTTTTCACAACCTTTAATTTTACCCCAAGTGGCTGATTAGGGAACTGCATGTCCAAAATTATCATTCTTTTTGTAATAACTTTCTACAGCAGGGAGACAGAGACATGAAACCACTGGCAATCAATAGAAGGGGACAGTGGACATTTTTCACAACCTTTCTTTTTACTCCTACTGGTAGAAAAGGGAATTGCATGTCCAAAATTGACATTCTTTTTGTAATAACTTTCTACAGCAGGGAGACATAGACACGAAACCAGTGTCAATCAATAGAGGGAGAGAGTGGACATTTTTCACAACCTTTAATTTTACCCCAAGTGGCTGATTAGGGAACTGCATGTCCAAAATTATCATTCTTTTTGTAATAACTTTCTACAGCAGGGAGACAGAGACATAAAACTACTGTCAATCAATAGAGGGGGAGAGTGGACATTTTTCACAACCTTTCTTTTTACCCCTATTGGTAAAAAAGGGAATTGCATGTCCAAAATAAACCTTCTTTTTGTAATAACTTTCTACAGCAGTGAGACAGACACATGAAAACAGTGTCAATCAGTAGAGAGAGAGAGTGGACATTTTTCACAACCTTTCGTTTTACCCCAAGTGGCTTATTAGGGAATTGCATGTCCAAAATTAACCTTCTTTTTGTAATAACTTTCTACAGCAGGGAGACAGAGACATGAAACCACTGTCAATCAATAGAAGGGGACAGTGGGCATTTTTCACAACCTTTCTTTTTACCCCTACTGGTAGAAAAGGGAATTGCATGTCCAAAATTGACATTCTTTTTGTAATAACTTTCTACAGCAGGGAGACATAGACAAGAAACCAGTGTCAATCAATAGAGGGAGAGAGTGGACATTTTTCACAACCTTTAATTTTACCCCAAGTGGCTGATTAGGGAACTGCATGTCCAAAATTAACCTTGTATTTGTAATAACTTTCTACAGCAGTGAGACAGAGACATGAAACCAGTGTCAATCAATAGAGGGGGACAGTGGACATTTTTCACATCCTTTCTTTTTACCCCTACTGGTAGAAAAGGGAATTGCATGTCCAAAATTGACATTCTTTTTGTAATAACTTTCTACAGCAGGGAGACATAGACACGAAACCAGTGTCAATCAATAGAGGGGGAGAGTGGACATTTTTCACAACCTTTCGTTTTACCCCAAGTGGCTTATTAGGGAATTGCATGTCCAAAATTATCCTTATTTTTGTAATAACTTTCTACAGCAGGGAGACAGAGACATGAAACGAGTGTCAATCAATAGTGGCGGACAGTGGACATTTTTCACATCCTTTAATTTTACCCCAAGTGGCTGATAAAGGAATTGCATGTCCAAATTTAACCACCTTTTTGTAATAACTTTCTACAGCAGGGACACAGAGACATGAAACCACTGTTAATCAATAGAGGGGGAGAGTGGACATTTTTCACAACCTTTCTTTTTACCCCTACTGGTCGAAAAGGGAATTGCATGTCCAAAATTTTCCTTCTTTTTGTAATAACTTTCTACAGCAGGGAGACAGAGACATGAAACCAGTGTCAATCAATAGAGGGAGAGAGTGGACATTTTTCACAACCTTTCATTTTACTCCAAGTGGCTGATTAGGGAACTGCATGTCCAAAATTATCATTCTTTTTGTAATAACTTTCTACAGCAGGGAGACAGAGACATGAAACCACTGGCAATCAATAGAAGGGGACAGTGGACATTTTTCACAACCTTTCTTTTTACCCCTACTGGTAGAAAAGGGAATTGCATGTCCAAAATTGACATTCTTTTTGTAATAACTTTCTACAGCAGGGAGACATAGACACGAAACCAGTGTCAATCAATAGAGGGGGAGAGTGGACATTTTTCACAACCTTTCGTTTTACCCCAAGTGGCTTATTAGGGAATTGCATGTCCAAAATTATCCTTATTTTTGTAATAACTTTCCACAGCAGGGAGACAGAGACATGAAACCAGTGTCAATCAATAGCGGGAGAGAGTGCACATTTTTCACAACCTTTCATTTTACTCCAAGTGGCTGATTAGGGAACTGCATGTCCAAAATTATCATTCTTTTTGTAATAACTTTCTACAGCAGGGAGACAGAGACATGAAACCACTGTTAATCAATAGAGGGGGAGAGTGGACATTTTTCACAACCTTTCTTTTTACCCCTAATGGTATAAAAGGGAATTGCATGTCCAAAATTATCATTCTTTTTTTAATAACTTTCTACAGCAGGGAGACAGAGACATGAAACCACTGTCAATCAATAGAGGGGGAGAGTGGACATTTTTCACAACCTTTCTTTTTACCCCTACTGGTAAAAAAGGGAATTGCATGTCCAAAATAAACCTCCTTTTTGTAATAACTTTCTACAGCAGGGAGACAGAGACATGAAACCAGTGTCAATCAATAGAGGGAGAGAGTGGACATTTTTCACAACCTTTCATTTTATTAGAGAATTAGAGAATTAGAGAATTGCATGTTCAAAATAAAAATAAAAATAAAAATTATTTGCTTGTGTTCATGTGAAGAAAGAAAGTCATAAACATCTGGGATGACAGAGGTCAGTAAATGGTGATTTTCATTTATGGGTGAACTATCCCTTTGAAGGTCAGGGCGTGATAGAAACGGAGCTGTGGAGAAAAAAAAAAGGTTCTGGGTCCAAGTGCAGGGAATAAATTACTTTTTAATAAATGAGAACAAAAAGGCCAACAAGACAAAACAAAACAGAAACAAATCACGGAGACAAGAGCAGACGCAGCCAAGATGCAAAAACACGAGTATCCAGGAACACTTACAAATCACAATTTGCATTACACAATTAATACAGCCTGTGAGTGGATGAAACAGCTGTGCGGAATGAAGGTAATGAGTCCGGGAGCAACTAAACAATAATGAGGTAACAAGGTGGGTGGGATCAGAAAAAGAGAGGAGAGAGCAGATGGCACCAAACAAACACAACACTCACAGAAGACAGTGACAGAAAGACATAAGACTGTGACAGAAGAGCAAGATGTGATGGAGAGGCTAGAAATATACTCGAAACAGAATACAAGAATGTGTTCAATTAATGAGTAGAGTCATAGAATTAATACAAACAATGTTAACGTTTTTAAAGTCCACTTTATTTGTGTTGTCTATTCAGCGTCACTGTCTAAAAGGACAATTGATCTTTTCGATTTTTATTTTGGGCATTTATAGTTTTTTCCTAGCAAATATTGATAAATTGTTATTTGTGACTAATTAGATTCATGAGAACAAAGTCCCACAAAAATATTAATAGTATTTAAATTTTCATCACAGATTTTATTTGCACTATTTTGTGCATTCAGTTTATCATAGCTAATGGCTCTATCAAAACAACAAATAATGAATAAACTTTTTTTGCGGGGGAAACGCAACTTTTGCTGCCTCAAGTAAAATTACTCAAGTATTTTACACCTCTGTTAATATGTGCTTACTACTAATAAATGGCTAATATTCTATAAATATGCATACTTATAAGCAACTAGTTAATAGACTCTGAAATATAGTGTTACTAATTATTTTAATTAATTACATGTATTTAATTTGCATGAGTGAATAGTTACTTTATTTTATTGTGGTTTGGTTACTACATATTACTAATAAAGTGTTTTACTTGAAACATGGTGATGGTAATGCTTAAGATCTTAAACTTTTAAAGAACCTTATATTTCGTAGTTTCACACTGAAGCTAGGTTGTAGAAAAAGGTGCACATAGGAGAAGATTCAGAAGGTATTTATTCCACATGACATAGGAAAAGGGTATCCACAGATAGCAGTCATGAGGTCTAAAACATTACCCAACAAAGTCAAACTAAAAGGACAAGAACGTAACGTAGACAGAACAAATGAAATAATTAGCAACACCACAGGTGAACTTATGTAATCAAAATGTAAGACAAAATATAGGTCAAATGACAAAGTATGAAAGACAGACGTCCAAACTAACAAAATTGTGATAAGTAGAGTTAAGAGTTCATTATGCTTTATGCTTATAAAAACATAAAGGATAGACATAAACCATACACTGTTGACACAATGACAGGAGTAATGTGTAAATATACAAAGTATATGCCAGGTGCATGTGGATGGGATAAACTCCACAAATTCCAAGTATTTGTTATTATTATACTTCACCATCATGTTGCTTTACTTCACTTCACTACATATAGCACAATCCTTGTCAACAATGTATGGTTTTATGTCTATGCAATTACAAATAAAGGTACCTGAAAAGAAATGTTATGAGACAACATTAAAATACATCTTTCTGATTTAGTGGATAGAACATGCTATCCACTTATAAAGAACACTATTTATATGTACCTATTTTATATTTTATTTTATATCTATTTAATGTACAGTACAGACCAAAAGTTTGGACACACCTTTTCATTCAAAGAGTTTTCTTTATTTTCATGATAATTGAAGATTCACATTGAAGGCATCAAAACTATGAATTAACAAATGTGGAATTATATATGGAATTATATACATAACAAAATATTGTGAAAAAACTGAAAATATGTCATATTCTAGGTTCTTCAAAGTAGCCACCTTTTGCTTTGATTACTGCTTTGCACACTCTTGGCATTCTCTTGATGACCTTCAAGAGGTAGTCACCTGAAATGGTCTTCCAACAGTCTTGAAGGAGTTCCCCGAGAGATGCTTAGCACTTGTTGGCATTTTGCCTTCTGTCTGCGGTCCAGCTCACCCCTAAACCATCTCGATTGGGTTCAGGTCCGGTGACTGTGGAGGCCAGGTCATCTGGCGCAGCACCCCATCACTCTCCTTCTTGCTCAAATAGCCCTTGATGCCTTCAGTGTGACTCTACAATTTTCATAGTCATGAAAATAAAGAAAACTCTTCTAATGAGAAGGTGTGTCCAAACTTTTGGTCTGTACTGTAAGTATATATGCATACATTTATTTGATGTATTAACAATGTAGAGATTAAAAATAACATTACTACTTAACCAGTAGTACATGTATAAAAGTATACATAACTATAAGTAAGTTTTATAGTTCTCCATGACCTAATGTACAGAGAAATGTGTATTTATAAAAGTTGTTAAAGTAAACAAAACATTGTTTTTGTCTTTACATATCACCTAATTGAACTATTTTGATTTGCTGTGCACTATTTGTATAAACACTTTTAACGTATTAACAGTTAAGATACTATTTTATCATAAATTAAATATTGCAATTGATTTCGAATCACTATATTACTGTATTGTCTTATTACAATTATTTACAAAATTTTATTTCCTCAAGTACTGGGTATAGAATATATGACAAGAAATAGCTTATTATTGATATTATTTTGATCATGATATGACAATCTTTGTATTCTTGTCATTAATGGCCATTTCAGTTTGATGAAAAGATGCATTCATACGGACATAATTGCAAAGTTCATTAATCATACTGAAGCAAAATTACAGTGATTTATTTATTTTTTTTTAGCACTCCCTTTTTGGCAGAACTGTGGTGTTTTTTGGTGTATGTTTAAAAGCCTGGATTTTACATTCCGCACATTTAGGTCAACTTGCAATCCCGCATCGCCATTTAATTAACTAGTATCTTCCTGATGCTTAAAATTCTACATTGTTTTAATAATTATTTTCTCATGACAGATTAATGAATGAACGGTCTATAAGAACCTAAAAAAAAGTATTTGTCTGAGATCAAAGATGTATTTGGCACCTGACTGTCTGTGCACATTTTTTTATGAATTATGATCTTCCTGCTAGTAAATCTATCCATCTACCTCTCTTACTGTAACCATACGCTCATCTATACAGTGGTGGAAAAAATTATTAGAACACTATAATTGTCAGAAGCTTTAAATTGTTTAAAGACAGTAATCTACAGTATGTCTTTATCTGTAGCTGTCAGTAGAAAATTTCAGCGTACAATCCAATCACCAAACACATGGCAGTTGCTTCAATGCATTTAGGGGTGTGGTCCTGGTCAAGACAATCTCCTGAACTCCAAACTGAATGTCAGAATGGGAAAGAAAGGTGATTTAAGCAATTTTGAGCGTGGCATGGTTGTTGGTGTCAGACGGGCCAGTCTGAGTATTTCACAATCTGCTCAGTTACTGGGATTTTCACGTTCAACCATTTCTAGGGTTTACAAAGAATGGTGTGAAAAGGGAAAAACATCCAGTATGCGGCTGTCCTGTGGGCGAAAATGCCTTGTTGATGCTAGAGGTCAGAGGAGAATGGGCCGACTGATTCAAGCTGATAGAAGAGCAACTTTGACTGAAATAACCACTCGTTACAACCGAGGTATGCAGCAAAGCATTTGTGAAGCCACAACACACACAACCTTGAGGCGGATGGGCTACAACAGCAGAAGACCCCACCGGGTACCATTCATCTCCACTACAAATAGAAAAAATAGGCTACAATTTGCACGAGCTCAACAAAATTGGACGGTTGAAGACTGGAAAAATGCTGCCTGGTCTGATGAGTCTCGATTTCTGTTGAGACATTCAGATGGTAGAGTCAGAATTTGGCGTAAACAGAATGAGAACATGGATCCATCATGCCTTGTTACCACTGTGCAGGCTGGTGGTGTTGGTGTAATGGTGTGGGGGATGTTTTCTTGGCACACTTTAGGCCCCTTAGTGCCAATTGGGCATCGTTTAAATGCCACTGCCTACCTGAGCATTGTTTCTGACCATGTCCATCCCTTTATTACCACCATGTGCCCATCCTCTGATGGCTACTTCCAGCAGGATAATGCACCATATCACAAAGCTTGAATCATTTCAAATTGGTTTCTTGAACATGACAATGAGTTCACTGTACTAAAATGGCCCCAGAGTCACCAGATCTCAACCCAATAGAGCATCTTTGGTATGTGGTGGAACGGGAGCTTCGTGCCCTGGATGTGCATCCCACAAATCTCTATCAACTGTAAGATGCTATCCTATCAATATGGGCCAACATTTATAAAGAATGCTTTCAGCACCTTATTGAATCAATGCCACATAGAATTAAGGCAGCTCTGAAGATGGAAGGGGGTCAAACACAGTATTAGTATGGTGTTCCTAATAATCCTTTAGGTTAGTGTCTGTCTGTCTGTCTATCTGTTTGTCGATACACTGGTCGGTCTGTCTGTCTGTCTGACCAAATGGTTAAAATAAAACTTTGATTTGTGATTGTGCCGATAATTAGTATGCAGTTAATACAGAAATGACTTTACATCAAATATTAAGTAGTATTTTGTATTAGGTCAATACAGATCAAAAGGTTTTATTATTTTTACTGTTTGTTCAATTGTCTATATTTCAATTTGATGATTTTAAGCTGAAATTACTATTAATATCTTAATAATGGAGTAATAAAAGAATGAATTACAGTTTATTTTTAACTTAATATGTTGTCACGCTGCCTGGTCTCTGTTTCCCTGAGTCTCCACTAGTGGTCTCACTTCCCCATAGGCACCTCACCGCAGGCACTTCAATTCCCACAAAGCCTTGTCCCTTCATCACAGTAATTGCACTCCTGTCAATTGCACTCAGGTGTCTTCACTTGATAGTCATTACCCTGCCTATATTAACCGGTCTTTTTCTGTTTGTTTTCATGGAGTCCTTTCTTTCCGTCACCCAGTTTCCTCGCCTTACGAGTTTCAAGTCCTGTTCCTGTTCCTGTTCCTGTTCCTATTCCAGTTTGTTTGTTTGGATGGATTTTTGGTTTTGACCCCTGCTTGTTGGATTCTGAATTTGGATTACACATTAAACTCACAGTGCGTTTGGATCTCTCGTCTCCTGTGTTTCCCTACATATGTTCAATATAATTAAAAATTAAGTTTACTTGTGACAATTTTTATTTCCACTAGATTCAGTGCAGCAACTGTGAAAAATGGTACCACTCTGTCTGTCTCGGAATGATTAAAAATAGGTACAAAAATGGAAGACGAGAAAGTGATTGTGTGTTTTCTAAAAGTAAAAAGTACTTTACAAGTGTAGGTGTTAAAATATATTGTTTACTCTTGAATGTTTTTTTTTTGTTGTTGTTTTTTGTTTTGATCAGCTCCTTATAAATGTTAAAATCAGTAAATTTTAAAATCTGGATAAATTTCTGATCAGTGTATAAATACCAGTTCAGTCAAAAAGGCTATTGTACTGTTGGCTGTTGTCGTTTCAAATTAGTTAACAGTATTAACAGGTTCATTCTGCATTACATAAATTTCATAATTGTCAGGATGTAAATAAGGTACAATTTGTAAATGCAACTACCTTATGCAACAGTAAGGATTAAATGTGAGGTTGTGTAAGTTGATCACTGTCTCTCTCTATTAACTGACACTGCTTTTACATCTCCCTGGTGGAAAATGCCATTACTAAATTAAAGTACGAAATGATTCAAGCTGCAATGACGAGCCCAAGTCACTAGGTGTGCATGGATTGATATTAACCATTTGGCAGTCTGGTTTTAAGGGTTACAGCAATGAAATGGTTAAACACCATGCACACAGACAACAAAATATAAACCTTTGATAATGGTTTACAATAAGGTTTAAAGGAACACTCCCCTTTTTTTGGAAATATGCTCATTCTCCAACTCCCCCAGAGTTAATAAGTTGAGTTTTACTGCAGTGATATCACTGCAATGGCTGCGCTCATGTTATGGCTGCACCGTTCCTTCATTATTACACCAGAATGAGTATAGTTTTTAATCATATCGCCCTAGAAAATCACAACTTTACATTTTCCACCGGTCTTAGTAAAAAATATAACTACAAAAGAGGAAAGTTTTAAATAGGAAAAATATCCATACTCTTTGGTCATTTCTGAATGCCATGCTGCTGGTCTCAAAACCTGATATCGGCTGAATGGATTCAAAAATGGTATAAACTGGGAGTTTGAGAATGAGCCTATTTCCAAAAAAGTGGAATGTTCCTTTAATATGTTAACAGTACTTAACTCTGCATGTTAACTTGAACAATGTTTTATAGTATTAATTCTATAATTACATACTAAAAATACATTATTAACTTTCATTTGTGTATCTGTTAACATAAGTTAATGTACCGTGAATCAACATGAACAAAAATAAATCAAGTAACATTAAAAGATTGATAAATATTGTTCATATTCAGTTAATGTATAGTAATGCATTAAATAGTGTTAACAAATTAGGCCTATTTTTAAAATACTACCAAAACTTGTAATTATGTAAAAACGTTATTTAAATTATTTTAATGATCTAGTAGTCTAGAAATAATACTATACTTACAGTAGATACTAATAATAAATTAATAAATACAAATAATGTGTTGCAAAAAAAAAAAAAAAACTACTGAAAGTTAATGAATATAACTAAATAAAAATTTCTGTCGTAATGTTAAAGTATGTTTTGATCAACCAGTATGTTGAATCAAAACTGTTAAAGAAAAGTCATTAAGGGGTAAAAATAAAGGTTGTGAAAAATGTCCACTGTCCCCCTCTATTGATTGACACTGGTTTCATGTCTGTGTCTCCCTGCTGTAGAAAGTTATTACAAAAAGAAGGTTAATTTTGGACATGCAATTCCCTTTTCTACCAGTAGGGGTAAAAAGAAAGGTTGTGAAAAATGTCCACTCTCCCCCTTTATTGATTGACAATTGTTTCATGTCTCTGTCTCACTGCTATAGAAAGTTATTACAAAAAGAAGGTTAATTTGGGACATGCAGTTCCCTAATCTGCCACTTGGGGTAAAATGAAAGGTTGTGAAAAATGTCCACTGTCCCCATCTATTGATTGACAGTGGTTTCATGTCTCTGTCTCCCTGCTGTAGAAAGTTATTACAAAAGGAAAGTTAGTTTTGGACATGTAATTCCCCTTTCTACCAGTAGGGGTAAAAAGAAAGGTTGTGAAAAATGTCCACTGTCCCCCTCTATTGATTGACACGTGTTTCATGTCTCTGTCTCACTGCTATAGAAAGTTATTACAAAAAGAAGGTTAATTTTGGACATGCAATTCCCTAATAAGCCACTTGGGGTAAAACGAAAGGTTGTGAAAAATGTCCACTCTCCCCCTCTATTGATTGACACTGGTTTCGTGTCTATGTCTCCCTGCTGTAGAAAGTTATTACAAAAAGAATGTCAATTTTGGACATGCAATTCCCTTTTCTACCAGTAGGGGTAAAACGAAAGGTTGTGAGAAATGTCAACTCTGCCCCTCTATTGATTGACAGTGGTTTTATGTCTCTGTCTCCCTGCTGTAGAAAGTTATTACAAAAAGAATGATAATTTTGGACATGCAATTCCCTAATAAGCCACTTGGGGTAAAACGAAAGGTTGTGAAAAATGTCCACCCTCCCCCTCTATTGATTGACACTGGTTTCGTGTCTATGTCTCCCTGCTGTAGAAAGTTATTACAAAAAGAATGTCAATTTTGGACATGCAATTCCCTTTTCGACCAGTAGGGGTAAAAAGAAAGGTTGTGAAAAATGTCCACTCTCCCCCTCTATTGATTAACAGTGGTTTCATGTCTCTGTGTCCCTGCTGTAGAAAGTTATTACAAAAAGGTGGTTAAATTTGGACATGCAATTCCTTTATCAGCCACTTGGGGTAAAATTAAAGGATGTGAAAAATGTCCACTGTCCGCCACTATTGATTGATACTCGTTTCATGTCTCTGTCTCCCTGCTGTAGAAAGTTATTACAAAAATAAGGATAATTTTGGACATGCAATTCCCTAATAAGCCACTTGGGGTAAAACGAAAGGTTGTGAAAAATGTCCACTCTCCCCCTCTATTGATTTACACTGGTTTCGTGTCTATGTCTCCCTGCTGTAGAAAGTTATTACAAAAAGAATGTCAATTTTGGACATGCAATTCCCTTTTCTACCAGTAGGGGTAAAAAGAAAGGTTGTGAAAAATGTCCACTGTCCCCTTCCATTGATTGACACTGGTTTCATGTGTCTGTCTCACTGCTGTAGAAAGTTATTACAAAAAGAAGGTTTATTTTGGACATGCAATTCCATTTTTTACCAGTAGGGGTAAAAAAAAAGGTTGTGAAAAATGTCAACTCTCCCCCTCTATTGATTGACAGTGGTTTTATGTCTCTGTCTCCCTGCTGTAGAAAGTTATTACAAAAAGAATGATAATTTTGGACATGCAGTTCCCTAATCAGCCACTTGGGGTAAAAAAAAAGGTTGTGAAAAATGTCCACTCTCTCCCTCTATTGATTGACACTGGTTTCATGTCTCTGTCTCCCTGCTGTAGAAAGTTATTACAAAAAGAAGGTTCATTTTGGACATGCAATTCCCTTTTTTTACCAGTAGGGGTAAAAAGAAAGGTTGTGAAAAAGGTCCACTGTCTCCCACTATTGATTGATACTGGTTTCATGTATCTGTCTCTTTGCTGTAGAAAGTTATTACAAAACGAAGGTTAATTTTGGACATGCAATTCCCTAATAAGCCACTTGGGGTAAAACGAAAGGTTGTGAAAAATGACAACTGTCGCCCTCTATTCATTGACACTGGTTTCATGTCTCTGTGTCCCTGCTGTAGAAAGTTATTACAAAAAGG
Organism: Carassius gibelio; assembly: GCF_023724105.1. Taxonomy (NCBI): domain Eukaryota; kingdom Metazoa; phylum Chordata; class Actinopteri; order Cypriniformes; family Cyprinidae; genus Carassius; species Carassius gibelio. Next base: position 5,375,998 of record NC_068376.1, on the reverse strand, counting down.
TGGTTAAATTTGGACATGCAATTCCTTTATCAGCCACTTGGGGTAAAATTAAAGGATGTGAAAAATGTCCACTGTCCGCCACTATTGATTGACACTCGTTTCATGTCTCTGTCTCCCTGCTGTAGAAAGTTATTACAAAAATAAGGATAATTTTGGACATGCAATTCCCTAATAAGCCACTTGGGGTAAAACGAAAGGTTGTGAAAAATGTCCACTCTCCCCCTCTATTGATTGACACTGGTTTTGTGTCTATGTCTCCCTGCTGTAGAAAGTTATTACAAATAGAATGTCAATTTTGGACATGCAATTCCCTTTTCTACCAGTAGGGGTAAAAAGAAAGGTTGTGAAAAATGTCCACTGTCCCCTTCTATTGATTGACAGTGGTTTCATGTCTCTGTCTCCCTGCTGTAGAAAGTTATTACAAAAAGAAGGTTAATTTTGGACATGCAATTCCCTTTTCTACCAGTAGGGGTAAAATTCAGGATTGTGAAAAATGTCCACTCTCTCCCTCTACTGATTGACACTGGTTTCATGTGTCTGTCTCACTGCTGTAGAAAGTTATTACAAAAAGAAGGTTTATTTTGGACATGCAATTCCCTTTTTTACCAGTAGGGGTAAAAAGAAAGGTTGTGAAAAATGTCCACTGTCCCCTTCTATTGATTGACAGTGGTTTCATGTCTCTGTCTCCCTGCTGTAGAAAGTTATTACAAAAAGAATTATAATTTTGGACATGCAGTTCCCTAATCAGCCACTTGGGGTAAAATGAAAGGTTGTGAAAAATGTCCACTGTCCGCCACTATTGATTGACACTCGTTTCATGTCTCTGTCTCCCTGCTGTAGAAAGTTATTACAAAAATAAGGATAATTTTGGACATGCAATTCCCTAATAAGCCACTTGGGGTAAAACGAAAGGTTGTGAAAAATGTCCACTCTCCCCCTCTATTGATTGACACTGGTTTCGTGTCTATGTCTCCCTGCTGTAGAAAGTTATTACAAAAAGAATGTCAATTTTGGACATGCAATTCCCTTTTCTAGCAGTAGGGGTTAAATGAAAGGTTGTGAAAAATGACAACTGTCGCCCTCTATTCATTGACACTGGTTTCATGTCTCTGTGTCCCTGCTGTAGAAAGTTATTACAAAAAGAAGGTTAATTTTGGACATGCAATTCCCTTTTCTACCAGTAGTGTTAAAAAGAAAGGTTGTTAAAAATGTCCACTGTCCCCCACTATTGATTGACACTGGTTTCATGTCTATATGCTCTTTATCTAAAAAGCTATTACAAAAACACCTACTGAGCTATAGCAAAAAACGAAGAAAGTTTGCACTTTCCCCACGGTCCCTAACTGAAGGCTCTGCTGAGAGCGTTCTCTCCCGGCTTTTTGCACATTGCCACGGCTTGCACGGGGCCGTGCTTATTATATCGAGGGAAAATATAGAAAAAGAAGGATGTGAAACATGATCAGCTTTGCCCTTTTGGCGGTCACACTGCTTAGATTTTTTTAGGGCAATTCGTTTTGGAGTTATTGGAGTTTACCGCTGAATGTGTCACGAATATCGAAAACAAAACCAACTTGACCCCGCTAAATAAGATCCGGCTAAAATGAAGGTTTTATGGATGACAGCGGAGGTGCTGATGCTGCACTGTCACCATGGTGACGGGCACGCAGTCAGCGCAGATGCTGCATCCAGATGCTGTCAGGCGTCTTGTCCTCCTCTCCGGACGAGACACTGACGGGAGAGAGACGCAGGGCGCTGACTGTACTGTAAAAAGGGAAAACAGCAGTTGTTTGCCATTTCTGCCTGCCCTTATCTTTAACAACCTTTACCTTCTACATAGCAATATTAATATAATTTACCAAATATATTGCAATATTAATATAATCACTAAATGAAAAAATAATTTAATAATGAATTGATTTATTTAAAATGCTAAATTAATAACTTTTGGTATAACGTAATGTAGTCTGGTTGATTCATTCTTGTTAAATAACACTCAAGACTTTTTTTTAACTAATATTTAATAATTAATTAATAATTAATTAAAATAATGAAATTTAAAGTTTCTATTTTACCTATCAATAGCAAAATTCAAATAATTTACCTAATATTCATTTAAATAACTATTAAATATATTAAAAACAAACAAATAAATTATATAAATATTTAAAATGCTTATATTAATACAATTTGTGGTGTAATGTAGTATAGTTGATTTATTTATGGAAAATAATGTTTAAGAATTTTTGAAATATAAAAAAAGATGCAAATAAAATGAATAATATAATTATTTAAAATACTAATATTTACTAATATTTTACAAAAAACGAATAATAATAATACCTGTATGAAGTATATTTTAGGTTGCTCAACAAAACAGTTTTACAGTCTAACTTAAAAAACATTAAACTGTTTGAGTTAATAAAAAGAATAAAGATTTTATTTCCTGCAGTGAAAATAATCACAAAGGGAATAAAACATGCACAAGTTCAGTGTTCTGGAAACATTCTCTGTACATTGTACATGTTATGGTACAAAAAATATATAACATTTACAGTGTAGCACATTTAGACATTGGCTGAAGTATAAACAGCAAAGTGTTCTTATTTCAGAAGAACAAAGTGAGGAAAAAAGCTTCTGTAGCCAACTGAACAGTGTGCAAGGTCACACTGACACATCTCTATTGTGCTAAAGAAAAAGCAACCACGTGATCAAGCATCATCTCTTCTGAAGCTCACAGTATGAAAGCGTCTTCCTTCAAAGAATTTTCACACTGATGTGTTGATTGAGTCTCTTGATGGCAGAGGAGACAATTTTCTGATGCATACTTCAACACACACTCGACTGAATGCAAAAATAGCTTAAAGATTCTATACAGAACTCTATAGGTTAACTAGAGAATGCCTGACACCTCTGTACATGCAGAAAAGTGGCATAATATGGCTTTCATTGCAGTCCTGGCTTTTTTGGGGAAATATGCTACATTGAATTCATATTGAATCAAAGGAAAGAATATATATACTGACATGTTCAATACCATGTAACTTACAATACCCAATAAATGCCCTTTATAGTAAACATTTCTATTCAAATTAAAACTTAATGTGAATAAACATTATTTTACATAATGTAATATGCATAGGTGATTTTCTAAAAATATAGCACACTTCGGTCTCACAATTCGTATATAAAAATATATATTTTCAGATTTGTAATATGAACAACTGTATTTATATTATCATACAATTACGAATTAACGTTACAATTTGAATCTGTGAAACTAAGAATATTTGTCATTATTCAAACCAAAATAAAATTTAGCAGTCTTCGGAATTTCGCATGAAAGCCTGTTGCTACTTAATTCTCCCACATTAAAAAAAATACAAATACAACAACTAACAAACAATATTTCCAAAAATTCTGATACCCAATAAATAACATCATTTGGACCCCTTTAATGGGAAAGATAGGTAAATACCGTATTTTCCGGACTATAAGTCGCACTTTTTTTCATAGTTTGGCTGGTCTTGCGACTTATAGTCAGGTGTGACTTATTTATCAAAATTAATTTGACATGAACCGAGTGAAATGAACCGAGTGAAATGAACCAAGATAAATGTACCAATAGAAATCATAACCGTCTACAGCCACGAGAGGGCGCTCTATGCTGCTCATTTTCCTGTAGTCTACACTGAGCAGCATAGAGCGCCCTCTCGTGGCTGAAGATGGTTATGTTTTCTCTTGGTTCTAAATAAATGCGACTTATATATGTTTTTTTCCTCATCATGACGTATATTTGGACTGATGGGACTTATACTCAGGTGCGACTTATAGTCAGAAAAATACGGTAATTATAAAAATAAGAAAAGAACCATTGTGAATTCTAATTTTTACTCAGATTGACTGCAGTCATTCAGTGGAATGTTTCTATTCATGTAAAGGGGCAATTACATCATTTTTTCTTGAGCCACTGAGTACATGAGACTTTTACATTTTACTATCTTTATACACATTCCTTAAAGTCACACCTTCATTAAACATTTTCCAGTTACTGAGTGTTCAGGAAATGTCCAGCACTCAAGACGAAGGAGTCGAACAGTTCATGTTGGGTATCGACTTGTAGACAAAGTAAAAGTGTTGACGGTTCGGTCGACTATGTATCTCTGCCTTTATCCACTGTGGGTGTGTGTCTGCGGCCAACTGCTGGCTGCTGTCATCTGTGTAGAGAAAGAGGCCGTAGTTTTCTGGATCAGACACGTGGAATTTGAGCGCACAAAGGCAGCACACCTCTTCCGTCGTGGCATTGGGCTGCACCTGGAGGGTTTTAGCCGTGCAGCCGCTATCTGCCTTCTGCAGAGCCACTCGCATGTAGTTCTTCACACCAACAAACAAACAGACAGACAGAAATTATAGTGAGTTTTGTTTTACCACTCAAGAAACTGTATGGATGAAAATAGTCCATATCAATAAAATACAGTCTGAAACTATTCAAAAGCTGACTGGAGCCTGTTTGGAGGTCAGGATTTTACCTGGAAGTCGTCCACTGAGGGCAGGTTTCTCTGTAGTGTGCGACGCCGGTGCCACTGGTGGAGTGTGTCGCGTGTTGTAGAGCTCAGTATTCGTGATGCCTGCTCTTCCTGGAAATTCTTAATCAGTGACATTGCTCCGTATGCACTGGTGAGGTAATATCCTCCTGTACAGGATCAAGAGAAAAAGAGCACCTTAATAAACAGTTCAAACACCCAGGGAACCATCCAAAACCTAAATAAAAACTTGTTTAGTTCCATAAAATATTGCTATAAAAAATCTGCTTGGAAAAACATACACTACCATTCAAAGTTTTTTGTCGGTAAGATTATTATTATTTTTTAAATGTTTTTAAAAATAAGCTACCAAGGATGCATTTCTTTGATAAAAATACAGTAAAAACATTAATATTGTGAACTATTATTACAATTGTAATTTTCCAATTTCATGTATTTTTAAACTGAATTTTTCCCGTCTGCAGATTTGCTGCTCAAGAAACATTTGTTCTTATTGTCAATGTTGAAAACAGTTGTACTGCTTAATTTTTTTTTTTTACTGTGATATCTGCAGGGAGAACTGTATTTATTTGAAATATAAATCTTTTGTTAACATTCAAACAACTGAGAAATATAAAAGCATTTAAATGTGTTGGTTGTATTTTGTTGTATTTTTATGGGAGTAGGCGGAGTTAAAGAACTCTGGTGAAATTGTCTCTACAGAATCTTAGGTATAGTTTTTCATCACAAATTCTGCTATTAAGCAATAATTTTAAAAGTCAGTTGAATTAACACAAATAATTGGGTTCAACAAAAGTATATGAAATCAATTAACAATCTCTGAGCTCTTAACAGGTCTTTTTAAAAAGTTTTATCAGTTAATTTCTCTATGGAGAAAATGAATGGCATTTTTACGTCCAGAACCCGACTGTTGCCCTCTATAGGTAACACCAGACAGCAATGCAGTTCACTAGGTTTTCAAAACATGCATTATTTACTGAACAGACTGGAAGTACTGGAATTTTTAAAGTGACACAAAAGGGGAAATCAGCACTATAATGAGGATCATCCTATCTGTCACATTAGATTTGTGACCTGACTGTGTGTGTACTGCCACAATGAGCTCACTGAGTATAAGAGACACACCCAGGAGGAAATTACTCTGTGGGGAACAGAACTTCGTCACACATGGAAAATGCTTGTCCATTCTGAAACTCCTCGCACAGTTTGGATACTAGAATACTGCACAGTTATTAACTTTGTTAACATTACTCTGTCATTATGAACAATGAAAGATAATTCACATTAAATGTTGGAAAGGTGAAACTAATCCTGTTTTAGTTTTGAAGCTCTTCAATTTTTCCTCTTGATACAGTGAATCATTTAATTTTTTGCATTTTTCTTAAATAATTCCTGCTTATGTATCATTATCACATAAGTATGAGAACATGTTAACACACCTTCTCCATGCAGTAATGTGGGATCTATCAGCTCCATCATATACAGGATCTCAGTGTCCAGCTGAGGCATGTCACACTGGACCAACACATATGTCAACATGGGTAGGAAATCATCTGCTCCAAACATCCGCACTGACGCACACAGAGGAAACATTGATTAATTATCCATTCCAGCAAGTACCTTCCACTAGATTGTCTTTCAATTACTGATCTCATACACACCTAAAACATAAATCACATATAAAGCCTTTAAATAAACCCTCAAGATATAACTCCACGTGTACACACCTTCATGGTCTTGCATAATGTTGTAGATGAGTTTGCAGACTTTTAACAGCACCATAATCTTCCTCTCAGGTGAGTACATCTGGCACATGGCTCGGAGTTTTCGGTGGATCCTGTGGATGGCGTGGGCGTCTGGTGGCCGGGTTCCATTCACACCCAGCTCGTGAGGATGTTTGGCCTTGGCCAGGGCCAGATTCTCCCGCAGCCTCTGCCACACTCCACCGGCCTCCTGGAAGTCACGCAACACCGACTGCAAGCAGCCGTACAGAGGTTTCAGCACACACTTATGCATGGCTTTCTCCAACACTGGATCTGTGAAAGTGACGGAGATTTGAAGAGACACAGTTTTCATTTTCCCGTCCTGAGATGTGTTGTTTAAATTGCAAATGCATTTTCGCCCATTTTTGCGCTCTTGGGTGTGGTGGTCTAAAAAAAGGCGCATTGTTGGCGTGTGTTATTTTGAGGAACTGAAAATAGACTGTGCCATAGACCAACTCAAACCTGGTCTAAAGTCTATGGCGCAATATTTGTTTGTTATTTAAAGAGCACATTAGAAGAAAATGCGCCCCTTGGCGGGTCCATAATGCACATTGACTTTGCTTATTATGCAGAGGGATGCGCAGCAGAACACAAACATTTTTAAATATGAAACAATAAAAGATTAAAATGTAATAAATTATTATTGTGTAGGCTACATGAATATAAAATTTCCTACATGTCATAATGGATAGCCATTGCATGTATCAGAATTAGGCTTCCTATTTGCTCGCACGCGAGCACCAAAAAAATAAAATAAAAATAAAATAAAAACAAACTAAAAAGAAAAATATATAAAACATTTAATTACTTTATTCATTTTAATTGTATGGAAAAGAGCAGAAGATCAGTGATACAAGTTTGGAGCATCACAAGCATAAGCAACAAATTATGACAGAATTTTCCTTTTTTTTGGGTGAACTAATCCTTTAAACCTCAACCTTGTCAATCATTGCATTTGTGGTGCATTTTCAACAGCCAGAGCACTTTACATTGATTGCCATCTCACATCAACTTTAATGCAGTTGTATATCTTTGTTGTGCCAGAAACCCAATGAACAGTTATGATGAATAATACAAACTGACACTTTTATCCAAAGTGAGGAACAGCACAAATATCTGCACCAGTAAAAAACAAAACCACCCAAAATGCTTAAGAGTGCATATAAAGGCTTTGTTCTTCAAGGTGGCATGCTAAACATTTGAAAGATACAAAAGTGTATGAATTAAGGAACCTATTTTTAAGGAATCCTTTTTCATTTGTATTTATAGTTATGTTCCTTATGTACTGTTGTGAAACCATGGTATCACAACACAGCTTCAAAGGTAATGACATGACAGTTAAACAAACAAAGAAAAGTCTGCCCTTTGGAAAACATTAACCATTAATGTGGAAAGCATTTCTTTAAGCTAAACCAACAACTTATTGCTGGGATAACTGCTGAATTTTAAGTGCTCCACTTATGAAGAATTTATACTCTTTGAACACGTTCTTACTTGCATTAGGTTTGATATGCAAGAATTATTTTTGGTATGATTAAAGTATTCATGAAATGTCTGCCTTCAAGCTCTCTTTATTGGTCCTAAAACACTAAACAAAACTTTTTTTTAAACTGATTTACAATTTTTTTTAACATCCTTAATATATTAGGAACTATAAAACAGGATTATAGCATATTTGTCTTACAATGCACTAAATCAATATTCTGCTATTAAATTGACTGCTACTTTGTGTGAATTGTGAAATGTGCACCTAATTTCAGCTATTTCCATAGCAGTCTAGTCTGGGACTGTCATTTTTATGCAAATCAGACTAGTTAATATGATATTGTTAGCCTTGCACTGTAACCTCATACACTTTTTAATGCAACTGCAGAGACGAAAGCTGAACTCGAAAGGTATTTCAGATATAGTGCTTGCTTTTCACTGCTCAGTTGCTCTTGTTTCCTATTGTGGCTATTCCCACCACACTATCAACAACCTTTTGCCTGCATTACCAATGTATAACAAAAGCAGGTGACTAAACTCACATTTAAAACAAAATATTTTTCAAATGTCAGTATACTGTATAACAGTGGCTTAATTGCATATCAAAACATAGCTCCTCTTTTTATGACTATACATAATATACTATTGAACTTTCAGGTAAGTCAAAGTAATTATCATACACCTGGCAATATGTAGGGCAAGGCGCAGGGCAAGTGTTTTTGCTAGTTTCATCCCTACACAGTTTTCATTTTCCCGCCCTGAGATGTGTTGTTTAAATCGCAAATGCATTTTCGCCCATTTGTGCGCTCATGGGCGTGCTGGTCTATAAAAGGCGCATTGTTGGCGCGTTGTTATTTTGAGGAACTGAAAATAGACTGCACCATAGACCAACTCAAACCTGGTCTAAAGTCTAAAGTCAATGGGGCAATATTTGTTTGTTATTTAAAGAGCACATTAGAAGAAAATGCACCCCTTGGCGGGTCCATAATGCATGATGACTTTGCTTATTATGCAGAGGGGTGCGCAGCAGCACACAAACATTTTTAAATATGAAACAATAAAAGATTCAAATGTAAAAAATTATTATTGTGTAGGCTACATGAATATAAACATCCCTACATGTCTCCTTAGTTAAACTAGCAAAAGTGGATTCAGACATGCCCTGAATGCATCTACTCTGTGCGCTTTAGACCATGCACTTAGATAGTTAAAATAGGGCCCCATGAATTTATGTATGTCAATGAGTTTGCACAGACTAGGAAACAAAAAGGCAAGCTAAGGTTACATCTGGGAGACACAGAAGATAACATTTCAAAATGCAACAACTAATAGTTTCCAGATACTTGTAAAATGAACAGTGGATCAAACCTACCCACCCAATCAGCACAACACAATTAAGGCCCCAGTATACTTCAAACGAAATCGAAGAACGAACTGATATGGTGTAATTTCTAATAAAATAAGGCTGAAACAAAGTTTTTTTGAGTTGGTTTCAGCAGTTCGAAACAGCTCACCAAAGTGAGCTTTCTGGGGGAGTTCTCTTTGGTTCCTAAACACCTTTGAGTTTTCATTGGTACGTGGCAGTTACACAGTCGGTGGGTGTGTTCTGAAACACCATCTTCTTTGAAGTGTAATTTTTTCCCCCCTGTTCGTTCCTCATTTTGCAGAGGTGGTACAGTAGAGCAACATCTCCTGAATACACTTGAGTGTCGAATAACTGAGCTGGCACAAATATATCTGCACCTGTACGATCGCTCGCAGAGAAACTTTAAAGATTCAGAGAAAGCATTTAATTCCTAGAAAGAAATTGCATGTTGACGACCCAGAGTTAGGCAAAAATGACGTAGAGAAACATCCGAGACAAGTTTTCCAAAGACACGAAAAGAATGAAAGGAAAGAGTACAGGTAGCAAATACAAAATACATGTGTTTTAAATAAATGTTACACCATACTGCTGCTACTGCTGCTGCTGTGGTTGTGCTTTAAATAAGCCAATTTAAAGGGTAACGTTATACAGTAAATGAAATGAAAAAACGAATACAGTATAATAATAAACCTTTGTTTTTATCAAAAGTAAATCATGACAACACATACAATATAAAAAGGTGTTATAATTTATCCATGAGCCATTCAGACTTCCCATAAAGGACTGATTATGGAATGGTTCTTTTGTATTGCAAACCCTCACTTAAGGAGTTTCATGCAACCGGGCACAGGACCTTAACTATAAAGCCCCTTTTACACTGCACGTCATACCCAGCAAATTGCCGGAACATTGCCGGGTCGCCTTTTGTGTGAAAGCAAACACATCCCAAGATTGATTCCGGCATTGAACCCGGGTCGGGGACCTAGTAACATTGCCGGGTTCAATCCCAGGATGAGCGCTTTGTGAACAAAAGCCAGATGTAATGCCGTGTCGTAGTGATGATGCACGTTATCACGCGACTCTTTTACCGGCTGTTTTGAAGGAAGATCAACTTTCGCGACAAAAAAATATGTGCAAACTGTAATGAAGCAGAGATCAGTTTGTTCCTCACTTCCCGCGCTGACAACGACATCGTTTGCCAGCTTCAGTGAAAGTATAACGTGCCTAACGTTTTCAACTCGAACATTACACATCACGCGCTGATGTCATGCGTCACGTGTCGTTACGGGACCTTTAAGGGTTGTGTGTGAAAGCAATCACTGGCAGTGTGAGAGTGCAAAATCTAGCAACCTGGGAACAATTGCCGGAACACTTTACCCGTGTATTTGCCGGAATCGCAGTGTGAAAGGGGCTTAAGTAAGCCCATTCTTTCTCCTGGAAAGTCACCAGCAGAGTTTAGCTCTGTCCCTAATTAAACAGACCTAAACCAGCCTGATTAAGGTCTTTAAGATTACTTGAAATTCCAGGCATATGTGTTGGAGCTAAACTCTGCAGGAAAGTGACCCACCAGGAACAGGATTAGATTTCCCTCAAAGCAAGCCGTTCATAGGTTGATCTCACAGAAAAGTGCTTTTAAAATGACTCTGGTTCAACATGGCTCTAAAAAGAGTAGTACTGAAATCTACTCACCTATCAGATCCTCAGGTATGCACGACTCTATAGGTGGGTCCATTTCTGAGCTCTGTTTGAGGTAAGCTTTCATCTGGGTCATGAACTGCCGGATGGTCTGCAGAAGATCCTGGCTGGACGAGGGGCAGTTTTTATTCTCCTGCACAAAGCTCACATAGTCCTGCACCAGGCACCCAAAGTAGGAAGTTTTGTCTTGAGACAACTCAATAATCCGGAGCAAGATGCGTTTTTCAGGTGTAGCCAGCACACTGAAAACACCTTGGACCTTACGAAAGTGTCCCTTTAGTGCTCGTGGGATAACAAGAGACCTCGGTTGAGCCCCCACTAGTTCGACTGTCAGGAGTTTCTTTGACATGCGGGAAGCACGAAGGCGAAGATGCAGATCCCGTTCAAGTCCCACACCGTAGTTGTCCTCTTCGTCGTCATATTCATCACTGCTGTCATCCGTGGAGAGGCCTTTGCCAACACTTTGGGATAGTCCCATAGGGAGAGGATGAGGAGGAGAATCCAAAGAATCCAATGAGGAAGTGGACAAGCTTTGACCACTTGAGCTTCGCCCTTTCTCTTCGGGTCCAGTCCATTGCTGCAGGATGGTGCTGCTGGTCGGGTTAAAAGGCGTTGTATGGTTCCGATTGGCTTGAGAAAGGGCTCTAGAGATGGTCTCGTCATCTAACGCAATAGAGCAGCGGTAGCTGTCAATGTCTGGTGCTTGTCGTGGTAGAGGATTGCGTCTCTGACTCATTCTGGTAATGCCAGCACTCAAAGGCATAGTCCTCGGACCTGGGGATGCAGTAGGACTATGAACTAAAATACGAGGAGGAGGTGGTCTTGGTGGAGGAGGGGGACGAGATTTTCCGTTTTCTGCTGTTGGGTCCTTTGAGATCACTGTTTCTGAATTTCCTGTGACATCTTGCTGTGTCTTGAGAAAGACAGGGTTGATAAAAGACAAAGCACTGCTGAAGCAACTTCTTACAACCTCTGAGGTATTAGGGCAGGTGTTAGTCAGTGGTAGTGGGACATTTAGCTTCCCATTTGGTGTGGAGGTTTGATCCTTTATCTGTAAGACATCATAGCAGTTGTCCTGAACCGGAGACCTTTCTTGGGCAAAGATTGTCCCTTGTTGTTTGTTGAAAGAAGATTCCCAGAATGCTGGAATAAAAGAGAGAATCTGATTAATGGTTAACAACTCACAAGTACAAACTTCATACCGACACAACCACAAAAGCAACAAACACACCCACTCCTGCTTCCTACCATAGACCACCACACAGTGTCAGCACACATGTGAATTTGAGTGTGTGTGGCTATACCTAGTTACAGCCAGGCAAAAGCGTCTGTTCTCTTCTGTTGTTCTCAGGCCCACTGAAGTTCTTGGAGAAATTAAGCAAGCTTAGTCGTGCATTTCAGAAACCTGATTCACAAACGCCATTCAAACACTCCCAACAAAGAGCCGGCCAAAAACTGAGTCATTTATCCAAACAGACAGTGTGTATGGGGAGGTTGATTTCACAGACCACACCAAAGCCCTCCTCTTTCTCCTCCCCATGCTTTCTGTCTCTCTCCCCACTCATTTCAGTATGGTTTCTACTTATGTTACCAGTTTCTATTAAGAATAGATATTATATTCTTAAATTAATGACTCAAAGTTATAGTTTTTCTGTGGCAACTTTAGTGTACATATATATAGGGTGTTTTGGATGGGTGTTGCTATGGTGGTACAAGTGTTTTTGTTGTTGTTGTTGTTTTAGCCTATTGCTAACTTCTCAAAATGCTGTCTTTAACTAAGGAGAATGGAACTATCAATGTTAAGGAAACAAAGGAAGACACATGTTGCTACAAACACACACACACACACACTCTTTCCCTCAGTGACCTCTATGCTCTGATTAGCTCACATAGTCTCACACATTATCTGGAATGTCAGCTGGACTAGTAATAACATGGAACTGAATAGTAGGCCAGCGTATTCACAGCTGTGGTGGATGGAGAGATTCAAACACATAGTTACTCACAAGACAGTCACAGCAAAGGTTCCTTCTTCTCTATGAACATTGGAATATTTCTTCATTATGTGACAAAGAATGTTTGACACTTGTTCAAGATAGTCTGAAGCATGTAAGAACATACAAAAATATTGCATTACTAATTATTACTTGTGCATGCAACATGCTTGAGTATACTGATAAAAGCTCTGGTTTCCTGACACACTTAACATCACATCACCCCTGCTGTTTTAAGAGTGCACCAGTGGCAGACCTGACTCACTTGGTGCCCTAGGTCAGAGACATAAGCAAGAAGGAAAAAAAAGACAGAAATTTTAACAAATGTCAGAAGTGTTAATCTGTTTGTGCTACTGCTGTTTTCATTTAGTGTGCATGGGGACCAGGGTTCTAATCCTAAAAACTATTGTTATTTTTTTTTTTAATAAAACGAAGCAAATTTGATATTGATAATTTGTATCGTATGAAAGGGCCATTTTACATTTCTGATAATACTTAAGATTTTTTTCTTGTTCCCAATTCTACTTGGCTCCAAAATCAGAGATAGTGATTGACCTCTGAATTCGAATGGACGCTGGACCACTGCTATTTATACACATAATCACAGATATCTACATTACTGCGCAGATATAATATTTTAGATTCATATAGATAGAGCATAAAAATAGAAAACCATGGTGCCAAACAGGAATTAATGTATTATATATATGTATATATATATATATATATATATATATATATATATATATATATATATATATATATATACACACACACACACACACACACACACACATATAATTGTGTCTATATTAAATTAAATATTTATTATTATTCTAAGTGGATTAGACTAGTTAGGTCAGTACCTGCTCCTTGCTGAGCCACTTCATCTAGATCTGACAGGGTCTCAGCTGAGTGGATGACCTCAGGAAGCTTCAGGGTAAACGGCAGAATGTCTCTAATATGAAACAAATAGAGTCAGACAGACAAATAGGGCGTGAAAGAGGGTAAAAAAAGAGGATGAAAAGTGAGGAGATTCACTGTTTTCCTACATTAATGGTGACAGGTCAAATTATACATCACATTTAGTCTTGAAAAAAACAAGCATCATATGGAGAACTGATTTATGGATGATATCAAATCAATCATTTTTACTTAGGGCCATATATTATCCTGTTGCTGATAAGGTGATGGATATCATTGTGTTAAATGAGCGTTGGTTTAATTTCTTCACAATCATTCATAGTTTCTTTACTCATTTAGCACACTTGAACACCGCAGAGAAGGTAAGGATGGCAAGATAGCAATAAAAGATTTCATCCATTCCAAAGATGATCAAATTGTTCATAGTGGATTGTTTGTATATGTTACAAACGTGAACATGGGAGCGGTTGAGTGTTATGCGTAAACCCACAGTGCTTAGAGTTAGGGATTTGTTCATCTTCCTAGTTATATGTATTAGCAATAGCAATAATGATGCTTGTCTTAACAGTCTTGTCTTAGCAGTCTAATAATTGACAAGTTAAATAATTAAATTATCAGTCATTACAAAAGTGTTACCTGCTGATACAATAAAAGGCCACAAGACGAAAGAGGTCAGCAAAACTGATTCCTGAGCCCTGTAGAGAAAATGCTAGGAAAAAAAGAGCAATACAATAAGAATTTATAATCTCCAAGCAAATTTCACAATTTCATCCATCATAATAACACAGGGGCACTGAGTGTTGCTCTAGATTCTTCATTTTTTGGGAATTTTCCGAACATGTTTTGGGAAATTTCTGAACTGATTCTGAACTTGGCAGGGAAAGTGCTCACAAACCTTCAGTGCCTTTCAGACCACATCCAGCTCCAAGGCACAGAGGAAATTCACAGCTGGATTGTGCCCGGGCCAAAAACGCTAGGGTGTGTCTGATATTTCACATGCAGAATTTCTTGGAGCTGCCGAATACCTGAAATGCTGCCAGGCTACTATTGTGATGTTTAGCTGCAAATATGGTGCCTCTGTTTCAAACCAAGCCAGTTGCAAATAGCTGCTCAGGTTAAAGTAACTGAAGACTGATTATAACTACCTTTGAAAAAAGGGGAAAACTTCCCATTCTGACTCAAAACAGAGATTTATAAAATGATATCAAAAGTGCATGAGTGTAGAGTCACTGCCAAGTGGTCTCTGACCTCACCACTGCATGCACGTGAAAGTAACATGCTGCTTGGTATCAAGAAACAATAAAAAAGATAGACACAATAAATCACAATAAAAGTAAACCCCACATATCTTTCACAGGCAAACATCCTGAGCTGATGGTGATATAGAACACAGAAGTAAATACAGCTAGATGTGAGCTGTCAACAACAGTTATGGCTTAATATGATATAAGGGATCTGACGTACTGTACTGACTCTCCTTTACAGGGATGTGAATGACGGTGGAGTCTGAGCTACCATCCATGTGGAATGACAGGACCTTCTTTTGGAGGACAGATGATTTCCACACTAAAAACACCTGGAAAGGAAAGAAAAAAATGCTTATGCAGTAGTTCTTAAAGGGACAGTTCACCATCGTTTTAATTTCTTAGACTATTTCTTAAAAATAAAATAAAAAACTGTCTGGTGTCTTTGTGTTGGCTCCCTAACATATTTTACCCCAGCTGGTTGCTGCAGTAGGATGCCAGTGGCCTCTTGCTGGTCGATTGTAAGCAGAAGCCAGATGGGGTGTGTGTGTATCAGTTTGTCCAAGACACAGACACTTATACTCGTACCATCCCCATCATCTGCAGGATAATGTAGACACAAAGCGCTCATCTCTCCCTCTATCCTACAGAGAACAAAATTGGTGTAGTGGGTTGTCTTTGTTTTGATAGAGATGTCTTTTATGTCCTTTAAAGGAAGAAAAGGCATTAGAAAGACTGACTAGACACTGGCGTCCTCTACTGGACTCTACTACAAAACATACAGAGGTTCTTTAATATTACAGTACATAAACAGCAATGCATCTATTAAAAGTACAGATAATGTAGTTATTGTTGAATTCAAATGCTCTGTTATTTAGCTTACTGCACAATGATGGTCTTAATGCATTCTTGATATTTGTATATTAATGTGTACTCACTCTATGAGCACAGACATGTCTGGATCTCTGTCTGGATCTCTGTCTTTTTTCTGCGCAGCACGAACCATTTGCTGTTCCAAAGCACCCAGTGACAATGCAAATGCATCGACAAGCTACACATGGACAGAAAAAGTCAAATCTTACTTGTCCCAGCAGAAAACATCTCGGTGAATTAATGTAGTGGTCTTTTTAAATCCACTTTGGCAATATCCCTTTAGATAATATAGAATCTGAAAAAAAGGGAAACTGCCAGGAAACCGGCAGAGAACAGTGAAGGAAAAATGGAAGCTGAAAGAAAACAACAACAACAACAACAAGCAGAAAAAGGCTTATTTGAGACCAAAACAAAAGAAACCGCTTCAGCCTCGCTGGACATCCATCCATGAGCAGGAAGAAAGTTAGTCACTTTCCTGTGTTCTTAATCTATTTCCCCCAACAGGAAATGGGATTTACCATGGCAACACAACCCAACCCAACCCAACCATCACAGCATTACTTTATGCAAGTATTTACATGTGATCTTCAATGACGACAGTAGATATGCAAATCAACTCCATTACAGACATAAGAAAAGTGTTTTAACTGCAAGTTATAAACTCATAATTGTGAGTTTAAATATCACAAATCTTTTTTTTTTCTTTCTTTTTACATCTCACAATAGTTTTTTCTCACATTTTAAAGTAAAACAAATTAAAAAAGGTAATTGCTACTTTTTTCTTGCAATTCTGAGTTTATATCTCATTCTGAAAAAAAACCCCTGAAGTGTGAGGAAAAAACTAAAGTCAGAATTGTGAGATAAAAAGTTTCTTGTAATTTTTTTAATTTACCTATATTATCCGGAAAGATTTTTGGGCACATTTAATTGTCCTAACGGGCGAAAAGTTAATAGGACCACATTTTAAAAAGTAATAGCACATCTCTTTTCAACAAAGTGCACGCTTTGGTGTAACATTTATGTCCACTACACAAATGGAGCAGGATTATTTTCATATGGATTACTTAAGCCTCTATTTTACATACATTTAAAGATTCTGCATAGTATAAACAACTGTCCAGTTTTTAGATAAATAACATAAAATGAGCTGTGCCTGGCAGTCTGTTAGTGGCATTCTGAACAAAACTACTTTCAAAAAGAAGAAATGTTTCCAATACTTATGCAATATGCCACTTTGGTGACTGCAATATGTTGACTCCAATTAAATATTCTGAATCACCCTGACAACTTCTTGTGTTTTTAATGTTGAGTGATGCTGCAAAAATGAAACATCTATTATGGGATGCTTGAATTGTCCTGTTTGGGCAACAAGTCCTGGTACAGTCTCACACACACACACACACACACACACACACACACACAAACACACACACACACACACACACACACACACAGTTATATACAGCCAGTGAATGTACGCAGTGGAAAACAAAATGTTCAAAGTTTCAAATGCTTCCCTTGATTTGTCAGGATCCTGCTCAATTTTAAGTGCAGATATAGAAATGTTCACAGAAAGATCATCTTACCTGAAGAAAGCTACCACTTCTGTCCATCCGGCTGGGTTGTGATAACGATTTCATTTCCATGTTGCTCTTGTTGTTTTAAAGTCCTGCAAGTCATAAGAGGCATGGGGATCACTAAATAAGATGACTCTGATATAAAATTGTTGTTGTAAAATCTGTTTTCAGTATGACTGATGCATTCATTCCTACTGTATTTGCTGCACACTTGTCTCCCTTCATATTCAGTCATACTCTGAAATGTCTGTTATTATGATAACGGATGAATGGTTTGTCTGTAAGCCTGAGATTAGTGTCTAGAAGCTGTAATTATTTCCTCAAACAGACAATTACACACCGAAGGCCCTGTCTGCTTGACACTTCTTGAAATTATTAAACAGTTATTTTCTGAAGCGATATGATTAATTAGTATACACAGCAAGTCAAGTCAAGTCAAATCACATTTATTTATATGGCGCTTTAAACAAAATACATTGCTTCAAAGCCACTGAACAACATTCATTAGGAAAACGGTGTGTCAGTTATGCAAAATGACAGTTAAAGGCAGTTCATCATTGAATTCAGTGATGTCATCTCTGTTCAGTTTAAATAGTGTCTGTGCATTCATTTGCAATCAAGTCAACGATATCGCTGTAGATGAAGTGACCCCAACTAAGCAAGCCAGAGGCGACAGCGGCAAGGAACCGAAACTCCATCGGTGACAGAATGGAGAAAAAAACCTTGGGAGAAACCCGGCTCAGTTGGGGGGGGGGCAGTTCTCCTCTGACCAGACGAAACCAGTAGTTCAATTCCAGGCTGCAGCAAAGTCAGATTGTGCAGAAGAATCATCTGTTTATTGTGGTCTTGTCCTGGTGGTCTTTACAGGGGATCTGTATCTGGGGCTTTAATTGTCCTGGTCTCCGCTGTCTTTCAGGAATGCAGATGTCTTTTCTTGGTGCTGATCCACCATCTGATCTGGATACAGACTGGATCTGGTGGCTACGGTGACCTTGGAATAATAGAGAAACAGACTAATATTAGCGTAGTTGCCATTCTTCTAGTGATGTAGCAAGTACATCGGGTGTTATGTGAAGTGTTTCCGGTTCCAGTTTACCTAATTAATGCAGCCTAAAACTCCTTTAACGGATTTGGATATTAAAAGCATATTAATATGTTATATGTAAGCCAGGTTAAAGAGATGGGTCTTAAATCTTGATTTAAACTGCAAGAGTGTGTCTGCCTCCCGAACAATGTTAGGTAGGTTATTCCAGAGTTTAGGCGCCAAATAGGAAAAGGATCTGCCGCCCGCAGTTGATTTTGATATTCTAGGTATTATAAAATTGCCTGAGTTTTGAGAATGTAGCGGACGTAGAGGATTATAATGTAAAAGGAGCTCATTCAAATACTGAGGTGCTAAACCATTCAGGGCTTTATAAGTAATAAGCAATATTTTAAAATCTATACAATGATTGATAGGGAGCCAGTGCAGTGTTGACAGGACCGGGCTAATATGGTCATACTTCCTGGTTCTAGTAAGAACTCTTGCTGCTGCATTTTGGACTAGCTGTAGTTTGTTTACTAACCAGGCAGAACAACCACCCAATAAAGCATTACTATAATCTAACCTTGAGGTCATAAATGCATGGATTAACATTTCTGCATTTGACATTGAGAGCATAGGCCGTAATTTAGATATATTTTTGAGATGGAAAAATGCAGTTTTACCAATGCTAGAAACATGGCTTTCTAAGGAAAGATTGGGATCAAATAGCACACCTAGGTTCCTAACTGATGACGAAGAATTGACAGAGCAGCCATCAAGACTTAGACAATAATCTAGGTTATTACATGCAGAGTTTTTCGGTCCTATAATTAGCACCTCTGTTTTTCAGAATTTAGCAGTAAGAAATTACTCGTCATCCAGTTTTTTATATCGACTATGCATTCCATTAGTTTTTCAAATTGGTGTGTTTCACCGGGCCGCGAAGAAATATAGAGCTGAGTATCATCAGCATAACAGTGAAAGCTAACACCATGTTTCCTGATGATATCTCCCAAGGGTAACATATAAAGCGTGAAGAGTAGCGACCCTAGTACTGAGCCTTGAGGTACTCCATACTGCACTTGTGATCGATATGATAAATCTTCATTCACTGCTACGAACTGATGGCGGTCATATAAATATGATTTAAACCATGCTAATGCACTTCCGTTAATGCGAACAAAGTGTTCAAGTCTATGCAAAAGAATGTTGTGGTCAATTTTGTCAAATGCAGCACTAAGATCCAATAGAACTAATAGAGAGTTACAACCATAAACAGATGATAAGAGCAAGTCATTTGTAACTCTAAGGAGAGCAGTCTCAGTACTATGATAAGTTCTAAATCCTGACTGGAAATCCTCACATATACCATTTTTCTCTAAGAAGGAATATAACTGTGAGGATACCACCTTTTCTACTATCTTGGACAGAAAAGGGAGATTTGAGATTGGTCTATAATCAACTAGTTCTTTGGGGTCAAGTTGTGTTTTTTTGATGAGAGGCTTAATAACAGCCAGTTTGAAGGTTTTGGGGACATATCCTAATGACAATGAGGAATTAATAATAGTCAGAAGAGGATCTATGACTTCTGGAAAATACCTCTTTTAGGAACTTAGATGGTCTAACATAGGGTCTAACATACATGCTGTTGGTTCAGATGATTTAACTAGTTTATACAACACTAAGAGAAATACACAGAAATATAGTCACACACACATATACAGACAGATGCAAGCACAATATCTTAAACAGATCATTTCCTCAAAGCTGTTTAAAACACAATTTGCAGAAGTTATTCATAGGAACATACAGTGAAGTCAGTGGTCAGATCAGTAACACAGCTTAGTTTGAGCTTGAGCAACACTGTGTGGTTAGTACAGGCACTATATATAAAATACAGTATAATCATATTCTACACACTCCAGGTCACCTGCAAAATAGCTTTATTGAACAGACTGGACTCTTAATTACAGATCAGGGAAGTTATCCTGTTTATGAAAGCAGCAGATGTTAACTCATGCCTCTCGCTTTCTGCATTGCAATAACAATGGAGCATTGTGTTTTTCACAGTATTGATTCTGTCTTTTGGGGCATACATAGTCAGGCGAGAATTTGAACTGAAACTAGTGTGTGTGTGTGTGAGTGTGTAACACAGCTGCAATCAGACAAAGACACATGTGATATGACCAATATACTGGCTTTGAAAAAAACAGTTAGAGGGTTTTTAAAGAGTATATAAAATCCCCTCTGTCACATACACAAGTGGACATTCTCTCAAACAACTTCATTTTTTTTAACACTGAAAAACTTGCCATGTGTGCTGGACACAATACATACACAAGGCTTTGACACTGAAAAAGAAAGACTGTATGTTATTAATAATATTATCTAAATTATTATTAATAATTTACATAACTTAAATATTTTTTGGAAACAGTTAACGTTATATAAATAATCTATAGAATTCATTTATGTATTTTTCAGAAATATATTTTGAATAGATGAATGGATAATTGAATATATAGAGTATATACATTTTTATTATGTCAATAAAAATACACTCAGTTATAAAAAATACGGTGGCACTTTACAATAGGGAACACATTCACTATTAATTAAGAGTTTTCCCTAAATAAACTCCAAATTTACTGCTTATTAATAGTTTTTAAGGTAGTTAAGTTTAAATATGGGTAAGGATTAAGGGACCTAAAATATGGTCATGCAGACTAATGATGATTTATAAGTACAAATAAACAGCCAGTATGCTAATAATACCAACACACAGAAAAAGGAAGCATGTCTTACACATACTGTAATCCATTTCACACACCAGTGACATTTAGACCAGAGGATTTTAAAGATATTCCCATATCCCGTGTAAAAACATAATTCTTAATAACCCAAACCACAGAAATACACATGCATATTTCATAGAAACATTTATCAAAAGGCAGTGAGGTCTGAGGCTAAAAGTCTGTTTTCTGCAGGAGGGTGAATGCTCTACAGCTCCCTACCCTCTTTAACCCTCTTTCTGTGCACAAGCACACATTTCTTCATGTTTGTTCCTGTCACTACAGTGCATAGAAGCAATCTGATGTGATACATGCTGAAAAATTCCTGACAAAGATGGGCCACACCATTGCATCAGCCCTCAGTGCAAACCAAGTACATGCTGGCACCACCAGCGCTGGAGATCCCACAATCAAACTAGAACCACGATTGTACTCACTGTAACCGTGTTATTGACTAGTGGAACATTAAAACGCACAAATCATTTTGTAATAGTTGAGTGTAAAGCAAGCTTGCAAAGATTATGAAATTCATATCATGCACTGTATTTATTTTAAAAAGCTCTCTTCATAAATAGCCTATTATATATAGGATTAGAAAAAATAGAATAGAAAATAGAATTTAATAAGACTATTATATATATATATATATATATATATATATATATATATATATATATATATATATATATATATATATATATATATATACACACACACACACACACACACACACACACACACATATTGTGTGTGCATTTTACTAACCTAGAGAGGAATTTATTTAACATTTGCTGACAAGTAATTAGCAATTTTTTTTATTTATTTCTATTATAACACAATTATCATCCGCCACATGCCGAACACAATTTCCACATGCCGAACACATCATCCTCCAACTCTCCGTAATGTTTGATTGCATATCGTGTTATGCATGTAAACAATAAGTAAATATGACGAATATGAATAAGTAGCAGCTTGAAAGTCTAAACACTTGGAATAAATTAGTGTTGAAAAAAAAAGAGGTTTAATGCGTCAGAGAAAATCAGAGAAACAGAAACAAAATAGCGTTTCAACAGAACAAAATAGCAAGCCCAATGCGAACAGAAACAACTTCATTCAAAACTTAACTAAATATGCAATAATATTATAATAGAAAATTGATATCACATAAACCTACCTCTGAGTCCCGCCAGCACATCAAGCACATGTGTCTGCAGTGATGACAGTCCAGGGATTCTACTACTCTCTGACAGTTTAACATGCGCGTCACACCAACAATCCGCGGTCACATGATCACGTGACCGACGCTGCACGTCATGGGTGGTATAGGCATCCAAAATAATAGCAAACATTGACTTGCTATGATAAAATAGCCCTTATTCAGACTGTGCTGTTCTTAAAGGGGTCATTAACTTTTTATTATTAATATTATTATTATTTGGAACTGTTCTCTGAGGACCACGTACAATTTCATCAACATAAAAAACATTATTAGTGAGAATTAGAATAGGCTATTTTCTATCCTGTTTGGACCCTCTCATCAGAATGCTCCAGATGCAGATTGTAGACTCGGATGTAAACGCCCACTGCTTTGCATTAATAATAATCTGCATTAATAATAATCCCTAATGACCCTAATGCCTGGCACTAGTTCTGAAGCAATAGAAAATATACTTGCAAATAATGATTCAGATTGGTAGATCTAAACAGCATCTTCAAATGCGATGGCATTATATAAAAAGATCAACACTATTTTCCAGCTATGCAATAAGTATCAATTACATGCATTTTTCCTTTCCTTTTTTATTAAAACACATCACAGAGATGAATACATTTAAATAAATTAGATAGCATGGCAAATATTCAGATATTGTGTTTAAAGTGGTGGTAAAATACCACTGACATGTGCCCGAGTCTTTTTTAACTGGTAAC
The DNA here is from genome assembly GCF_023724105.1 of Carassius gibelio. Taxonomy (NCBI): domain Eukaryota; kingdom Metazoa; phylum Chordata; class Actinopteri; order Cypriniformes; family Cyprinidae; genus Carassius; species Carassius gibelio. The sequence goes on along the minus strand of NC_068376.1, from coordinate 5,352,788 downwards.
TGTGGAGCTGCCACTTGTTCTTGTGTTAACTTACAAACTAGACATTCGACAGGGACTGTAATAAGCGTTATGAGCTGCACTGAGAGACATCCCTGAAGACAGCAGCATTCCACTGGAAGCTGGACTCATCTGCAAGTTGAAAAAAACCTTTAAAAAAACAAAACAAAAACAAAGAAATACAATGAGCAAACTGTGCTATTTGGTGTCAGTCTCCAAAGAATAACCCCTGGAGCTTGATTCATTCAATCATTGAATTATGATAAATAAGACACTAGAGGAATGACTGTGGTTGTAAGTTCACAGTGAAGTACTCTATGATTCCCGTTCAGAGGACACATCTCCCTCTGCTCCGCTGCTGGCGCTGGGAGCTGCTTTCGAGCGCAGCGCTGCCTTTTCTCTGCTGGACTCCGAAGGGCCCTTTGACCTTGTTTTTTCTTTCCGCTGCTGTTGCTTCTCTTGTTTAGACAGCTGAAGTATAAAATCAACAAAAAACGAAGAGAGGCAAACAGATTAATGGGTTTATAGAGTCCCAGAACAATTCATGCAGTAATAAGAACTAACGAATCTACAGTTTCTGCAGAAGATCATTTTAAGGCATGTATTTCTTTGCAAACCAAAGCTGGATACCAGTTTAGGGTCTGTAGGGCCAGCAGGAGACTCCAGATGAATGGTCACAGGGCCATCGTTTTGAATGTGTACCTGCATTTTTGCACCAAACTGCCCATCTATAACACAATACAAGCTGTTTGAATTAAAAACAACACTCTAGCCTTGTGAAATAAATATATGAGTATAGGATATAATAATAAAATATTTTTAATTATATGTTAATTTAGTAATTTCAAGTAAACATATGACCTATAAGTCATTATCATTATTTTACTGGCATTCAGTTATATGTTTTACATTAATATTAAACATTATTTGTACAAAACAAATATATAATTCAACCGAATAAGCAAACAATTCTATTTATTTCCCTTAATAAAACATTGGCTGATACGTATTTTGTAATTTTAATGCAAGTAATACAATTTATACAATACTTAAATATAATGTTATTCATTTATTAAATGTTTTATTATAATAAATTAGATTCATAAATTACTTGGAGAACCACTATTCTAGATGTTCTCTTACTACATAGTAAAATAGTACATTTCTGAATTACCATTTGATTAATGTAGCAGTGACTAATAGCATTAAAGGAACAGTTAAGTCACAAACTCACACATAAACTAACACACTGGAAACAAAATGTATTCTACAGGTTTGGAATGACATAAGCGAGTAAATAACGAGCAAGAAAAAATAATTTTTGGATAAACGATCCATTTAATGCAGCAAATATCTTAAACGATGAGCAAATCCCAATCAGACGAATCAAAGCATCAACAGTCGGCTGGTCTAGCCTCACCTTTGATGAGTTCTGGTTTATAGGCTTCCCTCAGCTGCTCCAGCATGTTGTTGTAGAAGGGCTGGGCCAGTTCAGCCGGCATGGCAGAGTGGAAATCAGGCTTATTTCCCTTGAGGATACACTGCAGAGTGAACTGACTCACACACAGCACCTCCAGCTCTCGGTCCATCACGCTGCTGCTCCAGGCACGGCCGTTCTCATCCTCAAACAGATGCAAGTTAAGAATCTTACGTACCCTGAGAAAATATTTGAGATAGTCACTGTGAGCAGCATGAAAACGAAAAATCACATGTTGTGTTCCATCAAATAAGGAAATACATTTTCATCCTTTTTGTGTGAATGAATTCTAATAAGTATATCAGAATGATTTCTGAATGATCATGTGAGACTGAAAACTGGAGTAATGATAAATGAAATATAAAATATATTTAAAAAGAAAACGGTAATTTGAAATTGTATTTACAGTTCACATTCCATTTTTGATTAAATAAATGTAGCTCCAGTAAGACTTCTTTCAAAAACAAATACTCACAAATACTTTCAGCCAGACCTTCAAGTTAATGTGATCTTGTCTCTTTTCACCAATTTAACTGAAATTTCATGACGATCAAATTATAAATCTATTTCAGTCTAAACTGTATTTGAACTGTGGCCGCTCATCCAAGCGATGTCAAATCCAATCACAACAACACGGTTTCTGATCTGAAGCAATATACTTCAAAGGGGTCATATGAATCGCATATGAAGCAAAGAGGCTGTGTGTGTTTCATTGTCAAAGTGAAAATACTTTGTTTGGCCTTCCAAAAGAGGACACAACTAGAAATCAGTGGTTGAGTTGTATTTTACAACATCCAAGCATGGCCCTATCTCGTCTTATTCTTCCGGAGCTCCTCCGTGGGACTCAAGACGCATCTTCATTAACTCCACCAGCCTCGCTTCGTTCCTACGGCTTTCGGCCCCTCTCCTCTTGTCACAATAATCAGTAGTTACGTTCCCACTGCATGCAACAAATGCCTTGTATTGTTTTTGTCTCATTGCTTAGGTGTTCTGATTGGCATTCGGCTAATCACAATGCACTGGATAGTTGGCCAATAAGAGCACACCTCGCTTTTCAGAACGATGAGCTTTGTAAAAATCAATGAGCTTCAGAAAGGGGCATAAGAGGAGAACAATAATGTACAGTGTGTTTAAAATAATGTTTTTTTTAACCTTAAACCACATAAACATTACATTACACCAAATAATGTTCTTATTAACAGCGTCATATGAGCACTTTAATTATCGTCGTTGCTGAAGATGGATAACAACTATGAATGCAACACAGCTGTCGATTATATAAACAACAATATAGAACTGAAAACTGTAAAAATTAGTTTTGAAAATTATTTCAGGTAACAAGTATCTGGGCATAAGCTTCAGTGCAACATCTTTGGATGTAACAGAAAGATCACACATGCCAAAACTTTTCTAAGATCCATGTCATTTTTTCAGGATGGTTTTATGAATGAAGTATCTGATTTCCAAGATCAGAAACTGGTTTTATAATATTAATATTTGAAATACGAATTAATAAATTGTAACGAATGAAATGTATTATTATTAATAATTATAATAGTTATTTTTAGATATATTATTATAATCACATATGAACTCACTGCTAACTCTTTTTCGAACAGAACATTACTTACATGTAGTCAACATCCTTCTGCGTGTCCACCACTGAGATGCCAAATAAGACGCAGAGTCCTCTGCCTATGGAACTGATCTGTTCCTCCCCAACTGATTCAGAGAGAGTGTGAGGGATACTTAGTATTGATCTGAACAGTTAAGTCTGACGCATAGGCTTCATCATCTGTGAATATTTTAAATCGCACATTTCAAATGTGGCTAACAAGTCAGCAGTGTGAAGGTGTTACAGCACGGAGCGCGCCTGACAGCAGTGTATCAAGCCTGTCAGCCGCTTTCATTATCGTGTAAACAAATAAACCGAAAGTATTACAATGAGCGTCCAGCTGACAGCAAGATTCTCTGTGAAATGATGAGATTTGTGCAGTACCTATTACGCTTGCCGCTGTAACTCTTTGAACGATCGCCTTCATTGTTTTTGTCTGCAATCACGTGTAACACTCAAACACTTTATGATTCCGGGTTCTACAAAGCCCCGCCCCTCCGAGCGCCTGCGCACACCCACGCACACCGACGCTTCCACCCCCTGGTGGACGAAAATAAAGCATTTATTTTTATTTATTTAGAATGATTAACTCCCTTGAAATATATTCCTGACTATAATTAATTTAATTGGGTACTGAAAAAAACATTGAAAGTTTGTATTAAATGAGTGTTTTTAGTTTTAAGCACCTTACTATTATTCTCAAATGTGTAAAGTAGTAATTGTATGTGAGGCGAGGCCAAACATTAGACTGGTACTGTAAATGTTAAAACCACAACACCACCTTACTTATAAGCCGATTTTGGGTTTCTGTTAGTTAGTGCAAATCAACATAATTAAAAAATCCTAATAATATTACATAACCATTAAAAAATACATTTCAATAAAACACACCAACACACAACAAGTTGTTTTACTTGCCAAGTTCAAATTTGGCTATTACATTTTTTGCAAAGATCCTTTTAGAGGCTCTGTCATACTGTGCTATGAATATTGTGAGAAGAAACCCAAAATTCTTATAACCTGCATTTTTTTTATAATGTAAAAGTGCATCTTGAATTCATTCAGTTGTGTTTGACAATCACTAAAGAACCTTTAAACAGCTGCCAGGAAAACACACATTTTTTAAATTAAATTCTTGATTTTCTATTACAGAAAACTTAATAGGGGCAAAGGTATGTAAATGCAAAAAAAAATTTATACTCTGCCTTATTTTTTTACATACATCTGGAAATTACTCAAATCAAATTCCAAACTGCATACGAACCCTCTATAAATTTTTTCCAAAATTGTATTTCCAGCTCTTTTTCAAATAAAAAGCACAGTATTAGAGGTATAGCTACAAACTATTTATTACAAACAGACAGCTTTTCAGTCTACATGATATTAATTGACAAATTAGTCATGTGGATTATTGTGATGTTTGTATCAGCTGTTTGGACTCTCATTCTGACGGCACCCATTCACTGCAGAGGATCCATTGATGAGTAAGTGATGTAATGCTCACCAGAAGCAACTCATCTACATTTTGGACGGCTTGAAGGTGAGTAAACCTTTCAGCACATTTATTTTTATTTTTTGAAAAGTTGCTTAACTCATAAGGCAATTATCAAAATATTATATTAATGTTGCCAGTGAGCTTTCTTGCCTCATTTAAACTGCAACTGAGTTCAGTGTCCCAAAACATTCATTTCCATTTTAAAATGACAGTACTTTTTTTTTTGTCGGAAAACAAACAAACAGTCTGCTCATTTCTCTTCTTCTTGTTTTTCCCTCTCTTGAGGACTCCCAGATGTACCTCTGAAGAAGTTTAAAAGCATTGTGGTGTATGGCACAGAATCCTCCGGGTCCTTGTAGATAATTGTAGTTCGAGTGTGTTTTGTTTCATATATCTTCACATTAGGTCTGATGTCTTCGACGACCTTTTCAACTAAAAACAAAACAAACAAAAACGGTAACGTTATATTATATGCAATAATACATTTCATGCAGTTTTCTAATTATGAGACATTGTCATTTATTTAGAATTAAAAAATCCCACTGTGATTTTTTCTGCAGCTATGACATAATTCCTGTTATAATTCACCTTTGTCGCTTCCGAGCGTGTATTTGTAATATGCGTAACCAAGCATGGTCCATACACCAACAGCATAGGCCAATGACGCATTTCGGTTCCATTTTACAGGATCTATCTTCATATCTGCAATATTATGTCAAAAGATTAGGATATTAAATAAAGTAGCTAGCAGCATTCACAAGGACGCGGCTGCTCGTGGTGTCACTTCCTTGTTAGAAAAGTGACCAATCAGAACGATTTAGGAGTTAAATACTTCCGCTTGCTGAAGCTTTTATTGAATTAATCAAAATGTTATTAATTCAAATTAATTAAAATAGTACTATTTTTTTGTATTTATTAGTTTAGTAATTATTCAAGAAAAAAATAAAAATAAATGTCCAAGCCTTTGATTAAGCAGTAAATGAAAGCACGGTCACTTGGTTTCTGTTACTATTCTCAGCGCTGGCTAATAGAATCTAATCGCATCTGTTTGTGATTAGATTAATGGATTTTATTTAAACATTTCATAAATATTTATTTGAATATCATTGAACAATCATTGCTATTAATACATTAAATAGAACTGTAGAGTTAAATTACCAAAACATTAGATTTATTTGCGAGTCTGATATTATATTTGACAAACCCCCTCGAGGCGCCAGAATATTGTTTCCTGTCAGTCAGTTCTTTAATGTCCACTAGAGAACGCCAGATTCCATACATTTTAAGTTTGATAAATAGCAAAGAATGTTTACTTGTCCATTATTTTCTTTATGTTTCTGCTGTATCCTGTAATATTATATTACGCAAGCTACTCACCTGTAATTTTAATTAATATCTAATGATATTGTAATGATGTTCTATAATAATAATACAAATAAAAAGTTATTAAATGTAATATGACAGAGATATATAGATAGACCTTGTTCAGAAAATAAACTAAATTACTCACAAAAGTGTTCCCGTTATATTTATAATAAATTGTAAATCATTGTATGGTAGTCACATAACATTATATAGTAAAATCTAGTTAAATAATGATAATGTGCTTAAGTACAAAGCGTTTTTTATTTTTAATTATTCCACATTTCATCAGACATAAATAGGTACAGATGTTTCAGTCTTGTTATTTTGTAATGTTTTATTTTAGAGCAAGACCAGAGTTTGCACTTTCAAGGTGCTCAACTTCGTCTTTACCTTTGAAATGAAGTAAACCTATAAGATATTTTCAATATAAATATTATTCATAGCATTAGTTCATAATTGTAGATCAAGATAAAACTGGAATGTGGGTCACAAGTCACATTCAAATTCTTTACATACAATATTCATTTCATTTAATTACAGGACTGGAGGAACAGGACTATAAACTACTGTTTCTCCCCGCAAGTGAAGCAGATCACAGGTACAGTTCATGAAAGTGAGAAGACTATCAATCTGTGCAAAACAAAAACATACGCAAAAAAGAACAAACAGACAAGAGGATTCTTGCAAATAAGCATTAACAGGAATTTCAGTCTAAACATGCTTGGGAAAGAGCGACAAGCAACATGATGGCAGAAAACATTCTCTCTCTGGGAAATCAGATGTCATGTTATTAAAGTTTAACACGTAACACTTTCTGTTAGACACAAACCAAACTAAACTAATTAAATAAGCAAACAAACAAACAAACAAGACAGACAAATTATAATTACTTGGGTAGATGAGAATTAGAAAACATCCAATAACCTTTCTCTGGAAGACCACCTAAACAAACATCGAGATCACCTTGTTGTGTCAAGGTTGGATATGGAGGTTTTTCAGAAGATAGTCTATAGTTCATTCTTTTTTTATTTCCTTCAACTCTGTAAATGTACATCCTTCACTGATCTTCTGCGGAAAGTTTATGCTGCACTTGAAACAGCCAGTTTCTTGAGATGGTCCATAAAAACTTGCAGACTGACGTCGTCGGTGAGGATTGGAGCTCCTGACTCCTACAAGGAGAAGATATAATATTAGAGATCAGACACTCCGGTCAACACTGAATTAATTTCAAGCACCTAAGAACACATAACGCTCGGTCAGATCTAAAGGTGTGTACCTGGCCCCAGGCGTACAGGTTGTTGTGGGTCTGGGAGGGATTGACTTTGGAGAGGAGGAAGCGTGCCTGTGAACCTCCGTGCTCGGTGTCGATGTATCTGGGCATGGGGAAGCGTGTCTGCAAGATCTCCTGAGCGTCATCCAGAGGAGCCTGAAGGAGCTGCTTGAAGTTCTCATACTCTGCCATCTCCTGGTATCCAGCCTTCCTCCACTGAGCGATCGTCTGTGAAGATGAGAATAACACCATCAGTAAACTGAACATTATGCTCTGAGAAACATTATTTAACATTTGAGGAACCTCCTGAAAATAACAGCTTAAGTTCAAAATCTAGTGAGCTGCCTGCCTAGTTAAATTTTTTTGGCATCATAAGTGCAGAATTAGCTTTCAGTGTCATTTTGGATAGATTTTAAGGTAGCATGAATATTTTATTGGTAAGATCTTCCTTAGAAATCATTATCTTAAGAAACTGTACATAGTACAAGCATTTGATCCGTACCTCTCCATGGTAAATCACCAACTGGAAGAAGGTGTCCATCAACAGAATGCGATCAGAAAGGATGCTGCTGCTGTCCAGAAGAACAGGCTACAAAACCAGACAGATGTGAGATGAGTTCGAGCAGAATTACACAGCATTCTGCACTATAATGTTGCATGGATGGGATTCAAATCACCTCTGGAGGGCCGTAGAAAGAGTAGGAGTAGAGGATGGGCTGTATCATTATGAGCGACTGTGTCAGATCCTGACGCACAAAATGATGCCTGTAGTAGGACGACTCATCCGGACTGTTATTGAACACCTGCAGGAATGGGGATCTCCTCAAGTGGAACATGAACTGTCAAAAAAATAGACAAGTATTAATATTAGAAATGTGTTGTTCTCAAACAGGGCATCTGCAGAGTTTTTTTCAACCAAGACCTGCACAAATTAATACTCTATGTCCATACAATACAATCTAAAAATAAATCATGCATCTTTCATGTATCAATCGGTATTTAAACAGGCACACGCTCAACTGCAAATGTTTAAAATACCCAAGACATGATTTATTCAATATAAACATATGTACTAACTTTGATTTATGTACTTATATATCAATAAATGCAAATTAGGAGTTATTTCAAAACGTGTTTAAAGAGATTTTTTTACGGACCCAGTCCAGTCACAAGTGTCAGCATTTATCTGAAGGAGTCCGTGTTTTTTACCTGTGGGTACAGCGAGAGAGATTCAGACAATCTGAAGGAGCTTGGATCTTCTTTATTGAACTGGCCAAACTTCTGACACTGAAACCAAACAAACACAAAAAACATGAGTGTGATGCAACTTCTGCTTTCATTATTATAATAATGGTTCAATGATTTGTCATGTCGGCTCTTATGAATGGAAACAATGACCTCCATTTCCTTCTACATAGCTGTGATACTCACCAAGCGAATGAGCTGCCGGTCTAGCCAGCGGAGAATGTCTGGCCCCTCCTCTGACTCTGCCTTGAAAACACCGAGCCGGGCCATGAGAACGGCAGAGGCCTCCTGATCAAATGACGACTCAATATGCTGGACCTGGGACTGTGCGTCAGCCCAACTAGGTGTGACAATAGAAAGAACCGGTTTGTCAAGAACAAATGACGCACAATTTGAACACTCAAGAATTTGAGCTACTGAAGAGCTATTCAGAGCTATGCATATTTACGCAAATAGATCTATTTTGAGCTACAGCAAACACAAATAGCACATGGAAACATGAGACATGTTGACTTTAGATAATCTTTTTGTACAATATAAAAGTTGATATCAATAAATGGAACAATCTTATAAATCAAAGAAATAACTAAGACCTTGACTTCAATATAATATCTACTCATAACAGAATTCCGTGAGGTTGAAAGCTGAAACTAAGACTCACTTCCTGGCAATGGTGGTGACACGGATCCGCCGCTGTGTATTTGAATGCTGGTATTGTGTAACAAACTGAATAGCTCCTCTTCCACCCTGAGGAATCGGGGCGTTGTGCTACAAAAATGTATAACATACCAGTGTTATTGATACATCAGCATAAACATAAGCACTCAAAGAACTGATAATTATATAATAATATACCTGATTTACTACTTCAAAGTACAGGGCCAGGGTGGTGGCAGGCGTGAGACTACAAATCTTCCACTGAGATGTTCCTCCAACACCCATTTCCTGGAGAAAAAAAAAAACAAAAAAACCTCACATATGTGTACACGTCTAAAGTCCTATTGGATTCCATTGCAAAAGCTGGCATGCAATGGGAAGTTACATGATTGTGACTTACATTGTCTGAAACACAGGGTCCTTTGGTTTTGAGGGACACACACGGCCCGATCGCACCAGAGATCTTCAGCTCTCTTGAGGTCTGAGAAGAAAAAGGCAAATAGGTTTAGAGGGTTGAATATGACATACACTACGGATCAAAAGATTGGGGGTTTGCAAGATTTTTCTTTGTTTTAGAAAATATATTGGATTAAAAATACATAAAAACAGTAATATTGTAATATACTATTGTTTTCCATTCTTGTAATGTAAAGTTGAATTTCCAGCACCCATTACTCCAGTGACACATGATCACTTTAGAAATCATTCTATTATTTTGATACGGTGCTCAAGAATCATTCTTAATATCATCTCTGTTGAAAAGAATTGTGCTGCTTATTATAATGCTTTTACATTTATTTAAATGAAGAACACAAATAAAGAATTATTCAGTAACATTATAATATCTTTACTGTCACTTTTGATCAATTTAATGCAGCCTTGCAGAAGAAAACTATTAATTTAATTCCCTAAACTTTCAGTTCAAGTCAAAATATGTTACCTTCACTTCCAAAGTGCCACCAAAAGCCATGCGGAACTCTCCATTGTAGTCTTTGCTGAAGACTCTTTGGAAGGTCTGCTTGAACAGAGACGTGTTGAAGGAATCGCCCATGACAATGTGGCCCCTAGAACAAAACAAGAAATAACTTGTTGATTTTAAGGACATTGAATGGCATGTAAGATATATTAAGATCAATGATCTTCAATCAGTGCTCACCCTGTGAGGTTGGATAGACATTTCATCTCCAGCAGTCCCGTCTGATCCAGTGCACAGGCGTAGATGTCGACGCTGTGCCCGTTCACTGCTGCACGGTTTGCCAGAGCCTCGTAATACTACATAGATGTCAACAGAAACTCTTAGTTAGCTTTTCGGGAAGGGAACAGAATGTTTATGGAAAACCATAAAAACAAAGTTTATCACCAGATCCTTAAAATCTGTAATCACCTTAGTGGCCTTCTTCAGATGGCGAGCGTTGTCTTTCTGAATATCGTGCCAGGAGCGGATGGGGGTCTTCAGTTCATCTCCCACCACCATGCCGGGCCCCTGTGTTGGGGGGCCACCGGTGAACAGCATCACACGGGCCCCTGTGTTAGGGAAAGTGCCCTACAAGCAGAATGACAGAGAGAAACTGAATGAATGAAAGTCCAATTAGTATTAAATATTTTCCAAACTGAATTGAAGTAGATTTAGTTAATGATTACAGCATGGATTCCAGTCTAAATGAAATTAGGTAGCTTTTTCCACATACTATGAACTTTACTTTTACAGGGAATAATGTACGCTACAATTAAATCAGTCATGCTAGACTTATTATCAAACAAACTCAAGAGTCCAGTAGGTAATCTGACTCTTATCTTTAGAGTTATGTAAGAATAATGACTGGGTCAAGAACTAGGTACAGCTCTTCTGATATGACATGACAACTGAAGTGGACTTTGAATCTCACAGCCAGCTTTATGGACACGTTGCCACTCACTATAATGAAAGGAAAACAATCTCTTCAAGAATTCTCTTCCACAGTGTAGTGAAAAACTGGAAAGGGAGATGTGCAAAAGCTCTAAGGATGTATTACTAAATATAATCATCTAAAACCAAGCGTTTCCCGAAATTTTACTTATACATCCAGCTTTTTACATTCTCTCCTATCTCTCCCTGGTCATACAGAGATTTTATTATTCCATACAAGATGGGCTTTTAAATGAATAATGTCCTGTACCTCCAGTAGGCCAATAGCAATAGAAAGAGCGATGCCCGTGGAACGGAGAGGTCTTTTCCCCTGAGGAACAGGCCACGGGTCTCTCTGCAACTCCCCCAGAAGGTCGGTCAGGTTCATGTCTACTGCTTGCACAGGCTGCAAAAATCTAAAACAGGTGCAAATAAAATGAGCACAGCTGGCTTCATGTACATCATCATCTTCTGTAAAAGCTTTTGTATGTGCATGCTAAGGAGAGATGACCATCTCATACCTGCAGGAAGCAGCAGCGTCATGAGGGGCCAGTGGTTTGCCTTGGTGTCCAGAGGTGGCTGGCTTCATCAGTCCCAGCATCTCCTGCGAACAGATGACACACCGGATCAATTTCACTGACAATTCTGGGGTTAACCGGTCACTTAGAAGCTATTTTATAGTTCTTTGAATGTTAAATCAAACAATAAATACGGATCACTGACCTGTATCTGTTTGGGCGTGAGCTCTTTTGTGCCACGGAAGACGAAGCTCTTGGCGATACCTTCGCAGCTGAGCTCATGGATCTGAACCATGCGGCCGAAGGTAATGAGACCCACCAGGGCATTGGGCGGCAAGAGACTCAGAGACATCTGAAGGGATTCTTTCAGAGCCTGCAGGTCTTCCTCTTCGAGACATGTGTCCACCACATACAGGAAGATGAGAGGGGTTGGAGGTCCACGCTGAAGAGAAATAAATCAGGTTACATAATGCTAATTAAAATATTACACACTGTTATTCATTAATAAATACTTTGATTAATTTTATAATTGTATTTTTTTAAAAACATATATACATTATGGTTCAAAAGTTTGGAGTTAGATTTTTTTCTTTAAAAGAAATGCTTTTAAATATTTTGTACTTCAAATAAATTATGTTCTTTTGAACTATTTATTCATTAAAAATATACTGAAAAAATATTAAGTATAATAAGAAATGTTTATTGAGGACTAAATCAGCAAATTATAATTATTTTGGAAAGATCATGTGACCTGAAGACTAGAGTAATGATGTTACAAAATGTATCTTTAATATTAAAAAACATTTCACAATATTACTATTTTACTGTATTGCTACTTAAATAAGTGTAGCCTTGGTGAGCAAATACTTATTTTGAATGGAAGTGTATATAAACAGAAATTACAAACTTTAAATTGCAAGGAAAACTATTTATTTAAACGGTTTAAATACACTTGTTTCATGACAGAATGACAACGTGGCTTTTGATGAGCAGCTATCTGTGAGCTAAAGGAGTTGTAGTTAATCTATATGTACAGTACAGAGTAAAAGTAAATTTACCTGCACTATGTACTCAATGGTGGAGAACTGAGACATTAGTTCTGCGGGCTGATTCACTTCTGAAATGCCAGCGTATGATGGAGGAAACTGTGAAGAACAGATGAATATTTACTCACAGTGACAGGTGTGATTGACGTTAAAGAAGCACATGGAGCAAAGCTAGGAATGAAAACGAGTTTCAGTAATGTATACTCACAGAGTTCCTCTGGAAGCAGAAGTTGCAGGCCCATATCTTAGCTCTGAAGTCCACTTGACTACAAAAGGAAATCAAGCATTAAAGGTGCTAAACTTGTCTATAAAAAACCTTTTAAAATGTAAGTCATCAGCACAACAATTATCTTTCTCTAGGTCACAGCGGTTAAAGGAAACAATTAGCTGTTAACTAACCTGATCCAGTTAACACAATGACAATGTTGGAAAACAGATTCTTTCTACATTTAAAAAGCTCTGAAATAATTTAATTAGCGAGTCTGTTGGAAACTAGAGGAAAACCCCAAACCTCCACCTAAGTAAAACATGATTTTACTAACCCTAAAATAAAAGGTCAACACCAAAGTACATCCAATTCAGGCAAAATTTGGTTCACATAAAACCCTAAACCATGAGCTTTACTGTGTTTTTAAATGGACTGCAACAGAAATACGATAAAGGGCACCAATGTTTAATTTAACTGTCTTTCCAGTGACTGCAAGTTGTTACTCAAATTCCATTCCAACTCCAGACCACCAATTAATAAATAATTCAGAAATCAATGTCATCATGATATTTACATATACTGAAAAAACAAACAGAAACATGCTTTCTGGAAAAGTGATTCAGTCCTTACCAGAGTGGGTTGAGTACGGCTTTGCAGTTGGCCCGGCTGCACAGTACCGGCTCGTACTGGACCGGAGGCAGGTCCGGTCTCTCTTTGAGGGGGGTGTAGAGGCAGGAAACAGGAACCACTAGCCGTGTGGCCTCCAGCCGGCTGGAAGGCCAGAGGTTCCAGCTGCAGCGTACTCCATCACGATCTTCGTTCTGTTGGATGAACTCTTGGAAGGTCGACATTACAGTGTGTACTGTGAACGACCAGAAACAGCAAAATGAGTAAACAGCGCGCTGCCAAGTCTTTTTAACCCTAAACCACACCTAATGGGTTGTGTTTCTGAACTGGACAAGCAGGATAGCAGAGCCTAAAATTAACAGCAAATACCAGAGTGACAAGAACAATTTCGCCCATGTCAGCAATGCGGGCGGATATTGCATTCTTTTATATTTTCTGTGACAGAAGGAATTCTTTTGCGCAACTGTCACTTGACATGAGTGGTTACCCTTGCCAAGCCCAAAACGTCATTAAGAATTTGTTGATTAGAGATGTGCGTAGATGTGTCAAGGAGCAAATCCAGATGCTATTTTTAAGGCTGAATGTACCACTGCTGAGACACACCTGTCCTACAATTCCTACTCAACTCCAATATCCAGGTTTGCTGACTAAATACAAAGCACTTCGAAGTATGAGACGAGACTTTGGCCTCTGATAACCCTGAATCAGAGGGATCCCTGGACATGCCTGTCCTAAACACAAGACCATGGTCCAATGCCTGTGTTGACTGTTTGGTTGCACAACGATAAGAGTTCCCGGACAGACATGAACTAACTGTTCCAAACGACTCTGGACAGACTGTACATGTCAAAAGCCACAAAATAACAAAAACCTCAAACATAACATTAAATGATACCAACAAATTGTTAAGATATGATCAGCACGCTACACAGCTTGATAACAACTGATAGAAGGTTCTTAAAGATATTACACATATTGGTATCGATATATTACTTTACATTATTTACATGTTTTAGTCAAAATAAGAGCATCTCCGTGACGTCACGCGTACATCTAAATTATACTGGTCAAGCTCGCGCTTGCTAAAACCAACACACTCTCAATATACCACAGAATAAGAAAGCAAGATATAAGGCAGTTATATTGTTTAAAGATCTCAAACATTAATACAAAAACATACTACTAAGTACACCCGTGTAGCCCGTTCACCCACAGCAATCTTCCTGACTTCCGCCGACCTTATCCGGGGTCTGGGGGTTTAAATCTAACACATCAACGAACCACGACTTGATTACTAGAACACAGCGATAGACGTACCTTCTTTAATCGACGAGGCTTCAGTAAATTAAATATGATGACCGCGGTCTCACGACCATCGAGAAGTGAAAATGACTTCGTCGACCAGGATTCGTCTCCAGCCGGTTCCTGAAGCTCCGAAGAGTGACGTGTTACTACACACTCCGCGCGCCTCGATTGGCTGCGTCAGTCTGACGTCAAGGGAACGTGACCCCGCAGTGTCGAAATTTTGTGCGTAGTTGCGCTGCGCGGTTTCTATAGCAGCAGCATCTGATGCAAATAAGTTCTACGTAAACAATTGACCCCAAATTTCTCACATACTTTCAATAACGTGCTTTTAAATACAAAAATGTATTTATTTATTTTTGTCACTACTATATTAATATTATCTTCTATTTCAAGTTTTTTCTGTTTCAGAGACCAATATGAACAGTTTTCTTTTCAAATGAAAAATTAAATACAGGAACGTAACATAAAGGGTTTACATCAAAATGTACAATGAAGGTGGACAGTATACAGCTATAATAAAATGTAGCCTATATGCATACAGTGAAGGGTCTACATTATGCTCTAATTACATAAATACTTTACCGTAAGTCAATGCCGTAAGTCAATACCGTAAGTCAATGCAACAAGGAAAAAAATTACCCTATTCATCTGTAGTACCTCAATGTGTCCATAGATGGCGCACATTTAATTGCTTTCTGAACAGCATCTCCACTTGGCAACTCACACATAATCATGCACGACACACGAGCACACACATACAGAGAGAGAGAGAGAGAGAGAGAGAGAGAGAGAGAGAGAGAGAGAGAGAGAGAGAGAGAATTTACTCAGTCTGCAGTCACGCTCATTTCTCCCGAGCTGTGTCTGAGGATGCTGTCGTCTCTCCTCCTTCATCTCCACGAGGATGCTGGAGCGCGCAGAGGCGGACGGAGGCGAGCGCATCGGGCCGCCTGAAACCACCCATATCCTACAGGCTAACCATTACCGCCACTTTTCCAAACTTACAAGAACTATGAATGGGAGTCGATGCTGAATAATCTGGGCGTACTTCTGCTGTATGCCGCCCTTCGTCACTCGTCAGCAGCATCAGCTGTTGCTTTTGGGAAAAGTCGAGGCGACTCCCACTCTGAGGGCATCGGATACGGGCATCACTCAGCAATGCGTCCTCCGTCTCCCTGACTCCTCCTAACACAGCGGATGCTGCCTGCCTCATTAATATTTGATCAGCACCTGGTATCACAGCAGCCGCTCGCCTCTCCTGATGGAGAAAGCGCAATCTCTACAAGCACAGCCTGGATCCAAGGCGCCAGAAAGTCCAGCAGAAAACATCTCCAACCTTACGGATGAAGAGCTCCTCCAGTGGAGCAAAGAGGAGCTGGTGCAGCGACTCCGAAAAACTGAAGCCGATAAAATGAGCGCCATTCTGGATCACAGTAATCTGATTCGGGAGGTGAACCGCAGCCTCCAGCTGCATCTGAACGAGATCCGGGGGCTGAAGGTGAGCAGATGAGATCATGGGTGTCTGGAGCACACCTGCGCTCTCTGAGGATGCGCCAGAAGCACTTGTGCACATCATTCTTCCTGTAGGAATATATAACGACTTGAATATTTCCTTTCTGTATACATGCTTATCTTCTGATTAAAACAAAAAGCTTGTTAAAAAAGCACTGATATAGCTTAAGCAATTATTAGTTTTGTTTTTCATACCAGTCAAGAATCATATTTTTGAAATTTGAACTAACGTTAAACATATGTTGTGTTTGAATATGCGCATTCTCCAATTGTTTAAATTAATGTTGCATATAAATAAGACGAGGTAAAAATGCACAATGTACCCTTTATAGAAACATATTATTAAAAAAATACATAAAAATACATTTTGTTTCCAGCTTTATTCCATACAAAGACAATTCCCAGTGACCAAATCTGTCAAGCTTAATTTAAAAAATCCATGATACTTGCACTATATTAGTCTTTTAAAGCCATGCAATAGTCATTATATGTAATGCAAAGTTTGGTTTCATTGATCATAGGTATCATTTATGTCAGTGATTAATTGAATCAGTTAATTTAATTAATGAATTATTAAATCAAATAAATGTCATATAGTTAGAGTAGCCTCAGAATACCCATGTCTTAGCAACATTTAAAATATGTAAAAACGTTTTGTAAACACAATTATTGTGTGTGTGTGTGTGTTCTCTATCGTGATGAAGGAGGTTAACCAGAAGCTGCAGGATGATAATCGGGAACTGCGAGACCTGTGCTGTTTCCTGGATGATGACCGGCAAAAGGGTAAGCGAGTGTCGCGTGAGTGGCAGCGTCTGGGTCACTTCAGTGCCAGCGTTATGCGTAAGGAGGTGGCACTGTACCTTCAGAAGCTAACAGAACTGGAGCACAAGCAGGAAGAGGTCATTCGGGAGAACCTGGAGCTAAGGGATCTTTGTCTGCTGATGGATGAGGAGAAAGGAGGCAGTGGAGGAGAAGGAGGCCACAGTGCGACGGGGTCCATTGGGTGTCGTAACTCCATTGATAGCCAGAGTGGGCTCCTAGTACCTGGCTTGATGCGGGACGTGGGGGACGGAAGCAGCACTTCTAGTGCAGGAAGTGCAGACAGCTCTGAGCATCCACACCACAAGCAGCCACAGCCGCCGTCTAGCAGAGGAACTGGGAATAAAAGCCCGGAGATCCAGAAGTCTCGTCCTGGGAAAAGAGGGGAAGGAGATCGGGTGGAGATCTCCAGCCCTGACCCTCCTGTCCGGCACAGAAGCACCAGCCTGGAGTATCCCTTCGTACTGCCACAGCCCTGCCGACCACGCTGTGGTTCCATATCTGTGACTGACCATCGGCTGATTAGAGGGCTGAGTCCAGAAAAGTATGGTCGATCCCTGGGCCACCGGAGTCCAGAGACTCATCCTAAGCATCATCTGGGTCCAGGACAGCCAATGAGTCCTGAGCTCTACATCCACAGGCACAGGGGGAGCTTAGGAAGTGGGCCTGGGAGTCCAGAAGCTAGACACCTGCTGCTAGGAACATCAGATCTCCACCATGAAAAATGCAAACTGGGAGGAAGTAGTCCAGAGATGTTGAGGCACCAGTACAGCATGAGCCCTGAACATGGGAAGTTTGGCAGCCCTGGTAGAGAGACGTCACCGCGGAGACTGGCAGGAGACGAACTGTCACCACACCATCGGAGCCTTTACAACGGTGTGAATGGTGGGTCTGACTTCCAAAATGACACATATATGAAAAGGTGTGCTTTTATGCCTGAGAAATATTTATATTTGCTGTATTTTTATCCCACTGTCACCAATTTAGTATTAGCGAATAAGTCAAACATATGATCTGGCAAGTGGTAAAATTAGAAACAGAACATTTAGGAGTCTAATCAAAAATTGTGCATGTTCTTATGTCCTACTTTCCACTTCTAAAGTTGTAATTATGGGTTTGTCACGTTCAAGCTCTTTGTTGTCAGAAATAATAGGAATCATGGAGAATGGCAATTTCACCTTTGCCTATTTCTTAAAGAAATTTATTAAAGACAAATTACAGGATTACATATTACAAATACAAGATTTTTAGTCAGTATTTAACAGAATTTGATTAAAATGGTGCATCCCATTTGTTGGCAACCATATAAACACAATCTAGATCAGGTGTATCCAATCCTGTCTTGTGTTTACCTCCAAAACAGCCAGAAACAGCTAATAAAAATTTCTAGACACATCTGGTGTGTTAGGACAGGCTGGATCTTAACCCTGCAGTACATCAGACCTCTAGAAGCAGGATTGGACACCCCCAATCTAGCAATTGATGGTCCGATAGAAGTTACTTTCACTGTGTAAAATACAAACAACATGCATCAAATGGTTATTTTTACTTAAATATGCATTACTGTAATGGCAAGAGAAAAGTTGGTTCTCTCCTCCTCCATGGAGTTTATGGCCCACTAAACTTTGAAACTTGGATATCAAAATCCAGTGGTTTTCCAGTTGTAAATATGGCTTTGCAAGGCCATTCAGGTCCAATTTCCGTCTAGGTAACTCGTATTTGCAATAACTCTGACAGCACATGAAGGCAGCGTAAGACACGTGAAATCAGCCAAACACTTTTTTTTTCTCACATGTTGCTGTTGTCGAGGTCTTTGCCGTTTCCTTCAGACTAGCCTGCCACCCACAGTCAGATTGCCACAGACTCTGCTAAAGTTACTCATGATTGGCTCAGCCTCCTTGAAACAGTTAATTATTTCTCCAGAGATACCAGATCTATGCCTGGTATAATTGAGAATCACCACACAAGTGGACACAGTGTGAAAGACTTCCCTATTCAGACATTGTCCTATTTTGCCTTATTTATGACATGCAGATTTCTGTGCAAAGTTCAAAAGATATATACCCCCATAGTACAAAATTTTTTATGGAATTACCATGGTTTATGTCCTAAAAAACATATATATATATATATATATGTAATTGCATACTTTCTGAGTAGGTACTACATTTGATGAAGAACTTTGATTCTGTTAAAAAAGTATGTTCTTTGCTGTGTGTGTGCAGTATGTTATATCCGCCATATTGGCTATGTCATGTGACTTAACATGCATATCCTACAGCTGCAGAATAACAATTTCTACAAGAGAGCATGCTGAGTAGCCTGTAGTTCACGCTGCCCATAAAACACTCACCTCAAGGTGAAAGATGTGACTCACTTTGCATTCATTAGCTTCAAGAAATGCCCCCTTAAGAAGAAATAAGAGCCAAGAAAGATCAGATTGATGTCCTCATTTAAATAACTCAAAATACAGAAGAACTTCTTTAGCTGATTTGTGGGGGTTGAATTAGCTTCCTAATCTTTTCAGATAAGATTTATTTGTTACGTTTAAGATGGAACCTTCTTGAAATAATGTTCTCTCACTTGACAAGGTCAAAATGAAACCAAAGATATTTAATAGAATGGCTTTTAGCTAAGCACTAACAATAATAATCTATTTGCTAACAAGATGACTGTTGGTGTTGGATGCTGTGGTTTCAGCATTGTCCTACGTGTCTGTAATGCTGCTGTAGACATTTGTCACTGTCACAGCCTGCTCTGATGTTGGTCCCAAAGGGAAAACTGCCCATCCACAAACCCTGTACACTACCAGATCATCCAGGTCTTCCCCTGAACGACCTTAATGCTACTCTGAAATGCTTTGCAGTGTAAGAGTGTGTAAAGTATTGGGTATTAAAGGGGAGTACAATCCAAAAATCAAAATCTAGAAACATTTTTTTCACCCTTATTTTGTTTAAAATCTTCCGTAGAACACGATATATATAAAAATAAATGTAAAAAAGTCAGAGCGGTCAAATGTAGTTTTGTCTTCAAAATATCTATAAAAACATTATATGAGGGTGAATAACAGAATTTTTCATTTTTGAATGAACCATCCCTTTAAAATGAACCAGTTTACTTTAGCAAGGATATTTTTCTGACATCTGTTTTTATTGATATGCCTGTCCAGTGACCATTTTTATAGAGAATCTATCAGCATTGTCAGCATTTACTGTTGCAGTCACGGTGCCCAGACTGCAAATATAATTTATTTATTTTATTCACTCAACTGTAGTGAATTTAAACGGCATTTTGAAGTTATATCACAGTTTAAGCAGGATTATATCACAATTCGTGACATAAGAGCTTTAGTTGTCTATTTGCAGACCGGCATGATGGAAGTCATTATCGCATTGACATTGCATTGTGTAGTTATTAAAAAAATCCATTCTAATGGAGTGTTTTGCAGTATGTGCATCACTACAAATCATAAACGCAGTATTTGTTGTGCATAGATGTAGGGATGTAGTGATGTTGAAGCTCTGGATAATCCTGAAAGAGGTTTTCAGAGAATTATTATTTTTCTGCATTCTTAGCGTGTGGCTCTTATTCAAAAAGCCAAATCACATGATTATAAACATCACAGTGACTTTAGCCAACAATCTAAATGAGCATCTAAATAACAGCGTCACAAGACAATCCCTCAGCATTTTTCGCCGAAATCCTGCATGAAAACAAGCACCTCTTGACCTCCTCTAAACTAATCTTTATGCCATCATGCTGCTAGCATTTCTTTTCTGGTTAAGATGCAGGGCGGCTTTATTTGGACTTTGCATGGGAATCACGTTGTACAGTAGCTGATGCTGTCAGCTCATGCCGGAAATTTAGTTCCCGGTTTTGGATTTCACATGAAAGCTGTTTTCAGTACAGTATGTGGCTACACTGAGCTGACAACATCTGTCAATAGCCAGCTTTATGCTGAAGAAAACTTGTCTTGAAAAGTCTGAACATTAAAAATGAGGGCATTGTTTTATGGGTAGAGAAAAATGGGTGCTCTATCTCTTGGCTCATATTTGTACTTTTTGTTTTTTGCTGACCCGGCACTATGAGCAGATGGGAAGACCAAATGCAACTGCAATGAGCTTTCAAACTTCTAATAGACACTAAGCAACTTCAAATAACAAAACAAAAACATAAAAGTAGTCCATGTGACTCTGAAGCCTTACAATAGCATTGTGTGATTGTGAAATTAATTTGAATGGATATTATTCACTGAGTAACAGTAAGTCAGTGAGCTCATGAGCCAAATCAGTTTCCTAATTTCATGAACTGATTCTGAATTGTCTTTGAAGCTGACATTGCTACTTGTCTTATAAACTCAGTGAAATGATCATGTTTTCTAGCCTGTTAGTGTTAAATTACATGTTCAGCATGATCATCTAAGCTTTTTTTGCTTCAAAACTCTTGAGACTCTTATGCATGTGAGATTTCTTTCGAAGCTACTTTCACTTCAGTTTAAACCATGGAAAATCTGGGACCTTCCTAATGCCACAGATAAGAGTGAGACATTTAAAGAAGAGACAAAGCGGCCATTATACAACTCCTGAAAAAAGTCCTGGTAATACAGAAGTCAGACCTCTTCAGACTCAAACTCTCAGTCCCCAGGGAGGCCTGTGGTTTAGGCAGACCTGTACAGTATTTCAATTGCTGTGTGTGGGTGTGTGTTAGTGTGAGCGTGAACGGTGTGTTGTGTGTGCTTCTCTGTGACCTTGGGAGATACCCCCCTCTGACTCCAGCTCTAAATTTAGCCCTCAAGCTGATGGTTTTCTCAGTGTTTACCTCCACACATACAGTAGGCAAAGACCTTTCCCCCACTTCTACTTACACAGTCTTATTCTTTTTTTCAATAATCAGGTAGAAACTCAAGTCCTTGCTCAATTTAATTTTATTTTAGTTTAGTTTACACCCTTTAATGAATTATTGTATAATGTAATTATAAATTTTTATTTTTTATTTAATAATTATATTTTATATATATTTTTTATCTAATTTTATTTATATTAGATAAATTGACACCTTTTAACAAATTATTTATAGGCAGTAGTTATATTTTACTTTTTTAGTTTATTTTATTATTGTATTTTATTTTTAGAGAAGTTTAAAAAATTATTGTATGGTAAAGGTTACATTTTTTTTTTTTTTTGTTATTTTATTTTGTTCAAATTTAAGTTGAAACTATTTAAGAAACTATTTTATAATTACATAAAGATTACATCATTTTAGTACAGTTTACACGTTTTAAAGATTATTGTATAGTGGTTACATTTTATTTTATTTTATAAATTTTTTAGTTAAGTTTAGAATATTTTTGTAGAGTGATTTTTTACATATTAGCTTTATTTTATTTTATTTATTTTATTTTAGTAAATTTAATTAGATTTTATGTACAGTAACAAATTGTTATTAAAGTTTAAACATTTCAGCAGTGATCTGGTTTAAGCAGATGAAGTGAACAAAAACAGGATCTGTTAAGTGAGAAAACGTCCTATAATTCTTGCCCTGTGCACCGTATTTGAGTATTTTTATTTCCCTGGAAAAGAATATTACAGTGAGCTCTTAGTCACGACAGGCTCAGAGCAGATTGTTGAGTCATGTGTGAGGATTGTGCGTCTCACAAAACAAAACAAAACAACAACTCTACTTGCATCTCTATCACCACATGTTTTTGCACTACTAGCAGTATGTAACTGCAAAAACAACTGTTTTCCAACAGGTTTCCGAAACACGGCACTTGCAGTATTGCAGTGAGAATGTGAAATATTTCTACTATGTTTCCTTGTATTTCAGCAGTAGCACACAGCAAAATCCAGTTTTTTTTTTTTTTTTTGTTAAATATGAAAATAATATGTTATGCGTGTAATTAAGACAACAAAATCTGCACTTTAGTGGAGCCAGCAGAACTGAACGTGAATTTCCCTTTAGGGATATGGTTTAACACAGTCATGAGATGCATGAATGTGCAGTGAGCTTTATTAGGCAATAACCTTCAGTTTGCATGCTCTGTCAGGGGCATTGTGGGTATTCTTTGGATAATACAGTATGACACTAGTGTGTTTACATGTGCTGTAAGCAATTTCAGCTATTTTAACATGAACAGACAAAATAATTAACATTCAAAGAGAATTTACAAATAGCTATTTTTCAGCATGGGTGCAGAATTATTATTATTATAATTTTTTTTTTTTTTTTGCTGTTAACAGAGTCTAAAATCTTGTTCAGACTGGCAGTAAAAATCTCAGAAATTGTTACCGTATGTAGTGACAGGAAATGAAAGCATACAGCACACATTGTCATTTTTCATGCATTTTTGCTACATCTATCACTAAAGTCTCAAGACTGGTGTAAAAGCGACTGCCAGCATATAATTTATATTTCCTCTGCAGTGTGAACAGAGCCCAAGGCTGATATTTGGAGCGGGGCTAAGCTGTATTTTTATAGTACATGCAGAATCTACAACTATGATCATAGGAGTGCAGATGTGTGAAAATGCTGAACTACAATATCTGTGTTTTATAGGCAAGTATTTATGAAAGTACTTGGTATTAGGCCTTTGAATAATAAAATTACACTACAAATATGATGCAGCAGATGTCCTTGTATGACAGCAGTGATTAAAACAATAATTTGTTAAAAAAGTGTGTGGTTAATGTGAAAATGTACCCAATGATGCCTGCATCTATTTATAAACAATTGTGAGGAGAGCAAGTACGTAGCTGCTCGTCTCAGCGAAAAGTGAATTTTGTGACCCCCCTCCCGCTGTCAGAGCTTAAGTGTTCCCATGATTTCTAAAAATATAGGACATTCTCCCATAATCCCTGTTTTACGATGATGGAACTCTGTAAGTCTTTTTGCATTTGTGGTGCTGTGTTAGTGTGTGTGTCTGCTATAGAGATAGAATGTGAAAGAGATACTCATCTTGACAAAAGTTTTGAACTTGTACAAATATGAAATCACACATCTTGACCTCAGCGCTGCCTCTCTCAAGATAGTCTCTATCTGACAGATCTGTCCATGAGCTCTCGGGGCAGACTGAACGTTATAAGCTTCCAGCCGAGAAGCGCAGCGACATTATAAAAGCCCACACAATGCAATTACAATATTCGATCTCGAGAAGTAAATGCATGCTTAGGGTACTAATATAATGTTGTATAAAGATTGTTAATGTTAATGGTAGAATACAACAAGAGATTTGGATCTCCTGCCAGGTTTACATAAATGATCTAAGAATGAAATAACCCAAATGAAAGAATTCATACTTTTTATAATGTTCTTTATTTTTATCTCTCTCCAGGACATCAGTTTTGGTTTGCATTCCCGGTCGTTCCTGTGTTTATCTGCTTTCACGTTGTGAATGTTGGCGGATAAACTGACCAGGACGTCTGCTAAAGCCTCCTAAAGTGTTTCTTAGAAGTCCACAGACTGGCATGAATCTTTAATGGCTGACAGCATGAACATGCCTGCAGCAAATATGATAACCAGATAAAAAAAACTGAAGCGGTGAATGAAACATAGAGCACTATTGATGCGGGCTAAATGGAGGCGAGCTCATTCAGAATGGATGTGCCATCACTCTCTCTGAATGAATATCGAATGACTTTGAATGGTTAGAGTGCAGGAAAAGCTGTCTAACCTCCGATTAGCCTGCCAATGAAGGGTTCGCTTCTGGACTGCTTGTTGTATGTCAGAGCAGTCTGTAACACTGTGAATAGTATGTTACTGTATGTTCTTACTCTGGTAAATTACACCCTCCGCAGCATGAGGTTTCTCAGCCCACAGGACTGTCACTATGTCTGCTTGCGTATATGTGTTTGATGCAGTAGCATATGGGAAAAGCAGACAGGTTCACAGTTGGTTTAGTCTGGGCACACATGCAGGAGAAAATGTTATTTCCAGGCTCAGGAAAGCAGGTAAACAACAGGGTTTGCCTGTGGCCTCCTGTGTGCAATTAAACCTTAAAAAGAGAAAATAACTGCTCACGTGCTATGAGGGCAACAAATTATGTCAGAAGACTCTTATTTCTTACAGACCACCCTCAATGTCAACCTTAATGTGCACAAACCACATCGAAATTTCCCAACATCTCTGTGGAAAAGACAAATCCTAATGCTTTATGTACAGTCTACTGTTGAGCCCTGTATTGTGGCAATAAGCAGCTATAATTCATCTCAAGGACAACAGCAATCACCCACTATTTAAGTGGCCTTCGTTCCAGAAGTTTTTTTCACCCCTCATTTTCTTAATACACTTTTACGAACATTGGCATTCTATGAATAATCTTAAACATCCATGGAAACTTTCCATTGAGTAAAGCATTATTTATAATGGGAAAAAAAAGATTCTTCAGATTATCAAAAAGTTCTTCACACTAGGAAAAAATGGTTCTATTAAGAACTGTTCACGGTAAGGTTCTTTGGGGACCCAAAATGGTTCTTTAATGGCACTGCTGAAACAACAACAACAACAAAACTCGGAAGCTTTATTTTTTAAGAGGATAGAAAAAAAAACACCCAACTCCAAGACAAATCATGATATTACAAACTTTGATTGATAGCAAAAAAAGTAGGCTTATGAAAACTAAGAATGAGTAAAGAATGAGTCTTTTATGATGGATTCTACAAATGATGTAACAGAAATGCAGGTAACAATGTAAAACTATTCAACTGAAACTGAAACTTCACACACATTAATATATAATATGTATTTCTCTATGAAGAAAATTAATTATCATTATTTTTCTGACTGCTGTGCACAAAATCTTCACAAAAATCGTTTTTTTTTTATTCTTCCACAGCTTTGATATCAGCAGGATGTTGCAGCAACAACTGCAGGAACGTGAAGCTCTGGGACAGGTGAGTTTTGCTCAAATGACTCCGGCTCTGTTCCAAACCCTAGTGAGCTGCCTACATAGACAGCATTTTTAGGCATCACTAGTCTGCCCCTGATGTGAAGGCTATTCCAAAACAGTAGGCAGCTAAATTATGCTGCTAAATTAGAAACCTTATTTTGACCAACATCTAAGACAGCAGTGTACACTGTGTGCATTGCAACATTACATTACATGCAGATTTTCAATAAATACACTAAATGGCAATTGTTAATAGAATGCATTTAAATTATCAATAAAAAGTGCTAAGTGATTAAATCTGTGCATTGTATGTGATTTTATTTGAGACAATGTTATTGTTAACTAAAACTTAAATTATATGTTTGTTCATTGAAATAAAGCTGAAACAAAAGAAAATAGATGTGTAAATGTATATATTCAAACTGTTGCCTTAAAAGTATAATTTGAAGTACTAAAATGACTAACTGAATTTTTTTAAAGCTAAACAGAATGATTCAAAATAAATACAAAAACACATAAATACTAAAACTTAAAAAAAAACACACACAAACCAATATACTAATAAATACTAATAGTACATAAATAACCCAAAAATAACATTCAGGTCCATTTTGAAGTTCACTAAGGCCAAGAACCACCCACTAAGAAAAAAATAATCTGTCTGACAGATATCTAAAATGACCAACCACATAATTTGGCAAAGGAAATCTGTGTTGCCACAATGACAGGCCGACAAACTCCTTCAAATTGTTCTTCAGATCTACAGAAAACATCAAGAGAAAGAGAATCTTTCAAAAAATCTGATACCTAACCAACTAAACAAATCTAGTTCTTCCACCAAAGTGCTCGTTATATTAACCAAGTTCCTTTTAAACATGATTTTGTTTCCTTTCAGACTGATCTCTTCACTCAGACTCCTAGAGAATGTGAATCAGTCAGAGTTTTTCCTGATCTGATCTCCACAAGTGATTTCCAGTTTGGTGTGCAGTATGCATGACCGAGGCCGAGACTAATGGGGTTGCTGCCTGGATAGAGCATTTTTATCTTTACTTCATTTAGGGGGCTATCAAAGAAGAGCGTTTCCAATGTACACGTTACACAGTGAAGGCAGCTTACTAAAACAGAGCCTAAATGTCCCCATGATCCATGCATGTATGCACTCATATGTGTGTGAATACAGCTGCAAAGGTGATCATGTCTATCCGTGATCTCGTAAAGTTGTCCATCAGGGGCAGAAAATGGCTTTGTTAATATTTAATAGCTCAAAGGTAGACGTTTATCCTTAGGGGATTACTTACCAGTTTCATCAGTTTTCCACTATGATCACAGGAATGCTGATCCTCAAACCCCCCGCCCACCCCCTTTATTTTCAGTTTGTTGTTGTTTGTGGTAATTTTGTTAAAACTACATCACCTTCCATGCCATATATGGATGATTTATGTAATCCTCTTGTAAAACCTGTCATTAAAGGAACAGTTTTGTCAGTTTGTCAGTGAAAATGTTGTCGTCACTTACTCACCTTCATGTTCAGACCCCTGTATTGTTCCCTTTCCTCTGTATAAAACACAAACAAAACATGATATATACTTCCAAGCTACTAAAAAACCCTTTGCTAGAGTTCTCAAATCTTATTTATGCTTGCGTTCAGTCAACACAAGCAAGTTTGAAAAACGCAGCATGTGATAAGCGTGAAATATGGCAGATGTCCTTCAGCTCAAGTCGTATTGACTTCATTTATGATGCTTTTATGGTGCCTTTTTTGAGCTTGACTGTATAAATCACCATCCATTTTACTTGAATGAATACCTAAAGCCCTCTTGAAGATCTCTTTTTGTTGTTGTTTTGTTTCACAGAAGAAAGAAACTAATACAGGGTTGGAACAAAACAGAGGTTAGTAAATGATGACACATGGGTTTAAAGACCACAGTTTTCTGTCCAGTGTTGACTCAGGCTAAATTCGGAATAGCAATCTAATCTCACTATTTATGTCATATTGCATAAGTAGTTAGAGTAGTATGCTAGTATACAATTCCAAATAAAGCTATTTGTCTTACTGAATAAGTAAAAAGCTAATTGGTTGCCTGTTGCTGGTATTAGGGGCATTTGATTGGACAAAAATCTGTGTAATGCAAAATACTGAATATGCACTTATAGTGTACTTCAAATCTTAAAAGTCTATTAGAAAAAACTGTACCTGCAGATAACATTATATTAATGAAATAAAAGACCACTGAGTGTACTTTAAGAGAGTGACCATTTCCTTTTAGTGGACCATTTCCTTTCCCATTCTGATGTGTTGAGTAAAATATTAAAGCACATGTACAGTACTTGATTATAATTTGAACTGTAGTGTGTTATTCAATATCACATTGTTATTACAAATCACAAATTACTATATTTTAAATGTACTCCAATTCAACTTTATCATTAAAAATGCATAATTAGAAAATAATAATAAATCCACGTCCTACAACTTTTAACGGTAACACTTTACAATAGGGTCATTTGTTAACATTAGTTAAGTTATTGAGTAACTTGAACTAACAATGAACCAAACATTTGTTACAGAATTTATTAATATTTGTTAATGCTAGTTAATGACAATACAGTTATTCATTGTTTATATTAGTTCACAGTGCATTAAATAATGTTAACCAATAAAACTTTTTATTTTAATAATGTATTAGTAAATGCTGAAATTAACATAAACTAAGATTAATAAATGCTGTAGAAGTATTGTTCATGCTTAGCTCATGTTAACTTCTATTAAATAATCTACAACCTTATTGAAAGTGTTACCATAAATAATAATAATAATAATAATAATAATACACACACACACACACACACACACACACACACACACACACACATACACACACACCAAACTTTGGTGAGTGTTTGTAAGTTTTTTCAATGAAGTGCTCATAATATTAGTCAGGAACAGATAAAGTATATTGTTAGTTATGCTTTAGGCTGTGGACTGTAACCATATTGCAACAGGACAATAACTATGAAATTACTTAAAAGATGAACTGAAGTCCTACTTAAGCAGAAAAAAAGCACGTTTAAGTTCAACTTATTGCGCACAATGTAAATGTAAATTATAACACAATTTATTTTAAATGTAAATCACATGCAATTAAGTGTCCGAAAACTTTACATTCAGTTTGCACTAAAGTAACTTCTTTATTTTTAGACGTACCATTTAACAGCAGGGGTACATCCATATATTCATTTAAGACTATATATGCATATATGGAATAAAAGTTTATTTAGCCAAATTTTAGGCATACAATATAATATTGCAGATAGTTTCAAACTATTTTAATGTCTTTAAACACTGTTTTATTGCTTGAAATGGCCACCTCTTAAAGCTAAATTTCTGTCTCCACAGTTTTGATGGCTCTTCTTGACCATGCCGTTGCTTGGAGGTTTGGGTTGGCACAGGGAGCCCCGCTCTCACCAGGCAGATATTCCATCCCTTCACCGTGTACACAATGGGCCAAGCAGTCAGGCCCCATTTCAATTGTCATAACAGCAGCTTGCTTTGTGGACCCTCTGGTGCAATAATTTCAAAGGGGACTAGAGCGAGATGCAGTATGTCCTCCCCAACCATTGGGATGAAAGAAGATGCTTACACAAACCACAGAAACAGACACACCCTCACACAGCTATGAGAATCTAAATGTTTCCTGTGGTTGAGATGTTTAACAGTACTGCATTTGGGTAATCAAACACTTGAGCCGTCCCTCTCTCTATATCGCTGTTTCTCTGTATCATGTTGAGTAGTAATAGGACACATGAAACAAAACGCTGTGGCTTCTCTGAAGGTGCTTCCCTGCCCTTGATGTTTATTTATGCAGTTTCTTTCCAACCAAAGCTAACTGAAATATCTCTATCGTTCGTTTTTCACCCAGGCCTCTATGATGGAGTATCAGTATCACCTTTGCTAGTTTTTTCATCTCTTGGATTGTTTTTAAATGACTGACAGCAGTGCAAGGTCTTTGTGTACGGTTTATGAACACCATTGAAAGCAGTACATGTTGTCAGTGACTGAATAACCTCATCAGTGTTTTCACTGATTCTGTGTGTGTATGTGTGTGTGTTTATTGGCTTTATTATTCCTTCCCTCCAAGCTCCTGTATATAAGCTAATGAGGTGTTTCTTCATGTTGTTTTATATACAGAAATACAGCCTAGTACATATAGTAAATTAATGGGATAGTTTTATATGCATATAATGACTATTATTTTTGACTTACAGTTATTATTATAACAATAATAAAAATATGAATATATCTATGTGCAAAATATTAAAGGATTTTCTTTATGTACGCTTGGATGGCATTCATTATTTGTTTCACTAACACTAAAGCCCAAAGCTTTAGTCAGCAGTCTGCAGATGAAGCAAGATTCCCAAGTTGCTAATTCAGTTTGTTTTGATGTACATTAGACGTACTCAGCCATTTCAGGATGATTGAAAATTTGTTTTTAAATCTTTTTTATTTTAGCATAATATCATTATTTCTCTTTTTGTGTCATGAATACATTCATATTTTCTCAGCTGTTACACACATGAAATCAGAAACTTTTCGCTTTGGTTTCGAGACTGGGCTTCAGGGCCGACCTCAATCCATTTCATCATTTCTCAAGCAGGGAGGCTTTGGTCAGATTTTAGTTTCTGAGCATTTGCCTGTGATGAAATCAACTGATCCTCTTATCAACGCCAGAAACACATTTTAGATAAGAACCGTGCAGTGCTTTAAGACCCCTGTTAAAAAGGCCTTTTATCATAGAGCTGCATAAACCTTTATGTTCTTTCCAGACACTTTTTCCTCTTAGTTTCTTAAAAGAGTTTGCAATTCATGGTTGCTTGCACCCAGGTTGCAACTAAAATCAAATCCCTTGTGGGACTATGTTTGAAATGTATTGACTAGTTTACCATACAGAAGCCTTATTTGCTATTTCTCTCTTCTGCTGTGAAAAAGTATGTGAGTTCTGTGGAAACATCATTTTCGGAAGCAAATGATTCACATATCTTTATGAATCTATATAAGTTTTAGTTTACAAACTGATTTGGTGTATAATGTATGTCTGTTGTGGAGAGTAAAGGAGAGAGAGGCAGCGCTCTCATGATTAAGACGCATCCTTGCAAGTTCAGACGAGCTGACAGAGGGCTGCTCTCTCAGGTTCCCAGAGCTGCGCCCAGTTCTGCTCTGCTGCATTGCAGTACAGTAGAGGAAAGAAGTGAATGGTAGAGAAGTGAGGAGAAGAGGAGGTAAGTAGAGATGGCAGAGCTGAGCACAGGAATGGTGGAGAAAAGATGAATCAGAATGAGGAAGGTGGAGGCAATTCTGTGATTCAACCTGTGGGATAAGGAACAGTAAAATTATGATTTAAACGAAGGAGGTGAAGAAGAGAATTTATGTTATGGGGAAGGCAGTTCAACAGAGGAGTGTATATTTGTGGAAAAGAGGTGCAGTAAAGAAGTTACATTTACAGACAAGAGAGGATTATATGAATATAGAGAAGACATTTATGATCAGATGGCAAGAGGTGCAATAAAGGAATTATGTATAAAGGGGGTGCAGTAGTAGAAATTAAATTAGTAGCAAGGATGTGCTGTAAAGGAGAGAAGTTAAGAGAGCAGAGAAAGAAGTGGACAAATTTGCAGTACAGCAGGTGTTATAAAAGAGGAGACGGCGTAAAGGAGCATAAAAGGAGTTAGGAAACTTGAGGAAAGGAAGCACAATAAATGAGTTTTGATTAGAGAGAAGGAGCTGCAACAGAGGGGTAATTGTTGTAAAGAAGGAGGTGCAGTAGCTGATTTATGATTAGAAGGAGGTGCAGCAGAGAAGAGTCAATGATTATAAAAATGGAGGTGCAATTGAGGAGTAATGACATAGAGGAGGACGAGGAGCATAAGAGGAGTTCTGTTTTAAGAGAAGGATGTGCAGTCGAGCAGCTATGACTAAAATAAGTATTGTTGAGGAGTTGTGATAAAAGAGAAGGAGGCACGATATGCAAGTTATGATTAGAGGGAAGGAGGTGCAGTAGAGGTGTAATCATTCTAAAGAAGGAGGTGAAGCAGCTGAGTTATGATTAGAGAGAAGTAGGCGCAACTGATGAGTTAATGAATATAAAAAAGGTGTAATTGAGGTGTAATGGCTATAGAGGAGGAGGAACATAAAATTAGTTAGGATTAGAAGGAAGGAGGCACAGCAGGGCAGTTATGATCAAAGGACATGCAGTTGAGGAGTTGTGATAAAAGAGAAGGAGGAGCAATACACAAGTTATGCTTAGAGGGAAGGAGGTGCAGAGAGGAATAATCATTCTAAGGAAGGAGGTGAAGCAGCGGAGATGCGACTGGAAAGGAGGTGCAGCAGATGAAAGGAGTTCATTATAAAGAAGGTGGTGTATTAGAGGGAAGGAGGTTACAATTATGATTAGAGGGATTTGTGAAGGAAGTTATGATTAGAGGGAGTAAGGTGCAGAAGTGAGAGGGTTTTGATTATTGAGAAGGAGGTGAAGTACAATAGAGAGGAATGATGAAAGGTTAGGAGGTGCAATAGAGGAGTTATGATTAGAGGAAATGGGACAGTAGAAGAAATATGATTAGAAGGAAGGAGGTGCAATAAAGAAGAAGCATTATGACCATAGAGAAAGACACGTAGCATAAGAATTAATAGGATGAATTTACAGAAGAGGAGGTGTGATAAAAGGAAAGGAGGTGTAATGTTTATAAAGAAGAAGGTGCATACAAGCAGTTATCATTTAAGTGAAGGAGGTACAGTAGAGGAGTAATTGTTCTAAAAAAGGAAGGTCAAGCATCTAAGTTACGATTAGATAGGAGGTACTGTACAGCTAAGGAAAGGGGATAATAAAAAGGAGGTATAGTTGAGGAGTCATGGCTATTGAGAAGGAAGTGTGTATGAGAAGTTATTATTAGATGGAAGGAGGGGTGGAGTACAATTGTGTTGATTAGTTTGAAGGCAGTCCAGTAGATGTGTTACAATTAGAGAGAAGGAGTTGCAGCAGAGGAGATGAATTATGATCACAAAGAAAGGAGGCGTTATAATAAAGAAGGTGCATAGAAACAGTTGAGTAGAAGTACAAAAGAGAATAGTTATAAGAAGAATAAGGATAGCTTCAGGGAAGCGCAGTCTGGGCATGCTAACAAGGTCACAGCAGGTCAAATGCTCAATCTGCATACGGAGCCCAGCACTGAATCTATAAATACTGAGATACAGCACATGATCAGGTTCTGATGAAGGTGGACTGATTGCTCAAGGTTTTATGATGTGATGGAGACGTAAGTCTGTGAGGTACATCACACAGAGATCAAGTACAGAGTCAGAATGATTCTATGGTACGCTATATCAGTTATTCTTTATTTGTTACTATAAATTGAAAGGTCAACATTGCACCAAACACATCAATTGAGTGTGCTGCCTTGATAATTTCATTTAAACTTTAAAAATTAAATTCAAAAGTTGCGACAAGACTATTTTTAGACTCAACCTTTTTTTAAATCAAAGCAAGCTGGCAAAGATCTGTCACTGTAAATGACACAATTTCCAATAATATTTTGATTTATTTATTTTCCAGAAAAAGGTTTAAAGGTCACATTTTATACGGCTAAGAGCTAATTTACATACAGTGTACACATGGTGATTTATAAAAATCTTTCTGAAGGTCAGAATCAATTACCTGTGTCTATTTAAAACACCACCAACATTTTCAAACTTTCCACAGTTTGTTTGGAATGACTGTATCTCTCTGTACATTTACCACTTAATTAAGATTAATTCACTTAATTCTGTAATTGTTCAACCATGACCAATTTGAATGGCTCAGAGCATGCAATAGGTCTGTCCAAAAAAAAGGTCTTATCCTGCTCCAATGAAGGATCAGATATGGAGCCAGACTGGTGTCAATAATAATTCACACAAAAATGATTCCCACATAGCCAAATGCATGAAACATAATTCACATGAAAGGAAAAACTGATATATTCACAATCAGAATACATATTAGTCAAATCATTTACACAAAAGAAAACTGTTATTTTAAACTACAATAATTTTTTATAATATTGAAATTGACATGACATTCAGCCAAGTATGGTGACCCATACTCAGAATTTGTGCTCTGCATTTAACCCATCCAAAGTGCACACACACAGAGCAGTGAACACACACACACACACACTGTGAACACACACCCGGAGCAGTGGGCAGCCATTTATGCTGCGGCGCCCGGGGAGCAGTTGGGGGTTCAGTGCCTTTCTCAAGGGCACCTAAGTCGTCGTATTGAAGGTGGAGAGAGAGCCGTTCATGCACTACCCCCACCCACAATTCCTGCCGACCCGAGACTCGAACTCACAACCCTTCGATTGGGAGTACGACTCTCTAACCATTAGGCCACGACTTCCCCATATTACTGTTTTATTCATATTTATGGTTACAATGAATAAATAAATAAATGCAGCATTAATACAAGACACTTATTTTCAAAAACATTTAATATTATAATGATTAAAAATGTTTAAGTATAATTTGAAACCAGTCGCTCACAAAGCCTGAAACTGATCTCTTCATGACTGAAGTACGGTGAAATTTCAATGCAGGGGGTTGGTTGGCACCAACATAAATGTAAATGAGGACAATGTAAATGTAAATGTAAAAGGTCTCGACAGAGATCAAAAGTGGAGATAATGCACTTAGGCGCTGTTTCTTAAGCCTGAATGGGGTCTAATTTACTAGTTCTAATTACTGACTGCTAGTTTCTCAAAGTGCAGTGAGATAGCATCAGTCATTAGACTTTTGCTAATTTCCCAGCCTGTCCATTTTTACCATACCAGCCTTTATGTTATCTGCTCTGCAGCCAAGAATAGAACAGGGTAAGAGTGTTTCTGGCTTTATGAATGCAGTTCCATTCATCTGGCATGCTTCACACAGACCTACGCCTTGAGACAGGTAAAAAAAAAAAAAAAAAAAAAAAGGTTACAGAAGATGAATGTTTAAGATAGTTTGTTTAAAGTTCACTTCTCTCAACCATGAGGATCCTGCACATCTCTCAGAATCCTGAGCAGCTAAAGTGAATTACTACAATGATGGCATGATTTTGGTGCAGGAACACCTGTTTGCTCAACTAATGTGAGCTATTACCCCAATGTCTGCTGGAAGAAAGAAGCTCTTTGTGAGGTTTCTGAGTAGTTTAGAGGAGGTTCTTGAAGTGTTGTAGTGTGATAGATGTTGATAGCTTTAAAGGAGTAAAGCCCAAAGCTTTGCAGGTCACTGCACAGTCATAAAGTACCAAGACATATCTGAATGCAACTCACTCACAAACCAGATGATAATAGTACATTCAAGAGTGTACAGAACTCAGTGCCTCATTGACTGAAAATTAATTGCATACTGACACTTTTTATTATAAATTGTTATAATGTTTGGTATCTTTTACATCACTGAAACATTATGTGTGGAATTTTTTAACACTGCTGTGACTGTCTTTTCTCTATAGCTGCTACCCATGAGACCATAAAACCTGTGCATGAAAAAAGTTAAAATGAAGTAAATACCACCCAACTAGAATCTCTTTACCACATTTCAGATAAAACAGGAGAGAAATCAGTTCCATTACTTTCAGGAATGCAGAGTTTGCTATTGCTAAGCATACTAGGTGCTGTAAGCTAACTCTGGGTTGGAAAAATAAATGAAACAAATGACGAGAAAAAGCACTATTCACATTGCAAATTATATTGGACACTCACAATGTCTTTTATGAGAATGATTCTGAATATAAAGCTTTTATGCTAATGTGATGGATGAATTCATAGAGATATTTTTGGCCAGTAATCCATATAATCAGACAGAATTAGTCACAGCAGTCACTGCCAAGTAGACATGAGTTCTAATGAGTCATTTTAGCAAATACCTTTAACCAGCTATAGTGCTGAGATGATTGTTAGAGGATGAAGTCAGTTCCTCTGGAGGAGTCCTTGAAGAAGAGATCTATAATATTGGGAAAAAGCTTAGCGATACCATTCATCTCAATCGCCAATGTAATTGTAGGCATTTTTCAAAAAAGTGACGAAAAACACATACCTGTTTGTATACACTGAAAACCATAATAAGTTGACTCAATTTAACTGATTGAGTAAACTCATTCCCTCAGTTTATTTGGGTAATGGGTCTCCTAAAACTGGTGTTTAAGTTCCTTCAGATTAATGCTCTTATACAGTCTATTTAATTTTTAGGTTCACTTGATTTGTGTCACGCTGCCAGTCTTTGTTTTCCTGGGTGTTCCCTAGTGAGCTCACTTCCCCTTAGGCACTTCACCATAGGCACTTTAATTCCGCTAGTCTGGTTGTGTCTTCACAGTAATTGCACTCCAATTAGAATCGCACAGGTGTTGACAATTCTCTGTCATTAGTTTCCCTATATAGAGCTGTCTTTCTCTGTTGTCATCATGGAGTCCTTACCCTATGTGTCTCATGCTCTCGTTCCCCCGAGACTTCCTCTACCTTCTCATTCTTCCGAGTTCCCCGTTTCATCCGGTTCCCTCTTTTGGTTACGTTTGTCTCTCATGACTGTTTATTTTTGTAGTTACCCCTCTGTTTAAATAAAAACCCTTACCTGCATTTGGATCTACCCTCTCTTTGTGTTTTCCCAAACCCAACCGTGACAGAAGGACTCCATCATGCCTAGATCCAGCGGTGTGAGATTTCGAATCGGTTCCCCAGCCACCATGGAGGAACGGAGGGGGAGATTCCGGAACTTAACCACCCTTCATCAAGAGGGAAGGGAGGTGGGTGGCCTGGCGCAATTGTTTTGGACTTTGGCAGTCGGGTTAGGTTACAATGATGCAGCACTAAAGGATTGGTTTAATAATTGCCTGGATGATCCTTTACCTCAATGGGAGATGAAGGGGTTAGAGATCCTGGACTTTTGGGGGTTTACCAATTACCTGCACCATCGTGCTCAGTGGGATGCAACAACCACACCAGAGTTTCCAGACAAGGCTGCCAGCTCAGCCCCACAACCCAAGATGGCCACCAGCCCAGCCCCACAGCCCAAGATGGCCGCCAGCCTAGCGCCACAGCTCAAGATGGCCGCCAGCCCAGCACCACAGCACAAGATGGCCGACTCAACGCCACCGACTCTCCATCGTAGAGGGCGGAGGAGGAGACAGGCAGCTACTGTTCCTCAGGACCCGGAGAACGTTCCCGAGCGGGCGGCTGCCGTCCATGAGGCCATTCCCGATGCGGTGCCCGCTGCTGTTCCGGAGGCGGTGGCCGAGGCTGTTCCCGATGCGGTGCCCGCTGCTGTTCCGGAGGCCGAGGCGGTGGCCGATGCAGTCTCCGAGGCGGTGCCCGATGCAGTTCCCGAGGCGGTGCCCGATGCTGTTTCCGAGGCCGAGGCTGTTCCCGAGAAGGTGCTCGATGTTGTTCCCGAGGCCGAGGCGGTGGCCGAGGCCGTTCCCGATGCGGTTCCCGTTGCTGTTCTGGAGGCCGAGGCGGTGCCCGCTGCTGTTCCGGAGGCCGAGGCGGTGGCCGAAGCCGTTCCCGATGCGGTTCCCGTGGCTGTTCCGGAGGCCGGGGCGGTGGCCAAGGTCGTTCCCGATGCGGTGCCCGCTGCTGCTCCGGAGGCCGAGGCTGTTCCCGAGGCGGTGCCCGATGCAGTTCCCGAGGCGGTGCCCGATGCAGTTCCCGAGGCGGTGCCCGATGCAGTTCCCGAGGCGGTGCCCGATGCAGTTCCCGAGGCGGTGCCCGATGCAGTGCCCGAGGCAGTTCCCGAGGCGGTGCCCGAGGCAGTTCCCGAGGCGGTGCCCGAGGCTGTTCCCGAGGCGGTGCCCGAGGCTGTTCCCGAGGCGGTGCCCGAGGCAGTATCCGAGGCGGTGCCCGATGCAGTTCCCGAGGCGGTGCCCGATGCAGTTCCCGAGGCGGTGCCCGATGCAGTTCCCGAGGCGGTGCTCGATGTTGTTCCCGAGGCGGTGCCCGATGCAGTTCCCGAGGCGATGCCCGAGGCTGTTCCCGAGGCGGTGCCCGATGCTGTTCCCGAGGCGGTGCTCGATGCAGTTCCCGAGGCGGTGCCCGATGCAGTTCCCGATGTTGTTCCCGATGCAGTTCCCGAGGCGGTGCCCGATGCAGTTCCCGAGGCGGTGCCCGATGCAGTTCCCGAGGCGGTGCTCGATGTTGTTCCCGAGGCGGTGCCCGAGGCGGTGCCCGATGCAGTTCCCGAGGCGGTGCCCGATGCAGTTCCCGAGGCGGTGCCCGAGGCGGTGCCCGATGCAGTTCCCGAGGCGGTGCCCGATGCAGTTCCCGAGGCGGTGCCCGATGCAGTTCCCGAGGCGGTGCCCGATGCAGTTCCCGAGGCGGTGCCCGATGCAGTTCCCGAGGCGGTGCCCGATGCAGTTCCCGAGGCGGTGCCCGAGGCTGTTCCCGAGGCTGTTCCCGAGGCGGTGACCACAAGGCCGTGGTGGTCTTCTACTCCGCCCTGGGGGACTCTGGCGGTGACCACGAGGACGTGGTGGTCGTCCGCTCCGCCCTGGGGGACTCGGGCGGTGACCACGAGGACGTGGTGGTCGTCCGCTCCGCTCTGGGGGACTCCGGCGGTGACCATGAGGACGTGGTGGTCTTCTGCTCCGCCCTGGTGGACTCCGGCCTCGACCACAAAGACGTGGTGGTCTTCCGCTCCGCCCTGGAGGGCTTTGACTTTGACCACAAGGCCGTGGTGGTCTTCCGCTCCGCCCTGGCGGACTCCGGCCTCGACCACAAAGATGTGGTGGTCATCTGCTCCGTCCTGGTGGACGCCTCAACATGCCCTTCATGGACTTATGTTTTGTGTTTTTTGAGTTCTGTTTCTGTCTGTTCCTTTTAGTTTAGTCTGGCCCTCCTTCCCTCCCCCTGAGCCTCCACCTGTCCGCCTCCCTCCTGGACTCCTTGTTTTGTGTTGCACCTTTCCATTCCTCCTGGTTGCTCCTGTCCCTGTTTTCTGTCCCTCCGTCCCTCCCCCTGGTCCGCCGCCGTTCCACCTCCCTCCTGCCTCTTTTTCTGTTGGGGTTTTCCTGGGTTTAGGTGGAGCATCTGGTAGCTGCTCCGTAGGGAGGGGGTAATGTCACGCTGCCAGTCTTTGTTTTCCTGGGTGTTCCCTAGTGAGCTCACTTCCCCTTAGGCACTTCACCATAGGCACTTTAATTCCGCTAGTCTGGTTGTGTCTTCACAGTAATTGCACTCCAATTAGAATCGCACAGGTGTTGACAATTCTCTGTCATTAGTTTCCCTATATAGAGCTGTCTTTCTCTGTTGTCATCATGGAGTCCTTACCCTATGTGTCTCATGCTCTCGTTCCCCCGAGACTTCCTCTACCTTCTCATTCTTCCGAGTTCCCCGTTTCATCCGGTTCCCTCTTTTGGTTACGTTTGTCTCTCATGACTGTTTATTTTTGTAGTTACCCCTCTGTTTAAATAAAAACCCTTACCTGCATTTGGATCTACCCTCTCTTTGTGTTTTCCCAAACCCAACCGTGACAATTTGTTGTTCAAGTATTGTACTTAGATAATTATGTTTACTTAAGGGGGTCATATAATGTCATATAAAATTTTCCTTTCTCTTTGGAGTTTTACAAGGTCTTGGTGCATAAAGAAGATCTGTAAAAGCTGCAAAGACTAAAGACTCAAATCCAAAAAGATATTCTTTATAAAAGTTAAGACTCGTCCACACACCCCTAAAACGTCTCTAGTCGGCCTCCGCTCACTCAAGGCCGAGGTGTGTGACGCTGTTTCATTGAAAAAGTAAAACTACTTCGTTTGACCTTCCAAAAGAGGACACGACTAGAAATCATGTTTATATTACGTTTATAATGGATTTTATGTTTATGTCTCGTCGCTCCGGCTGGACAGGGCATCACAATATGCTAAGAGTTGTAACATTTCCTTGACACGCTTGAGGTATTCGGCCAATCACAACGCACTGGATAGCTAGCCAATCAGAGCCCACCTCACTTTTCAGACTGATGAGCCTTGTAAAAATGTATGTGTTTCAGAAGGCGGGGCATAGAGGAGAAACAATAATGTACAGTATGTGGAAAATAATGTCTTTTTTAAACCTTAAACTGCATAAACACATTTCATTGTTTCACCAAATAATGTTATTTTTAGCAGCATCATATGAGCCCTTAATGTATTAATATCACGCACTCTTACATATATTGAAGCTAATGTAGGTTATTCTCTTAATATAAGATTGGAGAATAAGACCACTACACAAAGACTATCATCAACAACAACCAATATCACCTAGATCAGATTTTTCTATTGAATTTGTTGTTTAAAGGAATGTGCCTAAAACAATCAAAATTAATGCAACCAGAGAAATTCTAATGCTTAAGAAATCAAGGGTCAAGAGCTCAACTAAAGCAAACACTGATCTCTATCACGGTGACATATATACTAAACTTTTACTTTCCACAAAACCATTAACATCTAAAACTTCTTAAGGCTTAACAATAACTTTTATATGAAATTAAGTCAAACTGGTGGTAAGTAAAGATGCTGGGATCTTGAGAGTTTTTTTTATAACAGACAAAAGTAAGAGTGACCCAACTTTTGTAATTATCTACCAATCAGTGCATTAGTTGCTCTTTGTTGCCCAGAGCAACTAACTGTTTGCCCAGCCAATCACATTAAGTTGAAACCAGAGTGAGCTGTTTTAATGAATAAGGATTTTGAGTTGACAACACTTGAAATCTTAAATTTACATATTTTGTTGGTAAACAAGATGACCGAACTGATGTTTTTGATTTATGGACCTTAAACTTAACATTTTAATTTATGTTTAGTCAATATTACTTAATTATTTAAGTAAAGACAACATTTGGGTTTATAATGTAGACACTGAAATGTACATTATTATCTGTTGCTAGACAATCATCATAAAATAATCTATATAATAGTATATAACTTCATTTATCTGCCTTTTACATTTTTATACTGTTGAGGAGTGTTTGGGGCAAGTATGGCTCAAAAAATATGTATATGCTAATATATTTATAAAATAAATACAAAATAAGTAATTTATTAATATTTGTACATTTTTAAAGATGTGTAAACATTAATACTTTATGTTTTAGAAGCTGTCAATATGTCCATATTGTATGATTCAGATATAAAATCATCCTTTTTAACTACCATTAACTAACAATGAACAATATTTTTGCTACAATATTTATAAATATTTGTTAACATTGCTTAATAAAAATACTTTTATATGAACTAAGTTTAATACATGCTTTAGAAGGATACCGTAATTATGTAATTAATTACAAAATAAATTTAACTGTAATCAGCTACTGAGAAAAAAAATTATAAATAAATTACAGTTACTTATGAAAATATTAACAATTACAAAGGGGTCTGAATAGCTTGTATAATATTTGCAAATTTTTGTCATGATTTTAAATATGTTTTTAATCTCATACATTCTCAAAGTAAAACAAGGTGGTAAAATCTGATTTTGTGTCGCATGTGCTTTAAAAATAGATTATAGTCTTAATTAAAATGTTATTATTATCCTAATTCAAGAGATGAAGGATTCTGAAAGTCTAACAGGAATCAGGAATCAACCCTGCCGTGTTTAAATGTCTGAAAATGATTGCAAGTTGAAAACATTTGTTAGAAATTTTGAGAAGTAATCAAATATAAAGTAATTGAAATAGTTACACTACCTATTACATTTTAAATAGGATAACTTGTAATCTGTAACCAATTAGCCTACATTTCCAAAGTAACCCACTGTTATAATGTTAATAAATGAAGTCTTATTCTGAAGTGTTACCATAAATGACTGCTTTAATATCTTATGAATTCATACACTGTATATATAGTTGTATTACAGCATTCTTGCCAGTCTCTGTCCTCTCTCAATTTAACATTACTGTCAGTCAGGGGTATGAGATAGATATCATACAACAGATTAATGGACCTTATCTTCACACAAGCTCACTACATATATACCACTCAACGGCCGTCTGTTGTACAAATCCATCTCCCCATATTCCCTGTAGACTTTTATGCACTCACTACAGCTTCCTGTTAAACAAACAGATCAGGGAGCCAGTGCTATCTAACAAAATTGATCACGAGTAACCGTTCACTCATCAAACATGCAGCTGCTCGTTCTGTCTGCAGAGTGAAAGGAGCGTAATGCATAGAGACTCTGACTCATGGTGCTCTTTTACTGGCCGATCTGAATCAGAGTGAATGATTGATTCTGTGTATGAGCGTTGTACTTCCTGAGTGCACCACATTAAATGAACATTAGATGAGCCGAATCGCGGCGTGGCTGTGAAACTGAGCTGACTGACTGTGCCGCAGGGTTTGTCAGGAGTTCAAGTAATATTCTGACATGCATATATATATATATATATATATATATATATATATATATATATATATATATATATATATATATATATATATATATATAGCATGTTCATTCTCCTTCAGTGTGCACAAAGGGGATCATGTTTACAGTATATTTACTTATAAAGAAAATATGGTAGCACTTTATTTTACAGTCCTGTTCCCCATCTACGTACTATGTACTTATTATAGTTATTACAATAACTATGTAATAACTAGGTACTCACCCTGAACCTACCCCTAAACCTAACCCTAACCCATGTAGTTACCTTTTATTACCAGAACTTTCTTAGATAAACTGTAAGTACACTACAAGTACATGTAAGTACACGTACTGTAAAATAAAGTGCAACAGAAAATATTGTATAACACTATATGAGGATGTATACTTTATAAATCAAGTTGGCTG
The DNA here is from genome assembly GCF_023724105.1 of Carassius gibelio. Lineage (NCBI taxonomy): Eukaryota > Metazoa > Chordata > Actinopteri > Cypriniformes > Cyprinidae > Carassius > Carassius gibelio. The sequence goes on along the minus strand of NC_068376.1, from coordinate 5,310,030 downwards.
GGTTAAAAAGCATAAATGTGAATGGAAAATAATGTCAATTTCATGCATCCAAAAATATTAGCATTTTATGTGTTTTAGAATACACAAAAACATAGTACAAACTTTTTGATGTGAAAAAAAAAAATCACAAGATGCTAATTCGTCTTCTGGATTATTGTGATTTTATTCTTCATCTGTTTGAATTCTTAGTCTGATGGCACCCATTCACTGCATAGGATCCATTGTTGTCGAGCAAGTGATGTTATGCTAAATTTCTCCAAATTCCCCAAACTCATCTACTTCTTGGATAACTTAAATGTGAGTGCATTTTCATTAAATTGCCGACAACCCCAATATGCTAAAAAAATGTAAATAAAAGTATTTTATTATGGAGCTTTTTCACTTGAAGGGACGTGCAAGGTCGAAATGAGTGTAATGAGGTAATGTACTAAAATTAGCTAGATACATACTTAACATGTAAATCAATGGTAGATGGGGGAGCTTCGTTTGGGAAACCTGTGCACAAACAATCATTATTTTGCAATTTCCTCCAATGATGGTACTTACACTTAACCATTAAATATGATTGTTTACTAGTATGAAACAGTAGTGTTATAGCTGCACATTTGAAGTGTTTATTTGAGTTACTGCCCATTTCCATGCTAAGCTTCCATAAGTGTGTTCCTGTAAACATGTTTCCTGTTTGTTCAGTTGCAGGGGCAATTTGATATTATTGCCAGTGCTAATCGAAAGCAAAACACGGATGTGGTACATGGACATTAGGTTGCAAATAACCCAGAATTGTCTGTATTACTGCCTTATTAGACCCTCTGGAAAACTAGACAATTGTTATTTGGTTTCTAGACAAACCGCTGCCCACCTCGGCTCTTAACCAAAACTCCCGTAAGAATCAAAATGACCTTTCTCTCTCTCTCTTTCTGCCTCCTCATTTCCCCTCTCCTCTCTCTCTCTCTCTCTCTGTCACACACACACACACACATCTCTGGCTCTGATTTTTAATTACTTTGAGGTGCCTCCCTTGCGTGTGCTCCCCTTGGCTCAGGCTGTTCAGTGTTGACTTAAATCTGAGATCTGATCTCTCTCATCATCACACAAGACGGTCACATCTCACAGCGCCGTGCACTCTAGAGGCCGTCACACAATGTGCTGATTCATCCTCTCATCATTCTCAGCCACACATCTTTGTCTCTCTGTTACTGCAGCCAACATGCATCAAATTGAATCTGTCGTGAACTTAAAATCTCTTAACGGGGAGAGCAGAGCAAGCAAAAATATGAGCAGATAAAAATATCATTGCGCCAGAGCAATCAACATTAGTTTCCATAATGTCCATATATCCTTCCTGTTTTGCATCGCCTTTCCCCAATCCATCTCTCTCCTACTCCTTATTATCAGAATCAGGAGCTGTTTGTTAGAATCTTTTTTTTTCATGCCTCTTTGGGCTGCCAATTGATTCTGGTGTCGATATAGGTCGATTTACAAGGTATGGGGTGAGAGATATACAAAAGGGAGAAAGAGAGAAAAAGAATGAGAGTGAGAGAGTTAAATAAATAAGCATCAGTATTTCTTCTTTAAATGTCTGTTTAAACCAGCACGAATGTTCAGCTTGAAGATTAAGTTGGATTTTTTTTTATAAAAGCAACAAATGGGCTGAAGAATAAGCAAACTCAAAATTAAAATTAAGAAAGGAAGTCACAAAGTCCATAGTCCATAGGACTGGTTCCAGATTTTCTGTTATCGCTTAGCGGAAAAACTATGAACCAACTTACAGTTTTTAATTTTTTTTAATTTTTTGTTTTTTACAGCAGTGGCACAAAACTTTTTGGTTGTACAGTTGCCTTCATAGTGTGGTGGAAATGAGATTAGAACACCTTTCACCTCAACACCTGACGGTATGCATATGTTTGTGCCAGTCTGAACAGATGCATCAACATTCATTAAAACATTAAATTAAAATGTTTATTTGAACAAAACAGGCCTTCACTTTAATAGGGTGTCTAATTGTTTTCTTTTAATTATTTATTTATTTATTTAATTTATTCTAAAAACAAGCAAGCAAACAAACAAACAAACAAACAAAAACCTTGCTACATATTTGTTACGTATGCTACATTAAGTGAAATTTGATTGTAACATTGAAATGGCATTTTCTGCAGAGATGCTTGATGTGTATTGTGAAAAGTGCTACAAATTAGAATTTAAATGTCAATTGGAGTGCATTATATTATGGGGTACAGTATTCATTTTCTCTGTCTGAATACTGCACATTTTAGCAAGTGTAGCAGGCCATCCCTGTTCTGTTTGAAAGCCAAGAATATATTTATTGCCTTAAACATACTTTTCATCTTCTTTGAAGTCATTTCTGTTACAGTGTGTTTTGTAGGGAGGGTGCCGACCTACTGAGTAAGAACCATCTCTTTCCTTCCAGGAGTGGAAATGCTTACCAGCGGGATGTTAAAAAAAACAGGCCAAGCTGGCCTTAAAACCAGGACCAGGAAAGAGATTGATTACATTTCACCTACTTGGATAAAAACAGCACATTTATGCCTGATTTTTTTTAAATCGAGGAGTCTTATCTTATTTTAGCTAGGCTTGCATTTCAGGATGTAGGCTACATCCAAACAGATCAGCGGAGGAGTTCAGAAATAAACTATGCTTACTGTTTAGTGGGAAGTTATTCTGTTATGTTAATGATATTCCAATAAAGCTTAGTATTATTATGTGAGCACAGGATCAACAATAAACCAATCAAGCTAAATCCACTGAATTCACCACATACTGAACTGAAACATACTGAAATGAACACAATTGTCAGTTAAACACCAACACATTTCATTCTTTTTCACACAATTTGTGACCACAAGGACAGATTATTTTGTGCAGTTTCTCCTACAACAATATGTTAGACCTCAAAACAGTTGTATTATAGTGCATGGTTTATAAACTTATACATTTGGCATTTGCATCGCATAACACTTTTACTTCTCATATAGTGAATATATGACATATGTACAACAACCGGCATTATAAAATGTATATACTATATAGATATGACCGCAGATTCATGTTCATCTGTTTTATATAAAACTGAACATGCTATTAGCGGCTCTCACTAGATATTTCACTTTTAAAACATGTCACAAAACATGCAGGAATCAACCTAATATCATAAAAAACTCTTTTCTTGACTTAACAGCTTTTGTCCACCTAATAGGGAACACTTCTGTCACCATCATCTCTCTCTCATGTTGTTTCAAAATTGTACGACCTTCTTCAAACATAACTGAAGATCTTCTGTCCATACAGTACAGTGGAGGTCAATGATATCCAGTGGTTTGGTTATCAACATTCTTCGAAATATCTTATTTTGTGATTCCTAGAAGAAACAAAGTCAAACAGGTTTGGAACGACATGAGGACGACTAATTGATGTTTAATTATAAATAATGTTCTACTTATTAAAGCAATGTACTCATGATGAAAACGTCCCCACAATCAAAATGCAGGAAATTTTGTTAGCCAGGACAATAGAAAAAATTAAACACTATATTATATATTGACTTTTACATTGGTTTGTCGGTTTATTGTAAATGGGTAATATTTATTAGTGTGCATGTAGGCATTCTACTTGTTCCTGTCTCAGATCAATGTTGTGATCGGATTTGGCTGGAGCTGTGTGTTCAGCGTTGTGTCTGTGATTGTCTCTGGCAGACAGAATCGGCTTGGAGGTGTGGAACAATCCATCTGCTGATCTTCATCCTCAAGTGCCTCTAGTACTGACTTGCAAATTAAAGAGAGCACACAACACACACACTTTTCCTCTGAGGAGATTCCAAACAGGTTGTTTAGACTTTTTATCAGACAGGTTTTTGCTTTTTCTAATTGAACTATAATGTGGTATAAAATTATAAGTATTATAATATATAAATATATAAAATTATAATTTGATAAAACATCATCGTTGGGCCACAAGTTACCCTAAGCAGATATTTAAATAAATCTTAAATAAGTCTTAAGAAAGTGCACACTGTGGATTAAACTACACGTCAGTCCTAATTCTCCAATGAACAAGCATATTATCTGTAAAGGCACCTACATTTGAAGAAGCTTTCTCAGTCAGAATCCCTCTAAATGTTTGCATATTTCAAATATATATTTCAAAAACTAATTTATTCTTGTAATGGAAATGCTGAATCGTCAGCATCATTTCTCCAGTCTTCAGTGTCACACAGTGCTTCAGAAATCAATAAGCTGATTCGCTGCTCAAGATTTCTTATTGTTATTATCAATGCTGTAAACAACTGTGCACCATATTATGTTTTTGGAAACTGTGCTATTTCTTTCAGGATTCTTCCAAAGTAAATGTTTTAAATTTTTAATGCATACTTGCTAAATAAAAATATTGGTTTCTTTCAAATGATGTAAAATATTGAATAAAATATTAAAGCCACAAAATCATCGTTTTCTTTTATAGAGAAAGTGAAATGTCACATAAACAGTGAAGAAATTAAGGAAAAAATTGAGTTTAATATTTTTTCGTCATTTCTCAGAGCTTATGTTATGCATACATCCTTCGTCATCCACTGGAACACCACTCATGAACACACGTATGACAGTTAACGAAGCTAGAGATTATGGTTTATAATGTTTTAAATATGGATATTATTATTACACAAATGCATCGATTCCACTCAGAAAGCCTTTATTAAACCCGGGAGCCATGTGGAGTACTGTTTATGATGGATTCATGCACTTTGTTTTGCTTAAAACCTTGACCACTATTCACTTCCACCATAAAGCTTGGAAGAGCCAGGACATTTTTTAATATGACTCTGAGTGCATTATTGTGAAAAAATAAAGTCATATACACCTAGGATGGCTTGAGGGTGAGTAAATCATGAAATAATGTACATTTTTGGGGGAACTATCCCTTTAAGTAGAATATGATTGTGTATAATATAATATAATACTTTTGTTACAATTTGATTGGGTGTAGCAAAAGACCTGATCATATAAAAGATTGGCTAGTGTGTGTGTGTGTGTGTGTGTTTAAACATAGTTACAAGGAGTCTGTGTTCAAATTGAGTTTTTGCAGCTGGTGGGCAAGTTAGGCCCTGGAGGAGGGTGATGGGAAAATATAGTCCCTGAGATGCCCAAGTTCCCATGATGCACCTGGAGTCAGAAGGACTGTTAATAAGACATCAGAGAGCAGAAGGGCGCTCTGATTAGAACTGCAATAGTAATGCACTGTAACCACACCCAACACACACAAACACATCCATACAACAGTTCAGAGATACAACACACACACACACACACACACACACACACACACACACACACACACACACACACACACACACACACACGCTTCCTGTTGAAGACTGTGAGGTTCCACTCAAGTGAGTTCTCCTCATGGGAATCTCATCCACACACAACAACTGCAGTTATAGCTCCAAGGTTACATGTCCTTTACTCATTGTCTTCAAGGAAGCCTGTGTTTGTCCTCTGACCCTGTTGTTATCTTCTTGTGTTATCTCATTGTGATTGTTTTAATGCTTTTAATCTGTCCAGATTTTTTATTAAACAATAAAATTAGTAAGGATAATAAAGACCGGCAGAGTCTGGAAAACATCTAGCTCCATAAGGGACACCATTAATGAACTCCTCCTAGAGAGTTAATCAAATTCGGTCAGTGTAATCTAAAGCCCTGTGTAATGTTAAATTGCGAAGATCTTGAGTTTTCGTTGAAGGGCGTGTCCGTGGTGGCCTGAAAAATTCCAACGTTTTGCCATGAAACAATAATGTCTGATCTGCCCCAAACTTCACATGTTTGATAACAGTCATGTCCTGAACACATGCCCATATTCGGTTATAGTCATAGCGCCACCTGCTGGCATCAGAAATTGGCATGTTTTATGGTGTAGCGAAGTCCTCCTAGAGATTTAATGACTTCAACAAGATATTTAATCTAAAGGCCTTGGCGTGTAAATCTTGAATTGTTTTACACTAACTTAAACATGCAATATCTGATCTGCCCCAAACTTCCAATGTTTGGTAAGGATCCTGACCTGAAGACATTTAAAGGACAATATTTCCAGTTATAATCATAGCGCCACCTGTTGGCAAAAAAGGTTCATTGTCTATTGTCAATAGTGTGGCAATGTATAAAGCACAGCTCACATACAAGTCACTTTCAAACCAAGCAGCTTTCTTTTGGTCAGCGCACCAAATTTATGTGACCATCTTAAAAATTAGGGAAATTTAGTAAGGAAAATCTTTGCACTCACTCTCAATCTGATTCCTCTTGGAATGGCTTGATTTCACCCTTGAAATTTCTCAGAGCAGCAGTAAATGAGACCACACATTAACTGGAAGCCTAAGATATGTTATGTCAATTAATTGTAAGCATTAAACTTGCACCCGGATTGTGCTATGGGTGTGAACATGATGCTATGCTATTTAGACTTAAGATGAAAAAGAGACCTGAGCTGTATCTGGGGACAGGAATATCATAGAGATGGGCTTGAGCTCTTTTGGTCAGTGTTGTAAAACATGTATACTACTCCAAGCATCTAAGCAACAGCAATGCCCTGGTAACTACCCAAAAGTGTTAAACATTGTGGTGAGTTTTGCACAGGCAAGCACCGGCCACATTTTCTTTCCTAAGTACTGCTGGTAATTAGTCTTGGGAAAGATTCCAATTAGTAGAAGTGAATTTGAAAAGATAACAAACAATGTCCTGTAGGGTGATGCTCATTCGGTCCTCAGGTGGTTCGGTTTCTGCACGTCTAGCTGTGTTTCTAATAGAAAAGCATCTACAGTAGCTTATGTATACATATAGCGCTGGAGGAGATGAATCCATAATGCACATAAAAGCTTTCACACATATTGATCTGTTCTCCTTGAGTCTAAACTGGGCTCTTATGGCACTAAAGAGAGAAACTGTGTAACTGAGACAAACGGCTGGGTTAAAAGTTTCCAGGTGATTTTCAAATAGATCTTATTATTGTTTATCCTTACAATTCTAAAAGTCTCAAATTAAATTTAACAAACTATATTTCTTCTGGATAACGCATTATGCAGGCATGTTAATATATGTTTTAATTATTTGATGCAGTGATGTGATTAGTTTTAAAGCTGTTCACAGACAGGGAGTTCTGCACTGTTATTTGAATGGCCTTTTTTCATTCAGGTCTCCTATCATGGTATTGTCAGACACAGACGAGGACACAGAGGATTCAGTGAAACAGTGTTTATTATAAATCAGAGGTTTCAGACACAGGTGAATCTTGACACGTGGAAGACACTGAGACAACACAACTTTCCTTAGGTGAACGGTGGTACAGATGGTGACTCAGACGAAGACGATGGTGGAGGGAATTCCGATGAGGATGAAGAGGGAAAGGCAGATCAGGAAGGTAGACGAATGTCGTTCAGGTTAGTGAGGAGATCGGTGCAAGACCAGACACTGAGTGCTGGTGACTGGTGGCTTTATATGTGGTGCTGGTGATGATGCACAGGTGTTCAGAATTCTGGTGATTGGGGACGAGTGGGTGTGGCTAGAGTGTCTGATCCTGGGAGTGTAGCAGGTGTGGTTGTGACAGTTATATTTGATCTCAGATTTAGCCAGCCTCAAACAACAACTTTTTTTTAGTTGTTGTTTAGTTTGGTCAGACATACACTTCCTGTCTTAGTAGGCTCTGGCCAGAATAAGCTTTAAAGTGGACAATTTTACACCTATTCTTAGTCTGTCTCGCAAGACTAAGGTCCTTCAATAACAAATCACTGCACAGCACTCTTTTTGGGGCCCTGTGGTATTTAATGGTATTAACTGGGTTGTGCTGTTTGAGAGCCTCTCATAGTCTTAATTAGCCAGTGTTTAGAGGGGAGACAGTGGGCAGTGTTTTATAAGCAGATCATTTGTGTATAGATAAAACCCACACCCACAGGCTTCATTAAAATACAACACCTAAAAATGGCCAAAAAGACACAAAGTTTGTCAAGAAAATTCTAAATAACAGACTTCCTGTTGGGTTTTGGGTTTTGCTCCAATTTTGCCACACCCACTTCTGAAACCTATTTATCAGACATATATTTTCATCACTTCTGGCATGTGGGCAAAGTTTCATGAGATTTGGAGCATGTTTAGCCCCTTAAAATTGCGATTCATTTTGGAGAAGAAGAAACTTGGGTAACACTTTAGAATAAGGTTCCATTAGTTAATGTTAGTTAACTACTTTTGTTAACATGAACTAAGCAAGAACAATCCTTCTACAGCATTTATAAGTCTTAGTTCATGTTAATTTCAACATTTACTAATTAAATCAAAAGTTGTGCTTGTTAACATTAGTTAATGCACTGTGAATTACCATGAACTAACAATGAATAACTGTATTTTCATTAACTAACATTAACGAAGATGAATAAATACAGTAATAAATGTATTATTCATTGTTTGTTCATGTTAATTAATACATTAACTAACATTAACTAATGGAACCTTATTCTAAAGTGTTACCGAAACTTGTACCATTAATTGGTGCTCTGGCCCTAATAATAATAATAATAAATGGAGCAATTCCAATAGGGTCCTCACACCATCAGTTCTCGGGCCCTAATAAAACTATAACAACTCTGGGAAGCGGACATGGGAAATATAAGTTCAAAAGAAGTTAATAATGAAGATTTGTAAATGCTGGAGCACCAGACCACAGCCTGAGCTCGGCCTGGAACTGGAAGACAGACTCCTCTACTCTCACATACAAGGAGACTGTCATCTATGTAGAGCTCCTTGGAGAACAGTTTAATCACTGAACATACTAACAAAATTTAGGGCAAACTGTTTGGCATCTCCAGGTCGGCAAGTGAGAGGGTGTATTTACGGAAAATGAGTAAAGGTAGAGTATGGGGGTATGCACGTCCTGATATTGCAGAGTTAGATGTGTTCCAGGGTCAATATATTTTATTGACCCTGGAACAACATTTTACTCCAAAAATGTATTCTTGAACATATCCCTACACCTAAACCTAACCTTAACCATGAGTAATCCCTAAAATCTGAGGAAATGATAGATTAATGACGTGCAAGCACCAAACAAGTGATTTTAAGCATACACCACAAAATCTATAAACTGGTTCTTCAAATCTAATTGGTTAATCACAATGTTTTTCCAGGTATAACAAAGATGTTGTCCCAGGAACATGTCTCACTTGGTAAAATCAGGTTCTGCATGGGGGTATACCTGTGCTGACAGGTATATACTGTAGTTACATAACCTATGATATATGCTGCATCTTCAAGTTTCCTTGGGAGTCTTGCCATAATAACATAACAGCATTATGCCTCTGGAGATGCCATATGACTGATCTGATTGGGTGTATCCGTCCAGCTGTGAATGCACACAGCTAATCTACACAAGATTTTGTGTTGTATAGCAAGGAAGCATCATTCTATTTCAAAATGATGGTGATGGAGTTTGAGTAGATGTTAAAATAAATAAACAAAGCATTGCTATGTAGTTGCTCATTTGAGTGTTTTCCCAACATGATGTTATATATATATATTAGGGGTGTAACGGTTCACAAAATTCACGGTTCGGTTCGATACGATACACTGATGTCACGGTTCGGTTCGGTTCGGTTCGATACGTTTTAGATACAGCAAAATGTAAAAACATCTCAACTTTTCAGAATGCCGCAAGCGCACCGCGGGTCATGTGACAAGAACCAACCAATCAGCTTCATCCTTTCCCGTAACAACGTTGAGAGCTCAGCCAAGATGAAGGAACAGCTGATCATAGTTGTATATGGATTGCAATTTTGAAATAAATTCAGTAGCAGAGCTACTGCAAGCGATTTTTAGAGCTGCAAATCCATTTATCCTTCGCTGAAATTTCCGCGTCTCATGGAGAGAGCACGTCATTGTTGCTTAGCAAAGACAGACGCCTCAGGAGAAAGACGCGCTTAGCGTTTTCCATGCGTTTTTAGGCACGATATGTGAACGGCCCCTAAGGCGCTCGCTCACTCAGCACGCGCTGAAGGCTCGTTGCAAAATGTCTAATGCATTTAACAGACCAGAAATATAAGATCCTAAAATAACCAACAGGTCTGGTGTTTGGGTTGGATTCCCTGTAAGCTATAGTGTCTAAATGCTGCAGGGATAGTTTGCTGCGTGCATGTTTCTCCTTTTTTTCGTCTTTTCCCAGATAGTACTGACGCATATATCCCAGATATTCCCGCTGTTTTTTTTTTTTTTTTTTTTTTTTGTAATCCCGCTGGTGTACCCTGTCATGTTGCAGATGCGACATACCGTTGTTTTTTTATCCACCACTCTCTTGCCATCACCATTATAGCTTAAAGGGAATCCAAAGTGCACCCAAACACCAGACCTGTTGGTTATTGGAGGATCTTCTCATTTCTAGTCTGTTAAACGCATTGGCTATTTTGCAACGAGCCTTCAGCACGTAGCCGCGTACTGAGTGAGCGAGCGCCTGCTGAGTAGCCTAACATAAACATATAAGATGGTGTTTTTTTCTTCTTCGGGAGTGTCAGGGGCGTTGCCTGTTACGTTGTTTGGGTTATTGGGCTACCTTGTTGAACGCATATCATTATATTTCTTTCTCTCTCTTTTTTTTTTTTTTTCAAATATAATTAATTACTCCAACGAACCGTTCGGTATACATAATGCGTACCGCGTACCGAACCGAAAGCGTCGTACCGAACGGTTCAATACGAATACGCGTATCGTTACACCCCTAATATATATATATATATATATATATATATATATATATATATATATATATATATATATATATATATATATATATGTCAGAGGAAAAGGTATTTTTCAAGCATTTTAAATATCTTTTAACTTAATTGTATTTTTGTGATACAAAGCTGGATAGAAAAAATGCAAAGGTGTTACAAAAGATTTATATTTTTAATAAATGCTCTTATCTTTTTTTAATTGTATTCCTGAAGAAATATCACAGGTTCCAAAAAAAATATATATAATAAAAAAAATTAACCAGCACAACTTTTTCCAACATTGATAATAAATCAGCATTACGTATAATGATTACATGCTACACTGAAGACTACAGTAATGGCTGATGAAAATGTATCTTTGCATTACAGAAATAAATAATATTTTAAAATATAAAAAAAAAAAAAAAAAAATTAAAAGAAATGTTTTTACAAAAATTAAAAAAATTGTGCTGTTTTGCACTTTTGAAAAGAATTCATATAAAATCATGCACTTTGCACTTAACAGAACAAAAGTCGTGGCCTAATGGTTAGAGGGTTGGACTCCCACTCGAAGGGTTGTGAGTTCTAGACTCGGGCCGGACGGAATTGTGGGTGGGGGGAGTGCATGAACTGCTCTCTCTCCACCTTCAATACCACGACTTAGGTGCCCTTGAGCAAGGCATCGAACCCCCAACTGCTCCCCGGGCGCCGCAGCATAAATGGCTGCCCACTGCTCCGGGTGTGTGTTCACAGTGTGTGTGTGTGTGTGTTCACTGCTCTGTGTGTGTGCATTTCGGATGGGTTAAATGCAGAGCACAAATTCTGAGTATGGGTCACCATACTTGGCTGAATGTCACTTCACTTTAAATTTTTAGTAAATATTCTGTGCTCATATTACAGTATGTGCAGTAGTAAATACAGTTGGAGAGATTGAGTTCTGCCAACGTACATAAGCAAAAATCATTTTAAATGCCAAAGCAGCATTGATAACCAATTTTATGGATAGTAATGTACGGTACATGGAGGAGATCCAACCCAGAAGATTGACAGAATCATGTGAGTGGTGTTGGACTAAACACTAAATGTAATCTTCATTTAAAGTCTTATGGAACGTCAGTTCAAACTAGAGATGCATCTCATGAGATTTAAAACATCTATATCTAAAACTACTGTATAAAACATATATAAAAAAACATCAAAGCATTGACAGGCCTGCACTGCTTTCCTCTTCTCCTTTATTCTTCTCTCTGCAGCTACAGACAGAACTGCAGAACTATTTTGTTGGTCCTGAACACATATATACTGGCAATATGGAGAGATAAACTGTTCTCTATACAGAAACAACCATACAACCACAACCAAGTGAAATTACCTGAATTTTTTAAACCACATTTTAGAGTGTTATTTGCTTGACCAGTGCTGTATGCACGTCACGTCCCTTTATATTATTATAAGAGTAGGGTCCAAAATGACATTGATAACCTTGGATTAAAACATTATTTTAATAAGAAATATTTCGGATGCTGCATCATTTCTAGGTCACTAATCAAATACTAAAATTGACTGATGTGAATTGAAGCAAAGAATGCTCTTTGGATCATTATGCTCGTATATTATGCTAGATTTTACACTAAATTTGGAGTTCAGGCAGCTTGAGTGTCATTAATACAAACACTTCTCAATTCAAATTGAAACTGTTATACCAATAATAAAAACTGGTTTGAATAAAACATTATAAAATTTAAAAATGTCGCATTTTTTGACTACCGGATTTTAGACATTTTTGAAAAACACTGTACATATTGTGAAAAAAAAGAAGATTTATGTTATTTAAATGGGGAAAATGAAGCCATTTTTAAGGTATGCACATTTAAGATTAGGTCTACAGTGACACAATATATGCGGCTTCAACATTTCTGTGTCCCGGTCATCCATTTTTATGACAGCATGACATCAGATTGACATGAAGAGAGGCTCGAGAGTCCCTAGATGAGAAAACATGAAGCTTCTGCAACAGGAGAGAGAGAAAAGAGCCACTCAAATCCAAAGAGATTTTAAATAAGCATTTTTTTTTTGTTGTCGTTGTTGTTGATAATCCTAACATTTCTCAAAGCAGTAATGGCACATGTGTGGCCATTTTGCAGTTGCTTGGTTTCCTTCTGCGTATCGAAACCGTGGCATTCCGTAACGGCTGCCACAACTTCATTAAATGGTCTCTAGTGTTACGGAAGATGGCAGGTAATGAGTTCTGGATGTGCTCATAATCCTGCTGCCACCGCACGCATTGCACTGCTGGACCAAGGCCAAGACACATATTACACAAATAAAAGAGGAGCAGCCAATGGTAACACAAGCCATTTTATCTGAGTGAGTTTATAACCTGCTGTCCTCCCTCACACTGCCTCATGATTAGGTCACACAGTAAATGACGAGAGAATCCAAAGGACACCTGTGAAACACAACTAATTGAATGACAGGGTCACTGTCACATTTTCTGTTACTAAGATGGGGAAAAACATCTGTCTCGTGATTTCTTTTGCGTGGACAGCTCTGGTGCTTCACCCTAAAAATGTATGGCATAGTTGACAGATTTCCAGGCAGGAAGGATTGAGTTTGTGTGTGACAGTTTCAATCTGTCTGAACATCACGGCTCAATTTGAAGACCCAGTACTGTGTCACACTGCCAGAGTGAATCCATTCATTATGTGCGACTAATGGCTGTCTGAGCCATGTCAGTCGTCTATTATAAAACCCCCTTCTCTTTGGTTCTTGCTGTTTACAGTATAAATGTCCACCATGTGAAGTGCTGTAAAGAGTCAGAACTTGCTACATTTAGGGCAGCTGTATAATGCAGTATGTATGATGCATATATACAGTATTCGGGAGGGGTGGCTTACTGTCCTCTTTGAGAGGTACCTGACACCCTCATCTGTCCTGTCTGTGATCATTCAATAAGCATATTTGTGTCTTTTACTATCTCATTGTCCATTCACCGGTCACACTTTGGGGACATAGCGTTTGAAGTGCTGAATGTATGAACATTTGATGTAGCTTCCTGTTCACCTCCACGCATTCTCAGCCTACAGGATCATGTTACATTTTGCACATCCATCCCCCACAACAACAGCACACGCTCAATTCACATCAGAATAGATTTGCAGAAGTAGATAGTTTGGCAGCACATTCTATCAAGGTTTACTATATGCATTACAGAGGATTTCAGAATGCCTTATAGAATCTTTAAATAGTTTTTACTCGTCAAACTAACATTGGGAAATTCTGTCATTATTTACCCACCCTCGTGCCATTTGTAGCCTGTATGATTTTTGTCGTCTGTGCATCACAAAAGAAGATATTTTGAAGAATGTTGGGGTCCAAACCTTTTCTAAACACCTCTGACTTTGACATGATGGGCAAAAAATACAGACATTAGAAAACAGACAGACATACAAAATGACAAGATCAGCATATAATCTCACAGTGTAACAGTAGCAACAGATATTTTCTTCCATATTGTGACAAACATCAAAATGAAACAGATTATTGGAAAAGAAACAAATGTAGCGTGGGAATTGTTGATTGGATGGAGGCGGAACTGTATGCAAGCTTGTAGCCAATTGTAAGAAAGGGGCGGAGTTTATGCAAACAAAATGACTGGATGTCTAGTATATGTTACCAGAGGGAAGCCTGTCATTTCACCAGGAGATCAAGTAATGACATTTTGATAAAAAAAAAAAAACCCAGACCATTCACAATAAGATTAAAAAATCCATCTATAAAGAGAAAATTTCCACTGACTTCTTAGAATCTGCAACAAATGAAAGGCAGAATAGACCAGCCTTAGATTTGCTGCTTCAAGTATTTTTTTTTAAATCAAATGTGCGTCATAAATTACAGGTATGTGTGTTCTACTGTATATGGTTATGTATAAAACACTGGTAAATGTGGTTATTAATGTGTCAAGCTGAATGACACCATTAGAATTATGATGGACAAACTTCAATACTGAACATTTGTAAGACTAAATCAGTTGTTAATGAGAACTCGGTGAAATAAATGTTTTCTTTGATTGCTCTGAAAAGATTTATTTCCATTTCATGTGTTGTTCATTTTGTCTTGTTCACCTCAGCTAGCTTGGCCTGACTTGCTGGAATCTTCTTGGAAACAAATCCGCCTCAGGAACGACCTCCGTGCAACAAGAAACAATGGCCACAGCCAATTGATTAGAAAAAATGTCTGATTTCACCTGGAAAATCAGCCACAGCCTTCATCTTAACGCAGCTGCTGCACAAGCAGATCACAAGGAACAGAAGGGACAGAGCTATTAGATCAATGCGAAAGAGAGAGAGAGAGATAAAATCAGGAAGTGATGAATGAGGCAGAGGAAATCAGGGGAGATGGATGGTGGTAAGCATGGAGGAAAAGAGCGAGCAAATGAGATATGTCCTCCACGCATGTGCCCCAACAGCTGTTGTTCCTGCATTGTTAGCGCGGTTTTATGTGAATATCCTACTCTAAGTACCAACTATCCATTCAAGTGGTTCAACAACACATTACAATAAATATAAACATTTTATGTATTAAAAAATTGCATTTTAATTCAAAAACAAAAATGTTATAGACAGATACTGAGAACCCTGCAAGAATTCCCGTATGGAATCATGCAGTTAGTAGGTGGAAGCAATGGGAAGAAATAGAGAGGAAAAACTGAGAGATGGTTGACCCTGGACACTAAAGACAGGCTCTGCCATGAAGATCAGATATATCACAGTTAGCCATCTGTGCTTCTGTCTCCTTCTTGCTCTTGGCTAATCAGCTACACGAGGCAGACAAACTGAAGAAGTCAGCAGGGACAGGATGTTCCTTCATATCAGACTTATAGACTATCATTCACCCTCTGTCAATATTCGCCTACATCCTGGGTGAATGTGTGACATCCTTCCCCTGGCGAGGTCAATGTCAATGTTGTGTCATCTAAAAATCCACATTAAGCAGGTAACACCTGACAAAACTAAACCTGTCAGAGGTACAGGCTACAATGATGCACCTTTAAAAGAGATAATGTAGAGATTAAACTAAAGCAGTGGACAAAAAAAAGAAGGTTGCTGATTGGATGTCTACAAAAATCAATTCAGCCATGCCCAATGTTGTGAAAAAAAGTTAGAAAATGCAAAAGAGGTAAAATACCTTAATAAACTGTTAAATGGTCAACTGTAAGCTAATTTGCTATTTGGAGGGAGATAAGATTTTTATTTGAAGAAATTTATTTTTATTCAGTAAGGACCCCTTACATTGAAATCTGAAATCGAAAAGTGTAAGTAAAAACTGATTTTTTTTTAAATATATATATCAAATATATATATATATATTTCAAATATATTTAAAATATGTTATTTTGATCTTTCTGTTAATCAAAGAAGTTAAAAAAAATCACAGGAATGAATTATGTTTAAAAATATATTTAAATAGAAAAAATAGTTTTTACTTGTATCAAATAAATGCACCTTTGGTCAGCATAAAAGAATTAAAAAAAACATTAAAAAAAGTTACCAACCCCAAACTTTTGAACAGTAATAAATATATATTTTAATCATTTAAATGTTACTGAAACTGTACAAAATTATGTTATAAATGAATTATCTTACATTTTACAGTACAACTGTTAAAGTTAGTGACTAATTACTTAGGTGTGATCTAGGCAATGCCTCAATTTTCAGTACTGAAACTTTAAATCTTCTCTGTGGCTTCTACCACTGTGTGTACAGCAAATCCGTAATGAAACCGATTATATGCTGCTTTTAAAGATTAAACGTGACCCTCTTGGAAAATATTGTGATACTGTGTCTGGAAATAATTCTACTGGCCTGTGACCTTGCATACCTCCCTCTGGCAGAGGCAGTGTTTCATCCTGCATTGATTTTCATTTCAGTGCTGTGTTATTTGGGCTCCTGCTTTTTGTCTGGAGTCGCTGCCAAAATGAGGAGCCAAACCTCAACACCTCACAGACATCTATCATCCAGTATTTAAAATGTAGACGAATAAGAAATAAGACGATTAGAAGTATCCAGTAATGCAGAAGCGTATGTATTATATTTCTGTCAGTAGTCGTGCACAAATACACTGTTGAATAAGCAGCCAGTCATCAGATGTTAAATCTGAAATAATATTTTCTACACTATTCTTACTCTCAAAATACATAATGGACCCGATTCAAACATAAAACATAAAACATAAAAACCAAAAAATACTTATCTAAACAAAGTCTAAGTTACTTGATATCAACTTTTAAACACATGGGTCAACTTCCTTAGTGAATACAGAATGATATTATGATGGTGATTCTTATGAAGAGCGCTACCAACTCATGCAAATTCCAAAGGCTTTACTCCTTTACACAAAATGCAAGTGCCCATTACAAATGACCAAAACTGGTTGCAAATGTGCACAGAGATATAATTGTCTACACAGAACATACTGTATAGACAGGTACATACTGCCACCTAATGGTGCGGATCTGTGTCAACAAGTTTGGCTCCCCAATGGAATCCCTACGTCATGTCACAAAATATTTAAATTGGTCAGGTTTTCCAATGCTACTTAAAAAACAAAATACATTTGGTTGGGCATTCCTTCCTGTTTACTAGGTAAATAAATATTTCCATTATCCAATATACAAGGAGTGGGTGTCTCAAATAAGCCTAAGGATAAAACAGAGGTGGATTAAATGTAAATGTATGACTATACACAATTAAAAAGACATTGTTAAAGAAACTTGATGTTTTCATCAAGAGTTATGCTGTTGTTAACGAATCGGTTGAGTGAATAATTCAGTGACTCACTCACAACACAGCTCACTTGTTGCCCCTACTTATACGTGACACTGTAACCTTCACAAAAAGCCAGAGAATTAAACTTTTTGGCGAACAAAAAAAGAAAATAATAATTAAATAAAATAAATAAAAAATTGCAGTCTGAGACTGAGAATAATCAAGCTCTCCACTGTGCCCCTATATTGTAGAACATTTTAGAGCCGCTCGGAGGAGCTCTGATCTGAGCACCTTGAACAAAGTCCTTTAAGGCAAGTCGTGCCACTCCTGGGAAAGATAGAATCTGCTATAATATGATTAAACAGATGGATGACGTAATCCTTAAAGTAATATTAGATCTTTTTAACAAAATTTGGAGGGAAGGACAATTACCCGCTATCATGGAAACAATCAATTGTAATCCCAATAAACAAACCAGGGAAAGATGCTACAATAGCAGGAAATTATAGGCCGATAGCTCTGACGTCTAACCTCTGTAAAGTAATTGAAAAACTGATCGTTAATCGACTATATTGGAAAGCAAAGGATTAATGGCTCCTTATCAGTATGGTTTTCAACCATAGATCCACCGTAGATTCACTAATTAGATTAGAAACTGATGTTATAAAGGCACTAGCAATGAAAGAGGTGTTAGAGGTAGTATACTTTGACATCGAAAAAGCATATGATATGATGTGGAGGGAAGGATTGCTGTTAGAGTTGCAAAGAATGGGAATAGAAGTATATAATTGGGTTTTATGTTTCTTATTCGGACGATCAATTCAACTCAATTCAAGGTGGGAAATACAATTTCTGAGATGGTGAAGGTAGAAAATGGAACACCACAGGGAAGTGCCATTAGTCCTTTATTATTTAACATAATGATTAATGATGTATTCGAAGGAATTCATCCAGGAATTAAAACAGCTTTATATGCAGATGATGGAGCAATGTGGAAGAGAGGAAGAAACGTGAAATATACATGGATGCATTCATGGATGCATTATATATGGAGCTGCATCAGATTTGGCATAATTTGCATAATCCCGTACCATGTTTCCCTATAATATAAAGTGTAGAATTGAGTTTAGTATGTCCCATCTTAAGGCTAACCTGATCCTCTTAAATTTTGTGTCATATTACTTTGTCTTACGGTTTTATGTATATTATATAAACGCCTTCTCGTTTTACACTCATTTCAATGCATTTTCCATTTCTGGTTACAAGCTTCTTTAATAATACTTTTCCCTTCCTTCCCACTTAATGCAACAGGGGAAGTTCAGTTTAAGTGACTCTTTAGCCATTCTACCCGATCTTTCATTTCTTGGTATATCTGCGTGAGCTGGTACCCAAACAAATTTAATTATTATTCCAATTTGTCTTAATCTATACAAAATATTCAATATTTCTACTTAAATATCATATGTAACTGTTTGATAAGTTAGTATGCTTATAAGTGATGCCATAGAATCTGAACAAATCACAACTTTGTTTGGCATCACCTCTTCCACCCAACTAGTGCCATCTGAATTGCCACCAGTTCAGCAGTATATACTGATGTCCCATCAGTTAATCTCCCATATTTTCCTATTTTTCCCTTGTAAACTGATCCAGTAAGCAACAACACATTTTTGGCGTCTTAATTCTAATGGGACTCTCCTGTTTCCACTTGCATTGCTGAGATTGGAGTTGTTTTAATTGCTCCTGTAATACATCAACACTCGTGCCTGAATTACGTCTAACCTTTTAAGCATACTATAAAGGAAACAGTTGAACATGTGCTGTTTTTCTGCCCCAAGTATGATCTGGAAAGGAATTAGTTTATAAGAAAGCTACAGGGAATAGGTTGCAAATTATTTACAATCAATAGCCTATTAAACATAAAACTTGGATCCGGGAAAACTGTAGTAGGTTAGTTTTAGAATTCATTAAGCATAGCTGTCTCAGAAAAAGAATATAGACATCTTTTAACATACTTCTAGACTGAAATCACTTCACACTCCAGCACATGTGGTGGCGGTATGCTCCATAAAATTGGTATGCGACCCGCCAATAAATCCAAAGAAGAAGAAAAAGAACAAAAAGAAGAAGAACTAGGAACCGGGGAATGTGACGTCACCAGGAAACGTTTTCAAAACAACAGCAGTAGCCAAAGATATATAATCTAAAACTACAGTGTGCGGTGACCGTGTAATTTAACTGTAAACTACAAAACATGTCCGAAAATAAAAGCTCACATCAGTGGTCTTCAGAGGAAACCAGTGTGCTGCTCGCGATATGGTCTTCCACAGAGATCCAGGACAAACTGAAGAGCTCGAAAAGGAAGATAACAGTTTACGATGAGATAAGCAAAGAAATGCTGAACGGTGGCTTCAGTCGCTCGACCGACCAAATTATCAACAAGTTAAAAAAGCTTAAAATGGAGTACAGGGACCTGAAAAGGAAACCAAGTAAAAGTGGACAGATTAATAAAACATTCGACCACGACGTTATGGAGTCTGTGCTAGGACACCTAACGTTTCCACCCAGTCAGCTGACCGAGGCCTTGGATTCAGCGACAGCCACGCTCGAGACCAACACGGACTCTGCGGTGTCTGTAGCTGAGCTAGGTTAGTTTGCACTGTTGTGTCTGTATGCAATGATATGCTGCGTAGGATTACTTGGTTGCTTGCTGTTCTAGCTACTAATGTTACACAATTAATCTTATCAGGTTGCCTCCAAAATAAAAGCTCAAGTAAAGGAAATACGAAAAAAATGCACAAATGTTGAATAATAACAATATACAGTGGCTGGTTGTGTCAACTCATAGGGCCCTATGAAATCTGTTTTATTTTATTTTTTTTTCCAAATTCCGTTTTAATTTCTCTTGATTCCATTTTTTTCTGTTTTAATTTTTCTCAACTCCTTTTTAATGGTACATTTTAATTGTATTAACGAAGAAGCATGTCTAATTAATTAAAATCATAACACATACATTTTCACTAGAGGTGCTCCGATCACGATCGGCCGATCGTGATCGGAGCACCTCTAATTTTCACAACAATTGATTAAAAGTTTAACAAAAAATTTTAGGGCCCTATGAAATGTTTTATATTTTCTTCACCATGTTTTATTGCTATCTAATTCTGTGTTTTAGCATGTTTAATTATTTAAATGCATAAAACAACTTAATTTATTCTTAAAATAGCCTTAAGCAATGTTTTTTTCCCCCTCAGAAATTCTGTTGTGTATTTAAAATGTTCTGGTTATCAAATGAAGTCATAAAACATTCATTAATTTTTTCTTTTAATTATTGAAAATTAAGAAAATGTAATTTTTTGTATTTAAATAGACTTTTCTGGCTTAACATTTACAGATATTAGTACTTATTACAATTTGATGTAAGTGTAATAACCTAATTTTGATTAATTCATTCAAATTTGACAAATTCTGTGTTATTCCATGTTAAACTGAAAATTCAGTTTTCATGAATGGATTCTGCGATTCTTTCTGTGTTTTCTGCAAACTTAGACTAGTGTAACAAATTATTAACGTTAGTTAGTTAGGCCTAATAAACTTGTCACAATTAAAGTAGAACAAAAATAGATCTGAGTTCACTGCGTTCACGTTAATTTAATTGAAAAGAGGTCTGACTTCAGTTCTTTTAAAGTTGACTTACTTGTGAATAATACATTTCTTACAATATATTTCTTCAAGTTGTAAAATCTGGCAACCTTGACTATAATTTTTTTTTTTTTTTTTTGTAGCAGGCAGCAAAAGAGCGGAGCACAAAAACACATATCACTGGTCTTCAAAGGAAACCAGTGCACTGCTTGCTATATGGTCTTCCACAGACATCCAGGAGAGATTGGGGAGCTCAAAAAGAAAGAAAAGAGTGTATGAGGATATTTACCAAGAGATGGTAAAAGCTGGGTTTGATCGCACAACCGACCAAATCATAAACAAACTGAAAAAACTAAGAAAGAGGTTCAGTGACAAAAACAAGGAGAAGAGTAAAAGCGGCAGCCAATGGAGCAATAAAACAACTAACTATGATGTTATGGGCACTGTGCTGGAACGCCTGCCAGGGAATCAATTTACTGAAGTATTCAATTCAGCAACAGCCATGCTTGAGACAAATGTAGAATCGCTGTCTTCTGCAGCTGATCTTGGTAGGTTTTCATTACCATCTTTATTGTTTACTCTTCTACACACTTACCTAATGTATACAAAATTGTGTGAATGCACTATGTGCTAAATGTAGGTCTTGAAGTAATGTGCTGCTTTTATTATTGTGAATTCAGACTCTTCAGCGGAGGAGGTGCTGGACCAAGCTGAAACATTCTTCAGCCCTTCTCAATCCCAACCTAGAAAGTCTCTGCGAACAACCAGAATAAAGAAGAGAGATTCAAACCAGGAGCTGCTGGAATACTTGAAAACAGCTGATGAACGGTTTATGGCACACGCCAAAGAACTTAATACTGCAACTCTTAATAAAATGGATGAAGCCACAAATTCTATGCTGGGACTATTGGGACGCATGGTAGCGCTAATGGAGGAACAGCAGGGAATCAAGCCATGAACACAGGATTCCTTTAGTGCATTTTATTCTCATTCGCGTGCTTCTTACATTTCAAAGTCAAAGCAAAACCAAAACTGATCCTTAAGTTACTTTCTCAATATAGAGAGCATGACCAGCTTCACATGGAAATGATGTAGCAAACACAGATGTGTTTGACAGGAGTGAAGGTAAAGGCTTCTAACTTCTAGCTACATCACATTAACCGTAAATAAGCTGTGTTCTTGTGTTTACTGTATTTGATTTAAATTTGTGTGGGGTGAAATTTCAGTGATTTATGGGAAACTATTAGGACACTGTTGAAGCTGACTTCAAACTCCCTTCATGACTTTGATTAAAAGACCACAGATGAAAGATGCCGATGTCAACGAGCGTACATCATGCACCATAAAGCACCCAACAGATTTCACAGTCATACCTAATACCTACATTCTAGCTGACACAGCCTGAACAATAACTGTAGTTCTGGTTGAGTCAGTTCCCTCTTTCCTTTTTCCCTTCCTAAAATGTGTACTGATGGCCAAAAACGAGGATTTTCCCCTTCTCTACATAAAAAAAGCATCAACATACAGGATTTTGCATAATGGAATTTCCTTTGCTGTTAACTATAAACAGTTGTTACATTTGTCTACTTTTTGTGAGTCCACGGTGTGTTCACTTGTCACTGCTGTGTGTGTGTGTGTGTACTTGAATGGGTTAAATGAAGAGCACCAATTCCAGGTATGGGTTACCATACTTTGCAAATGTCACGACTTTCACTTTCTACTGTGAGTTTTTGTAAAAAAAAAAAATAATAATAATTATATAATTTCACAAAAATTGTTTACACACACAAGTACTATTCCCCCTTTACTTAACATACACACAAATTGTACGAATATGAATAATACCGATGAATAAACAGCCTATGCAATTAAATAGCAGTCCCAAAGTAGTTTACAGTTTGTTAGCTAGCAGTTAACTAACACGAAACTAATTTCAGGCAAAAGCTCATTAAAGCGCTTATTACAACGTGTGATCATAATGATTAGAGAAAATGTGAAATAAGAAATAGTTGGAAATATCCCACCCCAGGTGTTTGCTTGCGTTGTTTAGACGTGCGTGTTACAGTTCGTGCTGGATCGTGCTTTCTACAGTTTAACTATAACGTAGCAGCTAATTATTTTAAAGGACACCGAAGTAATTTACCAGTTTTCTTTTCTAAAACTGTTGGTTTTTCAGGACGCGTGGGAAACCTGCACATCCTTATAGCATGAAAACAAAAATAACTGAATGGTTGTCTTGAGCGTCTATGACACCGTCTTTGGACGGAATAAAGAATTAGAATAAAATTACCCTGGATGTTAAAATCATGGTTAAAATACGTTCTCACAGCTAGTAGACAGACCTGTAAACAACGACTGTAGAGCGCCATGTTTTTTGTGGGCGGTTACGTAGTCACTTGGCCGATTACGTAACCCCTCTCTCAAATTATTACAAACTCTGATCTTTGAATTCCTCTTGCTTTGCAATGTTAAGAAGATTACTAAATAAAATTCATCTTTGTGTAAAACCTAACCCTGATATCTGTTTGTTGATGATACGTAAAAACTACTTGGGCAAATCACATTCAATACAAAACCAGTACTGCAATGTTGAAAACCAAATATTCGAATTATATTCTATAAATGCATGTCCTGTTTATACACAAAGAGAGGCCATTGGGGTTTGGCAAGTTTTTTTTGTTTTGATTTTGGTAGTAGCTCTGATTCGTGTGCATAGTTGCTTGCGTTATGTATTGCACTTTGTGCAAATCACCAGTAGAGGACGGCAACATTCCACATCTAAAGAAAAAACAAATCTTTCAGTAGTCAGGGCTTACCTTGATTGCTTAAAAAGATCATTTGTTCATTAAAACATACACAAAATAATAATTTCAGCTCAAGTTCTGTCTTAGCATTGTTGAAGGCATGGCCAAATTATTTTATTCATATCTTCTGTCACTTAATAAAATTTATATTTTTAAAAAGGATTCAGTTTTATGTAATTTTCAATGTGTTTTCTATTTTAACCTGCTAATATGGCCACCAAAACAAGTATATGGAAGTATGTGGATCAAAAGCCCATTTCATTTTTATAAATCATATTTTTAATACTATGTTTAACATTTGACAAACTAATGGAGTGCTTTTGAGTCGTGGCTATGTTTTTTGCTGACCAATAGCTGATGGGGATGCGAATGAGGAAACCTGTTTGAAACTGTTTAGATTTCAATTGTGATGGTTAGTGTTGAAATTACACAATTGTTTCATCTTAGACCATGTTTGAGAATCTATTGCTTTGTGTTTTAGGGCGGAGTGAACACAAGCTTTTATACACAACTATTTAACTGTTCATGCCATGGGACTAAAGGGTTGGTGTTGTTAATTAATAGATGGTAATTATGGTTGTCTTTACAGTTTTGTTTATTGATGCAGTTTTATATACATGTACACTGTTTTATCATTTTCATTTCAAGTCATAATTATATGTTGATCAGTATTCAAGTGGGACCTTAAAATATGAAATCATGATTGTGATTTATTATTAAAGTTAGTTTTAAGATCATAGTCCATTTTGAATGAAACTATGTGGCATATTAATATACAAAAGTATATTCGGTCTAGAAAATGAAATTAAGTCAATTAGCATTCTTTTATAAACAGCACAGAATAAATCTGATAAAATATGGTTGGAATTACTCACTTTACTCAGTATTATTAATCTGATATAAAATGCAGAGTATGTTGAACTAATGATACATAAAGAAATCAATTAATTGCATCAGCTGTTGCTGAACTGTAATAAAAAGTTTTTTTTTTCTTTTTAGTTCAAGACAACACTAGATGGCAGTTTTGATTTGTATGCATCTGTGTGTGTATTGAGGAGAGGTAGGAAGCGAGCAAGTGTCCTGGCAGAGGAGGGTCCCGTTCTAAAGATCTGTACCCTGAGACTGCAGCCTTTAGAAACATGTGGAAGCAATTCCTTTGTTTTGCAGCCAGAGTGTATGGGCAGTGAGAGCACAGACTGGACTGCTGCATGTCAGGAGGCCTTAGGATCAGGTTACCTTGACAACTCTGACATGAATTGTGTGTGTGTGTGTGTGTGTGAGCTCTGCTGGGTAAGTGGTTAGGCTCAGGGAAAACTGATCCCGTCTTCGAGATTCTGTTCCTTTTCATAGCTGGTGATCTGTTTGTGTGAAGTCAGGCCAAAGAGGCAGAGTCAATGCGAGAGGACAAACCTTTCACCCTTTCCCTCTGCTTTTCTCATCTATCACACTTTCTTGACATTTTGGACTTGAAGAGTTTCTGAAAAACTGGCAGATTTCTAGAGTACATATATGTGATCTGCTAAAGAATTTAAAGAATTCACTCACCAATATGTTGCTTCATAATAAGATAATGCTCACTCAAGGAGAATATCTGAAGAATAAGCTGTGCAGTCTTCATATAATGAAAGTTAATAGGGGTTGCGTACCATTTACCTCAGAAGTTGGATGTTAGACATGGGAATGTAAAACCAGGATGGACAAGTCCATTGCAATACCAGTTGACTAAAACATAAAAAAGCAGTATTTTGCACAGACAGCACCATATTATGTCTGCCCACAAACAAAGGTTGGATAGTACTGTTTGTTCCACTAAGCTAATTGAGTCAGACTAAAATAATTGCTAATTAACAATATATTACTACTGTTTCTCTTCTGTTGATGCATTGATGAGCCATATTGGTTTCTAAAGTTGGAGTTGTTGCGAGCCGGAACTCTGACCTGGGAGAGCATTCCAGTTTAAAGTTCCTACTGGGAAGATGGAATTTCCAGCTTCAGAGAAACCAATGGAACGCAGCATTGGGTTGTTAAAATGACAAAAAAGCACCCTTTAAATACAAAAAAAGTATATGGCATGCTATATTCTAAGTATTATAAAGCAAAATGGTAAATTTGTGTGAGAGTTTATATAAAAAGCACCCTTTAAATACAAAAAAATATATATGGCAAGCTATATTCTAAGTATTATAAAGCAATATGGTAAATTTGTGTGAGAGTTTATATTTTAATAAAATGCATTTCATTATTCACAGAAAAATCCAATGTTTCATTCAAAAGCTGCATTATCAATAAATAATATTTTTTTTCAGTTAAAAAAAATAATCTCACAGAACTATTGTATGGTATATTTGTTATATAGTGAATAAGTTCTGATCATTTTCTGATATGTTTTTGTCATTTTGGAGTTTTACAGGCCTGGCCTTTCAGAATATGGACAAGACTAGCTAGTACATTCATCAACATTTCTCTCGTTTAAACAAAGCATTTGTTTCTCAGTGCAGCAGGTTATAACTTTTAGTTTTCTTCTTACTAAAGGGCAATAGTATGCATTTTCTCAAGTGGACTAATACAGTGCAGCCTCTGTTATTAATGCAATAATTATGCATCAGGGTGTAGAGCTGAGGGAATTTTCTTGAGATTAATGAAGGTCACTATTATTCCCAGATGTTTTTCATAATTAAAGCTTTATTTATCACGAAACCCAGCCACATAAAGAGCAAAATATGCATGGTAATTATTCATAATGCTTACTAATTCAAGTGTACCTACCTTGGTTTGCACCTAATTAATCATGCTAATGTCTTGAATAAATCTGCATAATTGCTCATGGTCACCTGTTGCAATTGGTGACCGCCACTGAGTTCAAAGTGTCAATGATATTAAAGTGACGGTTAGAATATTCATAGATAAATGAGTGTTGTGTTGTTGAATGCAACCTGTGCTGTTGCTTTCAATTGAAGCTCTGAGCGTCCACAAGACAGTGTTTGGTCAGTTTCCCAGGGTAAGTTGCACTTAGGAGCATGATGTTATTGAAATAATATGTGCATATGAACATGCACATTAGCATTTACTTGGGAAATGGTTGTCCTTAGAGGTTTAGTGAAAACAGTAGTCAAGTCAACAAAAAATCAAAAGTGAGATGTTCTTGATGTTCCTGGTTTCATTGTGAACATAAGGATTTCAGACATCAACCTTGCCTCTGAAAAATATTGTATACTACTTAGACAATTTTTTTTCTTGTTTGAATATTCTGTTTTACTCTGATATGTATAGAAGCCCATTTCTGCCAAGGAATCATAAAAAAGCTAATTGTGACTTTTCATCTCCCTGCAATTCTGATGAAAAAGTCAGAATTGTTTTTAGAATTGCAAGATATAAACTTATAGAAATTTAGAATTATGACTTTCTCACAATTCTTAATTAATATCTTCCAATTCAGAATTTTTTCCACTGAATTAACTTTTTATTATTATTATTATTATTATTATTGAGATTATTGCAACTTTTCATTTTACAATTCATTTTTTTTTTGTTGCAGTTGCAAATTTCTATCTCAAAAACCAGACTTTTCTTTTCAGATCCATTATTTTAAAAAAAATTCTCAGAATATATCTCAAATTCTGCATTTCTATCTCACAATTCTTGCAAGGAAAAAAAAGGTCTGCATTGTAAGATAAAAAATTCACAATTGCCTTTTAATTTTTTATACCACTGTGGAAAAAAGCTTCCATGATGCATCAGATTAATATATATATATATATATATATATATTATATTCGCTCTTGGCCAGGTTCATATATTCATTATTGATCATCGCGAAGTCATTTGAGTGTGGCTTTAAGAGAAAAAAAAGCTTGCCTTTGTCATGCTAGAATTATGAATAAAGCCAGAAGCAGAAGTCTTCGTGGACAGCGGATGATAAGATGGACTGAATTTCATGTTCTTCCTTTTTGCATGATGATACCCCATCATGCAAAAAGGAAGAACATGAAATTCAGTCCATCTTATTTTCGATTATGACCTGCTTTTGAAAAGGATGAAATCATTTCCTACAGGAGGACAGACAGAATCCTGATCGCACATAATTACGTCAAACATTTCCGCGGTCTTGATCCCTCTCCAGATGAAAAGGGGAGTTTTGGGATTGGAGGCCATGGGGAAAATGATGGAGGGCTGGATGGTTAAAAAAGGAGAGAAGATGAAAAGTGTTTTTTGAAGTGGCTTTCTGCATTAGCCTCCTCTCCCTGAACCCGCAGGATCAAGCCATTCTACCTTGACCAACACTAACCTCTCAATGCAAAAACACACACATACACACTCTGTCCCACACTATTCACAAGACATCAGGATAGAAGAATCATTTCTCTGATTTGAAAACTGAGGCTGTGTTTGGAATGGAATACTTGCTTTTTTATATAAAAAAAACTTCTTGTTTTATATCAATTGCCTATCCTTCTCTACTGATTACTTGATTTCTCTTTCTAGACTCAGTATATGACTAAAATACTAAACATTAAGACATTTTACACAAAATGTAGTTTAAAAAAGTAGAACATAATATTTTGATAACTGGGTGCTTCTCATATGCAATGTGATGAAGTCATGTGCACACTATTTGCTGTAATGCTTTGGCTACTATTTTGTTGATTATTTGTAAAATAATTTGAGGTATTCCATTCCAAACACAGCCAGAAAGTTCATACTTACTGTACTATATAATGCTGCAGTAATGTATTTTTGTAAGACAGCTTAGAAGTTCCCCCTAAAACCCCAAAAGGATTTTTCCATTGGCTTTTAGATTATTAGAGAAAATAAGATCTGTAACCAACAGAAGTTTATTGATCTTACATGCTTCGTTCATAATCTTGACAAATGAACATGACTTTTAAATTCTGAAGCCTAAATAAAATCGACACAAGTAAAAAGTTACATATACGTAAAGAGGGGCTCTAACTGATGCATTTTTTGTTGTAGAATAAAACATGAAAATATCTTGAGCTTGTGGTAACCATAGACTGTATTTCAGGCATTTAACACAAAACTCATTCAAAAAACACACTGACTTTGGGGAGATGGAAATGGACATGCTAAAATGCTAACTCCTTTCCGGGATTTGGCCTACAAAAATACATAATTCCTGCAGCAATACAGCAGAATTTGTAAATGTAATATCATATTATACAATTCCAACCACAGCCGTGCACCGAACTGGAGCTAACAGGCAGACAGAGAACATAGTTTACACTTATAAGTGCACATGAAGTATACTAAAACATGCATATGAATTTGCGTGGAACATTCCATACGCATATGGTTTCTGTGTTTCCTGTGTATTTAAGAGTGTATTCTGTCTGTATATGCTTATCAAGTGAGTCGCGGGTGAATGGACACTATCTTTTGCGACTGTTTGACAAACACCCAGTCACATGAACATTGCCCACAGCCATGAGAGATATCAGCACATCGACCGCCACTATGGTGACTATTCATCCCTCTCTCTCTCTAACCCCATCTTCATCTCTCACTCTCTCCATCTTGTCCTCTTTCACCCTGTCTTCTTATGCCTCAGGCTTTCATTCCATGAATGTCACACAGTGCCTCAGCCTGTGTAAAATTGGTCTTTTGGGATCCATAACTGATGTCAGCCTTCCAGATTTCATAACGCTCAAAGCTTGAGATATGATCTGACAGACCTCTGGTCCAGTAGAGTACTAACAGCATGGCATGACCACGATTAACTGTTTTCAATGTGCTGCGACATCCACCAAAGAAGTCATGTCCTTTAGAGTCGCCTAAGTCGTCAAAACTTGGAAATATAATGGACACATGTTTATTTGTTGTGAATAAGAGACATTTTTTTATTTCATAAACAGGCTAAGCATTCACACCATCTAATGATTCTGGAAGTCATAGTTATGGGTGAATTTTCCTTGTTTTATATAAGGTGCAGGGCATTGCTTCATACAGTGTGTGCATTATTTTATATATTTTATATAAAGTTAAACCTCATGGCCTCTTTCTTTTTAAGCCACTTTCCATGAATACTTTGGTTTCCATTACTTTTTTAGATGCACATATACCATTGTTTTTCAATTACGCAGTATTAGATATATTTGATAAACTGTTATTTGACCTGAAAAGAAGCTAGTTGTAACGCATTAATGTTTCTTCTCCCAATTAAAATTTGAATTTTAGCCCGTGTTACTGTATAAAAATTTAAATCAGAATATTTAATTTAATTAATTTAATTCAATTTTTATTTAAAGTATATTTCTAGAAATTTGCTGTTTAAAGACCCAGGTATCAACAATATTTAGTTACTCACTATTACTTGGAGAAATTCTATTTGAAACAAGTTTTATACAGTACACAAAAATGGCATTTGGAACATGCCCTAATTCTCTCCCTTTTGCTAAGTCACTATTTGGTGTCAGTGACCTCCTCAGCAGCTTTGGGGCTAATTAGCACATGTTAGCAATTATCGAACATGGATTAGACATATGTGTTAATATGGATGGCTGCCATTTAAAAGAAACCAGTCTGAGAGAATCTTCTTCTCGTCCTCTGTAATAAATGACCGTAATCAACATTCAAAGTGTTTCAACACTGGTGTCATGGCTAAGAATGCAGTGCCTGTCAGTTTGATGCTAATTTGTGATGATTATCTTATTTGTAAAGGATGTAAGAAACTTCATGCAAAATATATATATTTTTGCTGTATCACAGTGCTGTATTGATTTCTATTTATTCATTTATTATTTGATCTTTTATTCTGTTTCTTATTAGACATTTTTTATTTATTTATTTATTGTATTTCAATGCTAATTTTCTATGGTTTCACAATGGTAACAAAGTCTATTTTGTTATTTCTTATATTTTGTTTGAAACTATAATAACCACACTGTACATTAGTGTTCGGTCCAAGTATTTAAATGGAAATGAAAATTCTGTCATCATTTATTGACCTTCATGTTGTTCCAAACATGTATGAGTTTCTTTCGTCTGTTGAAGACAAAATTAGTAAAGAATATTGCAGGTAGCTATTGGTTCCATGGTGTGAAAAAAAATAATAATGTGGAAGTCAATGGCTACCGACAACTGTTTGGTTGGGAGATACTTATTAATGTCTTATCTTAATTCATAATTAAAGATAAGCCCCCTGAGTGGGTCTAAATCTGAGTTCACGCACCCCAACTCTACCATACACTACCATCTAATCAGATTTTTGCCATCACATTTATGTACATTATATATGTTTGAAGCTTCTCTCGTGTCCAGTTTACTGTAGTGAACAGTGTTTACAACAGTCTGAAAAAATCTGCATGTAAACTTTACCTGGAGCAGATATCCATGTAAGGCTTGAGAGACTGTGTATCTGGATTATTAATTTCCCTGTCCACTACTCCTTCCCTTACAAAGCATGATGGGAGTCTGCAGTTTGTTTCGGCTCTAGTCTATTCCTGTGAGATGGTCTGGCCCCCTGTGAGGGTCATCCCTCTTGATGTCATGCGTGTCATCGCCCCTCAGTGAAACAGGAGAAAATGATGGACCTGATGCATATGAAACAGTGCTTCATCCATATGCATTCCATTGAGGCCAGGCGGGGGCTGGGCCATACGGAGTGGAGCGGGAAATTGCTTGCTGGCCAGACACAGGGTTGGAGCTATTTAAATATGCATGAGGGCCCAGTGTCATGGCATTAGGCCACTCCTCAAAATGCATATTTATTTGCATCGTATCTGTAATAATGAAACGGCTTGTGTCATTTTTCATGTATGATAGAGTGTGGTTTGGGGCTCGGCGCTGGGGACAACACAGAGAGGCTTTAAAACAAACTGACACAACATAAGATGATCCTTTTGCTGTTATTTCTTAGCTCACACCTTTACTGAAACTGTATATTTCTAGCTGTGCATTAGTTCTGTTTCTCTCAAAAATAGCTGAAGTAGAAAAAATCTTAAGTAGAAAAACTTAAATAGTATTTTCATATAAAATTGTACTCTAGTAATTGTTTATATTTTTTTATTTTTTTTAAAGTGTTCAGATTCATATGAATTAGCCACAAATTCACCAAAATGTGCATGCAACTGGGAATAACATTAACATATGTAAGAAAAATCTCAAATGACATATCTTTAATAGCTCAGCTGTTCCTCCTAGACTGCAATGAAACAAAGAGAAGAGTGATGGAAACTTTCCTCGAATTTTCCTCTTATTTCAACGTAAACTCAAATATTTTCTTTCCAAGATCAAATGGTTTGAGCTAATATTTCCGCATTCATTTTAAAGCACAATACTCTTGCTGTGTCAACAATTGACTATATCCCCACCAATTTAGGAAAAAAATAACAATAAACATAAATTATATTTCTGTGAGCTGAAAGAGTAGCCAGACTGCCAGACTCTTAAAAATAAAGGTTCTTTAATGGCTTCAATGTTTCCATGAAAATCCTTAACATCTATGGAAACCTAACATTGATCAAAAGCTTCTTTATAATTAAAGCTTCTTTAGATTTATTTTTTTCTTTAGAAAATTGGTTCACATCGGTTCTTTGGCCATTCAAAATGGTTCTTCTATCTAAAGCATCACTTTGAAAATCTACTTTTGGGACCTTGATTTTTAAGAGTGACTGCATTCAACTTGAGTAAAAGCCTACTGATGTTCTAAAATATAAATGAAAGTAAGCAACCATTTTGGTTTGAGATGGACTGAGAAACACAACGCCTTTCCATTAAACCAAGTGTATATTAGCCACCATGTTTTGAGAAGGTGCATCTTCATTTACATTTATAAATAAATCATTCACCAGCTTACATGAACTTCAAGATGTTATTTTGATCTTCCAAGGGCAGGCTGTACACAAACACACAAACAGCTCACTAAATGCAAACTGGATCTTTGTGATTGGAGTGCAGAACATCATGATGGTGTGGCCGTTGTCTGTATTAGCTTTACTGCAGTCCCAAGGGGAGCTCTCCCAGCTTCAATCTGCGTTAGGGCTTCTGGGTTCAAGTTCAAGTCGCGAGCTATAGAAACATGGATCACCACCCACGAGAAGCACACAGCTCTGGAGGGCCGTGAACTCTGCTCAAAGCAATCAGTCCAGTATTCCATTCACGACGGTCATCATTTAGGTTTTACATTTAAAGGGTTGGGGCTGCTGCATTTTGAATACCTCTGCATGGACTTCCAGGATGTAATTATGATAATGATGTGTGTGATTTCAGCTCTCAGCTCTTTTGAATACACCTCTCTGATTTCCTATACCCTGATAATAGTTTCAGATCCCATTCAGACAGGACAGTTCAAGCAAGCAATGGCTTATTCTGAGAGAATCAGTTGAAAATAGAAGCCAGATGAAGACCTGGCCAGTCTGGACGGGGCTGGGGCACTGCACAATGAATATTAAACCTATTGTAATGGAAGAGAAAGACATAATGTTTGATGCCCTCAAGTCAGCCTGTAATAAAAGAGAAAATAACATCATTTTCTCCGAAGCTTGCATGCATACATGTTTGTGAAGGGAGTATTAATGTAAAAGATAAGAGAGCTGGATGTTATTGAGGCATTTTAAAATACCTTATTCATCCTTAAGTCATTCTGTGTTCTGTGAAAAACAAAAGGAGATATTAGTCAGAATGTTCAAGCTGCTCCTTAACATAAAAGGAAAGTTGATTGTTATTTATATGCTGTCAGGCTACATAAAATAAAACTGTTTATTATATATATATTATATATATATATATAATTTTTTTTTACATTTTTTTTTTTTTTTTGTGACAAACTATAACACCTGTCCTTTGTTCCTCCTGATCACAAAAACCTGTGTTTTGCGTGGCGTTCTTTAGATTAGCCTTCCTTACTGTACTATCCTCAGGGAGCCATTTTCCCTTCATTTGATGGAAACCAGAACACTAATGTCATGCCGCAAACATCTCAGTGACATTCTGTAGCACTGCACCTTTTACCTTAGAGAATCTCCCGTCTGAGGGGATGTGACAGGGTCTGTGCACTGGGGAAATATTGCATGGCTTCCCATTAGCTGCCGCCTTTGCTGATCCACAATCAGCTTCTGGTAGATCTTAGGCACAGGCTTACCTTGTGATCTAACATGTATGCTTTAAAGCCATGTGTCACGGAGATGCTGAAATGTGACGAGATGGGTTTGAAGGCATTACTGTGATGGAGAAATTGAGAGAAATGGACTGGACAGATGTAAAGAGCAGACAGGAATAAACTAGGTTGAAACTGACCACAAATGGCCTCTTATGTCTTTTGATAATGTATTGATGCATTCCTTTTGAGAGCTGATATTTCTTTCTCTTTGTTCAGTGAGCCATAGAGCCTGGAGGAAGTTTGCAATGATGAGTTGGTACCTGGCTGAATTTTCCTGGTGAGGATCATATCAAGCAAAGAGCGCCGTCTGTCTGCTAAAACAGACTTAGAGGTAAGTACTAACCCACAGTGAGAAGCCTGGAAAAAATGACTTAAAAAAGCATATTTGAATTTCAGTCCTTCCAGAGATGAAGTACATTATTTTATCATAATTATCATAAACTATCGTGTTGTTTCAAACTTGTGTTATTCCTATTTTCTTTTTACAATGAAACATGGAATGAATATCTGGGTAGAAAACCCAGTTTCTATACAGTGATGGTGATTTATATATTTATAGATGGTGATGCATTGCATTTTTTAACTAATTCCCGAACTCAACGTTTTATTTATTTTCGTTTAAATGGCTGAAATAAGGTCTGTGGTTAACACAAGCTCAAGATATTTTCATGCTTTACAGAACAACAACCGGTTTTAATGGTTTACATTTTATTTTGACTTCTAAATTTATAAAAGTTGTGTTCATTTGTGAAGATGAGCTTTACTCAACAAAACATGTATGTTTCATAAATGTATTATTTTCTGCGATAATCCAACAGCCAATTGAAAACTTCTTTTGGCTTTTTGTTAAGGAAATCAGGCTGATCTACAAAATTATTTCCTCATAATATTTCTCTCCACCAGTACTGAAATTATTTTCTAATTTAGGCATGCTCATTTGTTGGCTCATGGCATAAATCATTTTTTTATTTTTTTTGCATTGCATTGCATTGCATTTTTATATTAATTCCTTTTTAATAATGCAATCTGATAATGAAACATTGTTACAGGAAATGTTGATTGCCTTCCTTGCTGAACTAACACTTTATGAGTTATGGCTGGGTAATACTGGTAATTAGGGATGCACCGAAATTTCGGCCACCGAAAATTTTCGGCCGAAAAGGGCCTTTTCGGTTTTCGGCCGATAGACTTTTATCACCGAAACAACACGGCCGAAATGTTGTGATGACGCAAACAGAAACCGCGACCTGCACGTGCACCTGCATAGCGAAGACCACGAGCTCCTCGCGACATTCTCTTCACACCAGTGAGAACATTCTCTCTCTTTATGCACTAAAACGTTTCCTAACAAAGAGATTAAGACGGACCACGAAGTAAAAACAAAGAAAAGTACAGTCTTATAGAGTCTGTTAGCACACGTCTCACTGAGATCTTTTCGGATCCTCTGCACTTCATCGCGAATGTGCTTGATCCGCGTTATAAAGAACATTACTTGGATGCGGAAATAAGGCAGCGCGCACGAGAAAAGATCCAGGCCGCGCTAGATGCGGAGAACACGCGTGGAGACGGAGAAGCGCCAAGTGCAGGAGACAGATCAGAGCGCAGAAAAAAAGACTGGTCTCTGCACCAGATGAGTGGCATGCACCATCGTTGTCTGATATGTTCAGTGGAATTCTGCAAGAAAGTGCCTCAAATAATAATAATACGTTGGCTATTTTGTTCTTAGGCTACTATATATATATATATATATATATATATATATATATATATATATATATATACACACACACACAAACATATATACATACATAATATCAGATTGTAGCCATATTTATGCTAGATTTTCTGCTAGATTTCTGCTTTAATTTGATAAAAATGTTTATTTATGCCCTGGCCCTATTTAAATACACTCTCTCAAATATTTCTCAAATGTCAGGCAGATGACAAGCTCAACTGCTCAACAGCTAGATGGTTATCTGTCTGAAGTCCCCATCCCCAGAAGTGATAACAGTCTTGCCTACTGGAGAAGTAATGCACTTTCTAGTCCTACATAGAAAAATTTCAAATGCACTTCACCTAAATGCACTATGTTTTTATGAGAGAACTGTTCATTTTAAAACCTTTCTGCAGGCCAGTAGGCCTGTACATTATTATTAAATATACACATGAGTGGGATACATTTTTAGTTTGAATTTTATTTTATACTGTGCATTGTTGCAATGTGCTTAATAAATATTTGCATCATTTGTAATTGTTTTTTTTATGTTTTTTTTAAATAAGTTATGTAATTGTAATTATCTTTGAAACTTTAATATTAATTTATGCAATTGCAATGTCTTGATTTTAGTAAAGTTAGTACACGGTCATAGCAATAAATACAATGGTACTAATAATTGGCATAATTTCTTTCGGTGTTTCGGTTTCGGTTTTCGTTCTTGGTTTTCTCTTTTTCGGTTTTCGGTTTCGGCCAAGAATTTTCATTTCGGTGCATCCCTACTGGTAATACCTGGTCTACTGGGAGTTTGCATAGAGTATAATGTCATTAATCCCACCTAGGAAAGTTGCTGATGTGAAATATAGACAGAATGAATGAATGCATGCTGGGTAGGATTGCTTTCTTGCCCCCTCACCAAAAAAACTAAAAACTCACACATATATACAAATGGAAGACGTGCAGAGCCAGTTTTGGTGTCAGTTGAGCAGTTTTTTTAAATGATTTTTTTTTTTGTGTGTGTGTTCCACATGAAGAAATAAAAACCTTAAAGATTTTGAAATGAAATGAGGGGGTAAATTAGATTACAGAATTTTCAATCTATGGTCAACCACCTAATTCGTTATAGCCGAATAGAAGGACAGAATTGAGCCTTAAGTGAAGGATTTAGATATCTGTGATTTCTCAGAACCTCCTAGGCTTATCCATGGCCTTATGGGTAATTACATTGTTTGTGTCAGCCCCATTGTCAAAGCGATCATGCCGACACTCTGTTTAAAATGGAAGATAAAAAAGGTGAAATTCACCTTCCAGCACCTTATGGGTCCCCAGAACTGATAATGGTTATCGTACACCCCTGAATGTTTTACTCTTTAGTGCATTCATTCACAATCTGCGATGATATCTTTTAAAGTATGCCATCGTTTTACTTGACCTCACCTTGTCATGTTCATCTGCCACCTCTCCATCTCATTCTCACCTTCTCTCACGCTTCAGATCACAGCGTTGACCTCTGCAGATTTCATCCCCATCAATTGATTTGTGAAAACTCGGGTTCTGGGATCGATGTTTTAGGTTGCACTCTCTCTCAGCTTAACCTGTTAAAGAAGTGCTGGCAGCCATCTCTGTTTTAAAACTCTTGGGGTGGTAAGTGCAATAAGAGTGTTGAAGAGGAGGAGGAGGAGGCGGGAGGCATCTGGCTCTTTGGAGTTATGATTTGCTGCTCTGATGATTTTAGTCCCATCTGCATTCGATTACAGCCAGACTAAAGGTTTTGTCCTTCACCCGTTGACACCTCCATTGCAGCAGTAATGTAACCAACCTCACAAATACATCACTCAACTCTGGCTATGCAGAGGGAAAAAAGAAGTAGAGGCATAAGCGTGGCTCTATAAACATTTAACTGATTTTACAACCTTGCTCATTGCACAAAAAACATATTTGATTTCCGACCCTACTGAGAAAGTTCATCTGCACTGAAAAAAGTAAAATAAAAATAAAAAATGTCAGTTTTTCCAGTAAATTATCTAAAACATCACAGATTTAGGAAATACATCAGTTTTTTGCTGAGTTGTGAGTTTCAGTCTGACTTTAAAGGAACACTCCACCGTTTTTTGAAATAGGGCTTATTCACATTATTTCCTGCATTTAGATAGGTGGGCAAATGCATTTTTGTGTCAGTGCATGCATTGTTTTAGTTTGACTGGGTCGGCGTTAGCTTAGCTTAGCACAATGAATGGAATCCTTTGTTGCCAGCTAGCATGGCCTGAGTAAAAGTGATCAAAAAATAAAAAAAAACCCACCTAATTACTTCTTGTGGCCTGCGTATTCACAGCGAGTACAAATAGCGATCCAGATTAACACTAGGCGATTTCCTAGGCAGATATTGACTTGGGACTATATTATGGGGAAGCACAGGCGAAGCACTGCTGCTTAGGCGAAGCACTGCTACTTCGGCACAGAGATATCACGCAACACATGAAAACATCAACTCTATGTGAATACAGGTATAATATGGGTCGATCTATACATGCGTCATGATTAAAATAATCACTTACTCTGTGGACAGCTGTCCATTTGGTCCATTCGGCGTGGGGCGTTTTTTCCAGTTCACTTTGTCACACCGGAAAAAAAAATCGAGTAATGCAGAATGGATCAGCGCCGTGAAATCCTCTGTAGATGTGACACAACTTCGGGCACGCTCATCTTGATCTGACGTGTTGAGCCTGGTCATCAATGGCAAAAACATGTCCCACTCTCTACAGCACAGACACTCTATTTCCGTCGGCATAGATTGGCATATTCCCCCACATTCACACCACCAGTTCATGTTGGCTCTCATCCTCACGTCCTTAGGCTGTTGAGCGATCTCAACCTCCTCCTCCGGTCGTTCTATTTCCAAAGCACGCAGCTTGTCTTCTGTAAACTCTGGTTCAAATAGGTATGGTTCTGGTTCTTGACTGTCTGAGAAGTCACCCTCTTCGTCTCTCTCAAAATCAGCCATGTTCATCGCCATTCGTGTATTGTAAGGAAAATAGCCAGGCAGCTACTATTCACGCCGGTATGTTGACAGAAGTCGTGGGATTTCATGTGTTGCGTGATATCTCTGCGCCGAAGTAGCAGTGCTTCGCCTAAGTAGCAGTGCTTCGCCTGTGCTTCCCCATAATATAGTCCCAAGTCAATATCTGCCTAGGAAATCGCCTAGTGTTAATCTTGATCGCTATTTGTACTCGCTGTGAATACGCAGGCCACAAGAAGTAATTAGGTGGTTTTTTTAAATTTTTTTTATCACTTTTACTCAGGCCATGCTAGCTGGCAACAAAGGATTCCATTCATTGTGCTAAGCTAAGCTAACGCCGACCCAGTCAAACTAAAACAATGCATGCACTGACACAAAAATGCATTTGCCCACCTATCTAAATGTAGGAAATAATGTGAATAAGCCCTATTTCAAAAAACGGTGGAGTGTTCCTTTAATGTGAATGTGATTAATTGCACACAATATACAGAATATAATCTGTCATCAGTAGCATATTTACAGCATCTTATTAACAACTCAAGCTATAAGCTATTTTTTTGTTAATTATTTAAAGGAATAGTTAACCACAAACGAAAATTTGCTAAAAATGCACTCACATGTAATCTCATTTATCCTATTGGCTATGCATGTTTTGCCCTTTTCAAAACTGAGTATTGTTTATCCAGATCATCTTAATTCTTTTCAAAGGAACACTGAATTAATAAAGTATTTTAGTCTTTCTGGATTACAGTGGAATTTTTCTTAAGAAAGTAGAGAGGGACAGTGGGTCAACTGAAGCATCTTAATGATATATTGTGTAACTTAGGTAGACTTATTTTTATCTCTGTCCATGCTTATGTCAGAGTCTCATGCATACTTGGAAGGGCACAGCATGTGTAAGACATCAGTCCAGGAGATTCAGTGAGCAGGGACTCCTCTAGCATGACCTTGGTCAGGAGTGACATCTATTTTCTGGCTGATTGCACACACATTTGCAAACTGTGTGCAGACAAAGCTAATTTGTTTTTATGCAAGTTTTTTTCTTTTTCTTATTCTGCGAGAGCATAAAAAAGTGGGTGTTCGGTTAGACTCCAGGCAGGACACCCTCCCCCTTTTTGACAACCACAGAAATAGTCGATGAAGGATGTGTCTCTGCTCGAGTTCACATATGGTGGGAACTTCTGGGTTTAGACCATACAGTCTATGGTTTAGACTGAAGCATTATGATATGCTAATAATGCTTAAAGAAATGTTATCTGAAATTTTCTCCAAATAGAACAAAAATGTTGTTCATGATAAAATTTCAGTAAACACAAAAGATGATATTAAGATTTCAAAAAAACGTATATTAAATAATAATAAATTTCTACATTTCACGATTTAATATAAAGTTGATACAATTGCTGTTTTCTAATAACTTTTTTTCAAACCAACCAGGCTGAT
The DNA here is from genome assembly GCF_023724105.1 of Carassius gibelio. Taxonomy (NCBI): domain Eukaryota; kingdom Metazoa; phylum Chordata; class Actinopteri; order Cypriniformes; family Cyprinidae; genus Carassius; species Carassius gibelio. The sequence continues at coordinate 5,269,779 of NC_068376.1, read as the reverse complement.
CGATCACAACACAAAAACATTTATGAAATTACACAACTATATATATATATATATATATATATATATATATATATATATATATATATATATATATATATATATATATATATATATATATACACACACACACAAATATATGAACAGTAAAATATTAAATTTCTGACTCAAAGTCATATATCTTAACTGTCAAAACAGATAGATAGACAGATAAATAGATAGATGCAGTGGAAAGAAATTCAGCAATTAAACCCTTTTAAAATACTTTTTGTTTCATTTTAAATATCGATATCACAATGGAAATTAAAGTTTAAAATTTTTATTTAAACTGTTTTAAATTGGTTATTGACATTTATTGATATTAAAAACATATTTGGATTGTTTCATTAACTAAACAAAACCAGTATCACAGAAGCAGAGACTGGAATGGAAACACACACACACACACACACACAAACACACACACACAGACATGCACAATGATACACAAATACATTCGGATAACACATGCCTGTCACTCATCCGTGATGCACATATGGAGATATCATCAGTTGGAGCTGGAGAAGAGAAAGGCCAGAGGCGTGACCAGCAGCCAGATTGTTTGATGAAAAGATGAAAGCGATTCAAAGAGAGCTAGATTTCTTAGTAGCCCTCTTCATTTTGACCCATATCCCATTATAGTTGCCAGGCAGCAACTATCAAGATGTTTAAAGTACATACAAGTACAAGCAGCTGCTAAAATACAGAAAAAATTGCATTACTTAGATTATTGGACAATTCATCTTCTTAATACAAATGTTTCAAAATGTAATTTTTACTCTAATATATATATATATACATTATTTTATTTTATTTTAAAAATTACAACAAAATATACATAAAATTAAGACAGTAACAATTGTGTCTTCTCCCACAGGGACCATTTTCACTCATCTTCAGGCCCTCATGTTCTACACATCCCATCATGTATCTGGAGCAGCTGAGGGTCCAGACGGGACCCGACTGAGAGCCATGCCTGTGTGTCTCATTCTAGTGGACTGAGACTGGACGTCTAGACAACATTTGTGTCCTGCATTGCCAGGGGTGATGGCTTTATGCAAATGCTGCAGCGTCAGGATAACACACTGATCCAGGGCTATGGTCATGTGACTCAGAGGGCTATCACAGTCGGACAATGAATGATCATTTCAATTTTTTATGTCCGTTTATGTAGTATGTTCACTCATGACACACAGGTAATCAGTAGTGTAAAACGTATAAAGGTATAAATGTATATTGTATGTATAAAATCATATAAAACATTTTAAAAAATTATATATCTCCTACTTCCACTAGTAAAATGCTATTTAAAAATAAATATATTTTGGAATATTATAAGTCATAATTTAATGAGTAAATTTCCTATGTTCTATTATTATGGCTTTTTAAATTTTTTATTTATTTTAAAAATGATCTACATGACAAGTATTATAATCATGTATATATGTTTTGTTTCAGTTGACAAGTTGACCTTACGGACTAAACTGACATACTGTACTGTACACCTATTTCTGACTTTATAAGACTGAAATGCAACATGTCTGAAACTTAAAAGGAACCCCTCTTTCTAAATCTGTCCTAAAATCACTCTTGCATCTCTTTGGACTTTCTTTCTGTTTCTCTCGTTTTCCGTCTCTCTTGTTCTTTAAGAGGCAAGACGAATGAACGTTTGTCCCCTGAGGTGCCCTAGAATGGTATTAAAGAGGTCATTATGAGCAAAGAAAGAATTAGTGGGAGAGAGAGAAAACCATGACTGGATAAATGGAGTTCAGAGTAGCTGACCTAGTGGCTAGTCTTATGATTATGGGGGTTGCATTTTAAAAAATGCTTCTTTGCACTCACTGCCCCAGTTCTGCTGCATGTGAGTCACATGACAGACCTAGGTCATGTGGCAGAAGGTCCATAAGTCTGCATATGACCCTTGGCCTCTGAGGCAACTGCCCTGGGGTGCGTTTCCCAATAATATAGTAAGCTATGGTCGCAAGTTCTACAGAACTCTATTGGTAACAGCAGACTTGCAACCTAGTTGCTTTTGGGAAATCCTGGCTGGTGCCTGAAGGTAAAGAGGAAAGAATAACAGAGCAGGTTCAGAACAAAACAAACAATTCACCGCCATGTTGTACATATCTCATTTAATTTCTCTATGGTTTATAAAATTATTAGAAGTATAGTAGTAACTTTACTAATTGGCAGTATTCAGTTTTATGATTACATTTTACATGTATCATAATGTGCAGTAACTGGGCTAAATTACATAATTGTGTTTAGTATGTTCTAAGAAAATGCTGTTCTGGTACCATGGTCCAGTGGTGTACACTGTAAATTTTGTATGTTCTTACTATATTTGTCTTAATACAATACATACAGTATTAAACGTATCTCAATTAAGTGAACATATAGGTGAACTTTAAATAATTTCATAACCATGTTACAAAAAAAAACAACAAAAAAAAAAAAAAACACTTTTTGGTCTGTCCCAGATTGTTAAGTTTTTTAACATTGTTAGAGTTTTCTAAAATTCCATTAAATAGCGTAAACCACTTCCTTGATGACATCATCCTCCAGGAAGTAACTGCCAGTTATTATTATTACAAAACCTTATCCTGTGTTTTACTCACAAGCAGCCACACAGTATGAGTGTACCTGGAAGCGATATTTATGGGCCACATAACTATGTATAGGCATCTTTCAAAGTCTGAGCTGTTTTTACAGATTCGGTGCTGTGTTAGATCCTTAGTGAGTGTATGTGTGCGTGTATTTGTCCTTTTAGCTCTGACCTGTTGGAGGGGTGAGGAAACTCATGTCTGTGGCTCTGGAAACGGCTTCCAGGATGACATGGAGGAATAACAGAAGCGGCTGGCCTGTATCTGACCTCTCTGTGACCACTGCGTGTGTTTATGTGTGAGTGTTTATTGTGTATGTATGACTGTGTGGTGACAGACCAGTAGAAAAGGAACAGTATTCTCCTATCAGAGAGTGGGTCAGAGGCACTGCCATGTTTTGGACATGTGCATGTAGAGAAGAAAAATGAGGCAGGATCAGTGAGTTTTATCTACTGTATAGCCCAAATCTCCATCTAGCGAGCCAAATGTTTGTGTGTAAGTTCTTTTACTTTAACATATGCGCTTAGGTCGGCATGAAATAGAAATGACTATTGTCTTTTCTACCCTAAAGTAAGTGAAACAGCTTCTCAAATAAGAAAAAACAAAACAAAAAAATTGTAGAACAGCACTTGGTAAGAACGTAGTCATTTGATTATTGCTGCAAAAGAAGAAGAGGGTTCACTGTGAGGGGAAGGAGATCTTTACAAGTCAAGTCACATTTATTTATATAGCAGTTATTCAAATACGAAATTAATAAAATTTCAGCTGTAAAGCAGCTCTAAAAAGACAATAATGTAATTATTTAGCTCAGCTTAGTTCAATGTTAATTCAGTTTAAACTTTGCAGCGTTCACACTGTTACTGAACTTAGCAGTATTCCCTCCATCAGCTCTACAGGAAATAGTAGGGTCATTATTCGGCTCAGGTCGATTCAGTGGGGTTTCGGTTTAGTTCAGTAATATTGCAAAGTTTATCAAATTAGGAAAAGAGCATAATTTAACTATAAGCAGCTATACAGAAGGCAACAGTGCTGTTAATAAGCTCAAGTCAGTACATTGTTATTAAATTCAGTTCAATTGTCGATACCGCAGTTCAATTATGAAACACATTTTATTCATGTATAGAGCAGCTCCACAGAAGACAGCTGTCGTTATGGGACTCAATTTAGTTCAGGTTTTTTTCTCATCCTGTAGTGTCATGTGAATTGATACTTAATAATAGAACAAATCAATCATTTGTTCGTTATCTGGCTCGGGTGGATGTCCATCTTCAGTTCTCTCTTCACAGCAGTTCAGTCAGTGTACTGTTTGAGTACATGAATTACTCCGGGATATTGGTTTGTTTGAACTCAGAGGGAGTGTCAGCCACATTAAACAAGTTAACAGCTTAAGTCATTTGTGGATTAATAGTTATTGGAGACACGAACCGTTTAAAACGATTCAGTTCGATTTGGTGAACTGGTTCAAAAAGATACGGTTACATCGAGTGATTCGTTCGCAAACCGGATATCACTAAACTCCAGTGTTTTGAACTCTCTCTCACAACAGACACGGAAGAGAAGAAGACAATGCTGAATAAAGTCGTAGTTTTTGCTATTTTTGGACCAAAATGTATTTTTGATGCTTCAAAAAATTCTAACGGACCCTCTGATGTCACATGGACTACTTTGATGATGTTTTTCTTACCTTTCTGGACATGGACAGTATACCGTACACACTGTTTCAATGGAGGGACAGAAAGCTCTCGGACTAAATCTAAAATATCTTAAACTGTGTTCAAGATGTCAAGATGGTGTTCAGCAGGCAGATGATCGATAAGGTAATGGAGATTTTGTGTTGTTACTAACTAAAAAAATGAGATGCAATGTCCGCCCACTGCATCCAACCAGAGAGTACATCACTCTTGTGAAGCAGATGCATGCAATGGACGAGGAAATGCACTTTAGTTATTTCCGCATGTCTGCCCATTGGTTTGACGACTTGGCCCAACACATTGAGCCTTTTCTACAACATAAAAGGACACACATGAGCACTGTAATTGTAAAAGAAGACTTGCTACAACATTATGTGTACTTGCATCTAGAAGCAGGCAGAAATGTATTGCTGCAAACTACAAATTGGGGGTAACCACTGTCTCACTGATTGCCAACCCTTGAAATGAGTGAATGCTCTGCGAAACATCTCTAGTTTTCATGAGGATGAGTAAATATTTTCAGAATATTTATTTGGGAGACCAGGCCTGTAAATGCCCATGCTGAATGTGTTTTTAAGGTGCTGATTTTCATACCCGATGTGTAAAGCAACTTTCTCTGTTAACCTCAAACAACTCCCTGTATCCAGCGCCCATAGGAGTCATTTACACTGGGGACGCTGTGGACATGTCCCCACCACTTTTTGAAATGGCTGATTTTGTCCCCACTACTTTTTCAAAGCATTTGGTTAAAATGTTCTAAAACATCAAGCAAACCAAGAAATGTTAAAGGTTTATTTGCATAAAATAAAACATGCAATGCAGTTTAGATACAGAAAGAAATAATGTACATTATCCAAAAAAAGTAACTTAAACAAAATAAACTATTACTGATTCTAAAATGACCCAAAAACATGCATGTGCCGATCAGTAACTTCAACAAATTCTTGACACAGTTTCTTCTTGTCCAAGTTATACATTCTCTCTCTGTGAACATGATAAACAGCGCAGCCAGGTCTTCAGGCGTCTCAAGGCACTGAAGCTTCTCTCTGCTTCCGCTGATGAGGAAGGAGGAATGAGCAACAAATGGAAAAGTGCCTCAACTTGACTGAAGAGACCTAGGACCTCAGGAACCATGTTCCTCATGATTTCTGTCACTTCTGTCGGCCAACTTCTGCACCTCAATAAACTTGGGATGAGGGTGATGTGGCTCAGTCAAAGGGAAATTTTGCTCTGCCTCAGATTCTACTTGTTCCTCATCTACAGTGCCTTCATGCTCGGGTTCCTCATCCTCATTGTTCGGATTTGGCCCTTTCTCCCTGACATCAGCCCTAGCTCCAACCACTGCCTGCTGCAGATCCTATTAAAATAAATGAAACTGTACAATAAATATGAATGTCTTTTACTTTTACTAATGCTTAAGATTCACTTTGTAAACATGTTATAACACACTTGAAATAACTTTTTCTGAAGTAGCCTATTTAAATCTCACCTGAAAACTCGCTGGCTTTTTCTCTTTCTGTCCATCGGCACCTGGAGTTGCAACTGGCTGCTGCTGATTCGAATGCAAAATTATGAAAATAATGTTAACCCGAGACCTAATCCTTACAGTAGGCTACAATATCAACTACAGCTAAGCAACAGTCTACAACATGTGCAGGAAAACTGTTATTGTTCATTACATAATAGAGGTAATCAGCAGGCCTACTGTTAAATCATAATGTGACGTTGATTAGATGGACTGATTAACTAGCTAGCCAGCTAGAATAGCTAGTTTTGCAAACATATTAAGATACGTGCTCTTTCTTATTGCTGGATTTTACAGTAGGCCTCCATAATAAGATCATCACTTACAGTACAGAGCTGTATGCTAAAGTAGTTTCTTATGTCTCCTCCCGACATTGTGCGGTTTGGGTTGCTGTAAATTATGCTACTGCAGTCGATCACACCGGTGTGATTAGAACGGTCAGTGCATGACGTGGTCAAGTGCTAAATTCAAATGTACTTTCGTGTTGGCTGGCACGCCAACACGAAAGAGACAGGTGCGCTCAGAGCTGTCATGTATCACAACTTTTCAGGTTTTCAACCTGATAATGTTTATTTTAGTTTTCAGACATATAAGTAACTAAAAAAAAACAATAAATTTAGAGTTTGTAAAATACACACTGATGTCAAAGGAAGAGGCAATAATAATCATTTCAATTATAATTAGCCACGTTTTATTCATATCAGATACACATTGTGTAAGTAACTTTAAAGTTTACTCTATTCTTCTCCCAGTTCACCAGACACTTAGTTTTATGTATTTCAAGAGAAGTGGAGGAATTCACGTGTTGTATATCCAACAGATCCGATTCTCTGAACTGCGTCTGCAGCACAAACAAAGATGGCTACGGCCATCACGCATACAGCTCAACTAACGCGATCGTTATAAAGGTGTTTGAACAACAAAACACTTCAACTTGCATATATTTGACAATCAGAATATCATTTATTCCATGCCATATCTAACAAATATGTGAATATTTTGAATAAAAAAAGAAAAAAATGACACAAAAGCAGATCATCATTCATTCAGCTCTGTTGTTGCTGTGGTGTGTCACGTGACAAGCAATGGCACGTCACCATGGGAACCATAAAATGACACATTCTAAATAATGGTTGCCTTGAACAACTCACACTGGGGGGTCAGCCAGAATATTTGAAACTTACATGTATGAAAGGGTTAAATGTTTAGCTAGCTTAGTTACTGTATTTTTCTACAATTGATTATCATGTGCAGTGTTGCAAAATTGGGCGGGTTTCTTTCTTTTTTTGTCCCCACCACTTTTCAACACAAACTGACGCCCCTGTCAGCGCCAATCCGTGTCATTCCCGTCGCACAGTACTTCATGGTTCTTTTGTGCCGACAGCATCCCATTAAGATTTGCAAGGTCAAAGATTATGAATCAGAACTCAAATTTTCACCATCCAGCCTTGAATATGAAACATCTGCATGCAGCACCTTTCAACTCTGTCAAGTGGGCCATTCTCTAATTGTGTTTATCGCCAGATCTTTAAACAAAGGTGAAAGCTTGCCCAAAACATGCCCCCTCTCTTCCAAGGATGAGACCTTCCGGTCCACCAGTTCTCAATCTGCATTTGAGCCTCTACTCGCATTCATTGTAAACACGGCAGAGCGACTCTGGAGTGAGTGGCATTAGAATTGTTAGCCATTTTCTATAGCCCCTGTTTATATACAACATGTTTTATAAACGGCAAGAGAATTGGTTGTGACCCACCAGGTGTCCTATCTTGAAATGCGTTTCTCCCAGATCCTTCTGCCCCACTTCAGGCTCTTTGGTGGTGACCGTTCGTGACCCCTCGTCTGCCTGCTGTATGGGTGGAGGTGGTCGTGGCAATAAAGACCTCAGGCACTAATAGACTAACCTCTGATTTCTTTGTGGCACACCTAAAACAGACCGTGGCCCAGCATACAAACCCCCACCTATTCAAATCTAATAGAGGCTTTTCAGTGCATTCTTCTCTCCCCTCTTTCTCCTCGCTTTTCCCTCCTGCACTTTCCTTCGCCTTGTAACCTAAAGAGCTACTCTAATACTGTCCAGCTGCTATAATGTGTCTGAATTCAGATATCTTGCCAGGATTATTGGCAGGATCCATTTGCCTTGTTGTGAGTGCCACTCGAAAGCAGCGCATGCTCGCGCACCCGGGACCCACACATCCATTTTGCCATTGTCCTTCCATATGAATGCTCTTCGGTGGCCGATAATTATTCCCGTGCCTTTGACACAGCGATCCACAGGCAGTCCTTATTCACTGGGTAATTTGCCTGTCCTCCTCATTCATAGGGAAGGTACAAATTATCCCTTTTTCACGGGCGGCAGTCCATTCTCACCCTCTGGCACACTGCCACTGGGGAGGCAGAGGAGGAGAAAGAGATGAGGAAGAGCAAAGTGGATTGTGATGGCCTTTTATGCTTATCTTTGTCCCTCCATTTTCTCGCCCTGTCTTTTTGAACTATTCCTCTTTCCTGTATGTGCTCCTATAATGCCCCATGCTGTAAGCCCTATTTGGACAGGACTAGTTTTCCTTGAGAAGGTTAAAGGGTTATTTCATCTCAAAATGAGAATTCTGTTGTTTGTTAGTCACTCTCATATCTTTCAAAACCTGTATGAATTCCTTGAACACGAAAAGAGTCAATTATATAATCCTCAAGCTGTTTGTTATTGGTTATTTTCACATTTTCTTCATATAGATTCTGAAGACTTGTATGGAAGAAGCAAAAAAAAATAAAAATAAATAAAATGATGATAATAATAATAATAATAATAATTATATATATATATATATATATATATATATATATATATATATATATATATATCTTCTCTTCTCTTCTCTTCTCTTCTCTTCTCTTCTCTTCTCTTCTCTTCTTTGTCCTCCAAATGCACACTCTCTCTCTCTTCCTTCTCTCCACTTTCAGAAGCAAATGTTACCAAATTTGTCCTTATCCTACCTGTCCGCTTGATCCTATCCCCACTAGGTATGCAACGATTATAGATTTTGTGGGTATGGTTATTGTCTGAGAAATAATCATGGTTTTACAAAATTATTAATGTACTGTATAAAGTCACATGAAAACTCTTATTGCTGTCTTTTGAAACAGAAATAACACAGCAACCAATAATACAGAACAAAATAATAATGAAAAAGACAAACAAAAGTCCATTCTCCAATTGGAATTAAAAAGGTGACCTCTGCTCTGTAAACATAAATGTCAGTATTTCCCTATTTCCCTGAAAATAACTAGACCACAAAAGTATTTAGTGTTTTCAGTTTGTACATTCTTTACTTTTTTTTTTTTTTTTTTTTTTTGGACCTGAGGCAGAGAACTGGAAACATGGTGAAAAAAATAAAATACTGATCTTGTTGGTTTTTGAGTCATGCATAATACTGTAAAAGGTATAATGAATATCAATGTTAATGTAGTATTATTAATATAATAATAATAATAATAATATTATATTAAATAATTAACTTTATTTACCCCACAGGTGAAACTCTTAATATAGAGGAGAATAAGCTGAAATATTATTGTAATCAACTGTCATCCATACGTATTCATTTTAATAATTTTTATAATAATTTATATGATTTTACATGCGGCCTAATAAAATCACATCTATTATTTTGGTTTGTGAGATCGGAGATCGCGCTGTGCACACATATAAACATCCAGGAGGACACAAACTTGTTGTGAACTCTCTGTTTCTTGCCCAGAACAACCTCCTGGACAACAACCAGTCTGGCTTCAAAAGCCTGAGACTGGCAAGAGCAGCACCCAAATCCTCAGTATTCATCTTGCTGGATCTATCTGCTGCTTTTGACACAGTTAATCACCAGATCCTCCTGTCCACCCTCATGATGACGGGGATCTTAGGAACAGCACTCCAGTGATTCAAGTCTTACCTCTCAGGTTGGTCCTTAAGGGAGTCTTGGAGGGATGAGGTTTCTAAGTCACATCTTCTTGCTACTGGGGTTCTGCAGGGTTCAGTGCTTGGACCACTTCTCTTCTCCATCTACATGCCATCATTAAGGATCTGTCATTCAGAAACATGTTTCTGTTAGCGCCTATTTTGCCGCATTGTTATTAAATTAGCTTGCGCATGCTCTTACATTAAGTACAGGATTGTTCTCAGTTTAATGCACATCTTAATGATTGAAAATGACTTATTGGTGTACCATGTGATTCTATAGTCTGCATTTATTTTAAACAGATAAATAATCAGCAATTAACTTGTACTTAGCCTACGCTTTAAAAAAGGTATTGTGACAATAAAGGATATTTTAGCAACCATTTGAAGCCATATATTTCAGTTTCAGACCCTGCAGCAGGCCCCTCAGCATGGCCAGGTGAAAGCAGTGACAGTGAGACAAGGTGAGCTTTTAGCAGAATTGACCGTTTTAACACTTAGTAATTAGTAATTAAGTGTTAAGAGGAAATAAGCAAAATGGGTACATTTTTATTGTACACATTTAAAGTTTAAAGGGATAGTTCACCCCAAAATGAAAATTCTGTCATCATTTACTTTCTCTCAAGTTGTTCCAAACCTGTATTATTTCCTTTTTTCTGCTTAACACAAAAGAAGATATTTTAAAGAAGGTTGGTAATTAAACAGCTGCTGGTCCCCATTGACTTCCATAGTACTTTGTTTCCTACTATGGAAGTCAATGGGGTCCATAAGTCGTTTGGTTACCGACTTTCTTCAAAATATCCCACCCATTGGTATCACTATGGTATTTGGTACGGGGGCCCACCAAGATGGTTTGTACCCAGGGCCCAAAATTTGGTGCTACGCCCCTGCCTATCACTGCTATGCTAATGACACTCAACTCTACTTCTTATTCCAACCAGATGGTCCAATGGTAGCTGTTCGCATTGCAGCCTGTTTTACAGAAATTTCTGGTTGGATGAAGGACCATCAGCTTCAACTCAATCTTGCTAAGACAGAATTGATCATGGTCTCAGCCAACCCAACACTTCATCACAACCTATCTATACAGCTAGGTTCATCAACCATAACTTCTTTCAGGAAAACCAGGATTCTTGGAATTGATGATCAGTTAAGCTTTACAGACCATATTACTACAATGGGTCACTCCTGCAGATCTGCCTTGTACAGCATTAGGGATATAAGACAGAGCAGGCCAGACAACTCCTTGTCCAAGCTCTTGTTCTCTCCAGACTGGACTATTGTAATGCTTTCTTGGCGGGTCTACCAACATGTACTATTGAGTAGTAATGTTCGGTTCTTGATCGAATTGTTCTTTTATGCCGGTTCACAAATCAAACTGAATCGAACTTTAGTTCCGGGTTGATGATGCAGGACGCACAGCTGAAGTAGCACGTCCAACTAAAAAAGAATAGATTAAGCTGGTACAACCAACTGTCAAAGTTTTCAGAGGATATCTGTGGACTCAACAAGAGCCGGATGAGCCGTGGCAAAGTTTGCAGAGGATTAGCAAAGATTCTGATGAGTGAGTTGACGATACTGTACAAGCCTGAGGTGCATACTGGAAATATGCTTATTATGACTATTACTCATTTTCATTTTATTTAATCCTGCAAAGACCTTTCTGTCAGGTGATGTAAATTTTTTTTACAATAGCTTATTGTGCATGCATATTATATTTAAAGTTGGTTAATGGAAATCAAGGAGTTTTATAAGACTGGTTTATTCATTCTTTATAATATAGACATGTAGAACATATCCGGACTTGTGCATTAATGTCTGTAATGTGTGGTGTAGGAGTGAAACTTTTAGGAATCTTAAGTTGTAAGCTAGTCAGTATTGGTTAGTCAGTTGTATCTGACATTAAGGATCTGCAAATGAAAATGTGACCACAAACACCATTTAAAGGGACCTAACACACACAATTTCACTTAATTTCATAATAATCTTGACTACATAGAATAGTAATGCATCCTTCATATCTCCAAAAAATCTTTAGTTTTCTCATATTTATAAAAGAAAGTTAGTTTTATAAATCTCTCTGAAAACAGCAGAGTTTCAGGAGGCGTGGCATGGGTGGATCTAACGAGTGACGAACACTTGAGCATCGATTGCCAACAAAACATAGACATTTGATGCAGTTTCACTTACCATCTGCAGTTCTGAATCATGACCAGGATCTTTTTTAGCTGTTTCTGCTCCATCTTTCAGTATCAAATGATGTGCAAATCAAGCATCGAACTGGGCCTTGTTTTTAAAAATGTTCAGCAACAAACACACTAGCGAAACTCTGAATGCATGAAACACCCCCCCCCCCCCCCCCCCCAACTAAGGTGAATTATATGGTAATAATCAGCAATATGCTTTCACACACAAAAAAAAAAAATATATGTTTCAATATGGGATGACACAAATTACTTATTTGAATTTTTGTACTGTGCAGAAGTGACAGGCATAGTGACTGGTATGGTGACCAGCAAGTGACTGATGATCTTAGTGATGCTGACAATATATCTGAGCATTACCACAGCTTTATTTTTCACCATTTTAAAGACAATAATTGAATCAATAAGTAAAGTATAAAGAATGCTCCGAATGGCCACTGTTGTAGCACCATATACAATGTGTTATTTTCACCTTAATTATTTCCCTTATACATAATGTTTCAGTTGTATGATTAATTATTTAACGCTCACAGATATTCCAATCCAACCTGAAGCAACACTGTAAAAAAACTATGGTTGATAAACCTGTGGAAAAGCTACTTTTTAGCATAAGTTCCACTGATTATTTTTACAATATACGAAATGACAGCCAAAATATGTTAATCTCAGACAACATTTAGAAAATGTATCCTATACAAACCATGCTATACACTGGTTTTTATTGTTCTCTCTGTACACAAATGTAATGTTTTCATGCATATATTAAAATTTTATTATATGGCTTCCTGCCATTCACATTTCCACTGGAAGAGGGTCAGGCTGGTGCAGAATGTATGCATATATGCAGCCTCAAATATATTGAGATATATTCTCCATGCATGGCATTAGCAAGGTAAGGGCACTCATCCACCTTTAGCCAGGCCCATCCATCAGAGTGTCCTGCTCCACTGCTTTGCATTTGGCAGTAGGATTTATGGGATACCTTTGCTAGATAATGACTAAATTGCAGGAATGTGGAGAGATGTGATATTATTCAAAACTACTGATTATAACAGTATAGCCATTACATATGGACACCTGATAACACCATCACCTTCTGACTTCCTGTTCCTGGCTTGCTGCCTCACTTTTCATTTGCATTTAGAAGTGAGATTTAAATGCAATGATTTTTACCTTTTTTTTGTAATCTGACATCATTCTACAATTTTTGCAATGTTAATAATGGTGGGCATTATGAGGGGCCATTCACAAAAACTAAACATGGGCTAAACGGCCGTGTTTGGCTGTTGCACTCATGTTTCATGTCTTATGCAGTATCTTGTGCATAACACAAGTGAAATAGTATTTTCTTTGTAAAACATTCTCCAATAATCTTTGTTTTATTTACTTCAAATTATTTTTTTTTACATTTTGTTTATTCCACAAGATACCTACTTTTAAACTAATTTTGAGGCGGCATCTCCTTTGTGAAGAAGACAGCCCTAGAATCCTATAAAAAAATATGAGGCTTTTCAATGCCAAATTCTTAAACTCCTACCAATCCTGAACATTGGACTACATCCTTGCAATATATGCAAAATCGGAGAGCTAAGATTTTTTCCATGCAAAATGTCAAGATCAGTGGAGTCTTTGAGATCACGCAGTCCCATACGGAATTAATCTTAGGTCAGGCAAACCTCAAAGAGCCATGAACAACGACTGGTTCATTACAACTAGCCCCCAGGAACGACCTGATTTCAATCCACCCCAGCAAGTTCAATTGCCCTACATGGGTGCACCACACAATGGTGGCACTTGATTATACTACTATGCTTAGTTTATTTAATGCCAAAAACAGGAGATAATTTAAAAATCTAGGTCAACTAATCAAGCCACATCCACCCTCACCCCACCTCTCTCTAGTTAATTATTAATTTATTTCTTACATATCTCTTATTTTACCAAGCTATTGCTGGAAAGTGGTGCGTTTGACACACTTAGCACCGGTGAGTCAAAGAGCCATTTGCAGCCTGTGATTAGCATAGCCGTAAGCGCCAAGTCCCTTTAGAAACAGCCATCATGAGGAAGGCCACAGCTGCACCTTCCTACAGACTGAGGAAGAGCCCTGGGGCGCTTACTGTAAATGCCCCCAAATTACAGTTCTTTCAACGGTAAAGGATTGGGTCTCTGTGTTAGACTGGGTTAATGAACACTGATCTGCTTCATGATCTTAAAATCAGGATGAAATGGAAATTGCAATCATCTTACCTAAAGAGACGTGTAGCCAGGTGAAACAACTTGGCAATCATGGGAATTGAGTTGAACTTTGGATCGTTGTTGTTTCCTAAATACTGTGATCTCACATGAGCGACAGGTTGCCGGAGGGAGGAATTATTTCCCCTCCCTCACGTTGGTGCGAACATCATTAGAGAAGAGATGTCATCGCTGTTAGTTAAGAAAGAGACCCTTAATGTACTATACCGAACCGACCCAGACCCGTCTATTATTTGAAAGCTGGACCCGAACCCGCCGGGAAGTCACAGACCCGACTGGACCCGATTGTCACATATTCCACCTTAAATTGCTATTACAAGTCAAACAATCTGATACAACTTTTTGTCTTACCTAATTTAAGGAGCCGTAGTCTCTCTTCCTTTTACCTGTCTGCCTGTGATGCATTACAATCCTCCGACAAGAAAGTTATCCATGTTATTCCTCTCGTTATTCCAAGTCCAAGCTTAATCCACTCATTATTTCAGCTTCAAAAGTCCACTTGATGTCACGGTGACGGATGACAAATGCAACTGTGCACATGTACATTCTGATTCGAGTTAACGTGCACAATAACTTCGACTGTTTGCCCTTTTGAACTATAATAATGATTGCTCGTTCAGTGCCATGCCGTTATTTATTTGCTATCATCTCTGTGCTCTCTGCTCTGCGTCGAGTCTGAATCTGACCACTAAAACTTTATTAAATGGTTCATTTATATGATTATAAAAATGGGAGAAAATGTTAAACGCAGTTTGGCAGTCCAAGTCATTGTGTCCCTCACTGGTTGCCATAGAAACATGACACATGCTTGAGACTGCACATGTGTGCTAGCTGGATCAACCTAAAATATGCTTTATAACGCAATTTGAGCGCCATAGAAAACATTCATTTGACAGTTCATCTCAGATTATGTTGCTGATTTGAAATATATTAAATATTAGTGTTGTCAAGTCTGCAAGCATTATTACCGTGTGTGCACTTGCATTAGGTCCCGTTCTTCGTGATCCCATGTTTTAAACTTTAGTTAGTGTGTAATGTTGTTGTTAGAGTATAAATAGTATCTGTAAAATTCTAAAGCTCAACGTTCAATGCCAAGCGAGATATTTTATTTAACAGAATTCGCCTACAAAAAATGATCCGTTTGGACTACATCGCTCTAGTTTCTGCACTAATGACGTCACTAAAACAGTTTTTTTGACTAACCTCCGCCCACATGAATACACAAAAAAGGGGGCGTGGTCTTGTTGCGCTCAGACGTAGAAGAGGAAGTGCTGTGTTTGTGTTTGTTGCCATGTCCTTGAAACGCTGTTATTTTCATCTCGGAGTCCAATCACCGTTGTTTGGCCTTCCCAGTTGTACTTGGAGATTAATGGTTACAATTTATCTTTAACTCAGTTCACGAAAATTATAATCCACATGTTAAACTATGTGCAGCACATTTTGCTGAGGACAGCGAGCTTCCTCAGTCTCAATCAGTTTAATGATTATTCTTGAAAGATGGAGTAGTTCCCTCTTTGTCTGGAGAAGGTGTTGTTTATGGACCACAACCGGTAAGTGTATTTTATTATTTAAGTTGATGCATTTAACAGTTTCTGTAACTTATTGCAAAGGGCAACACTGTTTAGCTTTGTTAACTAGATGTTAGGGCTGTGCAAAAAAATCGAATGCAATTTTCATGCGTATCTCATCAGTAAAGGTGTTCTGTGATTAGAAGTACATCTCAAGCACATAAGTATTTATTTTAAGAATGGCCGTAATTTATAATAATTATCACAAACGTGATAATTGATAAGTATCACAAACGTAACCGTCATTAAATCTTTTAACAATAAAAAAAATAATTGCATTTAACACAAACCTTTGAGTGAATTTTAATGTGTGTGTGTGTGTGTGTGTATAATATATAAACATCTATATTTACAGTCAAAATTTGTGATTTTATTAATAATGATTTTATTTTCTCACACAACTGTAATATATATCGAAAAAAAAGGTCCTACTTTTTATTAAGTGGCCTTAACTACAATGTACTTACATTAAATAATTTGGTACAATGCACTTATTGTGGACATACTATATGTTTTTACATTGTACTTATATAAAAAAAATACCTGGATGTAATTACATCTGTAATTAAATTCTGTAATTACATTTATAATTACACTGTTGACCCATCCCTTACACCTTAACCCACTCTTATTCCTGGCCATACCACCAAAACTGTCTCTTACCTTACGCATATCCCACCTCATCAGCACCAAATGTGGTTTGCAATACTATATGAACACAATAAGCACATAGTACTTATTTTTTGATGTAAGTACATAGTTATAAAGTGGGACCCAAAAAACTTTATACTACAAACATAAAATTATGACCATTAAATTACACGGTAAAAATACCACAAATAGAATCTCCCATGACCTCATCTGCATCTCCAGTGACCCCACGTAGGGTCACGACCTCAAGGTTGGGAACCTCTGAACCAGTTTTAATGATGTCATCAGAATTGAGTCTAAATGTATTTCTGGTGCGATATAACGGCTTAACGAGCATAAACTAAACACTGGCCCTCTGTAGAAACCTGTTCACTAATGATAATAATGCATGAGTGGATGCTAATATTTGATCAAAAATATCACCAGACAGATTAACTATTGACATGCTTGTTTATTGTCAGCTATACTGAAGCGGTAACTCACAGCTCTTGTCAAAAGTCATGTCTGCCAGCAGTTAACCCATTTGTATTTTTGTAGTGACTCATGTTTTTTTTTATTTTATTTTTTTTATACGCAGATCAGTAATTTGGGGGACACGCTCTCTTATTTTGCATGTTGTTGTTGTTCCCAAAACTCTGTAATGTTTACATCTCATGATTCAGAAAACTCAATAGTCCTTCACACTATCGATGCTTATAATACTATACTATCGATACATATATATTTTATTAAGTGCATCCCCTTATACAAGAAATATTCAGGCACCTCATTTAAAAACAACACATGAACAATCAATAAAAATACATATTACCATTCACAATCAATGGCGTAAAAGATTATAATATTAGAAACATACTGTACACTGATAAAAATGATTTTGTGGTGACAAAATACTACATAAAAACAAATGTAATTTCTACTTTAAATAATTTAGAAAGGCATTAAACTCAATTTAAGCTTGTAGAAATTAAAGTTGGAACTCATAAGTATATGTTATGATATGTTACTGGGAACATGAATAATTAAAAATGTTACATTTTATGGTTGTTTTTGAAGTCAGGTTTAGTAACATACTGTTTTGTGGCATCTGAAGTTTATTTTCTACTCAAAATTACCCATTCATACTCAAACACTATTCACTGATTGTTACCATCATTGTGTGTGGTGTACCATGTATTGAGGTCCCTGTGTTCATTTAACTAGTAGTTTTATTAGGTGAGCATAAAGGATAACAGTTTGTCTACATGCTTACTTGCATGTTTGCAAGTGAACCACATGCTTTAATAGCATGGTTGTTTTCAAATGCTACCTTGTAAAAGTAAATTTTATTAACATACAGATTTTATTTAATTAAATGCTTAAGTTTTAGTTAAAATAAATGAGTGCAAAAACTTCTAAATCTACTTGTTACAAGAGTAACATTTACATATATTTACATTTATTTAATTAAAAATAATAACCAGCACTGCATAAAACAAGTTAATGTATTTGACATATCAAATGGTTTTACTTAATTATATTTATCACATCAGATTTGTAAGTAAAAATACTTTTTGCTGGTTGAGTTAAATGTACTCATTCACTATGTTAATTGTACTCATATTAGCAAAGTAGATTTACTTAATTTCCATATGTGTGAAATTCACTTAAAAAAAATCCATGCAAAAACTAGCTAAATAAAAACTACGTAGAGTAAATTCTACGTATTGTTTTTTTTTTCAGTGTAGAAATGATATCTCAACATTTCTTTTACTGGTATCATAAAGCAATAGATGGAAAAAGCACACTATATAATAAATATCACTCTATAACATCACATTGAACAGTGCTTCATCATTCATACCCACTAAATAAAAGCATTTTTATATCGCTACCTCTCAGTGGCACAGTCACTTTCTCAATGCCACAAAAACATAAAGAGGAAACATCATGATTCAGAGACAGAAAATGGACCGCAACAAGATAATAAACATCTTTTCCTCCTACAGTATGTTCACTGATCCTATATTTTAGTTGACGTGTTGTTTTCCAAACATACCTGAGATCACAGGGACAACATATCAGGTAAATGACATGGGACAACACACAAGTAATAATAGAGCTAATTCTATAGTTTTTGCCAGTTCATGGATGGCAAAAAAAACAACACAGTTGAGCACAGTTACGGTTTATAGGACTGACTCAGTAATGTCTGAGATGGACTAGGATTATGTACTCTGAAAACAGGCATGTACTAAATAATGTAATAATGCAAATACATTAATATTAATAATATAAATAAAACATATACATAAATATATTATAAATATATAAGAAGAAGTTGCTTAGTTATGCACATGGTGAGTTTCGTTCTGTTGAAAATGTTATTGATTTACACATCATAGTTATCACATTATTTTTAATGTTGCATAAATCACAAATATATCTGACATATTGCCCAGCAAAGATAATATTGACATGCAGGTAGGTTTTGATTCTCTTTGTAAAAGTCCAGTAGTTCTGACACATCCAAACATCCTCACTTGTGTCCATTCTTTCTTTTTTTTCTTTTTTCCTGGTTGGTTTCTTGCACATGCTTCCAGTTTAGCTGAGTTTGAAAGAAAATAATGATTTAATTAAATAATAATAATAATAATAATAATAATAATAATAATAATAATCCTATCACATAAAATTGTCACTATTTCTTGTTATTCTTTTTGTCATTTCCTTTTGTAAGGTTTATTGTTGATGAAGTCAGACAGTGTGTGTCTGGAGATGGGAAACGGCCATCTCACCTCCATTAAATGTTATTTACTGGTGAAGTTCAAATTGGCCTTGGGTCATGTAGTCAGGACCACTATGTGTCCTCTCACTGGGCTGAACAAAACCAAAGAGAGCATTTTAAAGTTTAATGGCAGTAGTGCCGCCTTCAGCATCCCCCCTCATAGGACTTAGCCCATTGTTCTCCCAAAAATTCTCTAATCAATAACATGGAACAGACCCAGACATCTTTATTCCACAGAAGCTTAAAGAGAGCAGAGGCCCCCTTCTTCTCAGTGTGCTGCAGAGCGGAGCAATGTTTTCACTTTCTTCTGCTAATCTCGTCTTATTCACACGGAGGCTTTATGTGAAGAGTCTGTCAGGCTGCAACAACACACCTTTCTGTTTGGACTTCAGATTACAACATCAAAAGTGCAACATAAAACTGTGTTTTTTTCTTCTTCTCTAAATAACCAATGTGCTAAATATTTGGCAAAAAAAAAAAAAAAAAAAGATTACTTTTAAAAAAAAATGTGGTCACACTTTATTTTAAGGCCCAATTCTTGCTATTAACAAACCATTAACTACTACTTTTGACTTAATAAACTCCTTATTAATAATTAGTAAGGTAATTGTTAAGTTTAGGTATTAGGACAAGGGAGGTAGAATATGGTCATGCAGAATATGTGCTTCATCAGTACTGATAAACAACCAATATGTGAATAATAGGCTTGCTAATAAGCAACTAGTTAATAGTGAGGTTTGGTCCCTAAATTAAAGTGTTACTGAAATTGCTAATAAATTTCTCAAATAATGACAAAGAGCAGGTAACACATTTAATTAAATGTCATTTTCTTTAAGTAAAAAGACTGAAATAGTAATCATTTTTCACACTCTAAGATTTCTATAAAAAAAGATAAATGAATAAATTAAATTAAATAAAAAATGTAATTTAATAATTTTAATATTTTAAAATGTAATAATTAAATAAAAAAGATCTATTATTTAGTTTTTCTGTAAAAAAATATGAACATTGTTGAAATATAGCTGGGAAACTAGCAGTATTATTATTTACAATTATTTAAAACATATTTAGCTTTTATTAATATTAAACAAATCCTACCAGATTTATTTATGTAGGACTGACAAATTTAATTTAGAAATGTAATAATGTTAAAAACGTGTAATCAATATTTTTTTGAGTGTAGCACGTAACTCTTACCCTTACATAAAAATGACTGTGGTGGCACCATCCCCATCAGTGATATATATATATGGTATAAAAATGGTATTACAGAGCTATGGTATTACCATGCTTGATAATATTTAAAACACCACTTATGTTTGACAGTATACTGCTAAGGGAAGTATCCACTAAGAATATAATGATGGCTGCTGATAGTACAGTTTATTTGCACACACTGTCTCTGCCGTTTTAATGCCCAATTCACTAATGGCATTATGCAAATCAGTTAACAGAGCAAACACACCCACAAAATTAGTGCTGAACGCTAATCCCATGGTGCAATTCATCTATAGTGCTAAATTGTGTGCTGATTAGAAGGAGTGGTAAACTTGGATTTTGTAATCTTTTTTGGGGGGGTGTTTTTAGTGTATAGTTGGAACATTTTCACCCTTGATTATGATACACTTTTTATTTTTGAGTATCAAAGTGGAGGCTTTGCAACGGAGATGCTCTCATTGTGGATTCCTCCGGACGGGCTCCCACAGACGGGTCCTCCGTGTCTTTGTGTCTGGGTTGGTGCATGAATAGGGGCTTAGACATGGCCTGAAGCCCTGCACCTTTTCTCTGCATTGATGGAGAATACATTATTCATCTGCTTTAAGACTCATCAGACGGGTGTAAGCTCTGACCATGCCGCGCTCTCCGGGCCATGGACACAATAGGTCCTCCATCTACCCCGCACTCATTCACTCACTCCCTCACTCATTCACACACAGCCTTTCTCTGTCCATCCCATCACCCAGCCGAGATAAAAGTGGACTTTCCCATTATTGATTATTCGACTGAGCATTCTTGGCATGGAATTATTGGTGAGCTTGTGGTTAATGAGATTTTAATGAAGCTTTGGCAAGGGCTAATTGTTTTGAATATGTTATCACTTTTGAGAGCTTAGTTTCATTTATGATTACATGAGAATAGTAAGTAATTAATGCTTTTGTCAAATTGCAGATGCACAGATGCCATTGCATAAATGCATAAATCCTTAAAAGTGAACATGAAATAAAAACTGACCCTATTTGCTTTCTTAAATAATGTCCCTGGTCTTAATGTGCATGATTCATTAGTCAAGTCACCTTTATTTTCATAGCACTTTATAAAGCAGCTTCACAGTTATAAACAGGACAATAAGAGGATCAATGAAGAGAACTTCTTTAAACATGAGAGAAATTCTAATTCTGCCAGCTCTAAAGAGAGGTGTTATTATTCAGCTCAAGTCAGCTCAGTGTTAATTCAGTTTAATACCTGTTTAAAATTCATTAAGAAACAAATTAAATTCTATACATGCACATTGTTTAAGTTATTATATTATTATTTATTTTATGGGAATATTATATATATATATATATATATATATATATATATATATATATATATATATATATATATATATATATATATTCATCAAAAGTTTTAGCGCTCATTGCACTTAGTTATGTTACATTGAATTATCAGCTTTCTGTCCAATGTTTGTTATAAAATCAGATTAAGAAATAAGAAATAGTTTAAGAAATAAGCATATAAAAGTTAGAATAACAATGGTGGAATTACAGTGGGATCATTTAATCCAAACAGATATCATGGATCATATAATTTTGTTTTAGAAGATTTTCATTAGAAATGTTTCATTAAGTTGAAAAGTTAGATTTTTGATTGCAGACTTGATATCTTGGCAAAGCTGAGCCCAGTTTTAGAGATTGTTAAAAAGTCTTGTCATGTCTCTAGAGTTTTGGAAGAGACCTCTGCAATGCCTCATTCAGATATCAAAGATTGCTTATTTAAGAAACTTTAGGAGATGCATTTAAGACAATGCTGATACTAGAAATGTAATGTAAGATCCAACCATCATCCTAAAAAAAAAAAAAAAAAAATTAATGTTAAATAGCAGATCTATGCATTGTGCATTGCAATGCTTATGTAATATTATGTTTCCCTTTTTCTGTACTTTTTATTTTATTATTATTATTATTATTATTATTATTATTATTATTATTATTATTATTTTGACTAACAGGCAACAGCATCCAGTAACGTCTGTAAATGAAGAATCTGCTGCTCGCTGCTGTAAGTGGTTGGTGGCAAAGTGAAGAATGAAATGGGTCTCTTTAGCTCAGGTGAGAGCAGTCTCTGGATTACTTAATGGCATCACGGTTACTTATTGTGCAGTGCTGTTAGGAAATGGAACCACTACCTTCGTAAAAGCTTTTGAGGTGTCATTATGACACTTCAATTGAATACAGAGAATGGATCCCTGGGAGCTTGGGATACTGTATTTCACATTTTATACTGGAGGAGGTCAACTACAACTACCCAATCTCATTCAAAAGACTTAACCCTGCTGAAAAACATCCCAGTCTCAAGTCGCTTGCTTTTTTAGCTGGTCACCCTGCCAGCTAACAAATGTCCGAAACCCCTATAAAACCAGTTTAACCACCAAGCCAGACGCTTTCGGCTGGTTAAAACTTGTTTCAGCACTTTTTTCACTTAATAAGCATATCATACCTCAACATCCTGCTTCAGTTAGCATAAAATGCACCCTCTATCAAACTAACAAGCAACACAGGAATAGAAGCTTTATGTCCAAATGTGATTTGAATTTCGATTGCACAATTGATTTGTGCCCTCACACTATTTTCTCCCTTTATTAGAGCTCAGGATCAAAGGCTCTCATTAGCGTTAGCCCCTCGCAGCATTGTTAGCCTCTCAGGATAGCAACAAAGGTCTTTTTTTTTCAAGCCCAGGTTGTGCAGAAGAAAGAGGCAGTTATTCCTGAGCTAAGTTCACATCAAACACTTGAGGGCTCGGGTGGAGAAAGATGAAAGAAATTGGTGCAACCTGGAAGATCAGCGCAATGTGCCAAGCTGCCAGTTACTCCACACCCAAGGCAGTTTGAACTATCTCTGCAGAATAGAATGAGCAAGTCTGAACCAGCTGAGGGTAGAGACTTTCATTGATGTATAATATAGAGTGTAGGACATGTTTATGATTTCCTGCTATAAGGAGATGAAATGTGGTCTCGTCCTAGATGTTGGTCCATATGCAAAATGAGATATCCAGAGAAATAAACGTGCCACCGATTAAACACTTACCTCTAGTGTGCAATTCAGCCACTTTGTTCTCCTTATGAATTATTGAGAGACAGGAGCTTTTGAATAGATTTTCATACCGCCGACATCAGTGTTAATAACGTTTTTGTCAGTGCTGCCTGGGAGCGTGCTTAGATTAATGCCACCTCAACCTGCTATTGAATCCATTTGGAGGTGGAGCGGCTAATTTGATTTGATATCATTTTAATAAAGTTTTTCAGTGATTTGAGAGATTGTTTCAGGCTATCTATGTAATTTTACAGTTATTACAGCCACTTATAGTGGAGCTTTGATAGCGGCGGTTGGCCCTGCAGTGTTCTGAATACATTAGCGGACTTAGAGGATGAGAGGCAATCACAACGAAAGACACTTGGCAGATGCTACATTTTACAAAGTACACATGCTAATGGAAGGGCTTGTTTTTGTTTAGCTCTCCCATTATGTGACATATTTCAGAGTAACAGGATGTTGCAACCTAGGCTCATTGGTAATATGTGGCTCTATTTACAAATCCACAAAAAACGTATCTTTACATTTAATTCACTGTAGTCTCCAACTGGAGTCAACATTAGAAGCAGTAAAACACCAATAAGGTTTAGTCAAGTTTTACTATATGAAAAGTATAAACTTTAAAAAGTGAACTTTTTTGAAAGACAGTTTTAGTCTAGTGTTTTTTTATACTAATTATGTTTACAGGGGTAGATGATTGATTAATAAATACTTGTTTTCACACAATTCCTTACACAATACAGTGTTGTGATCTCAATAGCACCTTTACCATTAATACTAATACATAACCAGCTCTATAAGTATGGCTTATAAAAGAGTCCCATAAAACATGATACATGATAAAAGAGTAATACAGTGGCATAATTGGTTTAGAGTTTTTCTCACAAGTTTGATTTTGTTAACACTATTGGTTAGGCTTAGGGTTGGGTTTAGTGTAAGTGGCACATTATTTTCAAACGCAAACACAAACCTTTGAGCGCCACTGAACAATTAATTTCATAACTGCCATGATACGTACAGCAACCAATGCAATAATGCAATAAACAAGACTGATGTTCATCTGGAAAAATTAAACATGCTTGTGCACCAGTCACTGGACTTTTACATTGCACTTTTAAAGTGTTGCGACAATTGCAAGAAGAAACGTAATATAGTTGGAGAACAATATTGCTATTTGCAACCAATTTTGAAATGATGATGTATTACTGAATGAAAATGAGAACAATTGTTGGGCAGATCGATCATGAAAAGTGGGGGAATGTGTTTGCAAAAACAATTAAATGCCTAAATAGCTGGTAATTGATTAACATTATTATTAAGATAAGACTATTTTCTACAATAATATTAATTACAATTACAATACATTTTGATAATGTTGACCTTAATGCTGCTCTCTTCTGGTAGGGTGTTTTTGCAAGCTTTTTTACACAAAAAGTGAACCAAGATCTCAAGTTTAAATTTGATACTAAAAACGTGTGACTGTATTATTTAGCTAGTTGGTAATTAGGCACAGCAGTAATGAGCAAGAAATTAACATTTGTGAACCTGTGAAGTCTAGCTGAGCTCTTGCTGTCAGTCTGTGTTTTTTTGCATTAGTGTGAGAGTGAACACAACAGGTCACTGAGCCCGACTCAGCTGAAGAAACCCTGAATCCCTACAAGCACATTAGTAGTGTTTCCTCTCTAACCAGAGCCTGGGTTTCCTAATAAGAAAGTCAGCACATTGATTTAAATAAAATATTTTTTTATTCTCGCTAATGCAAAAGCTGGTAATGCTTTGTATGTCTTATGATGCATTATAAATTTTGAATTCAATTAAATAATAACAGTAAATTAATACAGTTAAGTACAAGTAAATTAAAATTAAGTTAAAAGCATCAAGTCATTGAAAATCTTCATCAAGCTTTATTTGAAAACACCACTAGTTCTTGTCTTAACCGAACATGATGTGCCTGTTCAAATATGCAATGGAAAATGATATTTGAGAACTGCAGAGCAATATTTTCTGTGAATAACAATGTACATTTTATACAAACTATGGAACTCAACTTTACAGGTGAATCTAAATTTGAATATCATGGAAAACTTCTTTATTTTTTGTAATTTAATACAAACGTTCTTTTATTCTAGATTCATTGCACACAAACTGAAATATTTCAAGAGTTTTTTGTTTTAATTCTGATGGTTAAGATTTACAGCTTATGACCATTAAAAATTCAGTATCTCAAAATGTTTTAATATTTTCTCAAAGATCAATCAAAAAAAGATCTACAAAACAGAAATGTTCAAGATCTCCAAAGCAGGTTTAATTATGCACTCGATGGTTGAATGGGGCTCCTTTTGCACAAATTACTACCTCAGTGCGGCGTGGCATGGAGGCGATCAGCCTGTGGCACTGCTGAGGCATTATTGAAGCCCAGGTTGCTTTGATAGCGGCCTCCAGCTTCTGTGTTATTGTTTGTGAGATGTTACTTTTCTTCCTCTTCACAATACCCCATAGATTCTCTGTGAGGTTCAGGTCAGGTGAGTTGGGTGGCCAACCGAGAACAGTAATATCATGGTCAGCAAACCACTTAGAAGTGGTTTTGGCACTGTGGGCAGGTGCTAATGTCCTGCTGCAAAATGAAATCAGCATCTCAATAAAGCTGATCAGCAGATGGAAGCATGAAGTGCTCCAAAATCTCCTGGTAGATGGCTGCATTGACTTTGGACTTCATAAAACACAATGGACCAACACCAGCAGATGTCACGACACTCCAAATTATCAATGACTTCGGAAATTTTACACTGGACTTAGGATTCTGTCCCTCTCCAGTCTTCCTCCAGACTCCAGACCTTGATTTCCAAATGAAATGCTAAATTTACTTTCATTTGAAAAGTGGACTGTAAACCACTGAGCAAAAGTCCAGTTCTTTTCTCCTTACCCCAGGTGAAATGTTTTTTTCTGGTTCAGGAGTGGCTTGGTTGTGACGGCTGTAGCCCTTTTCCTGTAGACGTCTGAGCGTAGTGACTCCTGATGCACTGACTCCGGCTTTAGTGCAAACCTTGTGAAGCTCTCCCAATTTCTTGAATCAGCTTTTCCTGACAATCTTCCCAAGAGTGTGGTCATCCCTGTTAGTTGTGCACCTTTTCCTACCAAATGTTTTCCTTCCAGTCAATCTTCTATGACTATAGTTTGATACAGCACTCTGTAAACAGCCAGCCGTTTCAGCCGTGACCTTCTGTGGCTTACCCTCCTTGTGGAGGGTGTTGATGATTGTCTTGTTGACAACTGTCAAGTCAGTAGTCTTTCTCATAATTGTGGTTGCATGTTCTAAACTAGCCCAAGAGGTACCTAGTATTTACAGTATACTCAAAATTAATCAAACTAATCAAGCTCAAAATTGAATATTCAATTTTTTTAAGATACTGAATACTAAGCTGTAAGTCGTAACCATAATAATAATAAGAAAAATAATAATAATAACCTCTTGAAATATTTAAGTTTGTGTGCAGTGAATCTAGAATTTAAGATTTATTTTTTAAATTACAAAAAATAAAGACCTTTTCTATGATATTAAAGATTTTTGAGATGAAGTTGTGTTTTTTAATGACAGTCAAGAGTTAATAATGACGAGAAAGAACACACATTTTTGGTTGAACTATCTTTAAAAAGAAAATGAGCAGAAAAGAAAACCAACTGTGTACAAAGCAGCTATTAAGCTTACAAAAACATATATATTAATGATTTATTATAGTTACAGATTAATCCATATTCAGTATTATTTCAAAAGATGTGTTTTCACATATTAGTCTTGGTTACATTTCTGAGCAATTATCTGCATAAAATGAAGCTATTTTCTAACCCATGTACACTCTCTTTGTTTTCCTATTTCAAGTTTGAGGTTAAGAGTCATAATGTAGAGCAATTATTGAGGTCACAGTTCATGAGTTTACAAGAGCTGAGTGAAAACAGAGGCCTTTCAACTTATACATCACAGGGAATAATTATTCAAACTGCTGTTTTAGTAAAAGCTGATGGTCTACAAATAAAGCGCATGTTCTCTCAATTTAACATTTTGAAGAAGGACTCAAATGAGGGAGCGCATATATTTCACAGCAGTGCTATCGATTAATTATGGAAATAGATATGCATTGCTAATATCTACTAGATGTTAAGAAGAACCCCGATGTGTCAAGGAGTCAAAGGTTTGCTAGGAGCATCGCTCGAGTCAAGCTGGTCCACTGAGATGTCCCTCCAAGTTCAGCTATCCTGAAGGCATGAATCAATGACCAGATGGGCTTTCACTTTGATTATTAGATGTTCCATGGGAGCAGATAAATATGCTGGAAATATTCAAATGAAGTGATTGTAGAGTTGGAGACATTTTTGCATCACATATTGCTTGTTGAATGGCCTTGAAGGGCTTTGGATGACCTGTAACACAGTTTGCACCATATATACAAGTATTATCTCATCAACATAAGTAGTTCAGTCCCTTTAAATATGTCCCTAGTGTAAAATGGTCATTTGTGACTACATGCTAATGCTACTTAAATTAATTGCAATAGATAAAGCAATTTAGGAAGCCCTAAGGAATCACAAAATGAGCCATATAACTGCTCTTCATTCCATGTGTCTCTGTCCTTAAAGATTTCCCTCTCCTTAATTTATAAAGTCCTCAAAAATATGCCATATTGTGTTGTATATATATTTAGTTAAACAAAATTATATGTCAGTATTTGCACTGTAACAATAGCTTATGCAAACTTATATGTTAAACATTTTTCTAAACACAAGCATTGGTACTATATAAGTAAATATGCACATTTCAAAAATCTTTCAAACCTGCAGAGCAAGGCTTGTAATGTCAAATTAAACTGTAAATCTGGCAACTCTTTAATCTTTCTGGATGCTTATTTATATTACAAAATTATGTTATGTATGAGATGCACAATGCAATTCATTAATGCTTAAATGCATTATTTGTCTGAAAAAATGTTTACAAAAAGAAACTAAAAAGCAGCTTGCCTTTAGCATCACCAATCATAATTGCACAAATAATGACTGACAAACAGGTTTGAAGAATATTTTTGCAGCCCAGAGTCATTTCTTGAGCAGCTTCTGGATACAAACTATGCCGAGAAAGCAAGCACAAGGTTGGTGGTGTATGAGGGTCTTTTCAGCTCTGGATTATAGGGGGATTTTGCCTTTATAAACATTCTCTAGCTCTAATTTAACTGCACCTTCTGGAATCTTATAGACACAGAGAGATGTATGAAACTGATGTGTTTATGAGAGAATGAAAATGAAGGATTAAGCCACCTGAATCTAAAATCAGGTCAATTTTTATTATTTCAATACAGGTCAGGGTTTGTTCTTTAATATTTTAAAATGATAAGAATGTTCCAACTCAGATTGAATGAATGTACACATTTATGAATCTATCTTTATTAACTTTAAAGCAAACATGAATTTAAAATGGACTTGTTTGCTCTCCTAATGCACTTGCCGGGCTTAATTGTGCACAACTGTTTTGTGTTTGTTATTTCTAATTAAACTAAAGTTGTTCTTTGTAATCTACCATCAAAATAGAATAACTTGCCTCTGCCGAGGTTGATATTCACTGCTGATTCTTCAACCTATGACTCTATTCTATGTGACACACACTTTTCACATTCAGACTTCAAGCAATATAAGAGGTTTGTGTGAGAAACAAAGAAAAATGTATGTCATTATCCACTGTAGTGCACTAGTCCCTTCAGCTCCCCATTGATTGTAACTGCATGAAAAAGAGTGACATTACTTTTGTTCTCGGCAAGAAAGAAAGTCATACAGGTTTGTCAGTAAAAGATGATAGAATTTCCATTTTTGGATGAACTTATTTTGGTTTAGTTTCAATCAACATTGAATGGTGTGCTGGTTAGTGTAATGGAATGAGGCAAGACTTCAGTCTGTCTAAAATGAGAGTGATGCGGGCCTAGAGGCGTTCCGTCCAATAAACGACCAGGAGAACACAGAGCATAGCGACTGACAGCTTTGGAAAGGAACTTAGGGGTAACTCCTTTGAGCTCTCAGCCAGAACTGGGTCAGAGTTCAAAAGGATCTGCTCTTTGCTGGATCATTAGCACCAACATCAAGAAAACAGCCAAGGCTTCTTCTAGTCCTTTCTCTCACCCTGCGCTGAAGAGCATGAGTGAAATTGATGGAAAGGAGCAGGAATTAATAAGGTCTGATGCAGTAAGTGTCAGTTTTTGCCTGACTGTACTCGCTATGTTTATTTGAGCTCCCTAACAAGATGGTCCACGTTTATTTCATTCCAAGCAAAGCTATTTGAGATTTTTTGCTTTGATATTGCAGATTTAATATTGTTGAATGCCTCAGAAATGTTCAGACAGCAACATGTTCCAGTAAAATCTGCAAAAGAAAAAAGAGAGCTTTTGAGCAGTTGGGGATCCATCATCGACTGTGTGAGGAAGAGAGGTTAAGGCTTCACATAGAATTAGTAAATCATAAAAATAAAAAAATCAGGTTTTTCATATGTATGATGTAAGAAAAAAGTTTCTGAAGTTTATTTATAACAAAGTCGCTGTCAACTGTTTTTGCACAGATGTTGTTATTGAAGGATGGAGCGGTATTGAACTCGACAGCAAAGCCACAAGTAAGAGAAGATTTACATAGGAGTCTTGAAAGCACACCAGCAAAAATCAGCCTGTCTGATATTCTTAACCATAAGCTGCGGTGTGGAATAGATATTTTGCCGTCTAGTCAAAGTTCTGTCTACATGACACTGGAAAGAGAGTAAATGATTCTAAATTTTACGGGAAGCCGTGGCTTAATTGTCAGAGAGTCGGACTGGCATTCAAAAGGTTGTGAGTTCGAGTCCCTGGCTGGCAGGAATTGTGGGTGGGGGTAGTGCATGTACAGTTCTCTCTCCACCCTCAATACCACGACTTAGGTGCCCTTGAGCAATGCACTGAACCCCCAACTGCTCCCCGGGCGCCGCAGCATAAATGGCTGCCCACTGCTCCTGGTGTGTGCTCACAGTGTGTGTGTGTTCACTGTTCTGTGTGTGTGCACTTCGGATGGGTTAAATGCAGAGCACGAATTCTGAGTATGGGTCACCATACTTGGCTGAATGTCATGTCACTTTAAATTAATATTATGACAAACACACAGAAGATAAAAAATAATAATAATAATTCAGTATCACATTTCATTGCAATACTAATGAAATGAAAACTCCTACATATTTTTTTTGGGAGATTTTAAGGATTTTTATCACATTTTTAAATTTAGATTTTTTTGTTTTAAATATTGTTTTCTTTGAATAATGCATATTAATTTGATCATGTAATGCTGAAGACTAACTACTGCTGAAATTTCAGCTTTGTCATCACAGGAATAAATTACATTTTAAAACAGCTGTTTTTTATTGTAATAATATTTCACAGTTTTTCCTGTATTCTTCATCAAATAAAGGCAGCCTCGGTGAGCATAAGTGATTTTTAAAACATTCGAAAAATATTACAGACACAAACTTTTAAACAGTAGTGTATAGAGCTAATTTTTCATGAGGTAGGGACAAATTTGGTCATTGAAAAATGTGACGGCTAGGATATGGTTACGGTTCAGTTCCACACCTTTCATTCTGTCTGGAATAGAAAAAGTGAAAGAGTGAACCTGAGTTTTCAAAATTGTTCCTCATCTGCATCTGGAAGAAATTGTGGGTTTTTTGGAACACCAGGACAAAGACAAACCAGATCAGTATTTAGACTGGACAAAACTGCCTCACAACCAAAGTTGCAGTTGAGACCAGATCTGTTCATGCCAATATCTTGAGACTTCGCCAAACATGACACTGATATTTCTATATGGCATTATGAGATAAATAATAGCTTTCATATGTCTGAAAACTCAAAGCTGTCATTAGAAAGGAGCCTCGGCTTGGCTGAGTTTAATTGAAAATGGCCAGAGAGTGTGTGTTTCCTCTCCAGGTCTCTGCTCACAAAGTTCAAATGTTCAGTAGCCCACCGTGAAATCTAGCTATTATCAAACATCCCCCAGAATTTTTCCATTTTTTTTTTTTTTTTACATTTACATTTACAGAATATAATAAATACATCTCTGTGTTAAATGAGAATTCAAAAGTCATTTGTAATGATGATCTAAATCACATATTGATAAGTTGGAACAATGGAATATAAATAATTTTCTCCATATGCAGTCATAAGAGACAAAAAGTGTTTCCAGGAAACTGTTTAATACCCCCCCCCCCCCCCCTTGAGAGTCATTTATAATGGTAATTAATATATTTGGTTTTTATATAAAACAGTAATAATTTAATTTAATGTGAACATTTTTTGCTCTCTCTCTGAACTTTAGAATTAAACTAAGTTTAACTTTTGCTACAGTCTGTCTAAAATGAAAACGTCTATGTGAACACCATATTTACAGTACATGTGAAACACTTGTATGTTACAGTTTTGCATTCAGAACCAATACAGTTTTCTAAATCCTTAACGACCACTTTGGGGAAGCCTGCACTACATTGGGACAGGTTCACAAAACAATCAGACTGATAAAAATAAATCTCAGTCATTTATTTTAAATACTGGGAAACCGAATAGCACAAGAATGTGGACTTTCCGTATATCTTACTGTTTATCGTTGTCTTTCTCTTATTTGTAACTGATGTTTTATATTACTTTATGTTGCCATAGAGAATGACGGAAAATGTTTTTGGAAAATAGTGGGAACTTCATTGCAATTATCAACATACAACAAGGTTTTGTTCATGTGCACTAATTTTGTAGCTTTTTGTTTTGGACTAGTTTTCACTTTCATTTCTAATTGTAAACTCCCTTCCTAAATCAAGCAGACTGTGTCTATAGTGTGAATGTGAATGTCCTGTCTCCCTGATGTGTTTGTTTAGCCTGATGGGCTCATCCTCTGGAGAGAGTTGGATCACTTCACAGTCTACACCACTGTCAATGATCCATTTAATCTAGTCTCACAGCTAACCCAACAGCGTTCAGCTTTACACTTCAGCAACAAACTCTGAACGGGGGAGCTTCAAATCACATAATCTCGTATAGCTTGAATTTTCATCTAAAACAGCCATTGTGAGTCAAGGACAGCTGTGAACCACTAAATGTTTACAGAATTGGGGTCAAGGAATATCTGAGGAGATCTAGGCCTTGCTGAAGAATAGCTGCTCATAGTTCACTGTAACTTTCAGTTAAGTCCAAAATGAATTCAGAGATGGCAAGTGGCTCGTCTTTGACTTTGATACAGAAATCGGTTTTAAAGATCATGTGGCATTTTCCACAAATGCTATATATATATATATATATATATATATATATATATATATATATATATATATCATCCACCTATATACTGTATAGTAACCAGTAATATCCTGACATGTTTAATTTTTTTTAAACAGTAATAGAATTGTGTGCAAAATGTGACACAAAAATAAATAATGAAGTTGAAATGTACAATTACAGTGACTTGAATATCAGTATCTTATTTTGTATCTTTTATTGATTAATTGATGCACATGAGAAAGTCAGAACCTCTGATGTGTGAACGAACATTCACACATTTAATTTGATGATAGTTAATCTAACAGATGTAATAGTTCCCACTCCACAGAAGATGAAATTTGTGCATCTAATGCTTACAAAAAAATTACAGCATTTCAAAACTGTGGAGTGTGCCATATCGATTCTGTAAATATGATACACATGAACAGGAAGAGATGAAAAGAGAGAGTAAATGATACATAATTACAAGAACATACAAAACCACACGCACGCACATAAAAAATAAAATCAAGCCACATTATTTACTTAAGCAGATCCAGACCACTTCAGAAGTTTAGCTGTTCTCTATGCAAGCCAAAAAAAAGTGTTTTTTGAGTCTGAATGCTTTCCAGAAGTGCTTGTCTGGCCCTGTTGGCTGGGATCCAGCATGCTTTGCTCTGGGGGGCAGTATGGATTACAGAGGGTGATCATAATATGATTCAAGAGACATCATAGCTGCTTTTCTGTGTTCGTGTATTTGTAAATGTGTGTTTGATGGGTGTGTGTATGTATATAAGTCTTTATAAACAATAATTAGAAAGTATTAAAGGAATAGTTCACCCCAAAATACAAATTTGCTTAAAATATACTCACCCTTGATCAGTATACAAGATGCAGAAGAGTTTGTTTTCTCATCAAACAGATCTGGAGAAATTTAGCATTCCATCACATGCTCATCGTCTGCATTGAATGGGTGCCGTCAGAATAAAACTAGTCAAAAGAACTAAATAAAACAACACAATAATCCACAAGTAATCCACTACTCTCCAGTCCATCAATATCACACACCCTGTGAAGTGAAAATATGTGTTTGTAAGAAACAAATCCATCATTACATCATTTTGAATTCAAACCGTTGCTTCAAGTCGAAATTCCATAATAACGCATCCTCCAGTCAAAACGTCCATCCCCTGTTGTCCTCTCACACCAAAAATCCACCAACATATTTGTTTAGAACTGTTTTAATATTTTCACTTGCAAATTGTGTTTGGTGTGCATTTATTTCTCTCCTGATTCAGACAAGACCTTTTTTTTTTTTTACTGGAGAAAGTAACATTATTATTGTTACTTCCAGCTGTTGTTTGCTACTATCATTAATGATTAGTTACTTTCTTTTTGAATCATTAGTCAACAAATCCTCTGTAAATGCCACAGGTTGTCAGTTTAACTTCACTGAGTAGTTAAAATCATCTTTCACAGCCATATCAAGTTCATTTTAGGATTGTTTCGATTTGCATGTGACCCATTTGAACCATTCAGCTGCAAACTAGCAGAAACTAAACAGGATTTGTGACATATGCATTGTATAATGTGACCATGAAACAGTATAACATGCTTTATGTTTTCATAGCATAACCCATGCGGATATGACAAAGCCATAGGCTGATGAAGTCAGGTGTAAATGTGTGCGTTTTAGGGAGAGATTTGGAAATATGCATTTTGTTTTCCTTCCAGAAATGTGGCTACATCTGACCCCTGTGTCTCCCCAAACTTTACATGCAGATATAAATGCTATACTGAAGTCCCAGAGGATTGTCTATGTGTGTGTGTTGGCCAGTTTCTCCAGGAAGACCTATCATCTTCTCAACATATACTGTACAAAACATCTAACATTTCCCAGAAGAGCTGTAAAATAGTCAAAAAGGTAGATTGAGTGCTTCACTGCACGCACAGACACACACTTGCAGTTGTGGTTTATGGGGACTCTCCATAGGCGTTATGATTTTTATCTCCCTACACCTAAACATATTCCTTACAGAAAAATACTCACACACAAATGCACGTACACACAGTTTCTGATTGCGGCTGTCGGTGGACAAAGGTGTCAACAGCACTATCAATCATTTGCAGGATTTCTCAGTTGATTTCTGTGTCTATGAAGCCTTTCTGCTTTCTGGTTATCTTTTTATTACTCAACAATTATATTTTATCAGTAGTGGTAAACCCTGTCTCTTTTCTTCTTATCTTTTGCTCTGAGCTGACCATGATGTCTTCTGAGGACAAGAGGGGAAGTCAGGAAGCAGGGATAATCGACCTTAACAACTGAAGAATGAAATGTATGTAATAAATAAAATAAAAATGCTGTTTTAAAGAAACAGCTGAACCAAACTTGAGATTATTCCATAAGATATTTTTACTACCCTTTTATTGTTAATTATTTTTATTTGATTTATGAGAATTCATTAGAAGATGATTATAATAAGATTTTTAAAGAGCTGCTTTTCCTCCATACAATGAAAGCAATTACCATGTTCCAAAAGGGCAAAAAAAGAACAATAGAAATTGTACAGTACATATTACAGTACATCACCCATGTGTAACTAAATGAAGAATTTTTATATTTTCTGTTTACATTTTAATTTTAGTTTGAGTAATGTTGATGTTTTTATAATTTTATTCGTTTTTCTTTTAAATATGTCTAGTTTTAGTTAATTTAGTCCAACTTAAATTAAACAAGAATAAAACCTGGCTGAATTTAGTGAAGCAATTTTTACTATGCAAAAACATTTTTATTATTTTTAATTATTTTTAATTATTTACAGTTATAGTTTATATTATATAATTAATTATATAATCTAAGTGACTACATTAAATCACATGCATCATATACTAATAATTGTAACAATCACTGTAAAACATAATAAAAATAATTCTGTCCTAATACTGCTATGGACAGACCTGGTGCCACATGTCTTGAAGTGCCAAGTGCATGCAAATAAAATGGTGTTTTATAGATTTCTGTGA
Organism: Carassius gibelio; assembly: GCF_023724105.1. Taxonomy (NCBI): domain Eukaryota; kingdom Metazoa; phylum Chordata; class Actinopteri; order Cypriniformes; family Cyprinidae; genus Carassius; species Carassius gibelio. The sequence continues at coordinate 5,233,905 of NC_068376.1, read as the reverse complement.
ATTTATAAACAATTTGTGCAGGTAAATTTTTGTACATTGCATTTATACATGCTTCAAACTGATTCATAGCAATGGAAGGACTGTTGATGCACCCAAAATTAACACATACTACACACACAAAATCAATGACAACCACAATTATTGAATTTGGCTACATACCCCCCTTCATCCACAGACGGACCTTGTGGGTCAGAGAAGCTGGGATGGAGAAAGAGATGGAGAAATGGAGTGGGGTGGGGGTGGCGGGGGGACAAAAGCACCTTGGCCTTGTGGCGTGACCCGGCATGGGGCCCCCCGTCTGGGTCCTTGGCTCTGTCTGACACCTCCCCCTCTAGATTGTCTGTGAAAGCTGAATCCCTCATTATAATCGGGGTGTCTATGGAAGCTGGGGGTGAGGGGCACGAAAGACCTACCAAGACAAGCCTGGGTACGACAGCTATTGATCAATGGCCTGACACACATGCAGAAATCTTAAATGGCTAGGTAAATGTGTGTGTTGGGGGTCCTTGATGCGCTCAGACAGTCCTAGTGAAAAGGAATTCCAGATCGATTGGGGTTTCTTTCTTTCCTGCAGGGCACTGCACCTCTTAATATTGTGCTGTTTCCAAAAAAAGCTTGCAGTGAGTCAACAGGGAATTGCTTTTTTTCATGATAAGGTTATTATCAGTGTTTAGAATGATTTATTATCTGAAATCAGCAAAACATTTTAATAAACGAACAAGATATGTGTTTGTAAAGATTTGAGTTAAATAACTATACTTTGGGAACAAAATTGCTAATTGTGCCAAAAAGTTCAAATAAAGTAATGAAGTATCCTGAATATTCAATAAATATCCAAATTTTTAGATTGTAGGATACTTTCCAGAATAACAATTCATTATTTAATATTATTTAAAAAATCTATACGCTACAGGTCAAATATTTGGTTAAGGTATAATAAAAAAAAAAAGAAAAAACTTTTTTTTACGTTTTTTAAAGTCACTTATGCTCACCAAGGCTGCATTTATTGGATCAAAGACGCATTAAAATCAGTATTTTTTTTTTAAATATTTATTTCAATATAAAATAACTGTTTTCTATTTGAATATATTTAAACATTTAAGTTCTTCCAGGGATGAAATGCTGAACTTTCAGCACAATTTCTCCAGTCATTCTGATATGATGACCTGCTGCTCAGGAAACATTTATTATTATTATCAATGTTGAAAACAGTTGTGGTGCTTAATAATTTTGTGAAAACCGTGATGCTTTTTGTTTTATAATGTTAGAAAATTAAATAATTGCTTATTTAAAACAATAGAAGTCTATTCTATGTCCTCATTTAGACAACAAGGTAAACATGCATGTGTGTGTGTGTGTGTGTATGTGTGTGTGTGTGAGAGAGAGAGAGAGAGAGAGAGAGAGAGAGAGAGAGAGAGAGAGAGAGTAGGCAAAACCCAAGCCACAGCAGGGGAACGGGAAAAGGGCTGGTTCATAGTTCACGATAGATCCCCGTGGTCTTACAAACACACACACATACTCTCACCCTTCCCCTCTGGCCTCGTCTGGTCGGAAAGGTCAGTGCATGTCTGGGAAAAGTGGAATTTTAATAAATTATTTTTAAAGGTCACTCTTATGCACCAACTCTTCCCAAACATACAAGTTCTTCAGATGACCACAACTCCGCATTCAAACATGACAATATAAAATGCATTCATGATGCGCTGCTTAAATAACTTCATTATAAAATGTTTAACAGTATAAGCATGTAAACTTTAACCTGTGTGATAACAGGTGAAGTAATTAGATAACTTCATGCAACTGTAGTTGTATTGCCCCGTTATCTCAAAAAAGTCCAGTTTTATGCATTCAGAGCTGTTTTCTTATGATGTGAGATTGCTGCTAGACTCTAGATGCTTTAAACCTATTGACCCGCTGATTTTACCATAGACAGAAGGCGAGGGGGGTGTCCTGGTGGGGGGCGGCAGGGTCGCCCAGCTGCCTGTCTCGAAGAGTAACCACCATCATACAACTAAACAAATACAACTCATACAACTGAAAAATTGTCTTTATATTTGCACAATTATTCCTTTATTAGATAAAACGAGAGTCATCATAAAATACTTTTTATGTATTGTATTGAAGGAATAAACAAAGCACAGTCCATTCAGTTTAGACTATACTACAACATAAATTCTGAAGAAAATGTGATGAGAGCTGCAAAACTCAATGTTATTGGTTGCGTATGTTTCCAAGTCTAGTCTCAATGATATTCTGTTCAAAAAGTGCTACAATTTTAAAGATTGTGTTCATTAATTTTATTTTATTTTATTTTTTTAAAGAAAAGATGCATTGAATTTAGCAAAAGTGAAGACTTTACATTGTTACATTGTTACATTTTAAACTTTGTATTCATCAAAGAATCATGAAAAATGTCTCATAGTTTCTATACAAATATGAAGCTGCACATCTGTTTTCAACATTAATAATCAGAAAAGTTTCTTGAGCCGCAAATCAGCATATTAGAATGATTTCTGAAGGAACATGTGACACTGAAGATTGGAGTAATGATGCTGGAAACTACAGAAATGACATTTTAAAATATATTCAAAAGTAATATATAAAGTAAAATAAAGTAATAAATGTTACTTTAAATTGTAGTAATATTTCACATTATTGCTGTTTTTACTGTATTTTTGATCAAATAAATACAGCCTTGGTGAGAATAAAAGACTTTGAACTTCTGAACAGTAGTTTATGTCTCAGCTACTTCCTTAATTTTTCTGCCTGTTTTATTATCTGCCATAATTTGGATCACTTAGAAAAATAATACCTCACTTTTTCTAAACTAGCAATGGGATATGAAATACCAACCCAAGTTAGCATTATGGATCTATTCATATCTCTAACTGAGCAATAATAATGGCGATACTTTCCATAGCATGCACCGCTAAAGAGTGTAGTGTTTACAAGCAAAACTAGTGTCTGCCCACTTCCTTTTGCAGTTAGCGCTGTGTAGTTTAGCTAGTGTTTTTTCTTTCTCTTTGTTTTATGTCAATTGTCATGTGTCCCCTACACACTTATAAACGTGTCTCAGTCACAAAAACCAGCTGCCACAAAAATGGAACTGTACAAACACTACAGACGGAGCTGAAAGCCGCAGACCAATTAATCACCATGTGCTTTTCTTGATGTGTTTGTGTGGGGGGATATGCATGTTTGCATAAAAGTGTCTCTTGCTCACAGTATGATTTTTGGTGTCTTGGGCCCTATTTGCCGTATCATGCCTGATAACCGTCTGTGGTGTTTGAAGTGGTGAATCCTTCATTCACCCCTCTCCCCAAATGCCTCTGTTGTCTCTTTAAAGAAGCTAAGACAGTTTCACGCTCTCTGCCACCGATTTCCCCTCCCTGACCAGGATTGTTCCAGATTAGATTAGACACAATATGAATAACCGTAAACCAAAGACCTCTCAGACTGTGAAAGCTATCAAAGGCATATTTTCACTGTCTAATCCTCCTTCTGGCCCCCTAGCTTTCACCCCACACACCCCTTTTTGTCAATCCAATCAAACTGCTCCCATCCCTCCTGGTGCAGTCTGGGATTATTGGTGCTGTGATGAATTATGCATGAATGCCAGCATCGACTCTCACCCGTTCGCCACAAAGCTCTAGGTTTTGAGGTGACGGGGTCATGCCGTAAGAGGGTCAACCTAAGCATTGCCCGTTCTGGGCTCAGGTGGAGTTCCAAAAATGAAAGAGATAAGAAAAAGAGGAATGGACTTTGTCTCTGTTATTGATAGGGTTGTAAAGCTGGCGCCCTACAGTCTCACCAGAACTGTACACAGACGCCCGGGCCAGAGGTCAGCAGTAAATGACCCTCTTGTTTTCACACAGACAGATATCAAGACCTGCTGCTACTGGATTTGCAGGACAGCCGTCGTTATCTGGCAGGGCGTGCAATGCTTCACATAACCAGTGGCGGTTCTCTTTATTGTTGGATCATGGAATTTGCATGGACCATTTAGAACTGCAATTTGTGAAAAGACCATGCAAGGTCATGGGTTTGGTTGTCTGGCAATGCATAAACTGAATTTTTTTTTTTTTTTTTTTTTTAATTAAATTAATGTAGGTTTGTTTGCATAAAAATGTCTTAAAATTATAAAAATGTCCTACTGTCTGCCGTTGGTCAGACTCAGCTCATTGGTTGAGCCTATGTAACTATGTTGGCCTGGCTGGGATGTTCACGCATATTTGATAGTGTACAGTGTTTACAATTTTTGTCTACTGAAATTCATATTAAAGGGATAATAATCTCTAATAACTGACAGTTAAAATGCACAATAGATTTTTCTTTTAATACATTTTTTTTGTTGTTAACTAAAACTCAAACTACAAAATATTAAACATAGATAAAAAAAAAAAAAATAATAATAATAAAATATTAGATGACAAACTTCAGCTGTTAACCAAAACGTAAGCTGATATACTGAAATAGAAAAGAAATCTATGTAGAAATATAAAAAATAAATACTAAAACAAATTAAATACACAATTAAAACAAATAATATAAAATAAAAGCTGATTCAAAATAAACTGTAAATGTATATAAATAATATTAAATAACACAGCAAAGAATCATGAAAACGTCTTTGTCTTGTAACCAATAGTGACGTGTAAATTAGATTTGTTATTTTTTGTAAGGGGAAGATTATTAATGAACACAAACAGAAAGGTTGGTTTCCGCACACAAAGAATTGAAAGACATCTGAAGATTTGAAATATAGATATTTTATATAATATTGCTGTTTGCATTATATGGAAAAAATTGGCAATCAAAAGTCATATAGACTTATTTCACCATTGACTGTTGTTGCATGTAAAGTTCTGCAGATAGAGAAGAGAAGAGAAGAGAAGAGAAGAGAAGAGAAGAGAAGAGAAGAGAAGAGAAGAGAAGAGAAGAGAAGAGAAGAGAAGAGGCCAAAGGGGGAAGGGTGCTTTTGAGGCCCATCTCAGACAGACATGAAGGCCTCCTGGACGTTTCCTTTCTGCTGGACGGCCTCAACAAAGGTGCTCAGTCATGTGAAACTTAATCTTGAGCCCCCCAAAAAATCACCTTTGACCTTTCTCTGCCTTCACCCAGGGAGAAGGGGCCAGGATCGGAGGCATTGGAGAGAGGTCACATCCCCCAAGACTCTGTCTGAGCACACGTGTGCGGACATGTGTGTGTTCCTGTTTGTGAAAAAGAGGGAGCACCCCTTTTACTGCATTTTTTTCCATCCTAGACAAAACACAGACCCCAGTCTAATCCAGTGGTCCTCAACTTCTGTCTGGGCAAACAGAGAAGCACCTCAGCCAAGCGACAAATTCTCTGTGTTTGTGGGATCTTAAGTGGATGAGTCTTCTGCAGCTACAACCAGTGCACAAGTCCAAACACACACACAAACACACACACGCACGCACGCACACACACACACACACACACACACACACACACACACACACACACACACACACACACACACACACACACACACAGGATTAACCTCTGATAGATAGATCCCTGAGACTGGGGTTCCCCTGTCATTGATGCAAAGCCCTGTAGAGTGTAAACACTGAGGCAAGACAGAACAGAGACCAGGGCATACAAGAGAATAACAAACTGGCATTATTCCAAAATCTAGTGAACTCTCTCGCTGTCTACTGCCTATAGAGTCCACTACATTCTAAAGCAGAATCCCAACTGGCAAGGAACTGATTTTGATCTTTGACTTTAAATAGGCAATAATTTCCTACAAACAGCACTATACAAAGCTGCAGGGTGACTTGTCTCATTAATTCAGTAGTTTTGTGTTAGGATGTTGTTACAAAAACTAAAAACAAAACAAACAACAACAACAGCTAACTGGAAAAACATGGTTTTGGCGATATTTGTGTAAAATGTTAAGAGTGTTCCATGCATGTTTCATGGCACTTTCAGAGTTAACATTTTAGAGGAATGTTGAGCAATTGCAGTTTAAAAATGAGTAAAATTTTGTCTTAAACAGATGAATATGAACGTGGTAATGTTTTATTATTATGGTTCTTTGTATCGTGGAGATTGTCTTTGAGACTTTCAGTGATTTTATCATGACTCGTGTTTCACAGGATTCGTTTAGAAGTGCTCCACATTGCAAGTGCAATGCTTTATGAAATGGGCTTCCAAGCAAGTTTCAGAAAAGCCATACACATGGAGCTGATTGTGTGATGCAAACATCAGTTGTATTAGTTTACAAATCATGGACTAAGATAAAAGTATTTTGAGGTCATAACATGATGCTGTGCAAGGAACCGCTTAAAAGTAAGAGTAAGAAGAAAGAAATTAAGTAACTTAATCGATCATTTGCCCCGTAATCATGATAGGCATAAAACAAATAAAGTTGTTGGTGTTTTCCCAATGAGCCTATGTTGGCAAAATATGTCTCAATTACTTGTTCAAATAAAGACAAATACAAAATGCAGCCCATAATATAATAGAAAACGTACTTGGTTATTAACTTAACCTCGGTTCCCTGAGATACGGGAATAAGTACTGCTTCTGCTAAGACACTATGGGGAAAACTGCTTTTTCCCCATTCCCATTCCCCATTTTTCCCCATTTTCTGAAGCCTTTTCAATAACACAGTGTAACTGCACGGCCATTGGATTGTTCTGTGAATTAAAAACAAACCAATGGCTCGGCAGATGAGCTGCACAAGCCTATGGTGACAAAGCCAACCAAACCCTGCCAGAATGGGCGGGGCATCTGGCTATATAAGCGAGTACTTCCCCATAGGATCCACAGGTTAATTCAACTGAAGCAACGAGTAAGCCGTGCAGCTACACAGCATGGCCAGCAATGCAGTACTTGTTCCTGTATCTCAGGGAACCGAGGCTACATTAGTAACCGAGTACATTCCCTATCGATATCATACTGCATCTGCTAAGATGCTATAGCAAACCAGTATAATCCTGCTTTGATATGCTAGAGGAACAACTAATACTTGAACTTGCCTTAACCACCAAACCGCCATATGGCCATAGTGAGTCTGTTTAAGCAGAAAGGTCCCTGGTCTGTAAGGCTGGGACATCCAGATTATACAACCTGGTAAATGTGGATGGCGAGGCCAGCGTGCCACTTCACAAATCTCTGTAATGGACACACTGCTAGACCAAGCCCAGGAAGAGGCGAGGCCTCTTGTTGAGTGGGATCTTACTCCCATGTAGCACTGTAGGCCCAAAGAAGAGTATGCTAACATGATAGCATCGATTATCCATTTGGAAAGTCTCTGCTTTGTGACCGGATTCCCTTTGGTGTGGTCACCGAAGCATTCAAAAAGCTGTTCTGCATGCTTAAATGGAGTGGAACGCTCAATATACATTCTCAATGCCCTGAGGGAGAGGAGTAAATTCAGCTCTCGTCCTGCTCTGAATGAGGAAGCACCAATAGAGCTATATAGTAATTGTGCTCTGAACAGAGTCGAGAGCACTTTTAGGTGCATAACCATGCGTCTGCTTTAGGCCAGCCTTGGAGTTGTTGAATTCAAGGCAGTGGGGCTCACCGAGAGATCCTGCAAATCAGCCAAATGCTTTACCGATGCTATTGCCAGTAGCAGAGTGGTTTTAAGCATCAGGGGACGAAGGACAACAGACTGTGGCAGCTCAAAGGGAGGACTTATCACAGCCCACAACACTATAGGCAGGTCCCATGAAGGGACGGTGAGAGGGCAAGGCAAGTAACCAATGGCCGAAAGCCAGTTTGCCATTGCACAGTGCTCCCCAACCAGTATTGGAAGCATCTGTCTAGACCACCTTCCTTTTGCAGACCATTCCCTGCGACAATCCCTGTTCCATCCACTAAGAGTCTTTGCAAGGGGTCAGAGCTGCTACACAGGACCTGTCCACCTTGACACAAAGGTGTCCAAGGTGCCAGATGTGGCCGCATGGGACGGAACTCGTGGTTTCAGCCAGTATTGAAAGGGGGTGCATGCGAAGCAGGCCCAGCTGAAGTACTGGAGACACAGAGGCCATGGGGCCCAGCATCTTCTGAAATGACCTGAGAAGGCGAGGGGTTCTAACTTTGAATGATACTGCAAGCTGCTAAATGGCCAGTACACATTCTGGTGGGATTACCACCCTCATTCAAGCTGAGTCAAGAACTGTTTCCAGGAACAATATCCACAGGCTGTGGGACAATCTGCTCTTGGCAAAATTGAACCTGAGTCCCAGGCATTCTAAGTGGCTGAGGAGGAAGGATCTCTAAAATAGTAGCTCATTCCCCGACTGGGCCAAGGTGTGCCAAGCTAATTCAGAATGTGAATTCCCATCTGTCTCAGAGGGGAAAGGGCCTCATCCATGCACTTTCATAAAAGTGCGAGGAGCTAGGGACAGTCCAAAGGGAAGTACTGTGTATTGATATGCCACTTCCTCTGGTGGGATGCTTTCTGGATGTGAAAGTAGGCGTCTTTCAGATCCAGCAAAAATAACCATTCCCCTGGGCACCCTTGCCAGAGGATCTCTTTGAATGTAATCATCCTGAATGGCCGTTTTATGAGGGCGCAGTTCAGGTGTCTGAGATCAGGGATGGGCCTTAGTTCACCATCCTTTTTGGGGATGAGGAAGTAGCAGCTGTAAAATCCTGACTCACTCTGAGCTTGGGGAAATGCTTCTGTGGCTCCTATCACCAGCAAGTTCATCAACTTGGGCATGTGTGTGTCTATGCTCTAAACTGACTGCTCACTCATCCCCACGAGTTCACCATTTCTTCCTCCAAGTAACTGGGAGAAGAGAAACCCAAGATTGTGGGTGTCGGGCTCAGCAATGCACACGCAAATGCAAAGTTACCAGCATTCTGCTCCGATCTGCCTAGGAGAATTAAGCCGCTCGGCCCACTGATCTTCACTGATCGCTCAATCTGTGAGCTCACTGTTGCTTCCAACGAGGTAACTGGGAGGAGAGAAACATGAGAAAACAGGTGCAGACTGCTCTCCTGGCAAAATCAGTCCATCTCTGTGAGTACAGCCTTAGCGACACACACACAAAAATGCAAAGCTAGCAGTGACATTAATTGAAGTGCAGCGCAAAGAGCAAAAACGGTGGCTCTGTGTCGCCATGAGATCGCTCAGACCCAGTTGTTTAGCTCCCAAACTGAGGCTCTCTGAGAGAACATAAACGGGAGAGCAGGGCTGCCTCATTGAATGCAGTCCGCGAGAAGAACAAGATTCAGTGAGCGTGGGGTCTCTGCGTGGGGGCTGCCCAGACAGGCAACGTATTCACTACCCTTCTACATCGTGCAAGATTCCCTGCACAAGCCACACTCGCAGCACAACATTTTCAACAGTGATACTACAAATGTTGCTCTATTAACACTTACCTCTCAGAAATAAGCTCTTTTAGGCTCGCTGGATGGTCGCGGGGATCAGCTGGGACCACTGCTGCTGCTGCTGCGACACTGAAGGCGGAGAAGCATCAGATAAGCCAAGAAGAGGCTTGCTGGTTCAGCTTGAAGGCAGTTCTCAGTTTTTCAGGTTTCTTCATCAGAGAGTTGTCTCAAATCACAAAAGCGATACTTTTGTGAGGGAAACTGATAGATCTTCCCTGAGAGCCTGAAAATATATTCTTTAGGGAGGGAGAGTAGAGGTCAGGACCTGCTATGGGAAAAGTATGCAGGCTATGCACGGTCTGTTTGGGCCCGGGATCCCTGTGACCTTCCATTGTTCACCCTTTGACATTGAACTTAGAAGAGGGGAGCAGAAAGCTGGCTTGGCTTTTAAGCCCTGTAAAATACATACACACAAACGTGCCACAACCCATAGTGCCCATCCCCAGGTCTTAAGGGCTTTTATCTCAACTGTCAACAGTTTAAAAAGCTGGATCCATTTCTAAGGCTAGACTTTAATCACCTCTAGGTCAATAAACATAAAGAGCTAATGCAAGGGCAGAGAGATAAATAAACAGACAGAGAGACAGAGAGAGAGAGAGAGATTACTTTGTCACATTGGTGTCAGTCCACAAAGGAAAAGCAAAGAGTGCAAAAATGAAAGAAAAAAGAGGCTGTTAAAGTTATAAAACAGACACCCAAATGACCACACAAAGCCTGAGACCAAAGATAAAACAGCCAACTTCCGTCTTTTAGTCTGATCCAAAGCAAACACACCTGGTGTTAATACTCAAATGTACACATCCACTCGCATGTGGGCAGCTGCCTAGAATAAAGGCTACACGTTTTTTGCACACAGTTTCAATAAAAACTCAATTACATACAAAAAGCAGCCAGTATATAAACTCGAACAACTTGACATTTTTTCTTTGTCTACACTTTTAAAAGTAAGACCAAATCAGTGTTATGTGTAAAAAAAAAAAAAATAATATATATATATATATATATATATATATATATATATATATATATATATATATATATATATATATATACATACATACATATATGTGTGTGTGTTTGTGTATATTTAATATCTAAATAAATGAATAAAAAAACATGATAAATGCACATATCAAAATTACTAACCTAATAATAATAATTATTAAACTATCAAAATATTAATAAGTACTGTAATAGTATAAAAATAATAATAATAGCGCTGACCAATTAAAAAAATATTATACGAAAATTCAATTCAATTCAAGTTTGTTTGTATAGCGCTTTTTATGATACAAATCATTGCAAAGCAACCTTACTGAAAATTAAGTTTCTACAATATTTAGTATTAGCTCATCAGTGGTGACTGTCAGTTTATGTGCATATGGCAGAAATATACGGAAAAATTAATTAAAGATGTAATCAAACAGATGATGAACACAATTAACAGCAATTATTATATAATGCAATCAAACTTATAGCAAAATTTGGTAGTTCTGTATGTTATTTCAGGGTTAGCATCATCTGAGGTCCTCTGAGGGGGTGACATCATCTCTTCTCAGGTGTTCTGGATCCAGACTGGAGCTTGTGTAAATCAAAGTTACTATGGGATGTAAATCCTGTGGCAAAACAGTGAAACAAATAGAGACATAATTAGTGCAGCTGCTGTTCCAACCAAGTAAAATTAAAGGGGGGGTGAAATGCTATTTCATGCATACTGAGTTTTTTACACTGTTAAAGAGTTGGATTCCCATGCTAAACATGGACAAAGTTTCAAAAATTAAGTTGTACGTTTGAAGGAGTATTTCTGTTCCAAAAATACTCCTTCTGGTTTGTCACAAGTTTCGGAAAGTTTTTTTTGAGTATGGCTCTGTGTGACGTTAGATGGAGCGGAATTTCCTTATATGGGTCCTGAGGGCACTTCTCCCGGAAGAGCGTACGCTCCCGTATAGCAGAGCACTGGGAGCACAACAGACTTCACTGATCAGAGCGAGAGCGTCGCGAAATGTCACAAAAGAAGTGTGTTTTTGGTTGCCAGGGCAAGACAACCCTGCACAGATTACCTAAAGAGAAACAGCATTAAGGTTACCAGTGGATGGAGTTTATTTTTACAGAGCATCAACGGAGTTGTGCAAGTGTTTGTGTTTGTTCCCTGCATTTCGAAGATGCAGTTTGATGACGGATTTGCACATCGTTTATTTCTTAAGGATAATGCAGTCCCAACGAAAAAGGGTCACGATCATGTGTTGGAACCGCATGCGGTGAGTAAAACGGCTTCAAATATCTCTGTGTTGTTAACTTAGCTATCAGCGCGTGAGCACATCAAGTAAACAACATGCAATGTTGTCATCAAACTGGACTTTCCACATGTACAGCTTAAAAAAAAAACAAAGATGACAAAGTGGAACTTAGTCATTTTCCAAAACCGCTAAGCAAATATATACAGTTTCAGTACATACCACATAGAGACGGTGTTGTTGCTGCTGCTCTTGTTAAATTTCAGCCTCTGGATCTTATTCTGGATCATAAATATACGCCGAATCTGACTGTTAGCCATGGTTTGTTTTGGTTGGTTTTTTCCTCACGGTAATGTCACAGCTTTCAAACGCTATCAAAGCAAAAGCCTACTGGCGCTCGTGATTCTTTAGCTCCGCCCACACGTCACGCCTACAGACGCTCGTGTTTTTCCGGGAAAACTCAGTACAGACTATCTTTCTCTTATGAATATAATAAAACAAAAGACTTTTTAGAGATATGAAGGATGCAGTACTACTCTATAGGTACTCAAGATTAACAGGATGTTGAGTGAAAACGAGCATTTCACCCCCCCCCCCCCCCCTTAATTATTTTAAGCCAAGCTAAAGAATAATAATGTGCATTTGATCAAATATACTGTAACTGTAGTCCATAATTATGGAATGCAATATATGAATGCTTTGTGAAAGAAATGTGTTTTTAATCTAGATTTAAACAGAGAGAGTCTCTGAACCCAGAACACAAAAAAGCTCTACCTCCTTTAGTGGGGACTTTGCTATATTAGGTACTACCAAAAGTCCAGCGTTTTGTGACCTTAGGGAGCGTGATGGATTGTAACGTGGTAAAAGACTAGTTAGGTACGCAGGAGCTAAACCATTAAAGGCCTTATAGGTAAGTAATAATATTTTGTAACTGATATGGAACTTAAAGGGGGGGTGAAATGCTATTTCATGCATACTGAGTTTTTTACACTGTTAAAGAGTTGGATTCCCATGCTAAACATGGACAAAGTTTCAAAAATTAAGTTGTACGTTTGAAGGAGTATTTCTGTTCCAAAAAAACCTCTTCCGGTTTGTCACAAGTTTCGGAAAGTTTTTTCTGAGTATGGCTCTGTGTGACGTTAGATGGAGCGGAATTTCCTTATATGGGTCCTAAGGCACTTCTGCCGGAAGAGCGCGCGCTCCCGTATAGCAGAGCACTGGGAGCACAACAGACTTCACTGATCAGAGCGAGAGCGTCGCGGAATGTCACAAAAGAAGTGTGTTTTTGGTTGCCAGGGCAAGACAACCCTGCACAGATTACCTAAAGAGAAACAGCATTAAGGGACCAGTGGATGGAGTTTATTTTTACAGAGCATCAACGGAGTTGTGCAAGTGTTTTTGTTTGTTCCCTGCATTTTGAAGATGCTTATTTTACAAACAAGGCTCAGTTTGACGCCGGATTTGCACATCGTTTACTTCTTAAGGATAATGCAGTCCCAATGAAAAAGGGTCACTATCGTGTGTTGGAACCACATGCGGTGAGTAAAACTGCTTCAAATATCTCTGTGTTGTTAACTTAGCTATCGGCGCGTAAGCACATCAAGTAAACAACATGCGATGTTGTCATCAAACTGCACTTTCCACATGTACAGCTTAAAAAAAAAAAAACGACATAAAGTGGAACTTAGTCAGTTTCCAAAACCGCTAAGCAAATATATACAGTTTCAGTACATACCACACAGAGACGCCTTTGCTGATGCTGCTCTTGTTAAATTTCAGCCTCTGGATCTGTGTCACAGCTTCCAAACGCTCTCAACGCAAAAGCCTACTGGCGCTCGTGATTCTTTAGCTTCGCCCACACGTCACGCCTCTAGGCGCTCGTGTTTTTCCGGGAAAAATCGGTACAGACTATCTTTCTCTTATAAATATAATAAAAATAAAGACTTTTTGGAGTTATGAAGGATGCAGTACTACTCTATAGGTACTCAAGATTAACAGGATATTGAGTGAAAACAAGCATTTCATCCCCCCTTTAATAGGTAGCCAGTGCAGAGACTGTAGAATTGGGGTACAATTATAATACTTTCTTGATCTGGTAAGGACTCTAGCCACTGCATTTTGGACTACCTGTTGCTTGTTTATTAAAGATGCAGGACAACCACCTAGCAGTGCCTTAGAGTAGTCCAGTCTAGAGGTCATGAATGCATGAACTAGCTTTTCTGCATGAGAAAAAGGTAACATGTTGCATATCTTGGCAATGTTTCTAAGATGGAAGAATGCTAGTTTTGTAATACGGGAAGTATGGTTTTCAAAAGACAAGTTGCTTTCTAATGTAACATCCAGATTTTTTCTCTGTAGAGGAAGAGTAACAGTACACCCGTCTAGTTACAAACTGTTATCTACCAGATTCTGTGTGCTATTTTTTAGTCCAATAAGTAATATCTCTGACTTATCCTAATTTAATAGGAGAAAATTATTGGTTGTCCAATCTTTTACATTTTTAACACACTCTGTTAGCTTAGATAATTTTGAAGTTTCATCTGGTCTCGTTGAGATATATAGTTGAGGATCATCAGCATAACAGTGGAAACTTATCCTGTATTTTCTAATAATATTACCAAAGGGGCAACAGATGACTTAGTACAGATCCTTGTGGCACTCCATATTTTACTGGTGATAAATTAGATGACTCTCCATTTAAATAAACAAAGTTGTAGCTATCGGACAGGGAGTATATAAACCATCTTAAAGCCTGTCCTTGAATACTTGCATAGTTTTTTTAATCGATCTATGCATATGGCATGATCTATGGTGCAGAATGCAGCACTAAGATCAAGTAAAACTAGCAATGAGATGCAGCCTTGATCTGACACAAGAAGGAAGTAATTTGTAATTGTAATTTTAACAAGTCCAGTTTGCAGAAATGAGCACAATTGAGCAGACACAGCTTTTTCTAAAACTTTAGACATAAATGGAAGATTTGAAACTCCACCAAACTATTATTATAAGCACGAGCCCTGTCAGACTGGTCGTGGTGGTTGTGTTGCAACAATATAAAACAGGATACAAGTTTAAATCATTCAAAATACTTCTGCTTAATGTTGCAAAATAAATCTATATCTCTTTCTCTGGCTACTGTGTATAGACCACTAGGGCTGTATATAGAATTCCAAAAAGTATTTGCAGATCACTTTAAAAATGGATCAAATTAAATAGACGTAAATCTGAATGTACTGAAACCACAACAAAAGGTGCCAGAGACTGCTTTGTTTGCGTAATCAGTCATAATCTGAAACTATTTTTTATGTGTAACATTTTATGGAATGGATTTTTGTCAAATGTGCTAAACAGAGCTGAGTTTTCTACAGTACTCTCTTATATTGGTAGCTAAAAGTATAATCATATTAGGTGAAATATTTAATAAGGAAACATGGAAAGGGGGAGTGTAGAACATTACGAATGACAGACAATCAAATTCTGTGGAATTCTGCAGGAGTTCTGTGGGCATAGTTTCCGGGTGGGTTTGGACATTAATAAAACAAATCAAGACAAATAGTACAGTTGTATTTAAAAATGTATTTTAAATGTATTTATTGATTCTTGATTCATTGCATTGCATATGACATCCATTCTTTCAAAGATGACTGGAATGTTTCAGATTGTGGGGGAGATAAAATAAAGAGGGAAACCCACTAACTATGAAACTTTACTGCATATCCAAAGGCCAGAGATCATAAAACCACCTGTTCCTCATCATTGTGTTATTTCAAAGAGGATTGCGTCAACAGACCATTGTATAGCCTTTTATCTGTATAACCCCCAAATAGCTTTTTCTTAGAAACTCATCTTCAAGATCCATACATTAAAATGATTCACACTATATTATCCTGCCAAGTTAAGAAGAAACGCAAAATGGTGGCAGCATGCTGAGCTACACTACAGGTATTTTGTACCTTTAAAGTGAACAAGGAACAGTCTGGAATTCTAATCTCTATATAAATACTATCTTGACTACTCTTGATGAACAATTAAATCCAGATCTTCTCTACACACTGACATGGCAAACTGAAGTGTGTCACAATAGCTTTTTACAGACCATTAGTCAGCCCTAGAAAAATGCCAAATGTACTCCTACAATTTCATTATAATGGATCCTGAAGAACTGTTTATGCAAAAGAACAAGAACAAGAAGAAGGAAAAAAAAAGAATCAGAAGAAAAAGAAATGTACATAACATTTAGTATTTACATAGTACATTGTAACCCACCAAGAAATAAAGATGAACTGCAAAAAAAAAAAAAAAGGAAAAAAAATGGAACAATTTAAATAATTTTCCTGTTAAAAACACAGAAGTATTACAAAAAGAAATCCCAGAACATTTAATTATTAATTCATTTTTAAATGTATCACAAAAAAAAGTCTGTTCAATCACCAGGTTTGGAGTGTATTCACTGAGATAAACAAATTTACACTCTTCCAATTTAAAGTCTAACTCCTAAATGAACAGTATTCTTCAATTTTTAGATTAGAAATCAGAAAAAAAAAGATTAAATTGGAAATTTCCTTTTTGCTGATTTCTAATCTAACTAAATTTCACATAATGTTGACACCTCATCAAGTTGTTCATATGAGAGGAAATATCTCTTAAGTGTCTCTTGTACACAGGAAAAGCACTTGAGCAGTGCAGGTTTTCTGTGCCATCAGAGAGCAGTTTCGTTTTATACTCAACCACCTGCCCGTAGATTAGCAGGACAGATAGAGAGTTTTAGGCTCAGTGGCAAGTGCTATTCATAAACTTCACTATGGGATAATGTAGAGAATAACAAGTCTGAATGTCAACTCGACGGGCACAAAATACATGAATGTGGCTAAGTGCTTTGCTAATAAACAGGGGTATATTCAGTACATAGCTTTAGAAACTGAAGAGTGTTAGATAAAAGAAAATGTTGTGGAAGTACACAACAGTTTACAAGCAAGTTAACTGTAAGGTATTCAGACTTTCATCCAAAAATGTCTAAATATCCTGAAACACGTTCCTACATTGTTCCTGCTTTAAAACTGGTCTTGCTAAACTACTTCTATTTCTAGCCAATCTGAGCTTTATTCAAAATTTAAAGGATTTTTAATCCAGTCAACTCTTTACCAGTTTATTCGGGGACTATTTGTTAATTTTTTGTGGATGACCTTGTCAAAAAAAAATGAATTCTATAAAAATCGACATATTTACATAAAATCCTTTTGTACCATGCACCAAATAAAAATGTATCAGTATAGTCAAATTAACTGGCTATCTACTGGGTAAAACACATTTTCAGGGCTACTTTCTAAAAAACTTTCATAGGAAACCCAAAGAAACATTGAGACCCTAAGTTAAAAGAAAACTTACTAATGTACCTGTCCGTTTGATACCAAAACACAAGGTAAAATCTCACCAAGACATGAACATGACAAAAAAAGAATCATACTTAAAGAAACACAACATGTTATACTAGTAAATGAAATACACAAGAACATATGCTGGATTCCTGCATTTAGCGAAAAGGTACTTGATGCAAGAACCTAATTTTGCATTGAACAATCCCCAGGCTTATGGCAAATGGCAGAAACCATAGATGCATTAAACACCCAAGGCACTCTTTTTTTTCACAAGCAACAATAAAAATTCAAACGCTTTTAGTATTTTAGTAAAATGTTACCATTTAAACATTAATCTATACCCCTAATGAACAGTGTAAGCCCCAGTGTGAATGTAGGTAGTCAAGAGTTAAATGACAAAATACAACTACAACAATGTATGATATGTAAAAAATAATTGTTTGCAGCATGACATGTCCTGTTTGATAAAATACAGCAACAACAGCAACACAGCTAATTCAGTAACACTATATTTGAAGGTGTCCTTGTTACACGTTAAATGCATTTACTATTATAATAACAATTAATTATGCATAATTACTTGCAAGTAACCTTAAGCCAAACCCTAATCCTAACCCTAACCATATAGTAAATACATGTAGATAATTAATATTACTCAGTACTTATGTATATAATTACACTGTAACAAGGACACATTCAAATAAAGTGTTACCGCTAATTCTTATCAATTCAGCTAACACATGAAAACATGCCAACCAGTAAGAAAAGAAGTACAAAACACTTAGTTATTGCACATTAGAGAGGCTCAGAGTCTTGCGTCATTTTGACAAATTTTCATCCAGCATATTTAACTGACGCTGTGCTTTAAATATTTTTCTTCTAGTACTGCGAAAGACATTGTAAAATTTACTCCATTTTAATTTCAATGCTTAAGGGCTGATCGTTGTGCCATTTTTTCATGTGCTTCTCCAAAGTGCTGTAGACGCTAAAAGGCATATGGCATATCTCACATTTGTAAACGTCCTTGCCTGTCTGTCCATGCGTCTTCATGTGCCGTGTTAGCTTGCTGCTCTGAGCACAGGCATAGCTACAAAGCTCACACTTGTACGGCCTCTCGCCAGTGTGGCTGCGCCGATGTACTGTCAAGTTGCTGCAGTTTTTGAAGACCTTGCCACAAAACTCACATGTGTCACTACGTCGACCATCCTTGGAGCTGGGTCGGTGGGGTGTACTGGCCCTACTTCCCGTGCCACTGCGCCCAGAGGCTGTCCCTCCATCTAGCTCCCCAGGGGGAGTGGAGAACCTTAGACTTCCATTCTCCGAGGAGTGCTCTGAAGAGGTGGCAAAAGGTGATTGTCTTGAGTCCCCAAAGTTGAGAATAGGATCCTTAAGCTGGCGTGATGCTGCATATCCAGCCAGCCACTGTGAGTATACGTTTTCTGAGTTGGGGATTGTAGGAGCTGAAAGATCAAGGTCCTTTTCCACCTTGATGCGTTTGGAGAGAGGGCTGTCAGATCCTGGACTTCCGGCAAGAAGTTTTCTTGAAAGTTCATCATTTGGGTAGGAGGCTGTTCCATTTACAATGGGTCCATATTCCTTGTTGACTTGATTAGACTCTTGTGAGGATTCATCACCACCTGTCTCACTAGCTGATCTGTGATCCCCTCGTTTGTAAAGTTTTAGGGCATCTCGATAGTCCTGAATTCCTTCAGCATTTTTTATGTGTCGCTGTCTATTGTTCTCATGGTGACGTGCACCTTCTAGGCTCAAGCTAAAGATTATATCATTCCTCTCACTAGCCTCACTCTCCTCCTCCTCTTCTTCTTCTTCCTCTTCCTCCCCCTCCTCCTCCTCTTCTTCTTCTTCCTCCTCCTCCTCCTCCTCCTCATCATCATCATCTTCTTCATCTCCCTCCTGTCCATTTTCTGGGATCATGCTGTTGTTCTCCTTTTTAAACTTTGCCACCACAGATTTAAGAGCACTGGTGGCACTGCTTAGCAAATCACTCGTGCCTGGTTCAGGTGAACTGGCAGTTGAAAGACCATCATCTGATTTGGAGGTAGTAGAGGAGGATTTGTGCCGATGAGTCTTCATGTGCCGCTTCAACTTGCTGGCCTGAGTACAGGCGTGGTTGCAGAGGTGGCACTTGTAAGGTTTCTCTCCAGTATGACTACGTCTGTGGACGATTAAGTTGCTCTGGAACTTAAAGGACTTTCCACAAAACTCACAAGACTTTGCTTTCACAGCTGGCATGGTTGGAGTTTGTTGAGTGGGTGTTGAGTGAGGTCCAGAAGGAGAATGAGACGCCCCTGGTTGGAATGGCTGCAATAGCTGTTGCATAGGGCTAGGCCTGTTGGGTGACATGGGCGGAGACGACCCCGCAGAGTTGCCTGCCAGTTCCCGTAGTCGTCTTGAGAAGTCCATAGATGGGGAATCCAAGGGTACCGAATTAAGACGCATTACTCTGTCAAAGGCGCTTGGATGGTGGGGGGCCAAAGCCAGATCGTCTGGGCTCATGTGATGCCGTGGTGGGGGACTAAAGAGTGGAGGTGTCCTGGGATATCTGCCTTCTCTAGGAACCAAGGACCCATCTCTGTTGGCTATCCTCATCAGGCTATAGGGACTACTGTCTGCCAGGTGGGCTGCATGTAGTGGTGGCTGCGAGGCACAGTCACCGCCCATGCCTGGAGCAGAGGCCACCCGAGGAGTTAATGGGCTTCCAGGTTCACTCTCCAGGTATATTCGGAAACCATGAGTATTCTGGGCATGCTGTAGCAGGAACCAAGCCGTGCTGAAGGGTTGCTTACAAGTTGTGCAAGTGTAGCTGCTGGGCTCATCTTTTTCTGCAAGACAAAATCAGAGGGAGAAGGTAAGTTGTCCATTTAGGAAATGATACTATTTCACTATGAAGGCTAAGTAAGTACTCTCCATAGAAAGGCAGCAAGCAAGAAGCAGTTGATCACACACATTTACCAGCACATTTTTTTACAAGGACAGTCCCCTTGTAGTGGCAAGTGTTTAGGTACTTTGCTCAGTGGAGCATTTGGGACAGCTTACGGTTTGTTTCTTGTGAAGCTCAAACCAGTAACCTTTCACTTTCCAACCCTGTGCTTTAGCCACCTCTATCATCCAATGAATTCAAAATGTTTTACATTGCTCTTACTTATACAGTTATGTTCTTGCCTTAATATCGTACATGATCAATCACAACTGTTAAGGCTAAACTCAACCTTTTAAAACTGGAGATATGTATTAACATCACTTCATATGTTAACTTCCTGTCTTTGAGATATCTGACACAAAGGCCAGAGCGAACAAAAAACCTGTACCCAATCCAAACACTTTTTTACTGCATAGGAGACGCAAGGGGGGAGGATGGTAAATTATGGATCATTACAATCTGCAAAAATTACAGTTAATTGCTGCCACCTGTGTGGGGTTTGACCTCCTCTGGAAATTTTTCCATCATAAAAGGCCACTCTTTGCCTGTCTATTCTCATGCTTGCTCAAATTAAATCATATACCATTATCACTTGAATCATATGAGCAGGCCAATGCTTGTATTTAAAGAATTAAAAATACATGATTTTCTATAAGACAACAATCATTACAGTGTATAATATCTCTCACCACTAGCACAGCAAAAAAAAAAAAAGAAAAAACCTTAACTAGCATACAGTATTGACAATTTCCATGACAAAAGTAGTAAGGAAGATGATGTAACTATTTTTTAGGTCATCTTTTTAGCTTTTATTTTGCAAACACAGAAACCACACGCCAAGCATTTCCTGTCTTTTAATACCTTGTTAAAGGGAACTTTTGGTGGGGATCCAAGCCAATTTGATCTTAGATTTCAATTGTGGATGTAAAAGGAGTTTTCTGAACTCCAGCATTACAGTTCATGGTAGCTGGTATGAAAGCAATCTGCCCTAACTTGTAGCAGTGAACTACTTATTGGAAATTGCATTCAGTTCACATTCTTTGCATGTCTTTCAATGCATTTGCAGCAGAAAAAAAAAAAGCCATACCATTCTGTGTAAAGTTAGTGCTAAATCTAACAAGATGAATACTAAGTGCAAGGTACGTGCAGGGTAGGAAGAGAAAAAAAAAATAATAATCCTTAAGTTTGGACTAAGCAATCAAACCGAGTGTGAAAACAGCCTAAAATAAGGGAAGTGTTCTCCCTAGACATATAATCATCTTGCATCGATATCATTTAAAACACCCCCCTCACCAACATCAGCTACTTGGTGGCCTTGTCTGAGAGCCTGACTTATTGATTACTTTTAACCTTGTTCCTCTCAGCGCATGGCCAACAATCACATTTTCTTTAGTGATATGCTAAAAGGTGAGTGGGGGTATGGCAGAACAATTTGTGGGCATTCGTCCATCCAGATTTTAAGAACAGGACAGAAATGAACCTTTTTTTTTTGTCTGCATGGAACTTCAGCATAATATTATTTTCTAGGATTAATTTAAGATTTCTATGCCATTCTTTCATAATGAACAGCAGGCCTAGAGGCAGTCTGGTATTTTTTTTTTTCGTTTCTCTCTCGGTTATTCTATCTTTGTCCTGTTCAGACCCAATGTGATGCACTGAGCGCCTGACCACAGACAAAAATCTATTTGACCAATATAAACACTTCAAGGACAGAGTGGAGGGATATGACATATTTATTGTTCTTCAAGTATTATGTGGAGAGCAATCACACTTGCATCAACTTTTTCCTTTTGAGGTACACCAGACATTATACTTTGACAAACTCCCACTGGTTTCATGTTTTTTTTTTCCGTCTATTTCACCTTTTTAGTTATTTGCACATTTTTTGCACAAGGTTTATCTCCTATTTGGTACCTATGAGCTGTGTTTAAACTGATTAATGACCAGCTGACCTGTATTCAATGCATTATCCAATTTAAATTCGCAGATCTATCATGTGTAAAGACTTCTTTCCATATACAAATAAACATACACAGAAATAGTGTAATTGCAACTCCTACACTTTAGGTTACATCAGGTTATGCCTGAATCCCAGAGCACCACTTTCAATTGACTGCACATGCACCCTTTATTATACAGTCTTTTTCTTAAATACACAAAGATAAGCATCAATGTGAAACCAAAGACTTGAACCCTGTGCTTAAAAGGCCCAGATCAGCACATTTGATACCATGAAAACACATTTGAGGACCACTATGAGGCTACAATTATGCATAATTTACCCAAGAATAATTACACTTATTCAAGCATCTGTGCCCTCACAACTTACCCTAGTTTAATCCAGACATGATTATTCTAATATTCAAATTAATTTAATGAAATGCTCCAAGTGTCATTTGGATACTCTAGGGACAAGGTGAGAAAACCTTATTTGGCCACACAAGAATCTGTTCATCTGGCAGCTGGTATACTCTTGTCAGTGCCCATAAACATGTGTTGGTCCAAGTGTTTAATTTCCAGTGATCTCAATACCAGCATTGGACACACACCCTAACCCCCAATGCAAATTGAAAGTGTCTAAGAGGGTAGCCATCTTGGAATGGGACCTCTCATAGAACACCAACTAATGGGTCAGCAGTCACCTTAGCAACGCACATTAAAGAGGCGGACACACAAACGGAGTGGACCAGACGGAGAGGTGAAGAGGATGGTGTTTAAAGCCCACAGCTGGGTGGAGGGATGGGGGAGGTGGCAGTCTGAGACAATTAAAGAGGTGGATACTGGGAAAGATGGACTGGACTAGTCTGCACAGGGCAGAGGTGGACGTTTTGTTAGCATCCAGGGCGTCCCACAGACAGAGCAAACACTGAAGCTTGAACACCAGTGAAGAGGGGAGCATGAGGTTTAGACAGTTTGACTCCAGCAAATTTATACAAGCAATAATATGCTTCTTATGAAATACTCATTAGAAAGTTGTTAATTCTGATTCTAAAATCTGATTGGATGAGCCACGTTCAAAGCTATTGTAAATCAGTTAACACATCCTCAAATGGAATTTTACATTCGTGCTTCATTAAAGGGTAAATTTCACAAAAACCTTTAAAGAACATGTCTGGGTGACTTTAGATCTCAAAATAAAACAAAATGAACGAGAAACTGTATTTTGCTTATATAAATTGAAGCCTATTTTAAGGATTCATGACACTTAAGCACATGTGAAAAGTATTTATACATCAATACCATGGTACTGTCTTTATTTTATGCTTTAAAAATTCAAAAAGCAACTCATCAAATGTGCTTAATTATAATGAAAATAAGACAAAAAAAAATAAACTTCCTGAAATATGCTTCATTTTCTTTATGTAAAATATTTTATATGATTTATGTTAAAATGACAAATAGTTTTTGTGAGATTCATCCTAAAACTGTAAACAGACGGTGCATCTTAACAAGCCAAGGAACGATAAAACAAAGAAGAAGAGATGAACTGTACAATGTAAATCTGCACACAACCAGAATGACTGTTTTTGTTGATTGCATTACACTGGGTAGCCCTGTCCATTATAAAATGTCACTGATCCAAAATCCTGTTTCACATATCTGAACATTATTAAAAATTAAATATCTGCTGATGTTGTTGACAATAACTCCACATAACTGTATGTCCTTGACTGGCTAAAACTGCTTTATTTAAAACTGTTATTCTAAAGATGTCCTAAAAAGTCCATTAACACAGCTGGCCTTCTGCACTGATGTATAGTGTACAATGAGAGGTCCAGTATAGCTCTAAACTTTACCACCATGCCAACATTTCCACACTTCTCAACAAAGATTATTTCAAGTCATCCTTTCTCTACTCTGTTCCTTTCTTTTCATTCTCCTGATCCATGAGCGGAGTTAAGGGATAAACGGCCATGTGATAGTCGGGCCTTGTGAGAGGATTCATTCAGGAAGCCCCCCTCAGGCATAGCTCTGGTACTGGGACCAGTACAAAAAGACCAGTGTTCCCATTTCACATTACAGCCATGAGGTCAATATTTAAGGCTTTCCATCTGGCGCATCTTGGCCACAAGTGATGTAGTAAATCAAGCAAGAATTAAATGAAATAATTTCTCCTGTCCTGGCTTGGTATATCAAGACTATGACTTTCTGATTCACAATTTCACGTTTATTTCAGTGTGCCATTTTAATTAACAATTAACAATTTCTGATTGAAAATTGCTGCAGCACTAGATTTTTTCCTGTGTAGTTTTATTTCTCCTATCCTGGCTTAATATATAAAGACAACTATTATTAAGTAATTAATAATTTGATTCTCCTAAATTGCTATTGCATTGCTATTACATTGCTATTACACATTAGTAGACATGCTATTACTACCAGTCCACCTTTAACTCAAATATAATAGCTCCAGCACATACTGAACAATCTTAAACATAACATTTACCATCAATAAGCTTCTGTAAGATGGATGCAACCATCACTTGGCTACGACAGGCCACACTCACCCCAATTCTTCATTCGTCTGACATCAAGCTGGATTCCAGCTCTCAGCATTGCTACTTAATTGGATGCATATGTTCTGATCTGCATCGTGGTACGGTAGCAGATGGGAGAGTTCTGCAAACTGCCACTGCTTTAGCATCAATGAGGAAACTGTTAAAAATAGCCAGTGAATTCTGAAATGAATACCTTTTCCCAACCAGTGTAGGGGAAGGTTACGTTTAAAAGTAATGCATTACAATATTGCGAGGACTACAGAGTGATATGAAACAATCACAGCTTTCTGTAGTCTTGGCTGGTTATGACCAACTTGATCTCATGAGAAAAACATTACAATTTTGTGAGATGAAAATAATTTTATAAACATTTATACATTGAGATTAAGGAAACTTGATTTTTGTTTGTTAGAAAAAAATGAATGTTATGTTATGAATTCCCATGAGAGTTGGTTATGACACACTTACATGACGAGACAGTTGAAATAGGCTACTTGTACAGTGTGGACTCATATCTCCAAACTGAAAATCCATAACCAAATCACAATTTAATATACATCCCTCTTGTAAATCAAAGTTTACAAATGAATCAAAATGCCTTGTGGATAGATGTTCTGCATGCAAAACTGTGAAATATTTTTTATGGGTAAATTAATTAAATACAACCTTTTGGGATCATGTAGTCATGAAAGATTGAGGCAGATGGCATGAGAAAGCTATATGTCACCGCTACCACATTTCAATTGCAACAACTGAATATTAATTAACAAAGCAAGAGATGAATCATTGTTTTAACAACACACATCTCAGGAATTTCGACTAGAGTTGGAATGTTACCTGTGCGCTCTTGACAGAAATCTGTCTGGAGCCCTGTAGCTCACAGATCTTATACAGCGCATACTTTCAAGAGACTATAGGAGGTCAAAGGTCGTAGAGAGGGGCTGTTTTCGTCAGTTCTCCTAACTGATGTAAACGGATGTCAACAACTTTTTTTTACCTTACAAAGTGTTTGTTTGAGAGTGGCAGTGTTTCATCTGTGTGTGTGATCACTGTGATCACCGTGAATTTGTGAGCTCTGGAGATGTTTAATCAAAGGCACAAAAGCTTCTTTATTCGCCACAGAGCAGGAAGCACAGATTTCTGATTTGAGACACTTGTGCGGTTAACTAAAGCAGTGTGACTGAGTGAAAAGTGGAGGAGAGTGACAGAAACAACAAGCAAAAAAAGGGGTACCCAAGGGCGAGCTTTTGCCTTCTGGTGACAGCAGGATTTATACTCAGGCAGCTGTAGGACAGCACACCATCTCTAGCTATGCACTAGAAGAGCCCTTAAATTCAGACATTCCAGGGAGGCGCTGGCAGGACCGTACATATACATGGCCCCGTTGAGGTCAAGGGTCACAACTCAGTGAGTGGTGGAGCCAAGCGGAATAGTATTTGACAGACTTTCAGAAGCTTTCTGGCTTCTTCTCATAGTCAGAGGGATTTCAAAGTATTTTAAAAGACAATAACAAACAGGTACAGCATTTAAAGACCCTAGAGCCCCTTTCACACTTCACGTCGGACCCGCAATATTCCCGTAACATTGCCTGGTCGCCTTCTGTGTGAAAGCAACCACGTCCCGGAATTGATTACCAAATTGAACCCGGGTCGGGGACCTAGTAACATTGCGGTAATCGATCCGGAACGAGCGCTGTGTGAACAAAAGCCAGATCTAATTCCGTATCGAAGTGATGACGCGCGTTATCGCGCGACTTTTTTACCGGCTGTTTTGAAGGAAGATCAACATTCGCGACGAAAACATATGTGCAAACTGTAATGAAGCAGAGGTCAGTTAGTTCCTCACTTTCCGCGCTGACGCCGAGATCGTTTGCTTGCTTCAGTTAAAGTATAACGTGCCAAGCGTTGTCGACTCGTACATTGCACGTCACGCGCTGATGTCACGTGTCGTTACGGGATCTTCAAGGGTTGTGTGTGAAAGCACGCACATATACCGGGTCATCACCGGCAGTGTGAAAGTGCCAAATCTAGCGACCAGGGAACAATTACAGGAACACTTTATCCCTGTATTTGCCGGAATGGCAGTGTGAAAGGGGCTTCAGATATCAAAAAATTGGACAAGTTTTTATTGTTGTGTTTAGTTAATTTGTGTTACAGTAGCTTGGAGGTCATTATTATGCTAAAATATTTCTAAAAGTTGACAAACTGAGCAGAAATATGCATTTGAAATCTCTCTGGTATTGAAAAAATTGTCTTCCATTACAAACATCAAAATGATACATTTTTGTCCAATCAAATGTGCTAGAGAATGAGAACGTCTCTTCTGCTAACACCAAAATACAGTCTTTATTTTATACGAAAATTTTTCAGACATCTTCAGCATTTCAGACATAATCACACGGTTTATTCACTATAGTTTAGAAAATGGTAATAAAATATGACAAGAACTCAGAGTTAAACTCTGTAAGAACAAATTTATCTTGATGATGTCAGATAAGACATAAGAAAAACATGGTCAGGTTGAAGTGTCTGGATCATTTTTCGGTCCCAAATTTTTATCAATTTTACTGGTAGTCCAACTGAATGAAGAATTTCTGGGCACACGTCACAGTTTACTTTATTTTGTTATCCTCACTTACTGTACATACATTGTCATACAGTGCTCTGCACCTACAAAAATATCTAAAATTATATCTGGTGTCTTAATAATTTGTGGTTTGACAGTATTTCTGATTACATGAATAGCAATAGCAAACAAAAAATTATTCACAGTTGTGAACTAAAGTAAGAACTAAACTAAAGACATTGGACTGTTCTGGAAATATTCAAAAGCAAATATGTCAACACACACACTTGTGAAGTCATTTCATGGGGTCTTTAAACAAGTTGTCGCCAGAGATGGGCAGTATTTTAGATACATGTATTTAGGGCTGGGCGACATATCTAACGATATGATCATGCACATTTAGTCAGTAAATCTGGTTCCGTGATTACCTCTAAATCACCATCACCTGCTTTCAAATGGAGCGGCATTTAATAGACAGAGCCGTAGATCACTGACAAGCTACGCAACATCGCGTTCATTATTGCAGATGAATCGCCTTCGATAATGCACGCGATATTGCGTAGCTTGTCATTTGATCTACTGCTCTATCTATTAAATGTTGCTCTATTTGAAAGCAGGTGATGGTGATTTAGAGGTAATCACGGAACCAGATTTACTGACTAGATGCGCATGATCATATTGTTAGATATATCGCCCAGCCCTATGTATTTAACTTTCTTTTTTTTTTTTTTACCTTTGGAAAAAATCTAAGTTTTAATTTAAGATTAGTATTTTTGTGCTTTCAGTGTGGAGACCACTTATATACAGTGGTCTCCACACTGTCCAACATAATATTCAATATATGCTATTTCCAGTACTTCTGCAGAAATTATGAAGAAGCTGTGTTTTTTAAGTTTTTAATTAACAGAAAAAAGTACTGACATTAACAGATTTGTATTTTATTAGTTTATTACATTATAAGTAATATTATTTTTCTACAGAATTTCTATTTAGAGTTAGATCATTCTAATATATTGCTAATAATTTTTCTTGAGGCTCCTTAGTGGACCCCAGCCCATTGGTTACAACCTCTGCCTTATTAGAGTACCATTTCAGTACCATGCTAAATGAATATGGTTCTGATTCAATACCAAGATTAATATCAAAGCACTATGGTACTACCATCCAATACCATTGGTTTACTATGATACTGACAAAACAAAGGTTTAGTGCAAGTATGTTGATCCACAAAACCAAAAGGAATTGCTAAAACAAGGTCCAAATGTTTCAAACAACTAGAATTCTTGATTTTGATTTTCTTTTCAGTATGTATACTCTGCTTCTTAAAACATGACAGGGAAATCCTGAGGAGGCTCTACACCACAACGAGGGCATCTGTCCTCTCAGTGTGACGGGCCTCTGGGTTTATATGTGGCTTTGTGTATGTGACAGTGTCTCGGTGTGTGTCTGTCTGCGATAGTTCACTGTGACAGGCTTGGAGGGCAGGGGTTCACCGAGCAGGGCTGGGGACAGAGGAGATGATCCATTCTCATCCAGACGATTATGACATGACAAGAGCAATGGGAGACGGGGGATCAGAGTTTAGATTTGGACAGAGTTTGGTAAATGTCTCATAAAACTGTTACCGTTCACTACACTGGCCAGAATAATGATAGTCACAAGTTTGGCTACAAGAGACTCCATGTAGGCTCACAGACATCACATGCCAAATAAAGTGCACCGATCTATGCATGTCAATACCATACCATTAAAAGGTTTGACAGAATTTCTTCACAGTGAAAGCACATAACACTGTCTGTCTGGGTTTCACACACATGCATTGTTTCAACCTTCTCATCGAAACCTCTTTCTTGCCGTAAACATCAGTAGACACGCTTTCACATGCAAACTCAACACGCCACTTAAACTGTCACGGGCCTTTATGTTCAGTCAGTAAGATGCTGAATGGAAGCTTTGTGACAGTTTCAGGCCTGCATTCTACAAGTGCTCAATTTGTTACAGCCGCAATGTCACCACGGTGTGTTGCCCAAATGCAAGAGAGGCAAACAAACTACAGAAAGAGGGATGAGGAGACAGTGGAAAGAAAGAGACTATGAGATAAGGGGTCGAAAAAGGAGATCGTCTGAGAGGTATAACGAAAGAAAGAGAAAGAAGAGCAAACAGATTAAACGAGAGACTGGTCTGAGAAGAGCAGGAGAGGCTGATACAGAAATACATCGATGGACAGATAAGTGCTAAAGCAAATTAACCTCTTTAATTGGACCGGCGCTCTCTCTGAGCTCAAAGATTGTTTCAGGCCACTGACAGCTGACGGGGTGAGATGCTACAGGCTCATGATGGGACATCTGCTTCCTGGCTAGACTGATACCACTTCTGGACACTGTATATTTTGTCTGAGCTAATGAATGAGAGGAAGGGATGTCAAAGACAAATAAGAAACAATGTCATTAAATCATCGACTAAACATAATTAAAGACTTATAAAACACAAAAGCAGATGTTTCAATGATGTTATTTTTAGGGCCAGGACTCGATTAAAAAAATTTATCTAATTAATTAGAGGCTTTGTAATTAATTAATTGAAATTAATCGCATTTTAATCGCATATAAATATTTGACCTGAGAACAGTGAGAAGTAATTTTTTTTCACATGGATTTATAGTATACTATTGAATAATGACTAAATATATAAGCTTAAGCAACAAAATATTGTTTATTTTTGTTCAACCAAGTCTAGCAGACCAGTGCAATTTTTGTATGAAGTGTAGCAATAGCATATTTAGAAACAATTTAGAAATAGTACATTTCAGATATTCAGGAAGCTTATAGGTGCTTGAAGCTTCTGTAAAGTGTTTTTTAAGTAAAACACAATACTGTCAAGTACATTTAGAACATTGGAAACACTGACTATTAGAAAACATCTCTCTGTTGCTTCAGAGGCCATAACATACTAAGTCCAACTCTCAATAACCTTGGCCAAAACAATAAAGAGTTCAACATAAACTGTTGCACCAACAAAATAATACATAGTTCAACATAAAGTGTAAAGCCCACGCTAGCTGCTATATGTTTTGCCGGCCCTAGTTATTTTCTATAGTAGAACTGTTAGCATATATGTTTAGGTACTAGATTTTCAGTGCTGTCAAAATAAAAGAACTATTCATGACTCCAGATAGAAAAGAATATCAGCTAATTTCAATAATAAAAAAAAAGTCAGCTCATTTTTTGTGTATATATATGTATATTGGTCAACCACGAGTCCATGCAAATGATGTGCTAGATTCCAAGTTTTCTGAAGTAAAATGATTTTAAAAATTTAAATCTTTGTTCACTGAAAATCTTTTCCTCTGAAATCTCATTTGACCTGCATATGTTCCAATTTGTCATGAGACAAGCAAGAACCAATGACTTTTTCCCTCGGTGACATCAAACTTGCCATTATGTGTCTAGAAAAAGTTTAAATTGAACACAATCATTGTTCTGAATTTACAGTGCTTTCTTTTTGGATTCGGACACCTTTTCGTTGTACTGAAAGACTGTGAACTTTGAGTGTGATCATTCTTCCTAACATCTTCTTTAGTGTTTAAATGAAGAAAGAAAATCATTTGCCTCGTTCATCATTCAGCGAGTAAATGATGACAAGAACCTTTATTTTTAAGTGAACTGTTCCGAGGTCATAGCATCTAGGTTTCATAGCTGATTGCCAAGACGTGTATGTATAAGTTTTACAAGAACCCAAGGACAAGGTTAGATTTTTTTCTAATTCCACAGTTGCATTTCTGGTCAGGGAGCAGCAATAACCGTGAAAGGTCAAACAATTTCCCCACCATAGTGACTGTTTCCTGAACTTTTCAGAATGGAGGAAGAAGTCAATGGACAAGGAGAGCACATCTGAGTGACCTCCATCTTGATGTGGATGGCCTTGGCTAGTTTAACCCACACTTTCACAAAATAAATCGCATCTAACATTCTAACATTAACAGAGGTGTGGAAGAACTGAAACTTTTAATGGATGGCTGCAAAAAGAGAACGCGGTGAATGTATATCCAGTGTCTCTCCACACAGGAGATACTGATAGGCCGTCTACACCTGAAGTATTCACTTACCAAACAAAGCTACAGAGCACCATCTGGAAGTTGTGTCCCACTTTGTGGGATCGGACACACGGTATGGCACACATATACACACACACACACACACACATC
This sequence comes from Carassius gibelio, assembly GCF_023724105.1. Classification (NCBI taxonomy): domain Eukaryota; kingdom Metazoa; phylum Chordata; class Actinopteri; order Cypriniformes; family Cyprinidae; genus Carassius; species Carassius gibelio. The sequence goes on along the minus strand of NC_068376.1, from coordinate 5,202,709 downwards.
CTTAAACCGAGAATGTGAAAAAGAGACATCAACAGAAAGATCGAGGAAACAGATAGATTGAGAAAACAGAGCAATGTTCCCTATTGTATTTACACACACACACACACACACACATACCCAACAGAATTGAACACAAAGATGCACAAATTCACCCTGAGAAACCGTGACACTCAGAGACCCCTGCTGTGTGTGAGAGCCCCCTCAAAAATCTGCATAAATACATATGCAAATGTGCGGGTCAACTGATAGACAAGTGAAGAGCGTGCAAAGGAACATATTTATCCATCTCTACGTGAAACAGATATTTTCACATTTGATTTTCACACTATAAATGAGCTTGATCATGTTGCATTTGTTTTGTTTCGGCCTAGTGGTTCTGAACGGCTTCATGACACCCGTTGTGTTCAATTCACAATGTATATCTCTCAACTATCCTGCTCTTCATTGTCCTGCACTTTCAAAAGAGGTTCATTCAGGTATTCTTTCTTGTGTGTATGCATGTGTTTTGTGAATTGTCTTCAGCATAGGCATGCAAGTGAAGACAAGGCCAGCAAACCGGTTCAAACCAGTCCAAAAGCGAGCACCTCTTTTTGCCTTTGGCCCGAAGAAAACCTAGTGGTATTTGATATACAGGCAGCAGGTATGAGGGCTGCGTATGTGTGCGCACATGACGTCTAGTCAGATTTAAAAGACCTGGAGCTCATCCAAGTTAATCTAGAAATGGACAGTCACCATCAGGGTGAGAGGACGGCCCTTCCCCCTCCAGCGGTTCTCGACTTGACCCTCCGTTAACCTAAAGAACACATGCTCAGCTAGTACTGCTCTCCCTCAGCCACTTTCTCTTCCTTTACCTCATTCCTTCTAACTAACTGTTACACTTTCTTAAGGAACAGTTCATCTAAAAATACAAACAAACCTGTGCAACTATATTTCTTTCACGAAACCCAAAAGGAGATATTTACTGCAGACAATTCAGGCTGTAATGAACAATGAATATTTGATGAAAATAAACAGTTACCATGGTTGTAGAGACGAAATTTTCAGTAAAAAACTATATTCTATATTCTTATAAATTTGTGTTTTACAGAAGAAAATCAGTCAGAAGGGTTTGAAAGGGCATGCGTGTGAGTAACAAACATGCACAAAGTTATCATACTGATATTTCATATGGACTATTTATTATTAAAAATGTTTTTTCTTTTTTTTTTTTTTGGTGACCATTTACATTCAATATGTGAAAGAGGGGAGCATGACCATGGACTTACACTCCTATATTTGTGTTTTACAGAAGAACATCAGTCAGAAGGGTTTGGAAGGACATGCAGGTGACAAGCATGCACAAGTTATCATTTTGATTTATTCATATTCATACACGTTTTTTTTTTTTTTTTACTTTTGGTCACCATCCACTTTCAATTCTTGGAAGAGAGCTGCGTGAAGTCAGACAGGTTTGGAATGACGAGGGTGAGTAAGTGATTACTTTTTTTGGGTGTACTCTTCAATTATTTTTCAACTGAATTTCTCATTCCATCTGTCTGGTTTCCTGGCTTATTCTTGGCACTTTTTTTGTGGATGTTTCTTTCCATTCCTGTCCCCTTCCCTCTAAAGCTCTTAAGAGAGCGAGACATAGATCATTCCGGCATCTCCCCCCTGCTCTATTCAGGATAAACAAAGTGCCTCAAGTTCAGGCCCCACCCCGGGACCCTTAAACAAAGCCATCTATCATGCTGTCTGGCCCGACCTGTTTGGCCACAGCCAGGGCTGCCTCAGCCTCCGAGCCCCCGCCCTGAGTACAATCCCCCCATTGTGTCCCTGCCGGCCTCTTCTCACACCCCATGACATAGACACAGGGTTAAGTCAGGCTCCAGAGGAGAGCCAGCACCTGTGATGGGGCAGATAGAGGTACCGCCAGCTGCAGTGCATCTCACTTGAAAATGAAACACAGGTGCTGATTTCTTATGTACTGCGAGTCTCAAAGTAACAGTGAAGGAATTAACTTAATAAAGTAAGCAAATAAAAAATAAAAATACACTCAAGCATGCAAATGCATTGGCAGCAAACTTTGCCTCATGTGTTTTTGCATTATTGTGACCTCCAGTACTCAAAGGGGCGATATAGTTAACTTCAAATTGTGACATTAAATCAGATGTGTTATGATTCAGGTAGCTAGCTGCAAACATTTTAACTTATTTTCTTAGCAATCAGAATCGAAGTTAACCCAAAAGAAGTGGAAATTGCAGCCCAACATATTATGCAACAAATCATGCCATGAAATTAATCTAGCATAATAAAGAGCATTTACATGCACATACTTGCATTTAGTATGTATGGGGTCTTACATTCCGATTCAAATAATATATTTGTGCAATTCTACCCAGACAAATTTATCATGGATGACCAAATGTACACATGAAAGTTTCATCATGGCACACATTGAATTACACATCAACAAGCTACCTCAATCTCCCTTTGGTCGCTAATGTTTTAGAAACACTAAATAATCCATTATGTGGCATCATGTAGCACCAATCCAACTACATTCTGTTTGGAGCGATCAATCATTTATGACCTTGGCTCATGACTGATACATGGGAATCCAGTAGATGTTTGTTTACATTTTATGCAGTGTTCATTGTTATATAAAGTTTCAAACAGTGAGACTTGAAATAAAACACTCTAAAAATATTTTAATGGTGCACAGCTCTGTCTGCTCTGTTTATTTCTCTAGCGACTCAGTTCATCTTCGCCTGATGCGTATTGACTGAATGAGCTCATAATGGGCTAATCAAATATGCAAAATAATTGGCAATTACCTAGAGGAACTAATGGTCATTAGAATTTACAACAAGGTAATGAACTAAAGTCTGCATGTACCATGCATATTCATAAAGCAATCAAGGCTTTGAAGATTAAAGAAGTGCTTCAAATTCAAATGAGCCACAGAATATTATCAGTTAGATTCAGAAAGAGAGAGCGAGAGAGAGAAAGAGAGAGAGAGAGAGAGAATGTTTCCCAAGATAAAAGACTTAACATTTTGTTATGTACTACTTAAGTGATTCTATTGCAGTAAAAGATCGATATTAAATACTCAAAGAATTGAAAGAATGAATCAGGCTCTTTACGGCACTACTTGTATTGTGTTTTACACAGCTGATGTCTTTACATATTATTAAATATCTATTTGCCCTCCTATTCATTGTCTATAGTCATTTCCAAGTGCAATTCTCAGAGTAAAATGTTTAGGAGTCTTAAATATCTTTAAGTATCTTTGCATTGATGTTGACTATTCTGCCTGCATCAAAGCGTACAGTGTAGCAAAACTATAGATGTCATTCAGCTCCAGTACAACCAACTGACCCAAAATAAATTGAGTTTGCATGCAAAAGCATGAATATAAAAAGGTAAAACATTTAATTTATATGGAGACGGACAACAAGAGAGAGAATTTCAGGGAACCATGACCCTAGACTCATACAGTGAGGGGCCTCTTGGGTCTTTATCTCATTCTATAGAACATAGATAAGACACACCACCTGCAGACCACACACACATATATTGAGTCCACCATGTTCTAACAATACCTGGTCCTGAAAATATCCAAAATCAGAACAGCAAAACATTATGTATGGGTAAAATATTGTAAAATATTTTCAATTAAGGGCCCATTTAGCCATTTCTCATAACTAACTTACTTTACACCGCACATAAAATTTTTTGTGAAAACAGCTAGAATAGCTGTATAAAGCATGTACTGTATATTGTTTAATTGCCTACAATATATCAACAGAGAGTTGCAGGCAGTTTTGTATTCTCAAGGCAAACACTAAATAGAAGTGTCTACAGTTCAGCTGGCTGGCCACACTCACACACAAACACATACACAAACGCACACACAGGTGAGTCGGAATATCATATGCTCCTGACAGATCTGATGATTGCATAGCTTAATGCTGAAAGAGTTGTGTGCCAAAACACAGTCAGTAAACCTTATGGAGAAGTGTGCATGTGTGGCTACAATACATGCGCCTTCATGCAAGCTCTGTTATTCAAACTAAATTTGCTTCAGTGTACTGTATATAGGAAAAGTGTATATAAGTGCTACAAAAGTCTCAATTTTAGAAACATTAACAGCTTTTTTTTTTTTTTTTTACTAATGTTCCATCTAGTCCCTTAATTAATGAGGGCTGCATGTTTAATAATTACACAAGAATGTAAAAATGCTAAATAGAAAGCATGTCACACTGCAGGACACTACTGTTAGTTCTTGAAATGCTGTGTCAGCTACAAATATATAAACCTCACCACAATACATGTTCCGCCTGCTCTGTGCCAATGTCCTGCCATATGCCCAATGAAAAGGAACCCCTGGCAGTGTCTGCCAAGTCAAATGCATTGTCAAGTTGTGTCGAGACAGGCTCAGGAAACCACACACAGTCACATACACTCCTGCTCATGCAGACTCGCATATATATTGTCATGTAAGAGTTTTTTTTTTTTTAAGCAAAGCCTGTAAAGGTCCTCAGTAACGGTGTACTATTGGGGATCCTCAAGCTTCCTGTCTGCCGTTCCACTTGCTCTCCACTAGCTAATGATCCATAACTCTCTGGTTAGAGAATAGTGGATCAGTGCCAAAGACATCAAGACACCAATGCCAAGAACACCAGAAGATACCAAATAACATAACAGAAAGTGTGGATTTCATCGCAATTTAGCAGTTAGAACGCAGTTAAGGTGCACATGTAAATATGATCTGCACAATAAAATATAATAGTTAAGTCATCATCAAAGCTCTTCTCCTTGTGTTTATAAGATGAAGAGCTGCTTCTAAAGTCTGTAGGGACCAGGATATGGTACAACGCTTATTAAACAACAATACGAGACAGGATCAACTATATCAGCCTCAGAGAGAATGCATGGATGTACTTAAGAAAATAACCCCAGAGAGATAGCAGATAAGGGGGCAGGGAAGGGAGGTCTGCAGAAGGGGCTTATTGCCTGAGATCACCGTCTGACCGCTCGGGGGCATTCAGACTTGAATAAAATTGGGGTGTGATGGGGTGTTGTTAAGGGGGGTATTAAAAGCTGCTATGTCCACTTGCATATCTTAAATTGTTTATCATGCAAATTTCTCCAAGCGTGAACCTTTAACAGATTCACAATTTACAGCTGATACAGAATTCCATCTGTTGTGATGGACATCTGCTTGCACGACGCGACCGCAGACTGAAGATCACGCATGTGCTTCACATGTAACAGTGAAAGCGTGTGACCTGTCTGGACCGGGACGGGTAATCACTGAACATCCTGAGTAATACTAGACAACGTAAATAAATAAAAAATACTTTGGTTGACACTTTGGACACTTAACATTGTCTTTGGTACAGTTTAATTAGTTATATAATTCAGTCATCAACATGTTCTTACCATAGGGTTAGATTAGGCTTTGTTTTAGGGTTTGTTGCATGCAATTATGCATAATTTACTGTTACTACTATAGTACATGTAACAGGGACACTAGCTACATTTACATGCACCCATAATTCATTTATAATCAGATTGATTGCTTGAACATCCTACATGTATAAACCTCGATCCGAATGAAATTGTTTCGTATTGGAAGCGGTGGAAAAATTAAGTATATAAATGCTTGAATTGGACCAAATTCTTAATCAGATTCAAAAATTCCTTGCACCCCTGCGCACTGCCATGATGCTTATGTTTACATTTGTTTTGTGTCATATGAATGTGTGGTCAGCGGATGAGATTGAATGTTTACTAATACTCACTAAAAACACTTCTGACATAAATGTCAGCTTTGTTTATAGATATGTCATCCAGGCAAAAACTACTGTAGATCTGGTAGCATATAGTTTGTTCATATGAACAGAATCTGAAATTGACAAAAATTTGTAACATGTACATATACCTATTGTAAAATAAATTCAAACTAAAATTTGTCAGCAACAATCCAAGCTGATAACTGCATCCCAATGGAAACTGTTTTAATGTAAAAGCCTAAAAAAACTAGCAGAGGTACTGTAAACGCATAACTGCTACTTAATATCATAATATGTGCTGCATGTTTTTCTTCTTTTCGGATACGATGCGGTCAACACAAAGGGAAACGCTCTCTCATAATTTGAAAAATAACTAGAATCAGTAACAATCTGTGACAGGCCTTGTCTTGGACAGCTGAAAAAGATTTTCTTTTCTTTTTTATCAGCATGAATGCACCATTCTGTAGCTATACATTTACTGGAGTGGGATGTGACCTTGTGAAAACCACACTAAACACAGCAACATCTGCGAAAGCCACATGAGAGAACTGACAGCAAGAACGCCATTTTCATCTACTACATAGTCAACCAAACTCAGAATGTGAAAAAGGTGTAAACCATGAGCTATAAGTAGAAACGTGTTATCCGCCTTCAAATTAGAAGTTTCAAACTTCTTGCAAACTCTCTCATAGATTTGCTTTACCTGTTAAATTCTCCTGCTTGGGCCGTAATCCATGTGGCTTGGAGGCAAAATGCTCCTCTCCATGGGGCGAAACTTGAACTGCCACCTCCACTGGGACGCAGGCTCGCCGCAGGCCTGGGGGTGGAGGCGACGGTGGCAGGTCTGAACCTTTGTCCATGCATATGTGGTCCTGACACTGCCTTCGTTTGTGCTCGATGAACACCAGGATGTCAGCCAAAGGAAACTTGGAGCGGCACTGACCACAGGTGAGGAGGTCCTGGTCCCCTTTAGGGGTGGATGGTTCCGATCCGGAATGGCTTTCCCCGTCCTCTGGGATACCTGCCGTCACTGGCTCAGCTATGGTAGGAGAAGTGCAGAAAGGGAGGTGTGAGAGATCGAGGAATAACTTCCTGTAATATCCATGTTAAAACCTGATAATGACTTGATAAGTGTTGAAATTTGCATTAATGTTTTAATGTTTAGAGGTTTTATATGTCAAATATATATATATATATATATATATATATATATATATATATATATATTGAGCTAACATTCTGAGAACATTATTAAAGACCAGATATTATCTTACTGGAAGAATGTTAGTTTATAACTTTAAGGAAACATTTCCTGGACATTAGCTTAACTTCATAATGATCCATGTTATTTGGGATGGTGATTTAGACATCAGTATCTATTTATTATTAAAATGCTGACACTTCTATCAGAGGAATACTGACAGTCAATGAAAGGCAGATGCAGAGAAGATGAGAAACCAAAGACGGAGAGAAAAACAGTGGTTGCCCAGTAATGGTAAAGAGGAGGGGGTTGTTCGCTTTAGTTGCATGACCCTGTTCATTATCCTGCCAATCTCACGTCTTAATGAACCCAACACCTCAGAGAATCAAAAAATAGATTCTAATTTGACTTCAAGATGATTGGAACCCATTTAGTTAAAAGTGCTGGAATCCTCTGAACCGAGGTTAGCTATTGAGGGGAGTATGTGGGGTAGTTCCCAGAAGGAGAGCCAGAACATATGAAAGAGCAATCAAAACCACATCATGCGTCTGAACTGGGCTGAAGGAGATTGTTGCCATCGGTGGTAGGTTAACCCTAATTCTGTGTCAGGTCGTGTGGGACAAAAGGTGGGGGCGACAATACAGGAGTCTTCGATGAAGACTGAAAACATGCTCCAGTATTTTAATCAATCCTCTTTTACTGTTTTTTTTTCTTTCTTTCAAGATGTGCTCGGAAGATGCACAGTTTCATGTTAACATTATGAACTGGATGTGTTAGACAAACAGGTGTAATTCAAACCTCTTGTGAAGCATCAGGGGAGTATGCAAACAAAATTTAGAAAAGCAAATATCAAAAACAATACCACTGTTAAACTATTTGAGATTATTTCAAATGATTTAAACATTTTTTCAACATGATAAAGACAAATTGTATATCAAAAAACATGGGTCAACAACATGGTGCAGAGCAAGAACCCTTGTATTCAAGGTGCAGAGAAAGTATTTTAATGGCTACTTTTAGCATTTACATTTTTTGTAGAATTATAATTTTTTTATCAAAATGAACAGAAAATTTTACACATCTGAGTACATGACAGATGTATTTTATACTAGATCTTTAACGGATTTGTCTTTTTTATCATCTCAGACATTATTTGTCATTGACTTATATGTATTTCAAAAGCAATGTTTACAAAAAAACAAACAAGAAAAAAAAAACACTGTAAATGTATTTTGAAATGAAAATGTGTGGATACACTTAACAAATGAGAGTAGGGTGGGCTCAAGTTCAAGTTCACAGAGTAGTGTCTCATCTTGAATGAGGACCATCATTTGTTAATTTTCTGCCCCCTAGCGGCTACACATTGCAACTCGTGTCACGCGATGCCGTATCAGTGCTATTAGAACACGTTCAAACGCGATTTAAATAAGGGTATAAAACCAAACTCTAATAGATCAAAGGTAAACTTCACTTATATGCGGAGTACATGTAGATTTTTTCATTTATAATGGCCTTCATGTTTGTAGCTCAGGTTTTGACGCGCAACACTTGCGGTGCTGAGAGCGTCACCAGAGGGGTTCTAACAGGTTTGGCATCATAGATGCATAAAACCAGGTTTGTATATCCAAAGCCTAGGATAAAACTAAGATAAATTGTGTTTCACTTAATAAAAAACCTTCTCTCACTGAATGACAAACATCCGTTATTTATTCCCGTTTCAATTCTTGGAAATCGTAGAACAGGAGGAGGAAGTTGAGGAGAGAAAGAGAAAAAACACTTTCATGACACCAGTATGTACTTGTTTAGTTAAAAAAAAAAAAAAAAACTGTTAGCCTGCCTATCCATAATAGTAATAATCGTTGGCTATTACACATACAAAACACAGGTAATAATTAATTTAAAGCCTAACATTAAAGCCCAAAGGGAGCTCCAGTTTGGCCTTTTGGAATATCTCAAGGGAAAGTGAACTTATAGCTGTATTTTTTTTTTTTCATGCTAAATTAGCACACCTAGGCTATATATGCACACAAATGCATAATGAACCTTCACGCGTTGCGATTCATTGCGAAGCGCAACTCAACAGCAAAACGCGCTTCGTTTTTAAGAGACGCACCTACATTAACTCTATTTAAAAGCTAATTTAAATGAAATGCATTTTGAGCTATCAAGAAACAAAAAGAAGAACTCTCCGTAAACTTACGCGAAAACTCCCGTTTGCTTAAGTGCTGGGGTTTGCCCTGCTTGCGGCGAGACATGTTGGACACGGTCTCAGCTGGGCTCACATTGGGAAGCGCCAGAGTCTTCAGAGAGTCCAGAGTAAAAATCTTCTTCAGCGATGCATCGGGTATCCCACATGAATTACAGAGATTAGTAGCCTACAGAAGGCGCGCGTGTAGTGATAAGACGCTTGCGTTGGGCTTCATGGTTTCTTGGAGAAGACCTCAAAACCGGAATGGAAAGTCTAAGCGAAGCCCCCTGAGCTGCTGCAAGTTCAAGTGCGGACGTGACGTGCCAGCGAACTTGACCGTCCAGAGGTGGATGATGGACATGGATCTCCTAAACACAGGCAAGAGGAGGACGGCTGCGAGTGGGAGGGGTGAGATTCATAAAAACCAATGATGTGCTGCTTGTGAACCGTAGACCCCAGCAGCCAATGGGCAGAGAGAGAGAGAGAGAGAGAGAGAGAGAGAGAGAGAGACTGGTGTCTTCTTAGAATAGAACCACGTTCTCTTGTGACTTTTTATTTTATTTCATTGTATTTATTTATTTAAGTGATGCAATTACTTTTTATGAAAAAAAAAAAACAAAAAACGGGGAAACCCCTTCAGCTTAGTACAAAGTTTTGTTGTAAATAAATTAATGTCAACACAAAATACGAAACTCATTAAAAAATAAATTAAAAATACAAACCAAATTATTCATCCAGTGTCGAAGAAATAAATACTGATGGTGAAAAAACGTGTTCGATAGGAAGAATATAAGGTTTATTATTGACACTTGGGGAAATCATCCCAAGTGTCGAGTAATTTCGCCATCTAGTGTTAGTTTTTATTAATTTTATTAATTTGTTCTCTCTAATTCATCAATGGCGAATTTATTAATTTGATGGGAATCGGAATTAACTATTAATAAATATTTAAAGAGCAAAACCAAATAAACTTATACCAATCATTTTTAATTTTTTGTCGGATTACGTGTTGCTGTGTTGAGTTGTTTTACAAATCTTTTACAGTGCCTCACTATTATTTAGGTTAATACGTTTTGGAATAATCTACTTTTTGTTCGGCTTGTGTATAAATGTATTGTATTTTTTTAACAGAACAATTTTTTTTTTTTTTTTTTTTTTTTTTTATTATTATTATTATTATTTATTTATTTTTTTGCTTGTTGATGCTATTCAAGTCTCTAGGTCTTGTTAATAGATATTGAAAAAATTGTGGGAAAGAAAAATGCTTTTACTACTTCCGTCCATAATTTTACATTTATTTATTATGTTTGAAAACTGACAAACGCATAAACCAAAGTAAGCACACATATAAAATGAAAATCGTGTATTGCTGACCACTAGACGCACTTGTGGTCTTGTTCTTTCTTGACACCGCAGCGCCATCGTGCGTCAAGACGCGCAGCTGCACCTCAGACTGGGATGGGCAGAGCAGCGCTACTCCGCGCGCAAGAGCAGACGGATATCATTTATGGAATAAATACATTGGGATTTACGTAAGTGATGCACCGTGTTTTATACACTAATCACAATTTTAATGGACACGTACAGTTGTAATTTTTAAAAGCAAATATTTTGCATGATGGAAATGGGTAATTGGCTTTCATGAGCTCTAGAGGCGACCGATCCGGCCTATTACGGACGGTAACGTTAGGTCTCTAACGGCGTCTTATACATGATGAAACATGTACACGCTTGTTTAAAAATATTTAGGCCTATACATGCGTCTATATATAGGCTTCACCTCGTGAGCGTTATATATAAGGTATAGTGTAAATGCGCACCATCCGTTCCGTATAAGAAGCAAGTATTAAAATATGCGCTGGGTGTAGGCAATATAGTGAGCGACTCTCTTAGAATATACATCAGATCTATCATTACCGGTGCAGAACAAGGCCAATACTTGAAGGCAGAGGCGGAGACTGACGATACTCTCACACGCAAATGATGCGCTGCTTCTTTGGATGACAATGATGATGATTCACATATGCATATAAGGTTCTAGCCTAAATATTTCCGCTTAAAAGAAAAGAAAAAAAAAAAAACACGCTACATTCATATAAAAGAAAATTAGACGTATGAACCTGTAGCTTATTTATGTAGCCTATGCATGTATTTATTTATGCATTCTAGAAATTAGACATTATTCGCATTACAACAATGAGTATGGTGGAAATTCTAGCATTACAGCACTGACATGAAAATGTACTGTTAATTGGTCTAATTTTTCTGATGCATCATCTTGACATGCTCCCTTATTTGTCTCTTGTGGATTGTTACAGACAAATTGGGTCATATCACTTTTCACTATGCAGTGTCACAGGGTTAGTCAGCGTGCTGAATTGAATAAGTTAGCTCTCTTTCAGAAACGGGCTTGACTTACCCTGCTTTGTCGGGTTTGACCAACCTTCCTTTCTGAAATGCAAAACCCAGTTTCCCTTATTTCAGGGTTAACATACTCAAGAGTTTTTCACTTAACCTCCTTTCTGAAACAGGTAACATCACGGATAATGCATTTTGATTCTAGATAAACAATACGCAATGTGATTGCTGTAATATTGTTTGGGAAAATGATTCTCGAGGTTTTGTTATTTAAGCACAGTGTTATAGGTCGAGGTAAACAAGCACCACTAATTTTAGTTTTCAAAAAGACACATAATTGCTCAAAATATAGAAAGCATTAAAAAAAATTATTGTATAAGGGAAAGAGGTGCATTGTTTAGGTTGTTAGAGGAGTCAGCTGCTTGTCTGGTGCTGCGCAATAAATTATCAAATTTTTTTAGGAATGGAGGAATTCACTTCAACAGGGTGAATTTAGCCTCATGCACTACTCTTTAAATAACGCAGATTTATAAAAAGCATTGAACATGCCAAGCTGTATGGCCCCATTATTATCATATAGTTAAGACTGGGATCTATCAATATGTTTACTGACAATTTTGTTGTAGTTATACAGCAGAAAAATTAGGCTACATAAATTCCTCTGTATTCACCTATTACAAGTAAAGCTGAGCTTCTCTAATTCATCTTGATTCATTTAATGTTGTCAACAGTTTCTCTATGACCTCTCAACAGAATGATGTAGAGAGAGTTCAGGAGGAAAAGAGGAGGCCTGGTTAAGTCAAGATGAGTTTGACATCCTGGTTCTTGGTGAGTGGAGGGGGAACAAGGCACCGCCTTCCCCGGGAAATGATCTTCGTGGGACGGGACGACTGTGAGCTTATGCTGCAGGTAACATGATCGCTGTCACTCATACACAAACAGGAGAATCATTTCATTGTCCCTTCAAGGCTAGAGTCAGCTCTCCCTGGATTCACCGCTTTGTACTGTATTTGTGTAAAGTGCATTTGTAAAAATATGCTGGGAATTCAAAGTTAATTCCCACCTTCACCTAGAACCCAGCATCCACTATTCTATTACACAGCAAATGATTTATTCTCATAATCCTTTACCTTTTCTTTAAATTCCAGTCTCGTAGTGTAGACAAGCAGCATGCTGTCCTCAATTATGAAGTAGCTACAGATGAACATAAAGTTAAAGACCTGGGCAGCCTGAATGGGGTGAGAAAAGTGTCCGTTCATAATATATATTAATTTTGTCTTCGTTGGAATGCTGGAATTAATGTGGTGACAACTGACCTCATTTCTTCTTCTGTAGACATTTGTTAACGATGTTCGTATTCAGGAACAGCAGTATGTTACTTTGAAAATGGGCGACAAGCTACGGTTTGGCTATGATATCCTTTCAGGTGCAATTTAAATCACAGTTTGATTGGTTGCACTTTAGCTGGTTTCTACAACCACAATATAGCATATTGACTATGTTTAAAAATGTAAAGACCAAAGTATGTGCTATGTAATTATGATTGGACCAATTCTATGCATGGATTTGTATTTCTTTATTGTTTTCTACTTAACCCATCTTACATACCAATCTATTTACCGTGGTGCGTGGAGAGTTACATGTTCCAGAGGAAGCACTGAAGGTAATAAAAATGCAGTAATACACCAGCATTTAAAAGTTTGGGGTTTAAGTTTAAGAAAGTAGTAGATTTATTCTGTAATGATGGATTAAACTGAACTAAAGTGACATTAGGACATTTATAATGTTCAAAAATATTTACTTTGAATAAAAGCTGTTCTTTAAATTATCTATTTATCAATTAATACACAAACAAAGTATCAGTTTCCAAAAAAATCTTTAGCAGCACAACAATTTTTAACTCTGATATGTTTCTTGAGCATCAAATTTAGCTTTTGCCATCAAAGGAATAAAATGCATTTTAAATTAAAATACAAAATAGTTATTTTAAATTGTAATAATATTTCACAATATTACTATTTTTACAGTTTTTTTTTTATCAAATAAATGCAGCCTTGGTGAGCATACAAGATTCATTTCTAAAATATTTCACCGATTTAAGGCTTGATATAATCTTTGTCAATATGCAATTCATATGAGTCAGGCCTATAGGACAGTATGTAGTGTTCTGTCTTGACTTTCTTACTTTTACTTTAATGCACAGCATGAAAAGTTCACCAGTCAGCTTCAGCTAACCAAGAAGCCTTCACCATCAGGGGAAACCAGCAAAAGCCCAGAGGGCAAAGGGGCAGAGGGAGGAAAAGATACTGAGGCCAGACCTTCAGAACCACCACCAAAACCAGAAGAGAAAGTATCAGGTGAGTAGAAGATGGGTTGTATATGTGTTTACAAAGAGTTACATGTAGCTTACCAAACTCAAAGTATCTCAAACTTTCAACAGGGGACATAGGTGTGTTCCACAGAGGAACTCCTCTTTATGGACAGCCATTTTGGTGGGGTGACGGGGACGCGGATGATGAGAATTCTGGGAAGCAGGATGCAAAGGCCTCTGAGCAAAAACATCCCAGATGTGATGCAGGTAAGATAAACCCTCAAAAAAGGTTCAAAGGCTGTCAGTGGGAAGGTACCCTTTTAAAAGCTGCTAATATGCACTATTAAGATATTATGCACACTTGAGCTACTCATATGCACCTTTCGGGGGTAAATAAGGAACAAAGATGCTCCTTTTGAAAAGATACTGCCCTACTGAAAGCTTTTGTTCCTTTTTTCTGTAGAGTGTACATTGCTGTCAAGTTCATTTGGTGTGATTTCATTGCTTACGTTACGCATCCACGCAGGCCGTAAAGACACTGCAACAAAGACACAGGTAGTACCACAGAATTGGGGGTCCCAGGAACCAAGCTACTTTGAGATCCCCTGTAAGGAGACTCCTCCAGTAGGCGGAGACACAGGAGAAAGCCTTCCTACTAGTTCAGAGGCAGTTGCGTCAGCTTCCACCATCCCTGCTCTGGATGACGGAGTACATGGACATGCCTCCTTCACTATAGAATTTGACACAGTGGCTTCAGGGAAGGGCAAAGAGCGAACTTCAAAGGGCCCTCAAGACCATCAACAGCAGCTGAAAAGAGGGGCAGGGGAGGAGCTGAGTGCCTTGCAGGCTGCCATGGTGGCAGCGGAGGTAAAGGTGGCAGACTGGCTGGCACAGAATGAGCTGCCGCTAGCTCATTCTGAATCTGTTGCTGAGGATGATGGAGAGAGCGTAAAGAGTGATGTGCCTGTTCAGCTAAGAAGCCTTAGAGGTAAGTTGAAGGAGTAAGGAGTTACAGTTGGTTCTTTTTGTATAATGTTGTGTATAAGGGTCAGAAAAGAATAATAAAAGTATCTAGATTTAAAAAAAAATACTGGAAATAGACTTACCTTGTAATTTAAAAAAGTCAAATTATCTGATATTTTAAGAGACTGTGTGATTAAACACAGAGCCACGAAGGTCTGCAAGTGCCCTCTGTACCATTTTTTATTTTTTTTATTAGCCATTCTTTATCAATATCAGGAAAGTTGTATCACTTTGAAATGTCTTTACTAAATGACACCCTTTAAGAAGCTAAAATAATTTTTGTTCAGAAATTAGGAATCATTTATTGTATGAAAGAATTGCATTTTTGAGCATTTTGAATAAATTAATAGATGCTGACAAAAAAATTAGCGTATTATCTTTGACCTATTAAGGATGAAATGCCCACTGGACACCATTGGCAGCATTCACTGGTGATTGGTCATGTGCTTTCAAATATGTTACTTAATCTTTCTCTCCCACTTTTCCAGGCAGTAAACATGAGGATGGCACACAGAGTGACTCAGAGAATGCACTGGGAGAGCAGCTCAGTGGCAGGAGGTTATTGCTTCAGGAGCATTACAGAGGAAGGCAGGGTGTGCAGAGGACAGAAGGGCCTTTCTGTGGGAGGGAAGACCTCTTCCAGCACAAACCATCATATGCAGCTAAAAAGATGGCACCAGTAGGGGGTGAAGTTAGCAAAAGAGCTCACCAGTCTTCGCCGCAGAAAGCCAACGTGCCCAGAGAACAAAGCACTGGGTCTCAAGAGACTCCAAACAGGGGACATATAGATGACCAAAGTGACAGAGGGACATACACAATTGAGCTGGAAAATGGCAATGCTGAGGAGGAAGAGGCCAGGCGTATGATTGATAAGGTAGACTTGCAGAAGCGTAGAAACTATGCTTTCTCATGTGGTTGAAGATGTCAAAATTGATAGACTTTGAGCCCTTTTGAAATGGCAATGACTGGTCAGTTTCTGATATGCAGTGATGATGCTGAATGTGTTCTGTTTTAGGTTTTTGGGGTGGAGGATAACCAAGCCCTGACTAAACTGCGTTTTCCAAAGCACCAGAGAGATAGTGGAACCATCTGTCCAAGATCTGGAGCCATGGAAACCAGACAAGCTGGCTATGTTGGTTCAGAGGTGAATTAAAAATAATTGGCATACTTTTCTAGAGATACTATAAATTCCTTGAAGGTAATCTGTAAAGACCATCAATATCAGTTTCAAAAGACACTATGGCTGCATCTGAAAACTGAAAAATGCTGCCTTCGGAGGAAGAAAGGCATCAAGGCACGTCCGAATTCAATGTTAGCTTCAGTTCCTGTCTCCTGAGATGCCTTCATCTGACCGATTTTTGAAGGCAGCTTGTACAGTATCCTTTGCTGCCTTTGATATCCCACAATCCTGTGCATTCCATTCTGTGACAGTTAAGCCAAAAAAATAAAGATGGTGTCTGAATAAATGAAATATACGAAATATATGAAAGTAATGAAATATCCACTTAGTTATCACCAAAGCTCTCTATGTTTTGCTGTAGATCATTAAATCATTGCTCTGCCTCAGAAGCCTGTCTAAATTTCATGAGGTGCTGTATTGCAAAAACGCTGCCTGCAAAGTCATTCCTGATACGGCAGCATTTTCGGATGCAGACTATGTAGACTTCTTGGAAACACAAAGCTTTTTAAGTGGTATCTATTATTTGTTTCTCAGATAAAAAAAAAGAAAAAAAAGAAAGAAAGAATAAAATTTACTGTCCATTCTTATTTGAAGGTGCTACCAGATGATTTGGTTGTAGTCGGCGGTCCAAGGTGGGTCTCACAGTGGGCAAGTTTGGCTGCAAGTCATATTCGGATGGATCCTGAGGGATCCGGGGCTGAACCCACCATGCTTTCCAAAGAAGAAAAAGGTTCAAAGGCTGTTAAATATCTCAGAAGACACCTTTGGTTTTATGTTACAGTTTGATTTTGATGATTTTCTTATGTTTCAACAGCTGATATCAGTGCATCTGAACATAAAAGAAGGACCCTCCCGCAGCTCCCCTCTGAAGACTCTGCTATGGATCCACTGGCTCCTGAGGGGACACGGAGCCAATCCAGTCAAAAAGTCCCTTCATCAGAGAAACAGGATCTAGAACTTCAGGAGAAAGTAGATCAGAACAACAGAATCTCTAAAACTGGGCAAAGAGTTTCAGGAATGGCCACAGCTAGCACAGACGTAGATCGGTCCAAAGCGAACAAGCCAACTCCGCCCAGAATCCAGAGTAAAGTTGGTAAACAAGGAGTTCAAGCTAAACATATCGAGAAGAAACAAGATGATGGGAGACGAAAGAAAGGAGATGAGGACCGAGAGAAGACAGGGAAGCCTCTACTAAGGCAAGAGAGCTTTACTGTGGAACGGCCGACTGCTAATGTTCCTCTAGAGCTCATACCTTGCATCGATGGTCCCACTGCCCACCAGCCCAGGGAAATGGGAGTCATCAATGAGGGCATTGATGCTGCCACCATGCTAAAAGACTCAGAGGCTGTGGCTGCTTTTTTGGAAACCACTTTATCAGACCTTGCAGATCCACCGAGCTACTCTATGGAGGGGTCTGTCTCACCTGAATCTGACATTGATACGACAAGCACAGTCAGCCAAGCTGGAGGACAAGGAGGGCGTAAGACAGTCCAAAGGAAACGATCAGCCGGAGGTGCAGGCCGTGAAACAACCAATAAAAACACCAGTGCCAACGAAAGAAAAGCCAAAGCTCAGCCCTCTGGCTCAGCTGGCTCCAGGGCTTGGACGTCTCTCGACCTGACAGATGATGACTTGAGCTCTTCTCTTACCCAGGACGCTTTAGTAAAACGACCTCAGGGCCGGGGTCAAAATACCAGTTCTAAGGCAGAGCCAACAAGTGGCAAAACCAGAGGAGGAAAATCAACTATAGCTCCTGCACCGGCCAGCTCTAAACCAACCACCCCTCCACGGCCCAGACCCACACGGGCTTCCCTTCTTCGCCGTGCACGACTGGGCGAAGCCTCTGACACTGACCTGGCTGATGTCGATCGCATGTCTGTTGCTTCAGAGGCCTCTACCGCCAGTTCTGCTTCGAGGCCTTCAGTTGGGCGCAGGACTCTCTCTAGGATTGAAGCGCTTGCTCAGCCACGGAGGCCACGTGTTGGCTCTCCTTCTGCTCGCAGTGACTCAGAAGCTACATCAGGCAAGATCAGGGGCTTTGTCTCTCGCCCTGCCCCGGAGAGTGCACTGCGGCTTGGTCTCCGCTCTTCAGCGGCCTCTTCCTCTGTAGCAGTCCCCAGAGCAAGAGCTAACAGCGCTTCCAAACTGCCCGATAAGTGTCCTGGTACTCCATATGTTCAAAGTACACCTGCAGGTCAGACCTTTGGGTAAAAATGTATTAGAAAGTATAATTGGCAGAAAATGTTTCAATTAAAACAATCTTTTTCCTGTTATACGTCTTCCGTATAGCTGGTGGAAGGTGGCGCCGGGTACCTATTGAATACGCTTCTACCTCAGAGGATGAGTATGGCTCTAACCGTCACCCCACTCAACACAGTCGCCCGCGTCCATTGGCTCCAAGGGTGACCCAGCTTGGAGGTTCAGCCCCTGCAACACCCAGCCCTGGAGGCATCTCCATGTTGCGACATCAGTCTAGCAGAGAACAGGATGATTACATGAGAGACTGGACTGCCCACAGTGAGGAGATCGCCAGGTAATAGCTAACCGCCAGTGTCAGGCAAGCTACTCAAAAATATAGCAAGCTAAGCTACAAACTTCAAAAATTTGATAAGCTAAGAGGAAGCTTGCCTTTAGAACTAGCTTCTATTGCCTACAACATTGAAGCAACTTCATATTCTGTAATATATTTAAAAATATCTGTTTATAAAAAAAACAAAAGAGTGTAAAAATATATATTGCAATTTATATCCTGTTCTCCTCTTTCCTATCCAACTACCAGTATAGCATTTTCATCTTTAATGCTGCTACTGCCCATCACTGCTTATGTCTTAAAAAGTCTTATCAGCTAACTTGTATTACAAGCAAAATCTACTTATACAATTAATTGATCAAGTTCATTACAGATGTACTAAATTTATTAGATCATACATTTTTTGTATTTGTTTGATTGTTACAGAATCAGTCAAGACCTGGCTAAGGATCTGGCCATGTTGGCACGTGAGATCCATGACGTTGCCGGAGAGATTGACTCCGTTAGTCCTTCCTCTGCTCCCGCAGCTTCAGTGAGAATACAACAACATCATTACCAGAGCCTTCCATATTTATATGGACCATTTAATTCTTTGGTGCCTGTAGAGATATGTATCAATACATATTGACAAGTCTGCGAAGGTCTTTGGTTTTGCATGCTGTGCATTGTTCACAGAATTAATTCAGTAGTTAATTAAATGGGTGCTGGCATGTTGATGGTTTAAGAGATCATAATTCAATCAGTGCTGTTATATTGAGACAATAGGACATGCATGTGGACATGCTTTGACAGTAGTATGTACGTAAACACTGTATTTTTAGATGTTTATTTGACCTTTTTAATATAGAAAATAACTAAAATATTATTGCAGTGTGTAACCAGTGATATAAGCAATCATCTTGCTGCCTCTTTTAGGTTGAGAACCGTGTGTTTGAGGATGTTCTGGGCAGCGCCCCAGAGATCAGTGACATAGGTGTGGAACTAAGACATCACGGTGCTATCAGAAATCAGGATTCCCGCGCCATCCGCCGCAGGACCTGGAACAGAGAGGAGGTAAATCTTCTGAATCTCAGAAATCTTACAGCTTGTACCCTGCTCGTTAATATCATGTTTAGACTGTATCTGTTACTGGAAGTTCCAATTTATTTTGTTACTTATGTTCCACAAGAGGGCGCTGTGCTCATTTTATTTCATTTGTTTTGTTTAAAAAATTGTTTTGTCATAACAAAAAGCGTAATCTTAACATGCTCTCGGAATGTATCGTATTTCTTATAGTGACAGCATAACAAAGGTGCCACTCTCTGCTCATTCTGCATTCACAGTGTGTGCTGGACAGTTTGCTGTTGGCATCAGTCTCCCAGCTCTCAGCAAAAATCAAACAGGCCATGGAAAAGACAGCCAACAAAATCAGGTATATTGCTCTTTGACCTTGACTTGATATGTTTTTAAACAAGTGTACAACATTTATAGTTTTAGTTTTGGAAGGTCTTTCGGAAGGCCACACATTTGATTTATTACTGTTCATGCAGGATTTTATTCAAAGACAAGGATCGAAAGTGGGAGGAGATTGAAAGCAAACTGCAGGCAGAGAATGAGATGCCTCTCCTCAAGACCTCTAATCAGGTGAGAATAAAAAATTTCACAACAATGGTAAAATAAAATATTTATTTATTTCAAGATATATATTTATGTATTCTTAAATAATAACCAAAAAAAAAAAAAAAAAAAATCAATGAAAAATATTTCATAGGATATGTGTGCTGTATTAGTGGGAAGTGCCAATTACTTTCCTTGTTTGTTAGTCATTTTAGATAAAAGCATCTTTAAAGTGAATAAATGTACTTTTAAAGTAGAGGACTTGCATAGGTTTCTTTTTTATTATTTGGAAAGAGATTAATTATTCGTCCATTGACCGTGAAGCTGTCCTGATTTTTTGTTAGATTTCATAGTTCATACATCACAGCCGCTTCAGCTGAGGATCTCTCAGCTTAATTAGACTGAGCTTTTGACTCATGGTTTGTCACAGTTCAGATTAGGTTTGAGGCGCACCACCTCTGCTCAGTGAATTGCCAGTAAATCTAATGCAGTAAATGCAGGCTGGCCTGAACTGAACTCTTGGAACTTCTGAAATGAATAAGCTGTTAAGCAGTGGAGGAGCACAAGAACCATGAAGACCGGACGTTGAAAGAAAATAAAATTGAACATTCTCAATTTACAGTGCAATGATATTTATATGAGTTTGACCAAAATCATGACATTGTTAAAAGTTAATTTGCTTATAACTAAGTTCTGGCAGCATATGATGGTTTTCTATTGAGTCTTTTTTATCTGATCACTCTCAGGAGATTTCTTCCATACTCCAGAATCTGAAAAGAGTGGAACGACAGCTGCTAGGTAAGCAGTACTGAGGTGTTATTGTCTTGTTCATACTTTTAATGTCTGCCATGCAACATCCTCCTGAGACCCAACAAAAAAGAGTTTTTGGTATTTAGTGTCATTATACTGTAACTTTGTGTACTCAATCAATCAATCAATCACCTTTATTTATATAGTGCTTTAAACAAAATACATTGCGTCAAAGCACTAAACAACATTAATTTGGAAAACAGTGTGTCAATAATGCAAAATGATAGTTAAAGGCAGTTCATCATTGAATTCAGTTATGTCATCTCTGTTCAGTTTAAATAATGTCTGTGCATTTATTTGCAATCAAGTACTAATTACTACAAAAAAAAACTAATATGATGTGCCAATAAAAAGTGTTTTTGTTGTTTCTTTTATATATATATATATATATATATATATATATATATATATATATATATATATATATATATATATAAATAGGTAGTCTATATTAAACCTTTTCCTTTTTTAAAGTGTTTACTCGAAAATCTGCAAGCGTGTGATCCTCAGTTTTTTTTGTGTGTATGTTTGTGTATGATGCCCAGTTTTTCTCTGTAACAATTTACAAAGTGAGCAGGTGTATGATGCCTAGTGTTATGAAATCTGTTCAGATTTTAAGTCATGAAGTTTTTTCCAGAATTCAGAGAATAAAGTCAAAATGTTTCGAGAATAAAGTCGTTATCAGCCTACTACAAGAATAAATTCAAAATATTACGAGAATAAAGTCTAAATGTTTCGAGAATAAAGTCGTAATACTACGAGAATAAAGTCGAAATATTCTGAAAATAAAGTCGAAATATTTCAAGGATAAAGTCTAAATAATACGAGAATTAAGTCAAAATGTTTCGAGAATAAAGTCGTAATAGGCCTACTACATGAATAAATTTGAAATATTACGAGAATAAAGTCTAAATGTTTCGAGAATAAAGTCGTAATACTACGAGAATAAATTCAAAATATTATGAGAATAAAATTGAAATGTTTCGAGAATAAAGTGGCAATACTACAAGAATAAAGTCGAAATATTCTGAAAATATAGTCAAAATATTTTATGGATAAAGTCAAAATATTACGAGATTAAAGTCAAAATATTATGAGAATATATTTTCACATATATGGAATTTTCACAAAGAAGACTGTTTAATTTAATAAATTGTTTCACATAAATACAGCGATATGATCATTAAAGAGCTTGAAAAACACTATTTTTAGACACATTGTTTGTGTTTCGGTATAAAACTGATTTTGAAAGCTGAGACATTAAAAGCACAAATCTTATTGTTATCTGCTGGCTGGCGCACTACAAATAACGAATGCAATGAAAGATATGAAATATTATTTCCAAGCATACTGTCCCTGCGACAATGACACATGGTATGATTCCTGATAATAATGTGAGCTGATGTTAGGATAAAAAGTTGTTCCTGTTTAGTCTGTTAATAAATATCATATTCTTGATATTAAGCTATTTCCACGAGGCTTTAAAACGGACTCTTCCTCATCCCAGTAAGATGATGCAGCCGCTCGGACATATATTCAAATCAATTCCGGTGGTCTGTAACTTCTCCCGGTGCTCTCAATCTGGGACATTTACATGCGAAATAAAGGCCTATTCTCAAAATAATATAGCTTGAATTTCTACTATTTAAATTCTCGAAACTTTTAAACTTTATTCTCGTAGTATTACGACTTTATTCTCGAAACATTTCGACTTCATTCTCGAAGTATTTCGGGCCCTATAATACACCCGGCGCAATGCGACAAAAGGCGCAGCGCAAGTGTGTTTGCTAGTTTCAGTCCGGCGCCGTTCGCCTTTTCCCATCCAGTGCCACGTCGTTTAATTAGCAAATGCATTTGCACCTATTTGTGGGCACATTGACGTGCCGGTCTAAAAAAGAGGTGATTTCAGATGCATTGATGGCGCAATGCTATTTTGAGGAGCTGAAAATAGACTGTGCCATAGACCAGTTCAAACCTGGTCTGAAGTCTGGCGCCAGTTTTTTCTTTGTTATTTAAAGAGTGTGTTATCTGCTTGCACACGAGTAGCTCCGTTTCATCTCGGATCTATCTTTGCGCTAGCCATATTCCGCCGTGTAAAAAGCAAATCTTTCATGGCACAAACTCAACTGTGCACTTTACACTTTGCGATTAGATCGTTAAAATAGGGCCATACGACTTTTTTTCTGTATCATTTCCACTTTATTCTTGTAATATTTTTACTTTATTCTCAAAACATTTAAACTTTATTCTTGTAATATTTCGACTTTATTCTCGAAATATTACGACTTTAATCACATAGTCATATAGAGAGTATATAGAGTATATATAAATACTGTTCTTCTTTCTATAACATTTTCTTAGTTGAGATTTCATAATTAAAGGCAATGGTCATAACTAAACCCCCATTTATTAAATTCAGTTAACACCAATGATCATGAGGCTATATCCTGAAGCGTTAGATCCAAGGGTTGATTGTTTGTTTGTCTATTTATTATTTGACTGAATTGTCTTTGTAAATGACTATATATTTCAGCACAAGATACTCAATAAATATCTTTTTCTTCAACATTCAATCCCCAGTGATTGATATAATGGTGGACCCTGATGGCACTTTGGATGCTCTAAGCAGTTTGGGTCTGACCAGTCCACTTATGGCTGAGAACAGAGTTAGTCCAGGCTCACAAGGTCCAGCTGGCAACCAGGCTGTGGACGTATCCACCAGTACAGCAACACTGCCCTCTGCCTACTCAGAGGTCGCAGAACGAGATCATGGATTGCAGGGGAAGAGCAAAGAGCAGCACACTGCCAAACAAATCTAAATTACTCGGAACAGTTTACACTGAGATCCTGCACTGGTTTCCAAAGGCCAGGTCAATGGGACTTTTATGTGAATAATGTGAGGTATGTTGTAAAACTTCCTATATGGCATTGCATTTAAAAGTTTGCTTCATAAATTCTATATATCCATGGACGTATTTTCAGTAATTAAAGAAAATATTTTGAAATATCTATATAACCTCCCGTATAGAATTACTGCACACAAGCATTAATTATTGTGAGTGTTCGTCCATCAGAAGTACTGTAGATGTGCCCAGAAAGATACTGACTGTTCAATGGGAAGTGCAATGTGAAAGTGTTAAGCTATGATTTACCAACAACTGAGTTCATGCTGTGCATTGTCATGTGTAACTCTTTACACAAAGGGTTCAAAATTATATCTCTTCATGCGCCAAACTGACCAGTTAAATGGTATTTTTTATTAGGAATGGCAACATAATATGTGATTTGTATTTCTCACATTAAGGCATCAGAAATTTATTTGAGAAGCAAAGTGACACAATGACCTGTGCTGTCTGTCACAAATATGCAATGAGGAAATCACAATATATATATACTCTACACCATTCAAAAGTTTGGGATCAGAAAGATTTTATTTTTATGTTTTTGAAAGATGGATGCTCACTAAGACTGCATTTATTTAATCAAAAATACAGTAAAACTTATATAACATTTCCATTTAAAATAACTGTTTTCTGTTGTAAAATATTTTTAAATGTAATTTATTCCTTTGATGGCACATCACGTGACTCATGGATTTGATTCTCAAGAAACATTTCTTATTATATTCATGTTGAAAGCAGTTGTGCTGCTTAATATTTTTGTAAAAACTGTTCTACATTGAAAGTAACAGTCTTTACTGTCACTTTTGATCAATTTAATTCATCCTACCTAAATAAAAGTGTTAATTTATTGAAGATAAATAAAAATAAATACATCTAACTGACCTCAAACTTTTCAACATAATAGTGTATATTTGAATACAAATAATGCAAACAATTTCATGGCTTTATTTTGGCATTATTATTAGGTGTGATCATGTTTACACAGCAGTGAACCAAAAAACAATACTTGACATATTTTAGTGAAATTATTTAAAGCCAGTTTCTGCCAAATACTTAATAGGCCTGCTGTGTAATTAGATCTTTAGACACTGATGTTGACTAACTGAAAATGATTATCTAAAACGACAATATCACAGTTGTTTTGCTGCAGTGAATTTGTGATTTATGAGACTGCTGATATGTCAAGACAAAGCGAAGCTGTGTATTACACTGACGTTTATATTTTATACAATTTTAATTTTTTTGCAGTCTTAGAAAACAACCCATATGTGAAGTGTAAAAATCAAGCATTGTTATTTGAACCAGTCCTTCAATTTGATATTTAGCACTTAGACATTTATAATGTTACTACTTACCTGTAGTTATTCTAACAGTTGCCATGTTCCACCAATGCCTTCTTAATATATATATATATATATATATATATATATATATATATATATATATATATATATATATATATATAATAACAGATTTGGAATATAAAAGTTGTCTCTGCCATGTGATAGCCAATAGGAGGGCCTGGATTCACCCAGATGTTAATCAAGCTTGTGATGTCACAAAGTGCCCATTATCAAGGTCATTGTCTGATGATGTTATTTTGCACATGCCAATGAATCAACCTGTTCAAAAGAGTGTTGTGAGCTGGGCACTTTTGACAGAGTGAAAAACGGCTCGTTTTATGTCAAATGTCTTTGGCCATCTGGTTAGGTAGGTAGCATGGTAATTTTTCTCTCCTTTTAGCTTCCATCTGCCTCATACCAGTGGTGTTTACACATGAATGCAAAACAAATAGTGGTTTAATAAAGAAATTTCATATTCCTCAACGCTTGATGTCATAACCAGATTATTTATATAAAATTATTAGTATTATTTTACATGGGGGCTGACATGTTAAGACCATCGGCTGCATATTGTTCATGGTTATTGGACAATTTCAATCAAAAAAAAAAAAGAGGCTGACTGACTGCAAGTAGAGCAATGGAATTTGTATCAATATATAATTGCATATGTATATATAATTAACTAATTGATTTAAAGTAATCTGATTATATACTGTACATAAATCATTAAACAGTTAAAACTGTCATATTGGAATGGGATAAATTACAGCACTTAAAGCACTTAAAGCTGCTTGCACTTAAAGCTGCTTTATCCTAATCTTTCCCCTTTAAACACACACACACACATGTTTGTTTTTGTGAAAAGTGGGGACATCCCATAGGCGTAATGGTTTTTATTCTGTACAAACTGTATATTCTATCGCCCTTCACCATACTCCTAAACCTAACCCTCACAGGAAACTTTGTGCATTTTTACTTTCTCAAAAAAAAAAAAAAAAAAAAAATACAATTCTGTATGGTTTATAAGCATTTTGAAAAATGGGGACATGGGTTATGTCCTCATAAGTCACCCTCTCCTTGTAATACCTGTGTCATACCAATGTAATTATAAAGAGTTGTGTCCTGATATGTCACAAAAACAAGAGCACACACACACACACACACACACACAAACACATTTACTTCAAGGATAAGGCAAGACTGATTTGCACTTTATACTTTATGAAGACTGAAAATAAATTATATTTAAAATCCCCTGAGGCTTCAGTTGAAGGAATGTAGTGCTGATATATACAGTAGCACTCCTTAATCCTCTCTTTTATTCTATTCTAGCCCTGTATTAAACAGAAAGGTGCTGGAGCAAAAAAGGCTGTTAACTAACTGACTGACTCATCTCAAAGTTAGGCATACAGGATCTCATAGAGCTTTATTGTACATTAAAAAGAGAAATATATATTGAAACGGACTGTGCTGAGGATGTTTTTTTTTTATGTTTGTTACATAACAGCTTCTCCGCAGTGTTTGATAATCATGACAGATCAGTCAAACATCTGCTCAGGAAGACACGTCTCCCCGGAGGATTTCGGTTTCAGAGAGGGACAGCACATTTACATATTTTGTGCATTTGGTCGATGGGCTGTTATTGCTGAGGGTCTGATTGTGTTGCAGGAGAAGAGAGCGGGAAAAAAGTGCTGAGTCATTGGTTTAATTATGCTAATGGACCGAGGGAAGAGGAATTAGTATTCATAGAGAGCATGTGGGAAAGACCACAGTCTGAAGAAATTAGTTAGAAAGCAAAGTATAAAACAGAGATCACGGAAAATGTACTACAGAATAAGCGCTGATCTTATCTATCAAGACAGGAAATGAGAAGGATGTTGCCGGTATACATTTCTCTTGTTCATGTGAATGAAACCGGCTTGGTATTTTCCTTCATTTGTGTAATGATTTTTCCAGTTATTGCTAAATAGTTATTGGAGTTCATTTTACAACAAACTTTCAAAAAATGTCCCATATAATTCACTGTTATCATTTCTCTGTAATTGTGTGTGAAATGTTCTAGCAGTTTCTGAGTGAAAACTGTCCATACTCTCATTTTTATTTTTCTGTATAGTTTGTTTCATCTGTTTCTATTGACAGACTCTGCTTTACAGCAGGGCTGCTGCTTACACTATGAATTTCATCAGTATTGGGTTGGCATATTGCTTATCTGAAGGATCATAATAGATTGAAGTAAATCATTGATCACCGGGGAGAAATATGGCAAATGGCAAATGAGGAAATATGAAGCAATCAAAAGCAATCACAACTACTTCCTCCAGCACAGAGTTTTATTAAAAAATAATTTCCTCTCTTTACCCAATAATACGGATGGGTATTTGTTTCCTCAATGAGTGTGCAGCACGCAAGCAGACGGCTGTGAATTTCTAGGTGATGTCAAATGAATACTTTATTGAGTTTGCCCGCAGCACTTCTGAGTTAATATGCACTGATGCCTTTTCGTGTGTGTGAGTGTGTTGGACTCACAGTCATGCATCAGAGCACCATGTACACACTTAGCGAAGGGAGGGTACCAGGTGCAGGATGTGGGGTCTATGCATCCACTCCCACACACTTTTTTTGTCACTATGCCCACTCAGACTTTGCCAGCCCCTCCCAACAGGACAGGGAGACCCCTTTCTGCCTGTGTGTGGATGAAATCCAACGAAATCAGGCTCTCTGCAAGACACAGCTCAGTCTAGCACAGACTCCTACAGCGTTTGCTGCTAGCACTGGCTTAGAGTCTTTTCCTCTTGGACTGAGCTAATTGGGGTGAACATCTTATGGAGATCAAGTAGGAGTATTTGGATATTTAATGAAGTGGGAAAATGCAGGATAGGAGGCTTGTTTCAGAGGGTCCAGGGGTGAAGCCCCCGCCCGAAATGGGGTTCTTCTCCACGCCTCTCACCCGGCCGGGTAACAACATCTTCAGCACCGTCCAGCAGCAGGACTACTCTGCTATGATCTGGCTTAGAAGAAGAGATAGAATGGAACGGGTAAGGCTGACCTTTAACGACTGACTGCTGATATTGATACTAACTGCTGACTGCTGCCCTTTTCCGCTCAGCACAGAAACCATCCACCTGTACCATGAAGGCACACACAACACACACTGTCCAGACCCGGGTGGAGTGGGCAGGTCTGTGTGTCTACATGGAGAATATTTATATATATATATATATATATATATATATATATATATATATATATATATATATATATATATATATATATATATATATATATATATATATATATATTAATTGACTGGAATTTCATGTTTTCTGAAATAACTGAGGCTATATGTCAGAAGCAGTCTCAAGTTTTGATTTTTGGAAATGAGCTGAGAGAACATGTTCAAGTTCGGCTTGTAATGAACCAGACTGTAAATTGAGCATATATAGACAAACACACACACACACACATACAACCAACAAGCACAACTCATGTTCTGTAATCCAGGATTTCCTTAGGGTTTGTGTATGATGGAATTAGTACCACTTGGGACCATCTTTGCTAATCCTGAGCAGATCATTTAGCCTGGAGGGTCTAACCATTTTTCATTTAAGTAAAAACTATATATTTTTTATAATACAAATAAATAGATAACTTCACATATCTCCCAATGACAACAAACACACCAACTTTTAATGTTCAACATGATATTCAATGAAAAAATAACAGCAAATATATCACCCATACACGATTACAAAATATTGCTTTATTATATAGATTCTGAACATTATTCATTTATATTACATTATTTGAAATAATTGATATTCTAATTATTTAATAATTACTATTATAAATAGACTGTAATTTTAAATGAGACCACTTAACATCAAAACAGTCGACTCTCACAATGCTGATGTTTAGATGAAACAGCAGATCAATAAATGTGCTGAAAAGAGATTTAGTGCCATCTATGCTCAAGATGAAAATTGTTGTGTATGTTTAATATTGTTCCCATTTTACAAATAGTCAAAATATTACATGTTATTCTTTAAAGTCGTTAAATGTATTATTCATTATATTTATAGAATGCTTAAAATATTGCATTAAAACATACAGTAAAACATTTAGGTGACAGGGCTTAAGCAGTCTCTCTCTCTCTCTCTCTCTCTCTCTCTCTCTCTCTCTCTCTCTCTCTCTCTCTCTCTCTCTCTCTCTCTCAAATTCAAATTCAAATGAGCTTTATTGGCATGACTTGCACAGTATTGCCAAAGCATTGTACATTACATGAATAAGGAATAAACAATTATATAATACATAAAACAAAAACAGATTCGTAAAATAATTAAGTATATGTATACTTAATTATATACTTAATTATATACTTAATTCTCTCTCTCTCTCTCTCTCTCTATATATATATATATATATATTTGCAAAAATTATGCATTATTTAAATTGTAAAATATGCAGATTTAAATACATATAGAAACATTAGTGAAACATTGTATTACAGAAATTAGGATCTAGAAAGTATCCTAATGGTCCTAAAAATAGGTTCCGTTTTCTGTATGCAAAAAGTCATTTTTTTTTAACTCTTTCAGATTCCTTTGCATTTGGGCTGATGTGTGGTGATGTTGCAGTCTGCAGTAAACTAGAGCTTTTCTTCATGTCTGTTAGCTGTTTATCATAGCAGACATTCTCATTTGGCTTTCTGGGTTTCTTTCTATATGTCTTTCTCTCTCTTAGTGAAATGAGCCATGCGGGAGTTGCAGGGAGGGAAGTGTGCAGTGCTCTGCTGTCCCTGATAAGAATTGATTACCTTCTCTGCTTCTCTGTTGCTGTGTTTCTTTTATATAAATATAAATCATGCTCAGTGCCTAATCTTCTCCTTCTACCTAAAACCAAATTACATAACCAGGCCACTATACCTTGAATGTCAAACCTTTGGCTGTTGTAAAGCCTGATCTCTCTCTTTCTCTCTTTCAATCTCTCTCTCTCTCTCTCTCTCTCTCTCTCTCTCACACACACACATTGATTTACAATAAAAAAATTAAAAACTACAAATATATATAAAAAAATAACTGCTTAAGCCCTATGAAAATCATGATTTACTGTATGTATATGCATAAATATAAAATACATGATATGATAGGTACCTCGGTTTTAAAGGTTTGGTTCATTTTCGGTACAGTAAGGGAAAGAAATGCAAACATTAAACTGCAGGTTGTTCATTACTATAAACTTTTTTTTTACAATTTGTTTACACTTTTTTAAAATACTTTTTAATAAAATATATGTAAAATAAAAAAGAATAAGAAATAAAATACTGTTGCAAAGATCTCCACTAAATAAAATACTCTCAGTCTCAAACCAGTATCATATAATAAAAATTATAAAATATAATGAAAAATGTAAATAAATAACTATGATTAGAGTGCAGCATTACCAATCCCAGCTTGTAGACCTGCTCATATTTTAAAAAAAATATATAACTTTTTCCAAAGTGCAAAGTGCAGCATCAACAGTTTCAGTTTTTAGACCTGCTCAGATTTCATTATTGCGTTGGCCCGATCGGAATTAAGAGCAAAGGTCTGTTTAAATGCGGACAGGAGCTGCATTTGAATAACAATCATTTTTTTCCTAGTTGTAGTGATGTTCACACTCGCATGATGCCTTTAGAAAACCTTAGAATCAGCTGCAGGGCGGGATTTGCGCTGAACCATAGACGCAGAGACTTCCGACACTTAATATGTGCGTCTGGAAACACGAAAATGTACCTATGTTCAGCACAAAAAATATTGGATTCGGTCGTTCGGTACACACGTGCACCGTACCGAAAGCCCTGTACCGAAACAGTCCGGTACGAATACACGTACCGTTACACCCCTATATATATATATATATATATATATATATATATATATATATATATATATATATATATAAACAGTAGGATTTCATTAGCTTAACAATTTGTAGATTATTTTCAATTTACAATGGTTTCATAGATCATTCGATCAGATTTTAAAATTCTAAAGTTTATAATAAGAGCTATAAAGCAACAACCAATGAGACATTAATAATTCTTGCATACTGAATATCCATCCAGTATAAGAAAGAATAAGATAAGAAGGAAAATAAAAAGCTTTTTTCCAGGCTAGGATGCAATAAACCTACTTGTGTTTGCTTTTAAGAACCATAGAAAGGGAGATATTCAGTATAAGAAAGAAAATAAAAAGCTTTTTTCCAGGCTAGGATGCAATAAACCTACTTGCTTGCCCTCTCCAAATAATCAAAGAAAAGGTTCCATACCTTGTTTCTCTTTTTTTTTCTTTTGTATAAAAATAATGAGACCTTGTTCAGTGGGGCCTGCTTCTTCAATACAGGCACAGTGCTTTTATGAGTCTGTCATGTGGAACATCCCCATTTATATCAATTTTTGATCTTCCTGTGCAACTATACCGGGTGAATTATGCCCTTTTATCAAAGTCAACCTGACCGTTTGCTGTTTCCCTGGGTTTAAAGTGTGACATCCTGCAGACAGGAGCACAGCATATACACTGATGGGTCTCAGTATGTGTGACGCCCACACACATTCACTGACCTTAAAACACACACACATGCACAGCAGGGGCGAATGAGACAGGCATTAGAACGGGAGTGATTCTGACATCCCAGAAAAAGGCCCTCATGAAAATCACAGCCATGTTCATATTGATTAATGATACATGCAACATGCATTGTTACAGTCCGATCGGTTTCTGAACACTGTGTCATGCAATCG
Source organism: Carassius gibelio (assembly GCF_023724105.1). Lineage (NCBI taxonomy): Eukaryota > Metazoa > Chordata > Actinopteri > Cypriniformes > Cyprinidae > Carassius > Carassius gibelio. The sequence goes on along the minus strand of NC_068376.1, from coordinate 5,170,711 downwards.
GAGCTCTCTTCTTACAGACGTTCTCAGTTCTGTCCACTAATGACGCTCTTCTGCCAGAGGTGTTGCTATGGATCAGATGCTTCAGCTTCGAGCTTTTGTCCTGGATAAAAGTTTAAGGATGCTGAGAATGTGACCTCCCTTGATTTTGACAGCTGTTGTCACTGGGAAAGATGGAGTTATATTGAAAATGGTCTCTGTTCAGTAAACCAGATGACAGTGGTGTGATGTACTGGGTTGAAGCTCAGATCTGCTGATTGGTCTGTTACTGAAGAGAAGATTACTTCAGGTGGTCTGTCCCTATAATCAGGCCCAGACAGACTCTATACATTATTTCTGTTTTTCTGTACTGATAGAAGTGAAAATCAGCCATTGTGAAAAGATGCACTTAATTGTACTGAATTTACACTTGTAGTCTATTAGCAAAAAAAAAAAAAAAGAATAAAGAAAAAGAAAAAAGTTTTACTTTAAAGTACATTTTAAATAATTTGTTAATAAGCTTTTGTAATACTTAAAGTAGTTATTTTGATGTGTTGACTAACATTAAAGTGCAGGTAAAGTATTTGATAATAAATGTAACTGTAGTGTGTTATTTAATATGATGTTTTAATTTCATATATTTTAAATGTACTAAATTTAAAATATTATTTTTTAGGTTACATTGTTTCACCAGTAGGTGGCGAAAAGTGACTGTCTTTATGCGTGAGATTGTATGATCCATTCAACAGATTTGTTCAAAACACTGATCAGTTCAGAAGCAACTAAGTGACTACATTATTCAGAATCACAATCAGAAAGAACTTTATTGCCTTATATGCTGATTAACTTTATATGCTTACGCATGCAAGGAATTTGTTTTAGTGACATAAGCTTCCAGTACACAGAGACAGCCACACAGACCAAAAAATATTAATAAGTTGTATATACAATTATTATATGCTATAAATGATAATGCAATAGGATGTTAATGAGTGAGATTAATGGAATACCACCTACGGTGTGTTTCTTTGGGATGCGTGATGGTTCTGCTATTACTTTGCATTTTGTAAGACAGAAACAACTAGACATGGTACTATACAGTCATTTATATGTGAGAAAACTGTGAATTTAAATAAATAGTGCACCGAAATAAATAGTGCACCGAAAAACAAAAATTTGCTCACTCTCAGGCCATTCAAGCTTTAGATGAGTTTGTTTCTTCATCAAAACAGATTTTAACAGAAATTTAACATTAACATTACAATTTAACATTACATCACTTGCTCAACAATGAGTCCTCTGCAGTGAATGGGTGCCGTCAGAATGAGAGTCCACATATACTCCAGTCCAAAAGTTAAAGTCTTGTGAAGTGAAGGCATTTTAACTTTCTACCAACTGTCACTTCTGGCCAAAATGTGAGTCAGTAATCCATAATAATCCTGTTGATCTGTTGCCTTCAAATGATCTTTTCTTTATCAGCAAATATTGATGTTTTGAATCCATTGTATTCAATTAGATTAAAATTTTTGACAGAGCTAGCTAAAATATTTGTTAAACTGAAGTGAGTGACCGGCGTTTCAGTTCTGCTGACATTTCTGCTTCAGGTTCTAAACTAAAAAAAGTTTTTTTGTGTTGCATTTCAGAATTACAGTGCCAAAGTCTAAAATAAGTTTTCCTCCTGGCCACATAGGGTCCTCTGTCAGAGAAGGACACAGTCAAGTTTGCTTTCCTCATTTCTATTATATATTACACCCTGTCTGCTGCACCTCTCCCTTGAGAAATGACTCACCTAGTATTGTCTGGGCCATCAGCCTCTTTTTCCTCTCTCTCAGTTTTTAATTCAGCACATTTTATTGCTTCAAAACTTTTCTGCAATTATTCAATCAATATGGGACTTGTAGGAACAGTCATAAATTATACAATGAGTGCTGTTGTCTTGTGCAAAACTCTGCCGTGATACAAAAGTGTTGTTGATGGTTCCAGACCTGTTATGCAGTTGCTAAGTTGTTCTAGGTGGTTACTATGTGGTTGCTTAAGTCAAAAGAACTATAATATCTTTGATTTTCAGGTTTCTAGCCATCAGTGTCTATGGGATTGTTTTCATGTGTATGTGTCAACAACACAACTGGTGCAAAATAATTTGCACTCTTTTATCTAAATTTATCATCCATATCATCATCCATCCATCCTTTCTACTGTATGTACAAAGTACATCTGCTGTGCAGTGATGGAGTGCTTGGCGTTTTGAGGTGAGAGGCTCAGCTGTAACTAATGGACGTCACACTGACAGTGACCTCTATTCTGACATGCGGTTATATGTGCAGGGTCATTCCCACTTCGTTTCGCTCTCGTTTCCTTTACTGAAAAGTTACGCAACGGATGTCCCAAAACACAGGTGCATATATCTCCTGTCTAACATCCTGCCAGCTCTCCTCAATGCATCACCAGCGTAAGTGCAATCAAGTCTTGCAGTCTGTCAGCGTCTAATTTTATCAGACTGCTTTTGCTGACTCTAAAGTGGTCAAGAATGGGAATTAGCTGCTTTTAAATACGCTTACTCCACAAACTCCAGTCTGTGATCACAGGACTGAGAAGAGTATAAACTGATTTAAGAAGGTGATATCTTGTTAAGCAAGGATACAAATCCCAGAGAAGGAGGTTGCCGGTATCCCATGAGCACAGGCAGTAATTAACAGTGCATAAGTGAGGTGAGATTCAGCAGGAGTCTCCTGCTGTATGCAGCATATGCTCTATTCCATTGCAATAGTGTTCCAGGAACATCTGCAGAGTGATTCCAGTGAAAACTTTGATTACTTCAAGGTCTTGCCGTTTTTTTTTTTTTTTTTTTGCATATATTATGCTTCAAATGAGCCTGGAACAGCTAAATGATTTAAAGCATAACAACACTCTTTTCCTTTGCTCTAATGCACAGGTTCTCAGCCTATTTGACTCGACAGTCCCCCATGTCCAACAAAATACATCAACTAAACAATATAGATATTATTTTCAATATAGGTAATCAGTGGCAATATAGATAAATTAATTAACCACAATTCATTTTGTGAGGTCTCGTTTTGAAAAAATCAGCAAATGGATGTTAAATTAAGATTTTCCTTTTTGAATTTCTTTCTTAAAGGAGTTGCATACCAGTGAATCAGTCTCGCTTGATATATTTGACTTACCAGGCAGATTTAACAATCCTAATTTAAACACAAATGAGACATTAGAGCATGAGGATAGAGCTACAAAATTGAAGTTAGAAAGCTTAGTCTGGATAATTGGTCTTTGATGAGAAAAATGTGAGCTTTCTAACCTTTGCAGACTTAAGTAAGTAAGCTCAGTTGAGACATAATTGACATCTATTCTGAAACACTTTTAGAGATTACCGAGATCTTATTTCTCACGAGAACAATCTAAGAAGCAGGAGAATTAAACAAAAGTCTCAGTTTGCTTTCCATTGAATGTAATTTGCATGTAAGAAGACAAGTATTAAATAGATCAACTCTAGGATTTTTCCTTCCTATGGGAAGGTATTTCAGATTCTGAGATTGCATGAATCACATAACGGTGACTCCAATAAACATGACTTTACTTGATAGGTTGGTTCACAAGCTGGCCGGATAGTTGTAACAATGCTGAATTATTTATAGGGGGAACGTGTCAAGCACATTTATGCTTGCGCTGAACTTCCTTCTGCTGTGAAAAAAGAAACAATACCTTAGAAGTGCTTAGAGTCAGAAGATTGTGTTTTATATCATGCTTTTTTTTCCCCTCCTTGTCTTTCTTCTGCTGAAGCCAAATCCATTTGCACTGTGCCGGCAGAGTTTTGGTTCACAGGGCAGGTGAGAATGATGCAGAAGGGAGGGGGATTGTTCTGTATTAGCCCAGCATTGGACGTTTCGAGAGAGGGAGTGGACTGTGTCTTTCTCTCTCTCCTCCTCTCTCTGTCTCTGTCTCCATCACTATGGAGTTGAGGCGAGGAAAGCACACAGCCAGTGGAAGCATGCATGATCTCAGGGTGCTAAAACAAAAGGCACACTATCTATCACCCACTATATCATTCCGTGGACTTGCACATCCATTACAGTGATGAGCGTAAGAGAGAGGCTGAGTGCGACACGTTACCAAGGAGACTACATTGATGAAATGCACTAGCATCTTGTTTTCAGTGTTTCCTGAAGTCGGAAAGGAACTTAAAAAGCTGTTATGCCAGGCTCTGCCACTCAGGAGAACATCATGAAGGTGAGACTTAACTTTCACTTCAGGCTCCAAAACCCCATCCGAATATTTCTGATGAAAGTCTGCATTTAAATTGATTTTTTCTTTTCTTTTTTTTCTTTTGCTCAGCTGCACAGAATATAATTTATGGGTGAATCATAAAACTTTCAAGAAATGTTTGGGTCATTTCGTCCCCCATAAAGGGGGGGGGGGGGGGGGGCAAGAAAAGTAAACTATGTTTTGTACATATGTATATATAATGGTATTTTCTGATGTTTTTAACAGTAATGGTACATTTCTTTTGTAGAAAATATTTAAGAAAGTATTCTTTATTCATATAAAAATAAAATGTAAATGTTCATATATTATATTATATTATATTATATTATATTATATTACAATGTGAAATATGTCCTGAACATAGTGAGAATTTAATAGTTTTGTTTTTTTATATTTAATTTATTTGAACTTTTTCAGGGTTGTCTACAATTGTGTATGTTGTGTATGGAATTTATTTTATTTTATTTAAAAAAAATTATAATGTATAATTTAAAAAATGTATAGTTATTTTTTAAATTATTTTTTATAGTTAATTTTAAGGTCAATTTCTCTATGTATTTTGTTTTGTTAGATGATAATATGTTTTGTAAAAATAATTTTTCTCTCTTGTTGATACAGCTTGTACAGTATGATTTACAGTAGTCTGACTGAGCTGCATGTCAGGTAGTTTTGATTGAATGTTAAAGTGCTTAACTCGGCAAGACTGAAGTGTGAAAAGTAGCAGATAATGTTGGAAGGAGCAGCACATCGTCCTGTCAATCAAAGCCATCAGCACAGACAGCTCGATGCAAACACATCATTTATTTGACATATTTCCCTTCGGGCGGAGAAAGCCAATGTTTACAGACAACTTTATTTCTTCCACTGCCTCTGGCAAGACACAGATTAAATTTTTATTACAGCGGAAAAAATCTAACATATCATTTGATTACTGAAGTATGTCCTTTTAGCTTCTAGAAAAAAAAATACTGAAAAACTAATGGATTCAAAAGATCACATTCTCTTAAAGGTCTGAAAACCCCCAATAACTTGTAAAGGCTCAAATAAACACTACTTCAGTATTACATGTACTGTACTTAATTATTTCTCCCAAATTATTCTGAAGTAATTTTAACTTCTTCAATGATACATCAAACTTAACATAAAGTAAAGTCAGTCATGACTGTATGAGTGTGTAAGGGTATTAAAGGGGACACTAATTGACCGAATCCATTTGAACTGTAAGAAGGTTAATGCCTTGCATTAATCTGCTTGCTTTGTGTACTCTCTGCTCTTTAATTAAACTTCACTTTGCTTGTTTCCTTAAGAGGAAAATGATACATGATGTCTATGTCACTCAGCAGACAGCTGTGAAGCCGGGACTCTGATTGAGGCCAGCAGATGGGATGGGAAACAGTCTCTCTCAGGAGAGATATGTTCAGGAAGTGCAGTGCTAAGCAAAAATCAAGTCACTCTTGTGCACTTTTTTTAGAGGGAAAATCAAAAGTTCTGAGTTTGACTTTGGCCATCAAAGATGACAAAACACCATAATTCTTCAGTGTACAAAATTAAACAAAATGGCCTTAACATACACTATTGATATATTTCCATGAACTGAATATGCCCAACATTACAACTGCTTTTATCTGTAGTCTATGTCTTTTTTTCTGTTACATTGTGTAGATATGTTCATTGTTTTTGAGGATGATGACTCTGATGCAAACAAAAAACCTGGAAACATTTTCTCATATAAACTATTATTCAGTTGTCTAACCAGGGGCTTCATTTATTTACTCAAAAATATGGTAAAAAAAAAAAAATGGATTGTGAAATATTACAACAATTTATAGTCACTGCTTTCTATTAGAATGGGTTATTTATTCCTGTCATGGTATATCTGTATTTTCAGCATCATTACTCCAGTCTTCAGTGTCACATGATCCTTCAGAAATCATTCCAATATGCTGATTTTTCTGCTCAAGAAACATTTCTGATTATCATCAATGGTTGTGCTGCTTAATATTTTCTTTGATGAAATTCTTTGAAAAATAGAAATGTCTTCACTGACACATTTAATTAATTTAGTGCACCCATCCTGAATTAAATTTCTGAACATGCTGACCTCAGTCTTTTGAGCCTTTTCTTTCTGTATAACAGAATTCACGTGGAAATTTGACGGAGACACTCAGTCGTAAAATTTAATTATAGCTATAGATTCAATTTTGAATACAATAAATCTTGACCCGGCACATTTATACTGTCACCAAAGTCAGAAACCCTACATTAATCACTTCAACAAATAAGTCAAGACAAACTTATCTAAAACCTGGTATATGAAAATATAATTGGCAGACCCTTCTTTGTATGTCTTTTGCAGTCCCAGCAGAAATGTATTGCTGTGTTTGCACTGGTTTGCTGCTTTGCTGTCCTGGTGGCTCTGATTTTCTCTGCTGTGGACGTCTGGGGAGAGGATGAGGATGGTGTCACTGAGGAGAACTGCAGCAAAAATTGTCGGTAAGAGGCAGTGGTCACAGAGCATATGCTTATGATGTTATTTTCTTTAGTACATATGGTAAACAACAACCCAAAAAGTACACATGGGAGCACTGCATATTCAGCTCTGTGTTTTGTACCTTTGGCCAACATGAGCTTTTTAATTGTATCTTGGCAGTGCATCATCTTGTTTAAGAATATTTTTAGACTGGGTTCAGCACAACATGAGGGTCTGCTAAATGAATAATGTAATATAATGTAAATCATTATCATTTTTCTTCAAGACTTATATGTTTTTGAGAATAATATGCAACAGTGAATCATACATTGAATCATACGTGAAAGGAAATTATGTTCAATTTTAATATCATGTTGACTTCAATATGTTGAAAATATTCCACAAACTAACATCTCCTGCTCTTAGCATTGTCCTTGTGGAGAACGTCCCAGGGGAGCTGTCATTCAACCCCAATAATTCAACCCATCTCCCACTTATCTTGGGTCTCAACCATCTTTTGGACCAAGCAAAACTGTCAGTTGAGATAGTGTCGCCATACTGGGCTCTGACCTCCAATGATCAGGGGTCACAGCTTTATTCTTCTTATCAGGTTAGTTAGCCAACATTTATCCTGTTACGATTAATGGGCGAATATGCATCATCAACACTTGTATATGCTTTTTGAGATGTTTTAGCAATTTATAAGTGGTAAAGATTTAGCGCACATTCACGGTGCCCCTAAAAGTACATGGTATAAAGGTTAAAAAAAATTATATATGTTTTCAAGTTCTCTCACAAACCTTTTGCATTCCCCCAGAAACTTTGTTTTCACCATTCGAGAGATGAAAATTGTTTAATGAGAGACTGCAAAGTTTCCTGGAGGAACAAAAAACATGGAGGGAAAAATATATTTCAATGATTTTGTGTTCTCTCACAAACCTTTTGCATTCCCCCAGAAACTGTTCCATTCACCGTTTGAGAGAACACAAATGTGTCCCTGGACCACAAAACCAGTCATAAGAGAGATTTACCTGAAAGCTGAATAAATAAGCTTTTGGATACTTTGGATATCTTAGGATATGACACTGTTTGGCCGAGATACAACTATTTGAAAAACTGGAATCTGAGGGTGCAAAAAAGTTCTAAAAAGTTCTTAGCAATGCATGTCACTAATCAAAAATTAAGTCTTGTTATGTTTACAGTAGAAATAAAGTACAAAATACCTTCATGGAACATGTTCTTTACTTAATGTCCTAATTATTTTTGTCATAAAAGAAGAATCATTTGTAAATTATATGGATGTAGCTTCCGGTCTCATTTGCGTCCAGCTATTTTCAGCTGTACAAAACAGGGCTGAGTTTCCCAAAAGCTTTGTAAGCCTAAGAAGTTCGTAAAAACAATCGTATGGCTGTTCTTAATATTATGGTCTGTTTCCCAAAAGCATCACAACTTAAGTTGCACTTGAAAATCACCGTAGATCTACGAGTGCTCTGGAGTAATCGTAAAGCCCTAAGTGCATCGTAAGAAGACAGTTTTATGCAGTCACTTGCAAGACAATCTGCAGATTACACCTTTAACTTTTTTTTATATTAATTTATAAATTAAATAATTAAAAAGGGCAGAAAATATTGAAATACACATTTAAATTAAATGACTGAACAAACAAACAAACAAAAAAAGAAGTAATGTAGGAAATGCTTCAAAGACTTGGGGGGGGGGGGGGGTTATGTCAATGATTTGCTGTCTCTCTCTATATCTTTCTCTATACTGTACATAAATAAAGACATTTAAATAAATGTATGCATTTAGCAGACGCTTTTATCCAAAGCGACTTACAGTGCATTCAGTTTTTACCTAACATAATATACTAAGTATATAAAATATATTATATATTTGTCAGGGTTTTGGTAAGGGAGGAACTCAGGTGCAGACAGGATTTACAACACAAAGGGTTTATTACAAAAAGGGGAAAACAAAACCCACGAGGGGGAAAACACGGAGCAAGGTAAAGACTAAATAACTAAAACAGGACTGGACTAACAAGATAAACAAGGACTCTAAATACAACTATGAACAAACACTCACGGTAATACAAACACTTCTTTAAGGAACAATCACAGAGTGGAACAATCAGAGGTACAATGAACCGACGCAAGACAGAGCACACTAGGAGATCTAAATAGGGGTACTAATCAAGACACGACAGGTGTTACAGATAGGACAATCAAGACACGACTAGGTTAACAAGGGGGGCGGGGCAAGGGAACGAGACAACACAAGCACATGGCCCAAAGACAAGGCCATGCGCTTGTACACAAAACAAGGGTCTGTCATGATCCTGCCTCAAGACTAGGAAAAATCAAGGACACGAGGGCAGGATCATGACAGAACCCCTCCCTTAAGGAGCGGCTTCCAGACGCTCCTCAAGGGAACATCAAACACGGGACATGACTGACATGACAGACTGGGACACAGACACAAACCAACAAGACATGACTAATAATAACAAAGGCAAACATGAAAACACAATGGCAGGGTTAGGGTGACATAACAAAAAAAACAAACAGGGAAGGGGAGGGGGCGGGACCCCAAAGTTCATGGGGGGCAGACCAGGGTGAGTGGGTGGGGCAGGAGTTTTAGGAGGACAGGACGAAGGCTGACGACGGGGGGTACGGGCAGGTCTGGGTGGTGAGGGGCGGGGAGGGGTCTCGGGACAACTGACAGGGGACATGATAGGAGCAGACAAGGGACGCGGGGCAACACTTACGGGACGCGGGGCAAGACTTACGGGACGCGGGGAGACGACAGCTGGACACGGGGGGACAACATCTACTGGACACGGGACGACAACATCTACTGGACACGGGACATCTACGGGACACGGGGCAACATCTACAGGACACGGGGGGACAACAGGACACGGGACATCTACGGGACACGGGGCCACATCAACAGGATACATGACTTCATCAGCAGGACACGGGGCAACACTCACGGGACACGGGGAGACGACATCTACGGGACACGGGGAGACGACATCAGGACACTCGGGATTTCTGGGGACAGGGTCTGAGGACAAGACAGGACTGACGGGGACTTCTAGGATACGGACAAGACTAGACAAATAATCAGAAAAGGCTTTAGCCGCTAAGACAATTGGCATCTCCTTACGAGATGAGACACACTGAACTAAAGTCTTTGCTGCAGAGTCGGCCGCGGCACTCTCCTGCGCTCTCACGACTGCCGACTTGCATACTGCCCTCTTCTTTGCCGGCTCGGGCACGCCAGCGCTCACCGCTGCTGGCTCGGACACGCTCACCGCTGCTGGCTCGGGCACGCCAGCGCTCACCGCTGCTGGCACGGGCACGCCAGCTCTCACCGCTGCTGGCACGGGCACCGCTGCTGGGTCGGGCACGCCAGCGCTCTCCGCTGCTGGCACGGGAACGCCCACCGCTGCTGGCACGGGCACGCCAGCTCTCACCGCTGCTGGCACGGGCACCGCTGCTGGGTCGGGCACGCCAGCGCTCTCCGCTGCTGGCACGGGAACGCCCACCGCTGCTGGCACGGGCACGCCAGCGCTCTCCGCTGCTGGCACGGGCACGCCAGCGCTCTCCGCTGCTGGCACGGGCACGCCAGCGCTCTCCGCTGCTGGCACGGGCACGCCAGCGCTCTCCGCTGCTGGCACGGGAGGAGACAGGGTCACAGGACCGGCAGGCCCCCTCTTCCTCCTCTTCCTCCTTGGGCGCGGTGCAGAGGCCACAGCTGGGTCAGAGGCGGGTTGGGGGAGTTTGGTCTCGGGCAGGGCAGTCTCGGACGCCGAAGACTCAGAAGTTGACTCCCATGAAAACCGTCTCCCTCGTTTCATGGGGAGACTGCTGGCTGAGGAGGGCACCTCAGGACTCTGGGAGGGGCTTGCCTGACCCCCCAGGGTTGCCACGGCCAGGACACGACCCTCCGGGATCGCCGGCAGCTGGGTAGGTGGGGACCTCTGGGGCTCCTCCTCTCGCCCGCTCACTCCGGAACGACCTCCCCTGGTCCCCCGGAACACCACAAGGCGAGAGCCCTCAAAACAATCTCGCTGGCTGGCTGATGCCATCCAGCATTGCCTCCTGTCTGCTGAGTTCCTTGGTGGTCGGTTCATTCTGTCAGGGTTTTGGTAAGGGAGGAACTCAGGTGCAGACAGGATTTACAACACAAAGGGTTTATTACAAAAAGGGGAAAACAAAACCCACGAGGGGGAAAACACGGAGCAAGGTAAAGACTAAATAACTAAAACAGGACTGGACTAACAAGATAAACAAGGACTCTAAATACAACTATGAACAAACACTCACGGTAATACAAACACTTCTTTAAGGAACAATCACAGAGTGGAACAATCAGAGGTACAATGAACTGACGCAAGACAGAGCACACTAGGAGATCTAAATAGGGGTACTAATCAAGACACGACAGGTGTTACAGATAGGACAATCAAGACACGACTAGGTTAACAAGGGGGGCGGGGCAAGGGAACGAGACAACACAAGCACATGGCCCAAAGACAAGGCCATGCGCTTGTACACAAAACAAGGGTCTGTCATGATCCTGCCTCAAGACTAGGAAAAATCAAGGACACGAGGGCAGGATCATGACAATATTATTATGTAAAGTATAATAGTATACACTATAATATAATATAATATTGTATTGTATTATAGTTATTATATCCAAGTTGTCTGTCTGGAACGCAGCATTAGGTTAACGTTAATAACCGATCATTTACTACAATTAAGAGCCATTCTGTAAGGTGACATTTCAGCACTTGACAAACGGATAGCGACTCCTAAGTAGCACTTAAAGCACAGCTACGTGCGACTGTGTTAAGTGCATTTTTGGGAAACGCACATGAAATAATAACGAATGATTGCAAAATGACTTGTAGAAAACGCTCTTAAGCGCTAAGATCAACCGTTATTGGGAAACCCGGCCCAGTTCGTTTTGCTGCTTGATACTGTCAATTGATGTGTCCTATCATATTATTTTAATCTGTTTAATCTTAATTAAGAACACACTGGTTTGTAATGCAAACAGTTTTACCGTTTACTGCACATTGTTATTCTCTTCATCATTTACCTACAGTGGCTAATGAAACAAACGGAAGTCTCGCCCATAGGCTTACTTCTGCATTGAGGAAAAAGGTGGATAGAGGACTCGTTTACAATACAAATGGAGCACATTCAGACGTGGTCGAGGCAGTTTAGCGAATCACAACATACTGAGCCAGCTGACCAATCTCAGCCCATTGTGTATTTCTGAGGGAGGGGCTTTCATAATAACTGGAAATTAATCTAGGCTTTTGTCAGAGAAGGGACAGAACTGTCTGGAATAAAGGTAAATTATGTGAAGAATAATGCATTTTTTTTTTTTAAATGAAGCATGAACACATGTTGGACTGCACCCCATAAACACAATCAAGGCTAGAAAAAAAAAAAAAAAAACATTAAACCACCCCTTTAAGACTTTAGTGGTCCAGGTTCACAAATGTTTTATCAGAGACTGCAAACCCCAAATAAACTTTATTTCGAGAGAATGTAAATGTTTTGCAAGAGAACACACAAAATTTGTTACTGAATGCAAAAGCATTGATATATTTTTCCATCTCATTTTTTTTTTTCATCCCCATGTCTCCTTAGGGGCTCCGTACAAAGGTAATCTAAATTTTAAATTAGGAAAATGAGTATTCACAATAAATTATCAAATTATTTTTTTCCTGTTTGAAACTACGAAGCTGCTTTGACACAATCTGTACCTACTTTCTACTTATGATTATACATCTAAAGTATCTGATTTATTGTCAATGGCATATACTACACATGGCTTTTTCTATTTTCTAGGGTCAGTATTTGTTTCAGAGATTGTTAAGCCTGAAGTCTCGAGGTGTCAGATTGAAGATTGTTAGTGACCAGCCCAACTCCATTGAGCTGAAGAGCATGTCTGACCGCTGTGAGTGAACTCAAATCTCTCCAGTTAATGTTAAGAGATGCATTGATTTCTGTCTGCTGAAGTGCTGAATACAGTACTTAAACAGTTCTCTCAAGGCAAAACACTGTAAGATCACACACACAGGCATCCATCTGTGATAAACTTTATAACTTTTTAGGCTTTTTGCTTCTCCAGTCCCTCAAGGCTGTGCACGAGGTCAAAACATCATGAATGTGGAATATTGTTTTTGCCAGAGTTGAATAGCAGAGATCTCTCGTTAAGGTTAACAGTAAACAGTGCTTAACAGTTCCCAAACCATTGCCCAAATGGCTGTCTGTCTCTCCCAGATGCAGAAGTTCACTACGTCAACATGACGGCCCTCACCAGAGGAAGACTGCTTTCCTCATTTTGGGTGGTGGACAGGAAGCATGTTTACATTGGCAGTGCTGGCATGAACTGGAAAGCTCTGTCCAAGGTAAAGAATTTCAACCATTTACGGTGGCCTCGAAGAGTACTTGCATGATATATGAGTAATATTGCAAAACATAACCAAATATGAAACCTGGGAGCATTTAAGTGCCAGTCACACTACACTCTTTGTTCCTCTGACATCCATACATACACATGCAAGAGAGAATTAAATGGAACGCAAGATCATTCAAATTTTTCTGTATTCCAAAGTTCAAGTTTGATGAACTTATATAAATCATTTTTACAGTTTGAATGTATTATTTGTAGATGTTTTTTTTTAAAGTGCCCCTATTATGCTATTTGAAAGGTTAATTATTTGTGTCCCTAACAACATATTACATGCATGCAAGGTCAAAAACATTTTATTATAATATGTATTCACATTTACCTTATTTCTCAACGACTCTCAAACTATTCTTTCAAAGGTTCATCTTTACAAACCCCTCCTTTGCATGAGGCTACTCTGCTCTGATTGGTCTGATGACCCAGTCTGTTGTAATTGGTCTACTGCGCACAGCACATGTTGGAAATGGAACTTAGTAAAGACCCAAACAGTAATGGTATATGCGTTAACCAAACAAAGACATATAGACCTACATTTGCACTGAGCATGTACACAACACAACAAAACACACAAAACTACATTTTTTGCACGCTCGACAGAACATACAGTAACAATTATTAATCATACTTAGAGGTTGTGATTCAGAGGAGCCAGCTGCTCCAAACATACTGGGCACTGATCCGTCTTTCAAGGACATCCATTTTAAGAATCCTGAATTGAATTCGCAGAGATTTGTGAAGTAGTCATCAGTAAAATGATGAGAACACAGCTAAATTTGGTATTATGCGGCTGTGGTATCATAGTAAAGATACATTCTGATTTTTCATAGCCTCATCCTTTGGATGTGAAAATAAACTGAATTTACTTTCCGCAGAGCAGAGTGTCTTATAGACATTATGTTATCCAAGTCAAGTCAAGTCAAGTCTGCTTTATTGTCAATTCTTCCACATGTGCAGCACATACATACAGAGAATTTAAATTGCTTTACTCGCTAACAGCAGACCAAAATACAGATAATTACAGATTAAATATCAAATACAACTATAAAAATAAGGCCATGTTTAAAAAAAAGTAAAAATAAAAATAAAATTCAGTTAAATTTAAGCAGCACAAGGCACATGGCAGATACAGTGGTTGGCAAACCAGTGAAGGGAACAAACAGTGCAGATAAAATTATTGTAGTGCAAAAGAGCTTATTCAGACTGATTTAAAGTAACAAAAAGCTCAGAGAGCCGTTTTTTATTTAAACTGACTAAAGAGGTAGTTGAATGTGGTAGTGAACAGACCAATGCTGCACAAAGTGACTGGTGCAGGTCAGAGTTACGGCGTTTGAGGCATGTACACGCAGAATGTAGGTAGGTATTATGCAAATGTGAAAATGTGACTCATTAAACGATTCAGAGTTGATTCATTCTTTTGAGAGACAATAACTTCATTTATAATGGTAATTTTCAAAAATCCATAATGGGGGCACTTTAAAAAAAAAACATACATGCGATGTCATACAGTATTATGATCATTACTGTATCTAGAAATTCTGTGTGTGCAAAGTCTAGTGAGACCGCCACTTTAGTTCGAAGAAATATAGCACAAGCACATTTTTCAAGTAAAACTTTTTACATTTCATATTTAGATGTTGTGATATTCTCTCTCTACTCTTTTGTTTCAGCTGAAGGAGCTTGGATTAATAGTGTACGACTGTAGTTGTTTGGCTCTGGACATGCACAGGATCTTTTCTTTCTACTGGCAGCTGCAGTACAGGGACTACATCCCTTCAATCTGGTCCAAAAGAGTCACGGCCGTGTTCAGCAGAGACAAGCCGCTTCAGTTCAGACTCAACAATACAGACGCTTCTGCATATGTGTCGGTGAGATCAGTACATATATCTCTCTTCTTCATCTGACTCTGCCAGCTTACATCTATTTTTAAAATAAGACAAGGGATAGTTGTCACACATTTTACTCTGTTATCTTCAGTATCCTGCTACCAATTTCTCAGGGTAGATGTATTTTTAATGTTTGTGTGTGTGTGTGTGTGTGTGTGTGTAAAAGTATTTAATTACAGTACTTAATAATACAATTGACATTTTATTGCACAAACATGTCAGGATCGATTATCCAGTTCCATGCACTTTGAAGTATGTTTGCATCTATGTCCATTCTACAGTGATTTTTAAGTAAACTGCTGTCATTGGTTCCACTGGATATAACTTGATTAAGGTAAATTCACTTACTCTGTCTATAATTTATCCCAGTGATTTAAAAAAAAAATGCAAATGTGCATCACATGTGAAGACACTGGCCATCAGATTCTAATTTGAGTGTAATGAATCTTGACTTCCTTCCAGCAACAGGATGTTTACTCGACACATCTGAGACATCCATCATTCCATTCAAATGAATTGTGCTCTAGTGTTATAGGCTGCTGGGATACATTTCTAGCTCAGTGATAAAATGCTTCTCCTGACAATGATGTATGTACACAGGCGGCCATCTCATTGCCTTACTCTGGTGTACTGGCCATACAAATTGAAGCTGAAAAAAAACTTTTTTTCATAGACATCACCAGAGCTGTTTTGCCCCAAGGGTCGAAGTAGAGATTTAGATGCCATACGTCATGTGATCCGAGAAGCTAAGAGATTCATCTACATTTCTGTAACTGATTACCTGCCCTTAGTCAACCACAGCTTCAGAGGATCACCAATCATAAGGTAATGCTGGTTTTCACAGGCACAGAGTCATTTATATGTTTCAGCACTAAAAGTTGTTATAAAGGAAATTATCGATTTAGTGAGTTTTTTTAAAGCAAGTAAAAAACTGCCAATAAAAAAATTTAAAAATATATTTCTTATGACAAGACACATTTTAAAATAAAAGACACTATTTGGAAAATCGCTGAAACTTGAAAAGTCTCTAAAACATTTTAACGTTTTGTGTAGTGTAAAGCTATGATATTTCTCAAGAAATTCTGCTATATTGTATGCTTTTGTAATTTAATATTAATTAACTTGATTTTGGTTTACTTATTTTTTTAAGTATTTTTTTTTTTTTTTTTTTTTATTATTAAATCTCGAAATCTCCTAATACAACATTCATTGTCATTATGTATAATGTCTTTTAGCAATCTTAAGAATATTGGATGATTTATTCAACTAATCACCTAATCATACAGTTTGATATAAAATATTGCATTTTAAACAAGTTTATTCAAGTTTATTCAAGTTTCCTCAATCAAGTCTTGTTCTTGAGACAAGACTTTTGACTTTTATTTTCATTTAATTATTCATGAAAACTATTGCAAATAAATAAATAAAAAACAAATCGAAATATATATATATATGTATATGTTGTCAGGTTTATGCATCCACATTTTTCAACCTAGGGGTTTCTCAAGTGAATCTGTCTTAAAATACATTTAGTTATTTTTTTTACTTGAAAACTAAACAAAGATACTAAAAATAGATTTTTTTGATGTGCAAATCTTTGGATCTATTTATAAATGGACACATTTGCTCCTTTGAAGATTTATGACTTCTCTGTATACTACTTCCTTATATCAACACTCATTAGGCCCATTTTATTTTTTGGTTCAGGTACTGGTCGCCAATAGACGAGATGCTCCGGGAGGCTGCAGTACTGAGAGAGGTCAAAGTTCGTCTCTTGATCAGTCTGTGGACAGGGACACATCCGCTGACAATTAACTTTATGACGTCAATGCAGGCTCTATGCACAGGACTGCCAGTCTGCTCTATAGAAGTGGTGAGGAAAGAGTCAATTTGATTGATCTGTTTACGTAATCACAAACCCAAACATATATTTGTATATTTAACAAATAACTTATATTTTATATATGTGTGTCTGTTTTGACTCAGAGATTTTACAGAGGCAAGGAGCAGATGGGAGGATTTCAGCACAGGATAAATGAGAATAAATTTATGGTGACAGACAATGCAGTATACATCGGTAAGAAATCAGTCTCACAGACATTTAATTTAGTTGTTCACTGGCTCAACAAAAACTGTATATTTGTATTGCCAAAACCATACGAAATAAGTAATAATAATAATAATAATAATAATAATAAAAACACTAACACCAGTGCAAATGTAAATTAAATGTAATATTAAAAGGGATAGCAGTAAAAATTAACATAAAATAAACCTAAATATACAATAATTCAAAAAAATAAATATACGTAAAGTAATGAGTCATTTAACCAATTTTATTTTTGTCTTTCATTGTCATCTGTATCATAATAATTCGTATACAATTTATTGGATTTTAAATAAAATATTCGAATTTTCTGTCAATTAAGGGAATCTGGACTGGGTTGGCAGTGAGTTGGCTTTCAATGCAGGAGCCGGGCTGGTGATTCAAGAATCAGAGAACCAGCAGGAAAAGCAGAACTCGATTGTAGAGCAGCTGACTGCTGCTTTTGAAAGAGACTGGTTTTCACCCTACATAATAAACCTGCTCCCTGGCAGCACGACTCTACAGGAGAGCCAACATGGGAGGCAGAAACTGCAAGCTCTAAAGACAAAACCAAAGGGTAGAGGGCATGAATGAGCGGCTCCAGTTTCACTATGAAGCGGGACCAATAAGCCAAGCACTTTGTGCCTCAGAACATCTGCGCCATGACTCTTACCATTTGAATTTTCAAATGCTGTCAATGGAACCAAAAAATAATCTCTGAATGGACTTCTGTGAAGGAAAACATTTTTGTGTATGCTTTCTTTTTAAAATTACAGCACTTTCAATGAAATCCTCTAAATCATTATATAATGCATGCTTGTTTGGATGAGAAACAATCAGTACCATTAACTGAGAACTGTGGAAATCATTTACTCCAATATTTAGACTTTTCATAATATTAAGAGACTCTGCTCTTTCGAGAAAGGGTATTGCCAAATTTCTATAATCATTCTGTAATTTTCTTTTCTCAAGAAGTCATCCTTTTTTTAAATCAAGCATATTTATACTGAAATGTATTTTTTCTTTTTTTAAATCTGCATATAAGCCAGCAAGCTTGCTGATTACATATGCGGCCTCATACTGTAGCTATATCATCACTTTCTGACGGACTAGATGTTATGGCACATATGACACTGTGTGTATGTGTGTATATATATATATATATATATATATATATATATATATATATATATATATATATATATATATATATACATATACACACACATATATATATATATATATATATATATATATATATATATATATATATATATATATATATATACACACACACACATATATATATATATATATATATATATATATATATATATATATATATATATTGATTAAATGATGCAGCATGCACAGCCTTGCAGTAATGTACAATCATACACACAAGAAGAGACTGTTTTACATATTACTAACTTAAGCTTACACCCTTTAAATGTAGCTTTATAGAGTAGCTTTCATATGTAGCTTTATATATTATCCTTTAATTGACTGTTTTAACAGAACAGTAATATTTTTATTAAACAGTCACTGCTGATTGTTGATCTTACAATACAGATCATATATGTTGCATTTCTCAGTAGTTTATGGCCTGATGCTTTGCCTTATATACTGTATGCTGCCATAAACTGTAGCTGCTGTTGCTTTCTGGATGACTACCTCTTATGATAAAATGCATCTATGATTTACTGTATACATATAATCACACATAACAAAACTGCTTGCTGCAGCTTGGGTGACATTTTGAAATGAATTATAGCCCCATGTACACAAAATACAGATTTTCTTACATGGAATGCACAATTTATGATGTTATTAACCAACTATTATAATTAAATATTAAAGAGTTCATAAAACATTGACTACCAGTTGTAAATAGGCAACATATGTCCCATTGATTTCTCACTGTTGTGGTTCAGTAATTTGTGTCAGACTGTCAGCAAACATCTCTCACAACCAAATCAATTTAAAGTCTCTCTTGGGGGAGAAATGTATGTGGCACATTCAAAGCAGTAACAAATTCCCTGAATTCCTTCATTCTTCTCACACATCATGAAAATCTAAACTGTTTCAGTTCTTCTGACTCCCATTGTATTTTCCACAGAAAAAAAGAAAATAATACAAGTTTTAGAAGGACATTTGAGAATTAATTAATTATTAACTATCCCTTTAATTTTACAATATTAATGTTGATTGATGAAATACTCAATGCTGAGATGGATCTGGTTTAAGCTAGTTAGAGTTGAAAATGCTAAGATTTTCCAACTGTGACTATACGATAATGTAATACAGTATTTTCTACACAACGAAAATTCACAATATAACAAATATTAGCCTACAGTTATTGTAAGCATTATATATGAAATTCTATATCCAACTCTTAAAAGATTTCACTGAAATAGTTGTCCGATTATATCATGGCCATCTCTGGGTCAGCACTACAATCGTCAAAAGTCATGCTGAAAAAAAAATATACACTCCTTTTTTCTTTTCTTTTTTTTTGACTATTTAACCAGCATGCTTTTGAGGCTTTGCATCTCTTCTGTCTGTCTGTCAATCATTTTGCGCGTTCACATCAG
Source organism: Carassius gibelio (assembly GCF_023724105.1). Classification (NCBI taxonomy): domain Eukaryota; kingdom Metazoa; phylum Chordata; class Actinopteri; order Cypriniformes; family Cyprinidae; genus Carassius; species Carassius gibelio. The sequence continues at coordinate 5,150,923 of NC_068376.1, read as the reverse complement.
GCAGTCCATAAATGATAAACCGGAAGCTGAGCGCGTGATAGACTAACTTAAAATACTTTACAGTCAATGGTTTGGAGGGTCCCAGTGCGAAATGTTAATGATTTATTATCTTTTTTCTAATTCTTAACGCTTTACACAGACAAATGTCTTAAAAAGAATAGGACAGATGAGAATAATAAGACTTCAAATCGATGGTACCAAAAAAGGAGCAAGGTGAGCCTGCGTGAATATCTGTAAAGATTGCCATCACTGCGAAGAAGCACTGGGAGTTTTAAAGCGCTTGAAAACAAATGCTTTGCTTCTGCCTGTGAGGTCGAAACAACACGGTTAGTTCAAAGCTTCAGGGTTGTATAATTGCGTGTAATTCTATGCAGTGTTCGAACTATACCGTGTCCTTTGGGGGAGCCCACTTCTTTTTTTTGGGGGGGGGGGGGGGGGGGGGATGGAGGTCGTGCACATGCGCATGCCTCAAATAAGGACTTACAACAGCTACAAATGTATGCACTATTATACATTATCGACACGAGTGCCTCAAAAAAGGACATATAATGACTTACAAAGATACATAACAGCTACAATATGCACTATTATACTTTATCGACACAAATTGATAGGTCAGGAAGACAGTCTTGAATGATGTTGCGCTCTCCTCCGTTAATTTAGAATTCACCTCAATTACTTTATTTGCCAGAATCGCTTATCAGATTTGCTTAGTCAATGCCACTTCAATGGCCATCTTGTGTGCAATGCTGTCCCTGTATTTATATATAATTTTTCGCGACTGGTTCTGAGCATTAATCATTAATCCACTCCTCAGACAAGTGCGTGCCAGGTACCTTTTCAGACAGAAGAAGGTTTTTTGCGTCCTTACAAGTTGTAACGAGTGGAAAAAAATGTGGCCCCTTTAAGAGCTGCGCGCTCCCTGTAAAACGGTATGCACTCTGTATGATAATGTATACACGCGCGACTCGAATCCCCCATGTATGCGGGTAATCTCTGTTTGGAAATAATTTTGTTTTAATCTTGTTTGTTTTGGTTTGGTTACGCTGTGGACGGTGGAACATGGGACAGACAATTGCCCGAGTTCGATTGGAGAAATGAAACGAGTCGTTGTTAAATGTCAATCGCCTCCGTGAGTTTTGTCTGGCCTAATAACTTTGTGAGCTATCCATATTTTTTCCCCCTCCTGACACAACGCGTTACAAAGTGATACACCCCAAGCTTCCATCCTTAACACACAGCCATGTATATTGGCTCTTCCAGTCTCTCCACTGCTGGCTGTTCCAGTTTAACGCGAGAGAGGACTCGAAGCAAGAGGGGTTAGGATCCCAGAGATTACTTTTCTTCAGCTTCATGCGTTTTCACAGTGGGCTTGGCTTGAGGTTTACCAGTGCTTGCAGCAGGTGAATCAGTCGTGCGTTATCACTACACAATTTCTTAATAATACCAAAATTAATTGAACTACCTTGTTTTCTTTTTGCCCTGGCTATGATGCTATAACTGCATAATGGAAGGACTTTGCGCACGATAAATGGCCTCCAACGTTTATTTTTTTCTACGAACCTATGACATACTAACATGGAATTTGCTGCGCAGCACCCCCACACCTTGATGCTGTGACGTCTTTAATCTTTATTGAAGTTAATTAGGTTTTAATCGCCGTCATGCATGAATGAATAATATTTTTGCCATCATAATCACATTACAAAACTGAAATTGCACTTAAAAATATTCACATTGTCAGTATTTTTTGAGACCCCCCAAAATTTCAGATTTCTCGTTTTCAGGGGAGCCCATGTCTTATTAAGGGGAGCCGAGCTCCCCCTAGCTCCCCCGTAGTTCGCACTATGATTCTATGGCTACAGTCTGGCGGAATCTGAACGGTTAACATGCGCCAGAGTGCACGGCCAAAGTGGACTTCTTGATCTTAACACGTCCACAAGGTGGCGACAAACCCTTACATTACATATTCAGTGAGTTTGTGCTGTAAGATTTTTTTCATCAATATAATGAGTTAATATCACAATTTCACAAACTACCTAATAATGTCTTAACCTTTTCCAGACTACAGATATAGTTCTTCCAGTACAATTTAGGTCGGTCCTCAACAGAATGTGTGGATATGATCATTATTCTTCTCATGATTCATTTTAAAGACGATGTAAAGCACAGACACCTGGACAGGTTACACTCACTAAGCCTGTTATGATATTTTGACTGGTGATTGGGCATTGACGGCTGATGTTATGGTATTAAGTCCAGGGATGTTACTTCTGTCCGGATTCGAATGCTGTGGGACGGAAAATATTGAAACCTATTAACACCTCACGTTATTAAAACTTTTTCACTAGACTTTTTTTGTATTTTTTTCCCTTATGATAGAAGAAGCTACAAAGTGCACTGAGTGTCTCAAGTTTACATTTAGTTATTAAAATCCGGTGTTATCTGGTTTCTAATTGCAGCGGTTTTTACTTTAAAAGTTCACATGCACTGGTGGCCTATTCTATTTGAGGATGGAGCTCCAGCAGTGAACACCCTTCACGCGCACCGCAGTTTCGGCGTGATGCTGACCGGGACCGGAGGATGCCGCAGTCCTGAATGGAACATTTAAAAGGCAACATTCTGCGTTTATTTTCAATCTAATAACGAATGGCAGTTTGTTGACGAGGAACGAGCTTTGTGTGAATATGAAATATCCTGCAGATATTTCCCTTGTTCAGTGATGCAGCTTCATTTCCTCTGCTCGGCTGCTTATGGAGAAGGGTAAACCGTCTGTGCTGGATTGACATGGATTGTGTGCTTTCCGACTAGAACATCTCACTGATCGTTTAATATTAATATGGAGGGTGATATTCCAGTCATGTTAGAGCAGTTCTTGAGCAGCCCTCTTGTCACTTGGGTAAGTTGCAGTTTTTCTGTTTGTTACTTACAGAATATAGCAAACGTTGGATCAGATTGTATCAATGTGTCAGAACATATGAGCTAGCATAACAGCTATCTCTGTGGAAGATAAGCTGTGTGATTGCCATGAATGACAAACTCTGATACACTGACAAAAAATGGATGTGAACACATATTTTGTGTGTGTTTGTATATATATATATATATATATATATATATATATATATATATATATATATATATATATATATATATATATATTACAAACTTTTGACTGGTAGTAGACAGTGCATATAGGCTATAGGCTATATGCACATACTACCAGTCAAAAGTTTTTGAAAAGTAAGATTTTCTAATGTTTTTTAAAGAATTATCTTTTGCTCACAAAGCCTGCATTTATTTGATTCAAAATACAGCAAAAGCAGTAATATTGTGGAATATTAATATCTTTTTACAATTTTAAATAACTGCTTTCTATTTGAATATATTTCAAAATGTAATTTATTTCTGTGATTTCAAAGCTGATCTTTTATTTTTACTTTTTTTTGTTTGCATCATAACTGCAGTCTTCAGTATCACATTATGAAATCGTTCTAATATTCTGATTTGCTGCAAAAAAAAAAAAAATTATGTCGAAAACAGCTAGTTAGAGTAGATTTTTTTCAGGTTTCTTTGATGAATGGAAAGTTCAGAAGTATTTATCTGACATATATCTGACATAATGTCTGTATTATCATTGTCTTTTGATCAATTTGAAGGATCCTTGTGAAAAAAATTACAATTTCTTTACCAAAAAAATATAATAAAATAAAATAAACAGATACTGATTCCAAGCTTTTGAATTGTACTGTATATTGTATAATGTTACAACATCTTTTTATTTCAAATAAATGTTGAATGTTTCTATTCATTAAAGAATCCAGAAAAAAAACGTACTCAACTGTTTTAAATATAAATGATGATGATGATGACGATGGCGATGATAATAATCAATGTTTTTTGAGCAGCAATTCAGCATATTAGAATGAGTAATGATGCAAAAAAATCTGCTTTTTATCACAGGAATAAATTACATTTAACAATTCAAATTAAAAGCATTAAATAGCAAAACTATTTCACAACATTTCTGTTTTTGCTGTATTTTGGATCAAATAAATGCAGGCTGGGTGAGCAGAAGATAATTCTTAAATTATCTATCTATCTATCTATCTATCTATCTATATAGGTGAAAGACAAAAAGGGGTCATCAAGCATAAAAACAATAAGTTTGCATCTTTATATTTAGTTTTTCTTTTAAATAATTAAATTTAAGTCAGAATAAGTATGTTTTATTTTTCATAAATATGTCTGTTATTCTGAATGACAATGGAACACTATTTTACCCATATATTGACTTTTTACTTTCTCAAATGTTATTGAAACATTAAAGTACCCTTACGAAAGGAAAATATATTTACCAATATATTTCTTAAAATATATTGTGATATATTGTAATATATTATTTTCCCTTTTTATTTTCTAATATTTTATATATTTGAATACATTTAATAATATATTGATGATACATACATTATATAATATATTGCAAAATATACAAATGATTGCCGCTTTCAATATATTGCAATATATTTTGGAAAAAATAAATATATATAAGAATATATGCCTAATATATTACATGATATTTTCAAATATACTGCAATATATTTTTGTTTCATAAGGGTAGACACTTTACTTTCATTTAATATGCTTTCTATATATATGAAGTCGTTTTTGTATTCACTCAAATGAAGTGTGGCGACCAGCTCAGTCTCCCCTGATAATAATATTTGTGCAGTTCTCTTAAATCACCCTACAGTGTGATTAATGAACTATGAATATTCCATGTGCAGTAGTTCCTTAATATGATGTCTCATTCTCACAATGCAACAAAACTACTTGTTTATGTAGAAAATAGTTTTTTAAAGAGCATGTCGCACTGCTGTCACTTCATGACATGTCACTTTAACTTCTCATATGTATCTGTGTTCCACAGGTTAGGACATTTGGTCAGCTTGGTGACAGAGAGGGGAACATGCTCTATGAATACACTGTATTAGTGGATGGCATATTCTTGAACAAGGTCATGAATCAAATGTAAGTATCCATCTGCACACAGTTATATAATCTTAGCACTCAACTCAGTATCGTATCAGTTGAAGTTTTTATTGATCTCGTCTTACACATTTTTTTTTTCTGTTTTTTTTGTGGGATGTCCTCAAAGTCAAAGTCAAAGCACCTTTATTGTCCCACAAGGGGAAATTGGATTTGCAGCAAATGCTCCACATAAAACACATAAACATACAACAACACTCACCATATATATATATATTACATTAAATCAGCTAATTTTTATAATTTCTGAAGGATCATGTGGCACTTAATGGCTGATGATTCTTAAGCTCTTCCATCACAGAAGTAAATTACATTTTAAAATAAAATAATGTTTTTTTTTATTGTAATAATATTTCCCATTATGACTGGCTTTATGAAAAGCAGACTTGGTGAGTATAAGAGATGTACCAACCCCAAACTTTTCAACAGTATGTACATCACAGGAAACTTTTATTACACATATAATTAGCGGTTGAGCCTAAATTATTCAATCCAAAGCAATTTTACATTTAGTTGAGTGCTTTGCTTAAGGGTATATTGTTGAAAGTGTTCCCTCATTGACTTTTCAGTTCACAGGTTGTCTCTACATGTGATCAAGTATGTGTGCCCCCATTCCAGACCTCTTTCTGTGACGTTACCACCAGCCTTCAGTGTCGTTTGCATGTAATATCGGGCAGTTTTGTAGACAGCATGTGTTTCAGCTTTTAAAGACTCATTCCATGCAGGAGACCCAAAACACTGTATGCTTTGTCATGGTCATGAAGGAACACTTTGTAGTCGGTCCATCAGACTATTCGGCTGGACAGAATTTGGATGGGTGCATATGGATAGGTTGTTTTTGCCCCAAATTTTATTTCCATAAATCAATTCCTTGCCAATTAGGATGCTGCTTTAGAAGGTAGCAGACTCTATAGTCAGTATCCATAGCTGTATTTAAATCTTAAAACCCAACCATGACTTTAGGTAACATGCATTTCATTAGTCATGACCCAACCATGACTTAAGGATAGTTAATGATGCCGAGAACATGTTTTTTTTAAAAAGCAAAGTAATCTGTAAAGAGGTAGTAAAAAGTACAGCAGCGGTTTTCAACCTGTGGTACTGCAAGTGTGCCTATATATATATATATATATATATAATTAAATAACAGAAAATAAATATTAAACTGTAACTATGCTTCCACTATTCAAGCTCGCTGATTGAAAAAGGTTGGGAACCACTGCCCTACAGTATCAGGCTAGCCACATGAATCCACATGAAATTTTTTTTTTTGATGGTGGTGCGTGAACTACATCCCAGACTGAAGGTTATCAAGATACAGCAGCGTTTCAGGTCACTGTGTCAGGACTCAGACGTTGAGCTGCTGAACTAAAGGAGTTAAAGTCTCAAGACTCGACCTGAACTGAATGCTGCTGCTTTTGCCTCTGTCTGTGTCTGCCTTATTGCTGGCTAGTTGAGGACTGAAGTCATGTGGAATAAAAAGGGAATGAATGACCGGATTGTGTTTGGTTGCTATTAATACTCGTGCCCTTAGTCCAGGTTAATATACTAAACAGGTCTTCAGAAACAGGACATCTTAGTTCCTTCTTGCTCTGCTGATTTTATATTAAAGGAATGTTCATGTCATATTTTTTTATTTTTTTTCACAGAAATCCCAAAGGCACTATTCAAGGTTTAAACAAAGTGAACAATGACGTTGGCCAGAGAGCTCAAAACCTGTCTGTTCTAGTTTACCACATCAAGTCATACTACCAGGTAAGTATACAAAATAATAATTTTAAATAAAAATAATAAAAACATTTATTAAAAGCAAAGTGCAAAGTAAAATATGAAGATCATATATATATTGCAAATCTTGTCATCCTGTTAGCTTCTCTGTGTATAAGTAGGGCGAGCGTGATTTCACCAAGTACAACATACAACGCAGGGGAAAAAAAGTTAATGTATGACCCTAAGTCATTCTTTCAAACATGTTTTTGCTGCATGCAAGTTCTGTTTTTAGTATACTGGATTCTGCGTATTTCTTAAAGGAGGCCCCCTAGGTGGATCCCCTAAAGTTCCTGCTATCCACCCTGCATCCTGCACATCTGTGTGTGTGGAAATAGCCTCGCCACTAGACCTACAAGCTCCCCTCAAAGAGGCTGGCCTAGATATCAGTGCACCAAGCCAACATCTGTGTAATCAGTAGCTAGGAAACAAAAATGGCCTGGAGCAAAGCTGGAAAATGACCCATTTTACATCTCTGGTCCTGTCTCTCATGGTGCCGGCTAAAGCGGTCAAAGTAATGAAAGTACCCTAAAACACAGAGAAGCTAATAATTAAATTATTTCCTGTTACTTATTTATTTTTTATTTTTGGTGGAAATTGTGGCTTTGTAAAGCCATGTGTTGTATGAAGTTGTCACATTTTGCAAATGTAGCAGAGCTGTTTGTGCTCAGCATCTTGAATCTTTGGAATTGACTTCTCTTCCCTTGAGTTTTGTTAGCCTGAGGGAATTCAGAGGGTTCAATCAATGATCTAGCTTTTTCAGCGAAACCGAAAACGATCTTGCCCAAGAAGAATTGGCATTAACTATTTCCCTTATGGAAAAGTGACAGGCAAATTTAGTCCAACCATACAAAGCCTTGTCGATTTGTGTTAACATAACTTAAACATTAAAAAGCCCTGGACATTCTGGGACATCTGCCTTCCACAAAGATACATTATTAAATCATGCTCTTTAATAATTAATAATATATATTGACATGATGATTTAAACTGAAATGCCCTGTAATGAATGTTCACAAACACTGTGGTTTTCTGATTTAGTTGTTTTTTAAGAAGGACTAATAAATCTTTCAGTGAGTGCTTTAGTTAGTGTAATTATAACTTCTTGAATTACTTCTGCATTGGTCCTTTAATGTGTTCTCTTTTTAACCAGTCAATAAGATTGCAGAAGATGGTGACCACATTCAAGTTCATCTGAAGCACCACATCAGAGTTTAATAATTGGTTTGATTTAAACCATCCTCCATGTGCCTTTACACAAGTTTCCTGAACCCTTTGAGAAGACAAGATTCTGTGTATCTCATCTCTCATCTCTTGTTTGTGATTTTACATCCTATTTCCTGTAGGAGACCCTCCATCAGCTGATTATGATGCCTCCTCCCAGCGTGCTGCTGCTGGGCAGGAACCCAGTCTGTGGTACGTCAGTTCTTCAAAAAAAAAGAAAGAAAAGCTCCAGTAGCTTGAATCTAATGATGGACACATGAATAATTCTTCAGGATCTCTTACAGAAATCATAAAGCTGCTGTGTTTAATTTTATTTAATTTTATTTAATCCTTTAAATACTTTCTTGTCCTACCCAATACTGCCTTGATGTCCCCCTGGACAGTTTACACTTATGGTTTCATGTGTTGCAATTATATTTTTAGTATTATTAATATATAATCGGCATAATATCTTGATATCTATGATACCTTTCTTCAGAATAAAATGTGTACGTATCTAGAGGCATTTCTTTTGAAAACAACTGTTTTCCAAATTGATAATAATAAGAAATGTTTCGTGAGCAGCAAATCAGCATGATAGAATGATTTCTGAAGGATCATGTGACACTGAAGAGTAGAGTAATGATGCTGAAAATACAGCTGTGCATCACAGAAATAAATTACATTTTAAAATATATTCAAATATAAAACAAGTTATTTTAAATTGTAATAGTATTTCATAATATTATTGTATTTTTGATTTAAAAATATGCAACCTTACGGAGCATAAGAGACATATTTCAAAAACATCTTGAAATGCACCAGATAACTATACAGCAAATACAGGATATTTTGTATTCCATTGTAAAGCACTTGTTTGGACTGCATTGACAAATGAAAACTTTGTTCTAGAGGAAGGTCTAGAAGAGATCAGGAATTTGCTGCTACTGTTGCTTGGCTGTGCTGTGCAGGTAAAATGTCACTATGTACACATAGGTTATATTAAACTACATTTTGATTAAAATGAAGCAGTACCACCCCTAGTGTGTAGACCTAAAACTGACTGTTGCTGTTTTACAGTGTGAAAGAAAAGAGGAGTATATCGAGAAGATACAAAGTCTTGATTTTGACACAAAAGCAGCAATTGCAGCTCATATCCAAAAGGTAATAGAATAGGCTACAAGAAAAACAATAGCTTTGCAAAAATGGCGCATATGGCTGATTATCTGTAGAGTCATGTAGTAATTATATTTGACTGGACTTCTCATGGAGATCTGATTAAAATCATGTCTGCCTGAAAGAAGCCACCCACAGACATAATGAGTGTCTTAATAATTTAACAAGATAATACATCAGAAAGCGTTTTGTTTTCAGATTGTCAGCACCATGTAACGTCTATTATCTATTATGCATGTTCTTGCCAGGAGGTGTTTTGAATTGAATAGAATGTAGATGATACAATGTTTTGTAATTGTATAAAGCTATACAAAATACTGATTGATGCTGAATTTTTTTAATACATTTTTTGGCACTCCAGGTGACTCATTGTCAGGAGAACGTGTTTGATCTGCACTGGCTGGAGACCGAGGGTCTTTGTCCAGAGGAATGGGAAAATCTCTGCAGAAGTATGAGCATTAATCTCAAAATGTTAGTGGACCAGCGAGACCGGCAATTTGAGGTAAGTGACAAAATTCATTCCCTTCCACACATTCTTAGGAGATGATCATTCAATTTCAAAAAGGTTTATTGGCTGCAGTATGAAGGAAAATAAATATGAACTGGTTCATAAAATGATAAACACCAGTGCATTGGACTTTAAATGTCTATTGTGTGAATCCAAAACAGTTTATATGGCTAACTAATTGATTTTCTCGTCTGCCCCCTCTCACTTTTTCTGTCTCTGCTGGTAGGCCATCGTGGAGTTGATGCAGGGGAAAGAGACGATGACGTCTGTTGTGTTTGGTGATGACTCCTCCCTCAAAGAGTCCACCAGCGGCTGGCTCTCTTTTTCCCAGCAACATCTGGCACTAGAGCTGGCGAATGCTAAAGCCAGGATCAAATGCCTCAGACAGGAACTGTGAGCTCATGCAGGCACACTAAAATGATCTACACATGCACAGATACAGTGAATGATAAAACTTGTGTGTTTATGCTAGCAAGCTGAAAACCATGGGTCATGACTGTCACTTCCTGTTTCAATAGGAAATATATCAACAAAGAATAGAAAGCTGCACTTATCAAGCCATTTCCTGGGGACATTAACTGTTGATGATAGACAATATATTGGCATCCATGTATGCATTGATCAGCATTCATAATAATTTTATTAAATATGGGCACATGCATAGCATGCAGACATACCATTAAATGAATAAGTCCTGGTTACATAAGTAAACAGTAATGAGTATATGAATCTTATTGGCTGAGAAAATTGAATTGAATTAACCAATCAGAATGGGAGAAGAGTCTCATGGCTGAACTATTCATACCTCATATTACTTCAAACAATGTTTTGTGATTAATAACCATTTGCACTATACTATAGTTTAAAAAAGATGCAATCATGTGTGTTTTCCTATTTTCGTTGATTTACTTATTTGATAATAAATAAAGGTTCACTGCTTAATCAGCCAGTTCTGTGGTTACAGTAAAATGGCACAGTTCAGGGCACAGTGGTACAGTCCGTCCTTATTCTGCTGACCCACTTTGATCCTCATAGTGTAATGCTACAGACAGTCGACCCACCTCATTTCCACCCATCCATCCTTCCATTCATCAATTTTTTCCATCCCTCCACAAACCCGCTGTACAATACTGCTCATTCTGCTGGATTCTTCAGCCTCTATTTTGGAGTAGCCCTTGAGCAGCACTTAGTTGATGTCATAACAAAACAACCCGGCTTTCTCAGTCTTTTAAAGTGAATATGTGATGTTTCAATCATAATATGCACTGTAAAATATATAGCGTAAGATATTTGTCTCTCACTGTCTGAGTAATGTACTGTATGGTCCAGACAAATGCAAGTGTGCCATCTGTTTGAGAAAGGGAAATACTCTTTATTAATAAACCAGTAAACCAGTATAGTTTAGGGCCAATTCAAATGTTTTTTCTGTATTACATTGTACTGTTTTTTCATGTCAAAGTTTAAAGTGCAAAGTAGCAGTTTCTGTTATTTTATATATATATATATATAAAATAATTATTTTTTTCTTGGGGTATCGATAGGTCAAACATAGGATGGCTGTGTCTATTTGTTTTCTTGTGTGTGCTTGTAGTAGCATGTGATTATATTAGCACTTATTTGCATGTACTTATGCTTATGTGCACACATGTTTGGGTGTGTAATTATCTACATACTTTTTTTTCTCTCTCTCAGATTAAGTGATTGCATGTTAAACACTCCTCTTAATCTGTGTGAGTATTGTATTTTTTAAAATCTTCGAAACATCTGCTTCCTGTGTCCCAACAGAGAAGAGAAAAGTGAACAGCTTTTAGACTGCAGGCAGGACCTGGAAAGGGTGGAAGCGGAGGTTAAAAGACTCCAGCAAGAGGTAATAAAAAATAAAGTATTTTAAAATATGACTGATCTAAATTCCCAATTATTAACTTTCACTTTTGTCGCAATTTATTTTTTGCTACATTATTGTTTATTCTTTATCACATATGCTTGTATGTTATATACATAACAACTTCAAAATTTTAACTTTCAAAAGATAAACTAATGTCCAGTTCAGCTGTGCCATATTTGTTTATATATTGCTAAAATTGTTATTTTAATGTACATTTTTCTCTACCTTGCTTCATATCTCATCTACTTTTTGGGTGTCCGTGGAAGAACATGCAGCTGTTAACAGATGCACGAACAGCCAGGATGTACCGTGACGAGCTGGATGCGATGAAAGAAAGAGCCATCAGAGCAGACAAACTGGAGAGTGAAGTGGCTCGCTACCGAGATAAACTTCACAACTTGAACTTTTACAAAGCCAAACTGGAGGTGCGTATAGAACAATGTTGATGTGAGTACCATTAAAAAGTTTAGGGTTAGTAAGATTTAATTTAATTTTTTTTCTTTTTTAAGGATTAACTTAAGCTGTACAAGGCTACAGTTATTTGTTAAAAATACAGGACTTTGTTTTTGGCATTGACAGGAGCTAAAGGAGGATAATCAGGTGTTGATGGAAAGTAAGGCCATGCTGGAGGAAGAGCTACAGGGTGTCAAAGCACGATCTGATAAACTGCACCATCTGGAGAAACACAACCTCCTACTAGAATCAAAACTTCATGACATCGAAGAGGTGAGGAAGAAGAAATGAGCCATGAAAAGGGTCTGCCACAGTATTACTATGTACCATTTTCAATTCTTGCCATTCCAAACTATCATCTGCTTGACTCAGCTCTCTAATGTGTTTTAGGAAAGAACTGTGAATAGGAGACGAACAGAGGAGCTGCTGGAAAGGAACGTTATCCTGGAGCTCTCTCAGAAAAGGACTATGGAAGAATCAAAGCATTTGGGCTGGGAGCTAGAACTCGCCAAGAACCCTCAACAGAATTCAGGCATATATAAACTTTAGCACTACCAGTTTGACAAAGCATCTTTAAAAATGTAATGCTTGTGAACCACTGTGCCATTGAATAAGGCCCTATGCTACTCCAAACCTTGTTTTGTACTAAGATCTTGCGGTTACATAGAAGAATACAGTAGCTTGCAAAAAACTCTAAACTTGAATAAACCTAAAATATGTGTCTGTGGTTGTAGAGTCGAAATCTTTGGGCCAAGAGGTAACTGAAGTGACATGTAGCAGGTTGCTGAAACTGGAAAAAGAGAACCAGAGGTTGTTGAAGGCCCTGGAAGAACTTCAAGGAACCGGATTCATCTCTGAATCTAAACATACTGAGGAAAATGGGAGGACGGACATAGTGGACTATAAGACTCACAAATCTACTCCAGCATTTGCCAACATGCACAATGGCCAAATTATCACACCAACTCTGAAGACCAGCAATCATTCCCTTGACACAGAACATACATCCTTGGAAAATACTAACGGCAATCTTCATTGTCTTGAAGTAGAGGTCCACGAATTGGAGACTGAGGACCAGAGTCATCAAGTCAAATTCATCCAAAACCAACTACGAGTAGATCTTAAAAACCAAGGTCTAGTGCATGAGAATGGAGATTTGGAGCAAGATAGGAGTTGTCTGGAGAAGGAGAATCGGAGATTGCAGCAGCAAATGAAGATCAAGGAGGTCTCGTTGGATTGTAGTAACCTGAAGCTGGTGGTCCTTGAGAAGGAGAACCGTACCCTGGTTAAAAAGTCTAACTCTCTTAGTGAGGCCTGCACCAAGAACAAAGAGCTAGAGAAGGAAAACCAGGAGCTGATTCAACAGACTGGAGTGGATAAGAGGATGCTGATGACATTACGAGAGGTTACCACTACGGAGAAGGCTTTGCAGATAATTCAACTTTCTCAGTGTTCTCTTATTTTTCTCAAATTAACTTTTTTCCACTCCAGGAGCTACTGGACCAAAGGTTGAAATTGCACCAGAAAGAATCTGATCTTGAAAATTTGGCTTATGAACTAGAGAGGATGAGGTTACACCAGGAGACAAGAATAGAAGATCATGAGACTGTAGATCAGGGGTATGCAGACATTCACTTATACATTCAGAGAAGCCCAAGGTGATACTTTTAAATGCCAGAGATTCCTTAGAAATGTCGAATGACCACCTTTGTCTTTGTCTCCGTCACACTCTCTCCCAGTCTCAGTCATTGTAAGCAGTTAGAGTCAGAGCTGGAGTCTTCTCTAATGAAATCCCTGAAGATTAAGAAAGAGAGAATGGCTGCCCTCGAGGCCCGTCTGCAAGCATCGGCAAAGATAAACCAGCACCTAAGACTCGATCTTAAAACTGTGAGTTGAAGCCAAGTCCAAAGCAAGTTTATTTGGTAGCCATGCTTGAATGGGGAAATACCAAAACAGTTTCATTAAAATATTTTAAAACCAATAAAAGGAACTATTTTAAATATTTTTAAAATCTAATGAAAATCGTCACTTAATTTGGGCTAAAAACTGTTGGTCGAATTGTAATTTTTTAGGTTGGTCGAGATAATGCTCATGCAAGCAAAAAGGCAACTTTGGATTCTTCAAATATATTCATTTTTGCAGGTCAAACAGAAATATGAGGCATTGCTTCAGAGGGATGAGGAGGAAAAGGCAGGACAGTGTTCTCCACCAGAGTGGACATGGCACAGAGAGAGTCAGGAGGCCACATGGGCACTGCTCAGACTCAAAGATCGACTCATTGAGGTGGAGAGAAATGTGAGTCTCATGTGAGAACCAGGGTCCACCTGTTTAAATACTTAAAGATGTATGAGTAATGTTTAATTCCTGATAAGCAGCTTCATAACCTCATAGACATGTTTTGTCAGTACATGTACATTAGGAAATCAAACCCACAACATTGGTGTTTCAAGCATCATGCTCTGCTAGTTAAACTACAGAAATTAGAGAAATCTGCCTTTGTTTTTTCTCGTGCAGAATGCAACTCTTCAGGCTGAGAAACAAGCTTTGCAAACACAACTGCAGTCATTGCAGATGCAGTCAGATGGGTTGCCGGCACAAATAATTGCGTTACAACAGCAGACTGCTTCCTTGCAGGAGAGCAACACAACACTGCAGACACACAATGCAAAATTACAGGTGAGTCAAATTAAACCAGACATATTACATTAAAAGCACTGGTAATATGACAGATGAAGGTATTTTAAAATGTGATAAAAATGACATAGACCGAACCGGTATTGTTAAGGAGTGGTTACATTTTTTATGTTTTTGAAAAAAGACAATCAGGCTAATCCTGTGGCGATAAAGCTCAATTTTTAGCAGCCATTACTCCAGTGTCACACGATCCTTCAGAAATCTTTCTTATACAGTATGTTAATTTGGTGTTCAAGAAAAAAATTCTTCTTATTATTAATGTTGCAAACAGGTGCACTGCCTAATGTTTTTGTGGAAACCGTGATTTATTTCAGGATTCATTGATGAATAGAAAGTTCAAAATAACAGTGTTGATTTGAAACAGAAAGCTTTTATAACACTATAAATACAGTTACTAAATACTGTTAGTTTTGATCAATTTAATGCTTCCCTGCTGAAAAAAATCCTCAATTTCTCTTAGGTAGAGAAGTCCACTTTATCTTCCCAGAATTCCTCTCTGATGGCTCATAATGCACATTCACAGCGGGAGCGGCAGAGTTCGGAGGCTGAGAGGGAGAGCGCGATACGGGAGAGAGAAGATCTGTGCACCGTTAATGAAGTTCTTCTCCGAGACCACGAGAGACTGAGCGTCCTGCATGAGAGACAGGCAGCAGAGTTGGAGGTGCTCTCTCACAGGTACTCAACAATGGAGAACAGTCATCGAACCATGGAGATAGAGCGCAGATCACTGGAGGACAGGTTAGTCAACTCACCATTAGATCAGTCTTTACACTGCCTGGTTAAGATGCTGATTCTAAGGATATAATGCCACATAAAAGCACTTAATACATAAATTCTTGCTTCTGTGCTGCATTTTGTATTATGTATAGACAAATACCATGAAACTATGCCACTGTTTACACCTGCCTTGTGATTTTCCAGATATAATACACTAGTTCAGCAGTGCACTCAGCTGGAGGAGCTCGAGACAGCTCTCAGAGAAGAACAGCAGAAGATGCAGAATCAGATATGCACAAACAGGAACATAACAGCAGAGTGCAAAAAACTCAGAGACGAGAAAGACTGGTCAGTGTTGTGTGTGTGTCTGTGTTCAAATACTGTACTGTATGTGTGTATGTTTCCTTGGTGTACACCAACTTTAGAAAATAGCTGTCACATTACACATAAAGGGATTCAGTTATGTCTTTATGTTGTGTTACAGTCATTTTGACCCTGAGAGGATTTTCTTTTTGCCAAAAATGCTAGTTAGTGTTATCGCATTGGACAAAAACGTACTGACTTTGCTTGCACAGGTTATACCAACTTTCAAAAAATATATATATATATAATTTTTGTAATCATTTTGGGGATTATTTTTCCAGGTCAAAAATGATAGGTCTATAAAAATTGCTTATAAATCTCACATTATGCTATACTGAATTCAGTATTTTTATGAAATTGTTTTATTTCAATCAGCACAGGTTTTGTATTTCTTTTGGGAGCTGATGGATTATAGTTCTCATTGATCTGAGCTTATGCACATTAGTATTTGAGTGAACATTGACTTAACTATCGGCAAATATAGATTTTTTTCACTTTAAAACAGAAGTGCACATCAGCTCAGATAATTGAGGCCTATGATCAATGAGTTACAAAAAGAAATGCAAAACCTGTTGTAAGTGAAAGCAAACAAGATGTCAAAAAGACTGTATCTAAGATTTGGTGATATATAGAATAATGAGAGATTTTTGGCCAGACATTTTTGATTGGGTACACCAAATTAAGTTTTTAAAGCACAGTGTGTACAAATGGCAAACATTGTATTTTAGAGCAAGTGTTAATCTACTACAGTAATAAAATTACCTTAAATATATAAATATGAATAAAGAAATAGTAAATACCATCTTATATGATTATCTGCACAAAACATTTTGCTTTATCCTCCACCCAGGCTGAATCAAACCTACCAGAAGCTGTTGGCAGAGAATGAGGAACTTCAGGTTGAGCACAAGAGCATAAAGAGCCAGTTGAACTCCTGCAAACTGGATCAAACGCTGCTGGAATCAGAGCTGTCCAAACTCAAAGAGCAGAACCAGCAGCTGGAAATCACCAGCATTAAACTGACCGACCAGTGTGAGGTGCGTAGCAGTTCATTCAGACAGAGCAGAATGTTCTAGGAAGATTTACTTCCATCTTTTACATTCCTGCAGATCATGTCATCATCCAGCCATCATCCTAACTTTGTTGCTTCTTAAAATAAATGACTAATTAAATACTGTAAGTCCATGATGAATCACCTCCTTTTGTGCTTGTGTTCAGTTGCTGACCCAGCTGAAGGGGAACTTGGAAGAGGAAAACCGACACTTGCTGGACCAGATCCAGAGCCTGATGCTGCAGATCCGAACCCTGCTTGATCAGACCATGGAGAGCAAGGACCTGTTCCATGTGGAACAGAAACAATATATGTGAGAGACATTGTTTTTTTTTTTTTTTTAAATCCATACAGCATAGAAATCAGTTAAAGACACCTTATTAATATTCTCAAAAAGCTGCAAAGCAGCGGTTCTCACATTATGGTTTATTACCAAAGTTATTTGTGCATAGTTAGGATAGTCGCATACATAACTTATTAAAGGGAAGACGACACAATACCCGTATCTTTAGTTGTTGATGTCAAAATCTGTGTGCCCAGACTATGGTATTTTAGCACAAATTTATCTGCTGATGGTTGAAGCCAATCAAATTCCAAAATCCTTATCCACAGAAACTATAAACAAAAAATATGACCCAGTCGACAATAAATATGGGTTAAACTGACCACTATTTGTTTTGTGCACTGAATTAACAAGAGTATTAGCTTTTTTAGAGCATGAATTTTTTGTATATTTTTCTATAATAAACAACATAACTTAATGCAGAACTAATGTAGAAAAAAAGGTAGTGGCTCTTTAGGTAGTGAACTGTGGTCTCAGGATGATTTAAAATTAGAAAAAAAACAAGCATTAAAATGAGCTAAAACAATTTCAAATCAATATTTTTTATTTAAGAATTATTTAAATAATTAGTTTAGTTAACTAAAAATAAAACCATTAAAATAAACTTAACTTAAATAAAAACAATAAAACTGAAAAAAGTCTCTCTCTGTCTCTCCCTCGCTCCCTCTCTCTCTCTCTATCTATCTATCTATCTATCTATCTATATATATATATATATATATATATATATATATATATATATATATATATATATATATATATATAAACAGCTTTACAATATTTTATCATGTAGAAACTGAGTAAAAATATTTGTAAAAATCCTTATCCAGTTAATCACAAACAACTGGAAAAATCACATTGTTGTGGACACTGGACGTCAAGACTTTAGAGAACAGTAGATGGCACATTATGGCATATAAGCATGTAGAATAACGATTATGTTATTCTGACAGAGACAAACTGAATGAACTCAGGAGGCAGAAGGAAAAGCTGGAAGAGAAAATCCTGGATCAGTACAAGTTCTATGACCCATCACCTCCACGCAGGTACCTTCTCATTATGTGATGTTAACAGAGGCTATTTGTTTTTTGTTTCGTTTTCATTTATCACGCTTTCTGTCTTCAAACACTTAATCAATGTAGACGGGGCAACTGGATAACACTGAAGATGAGGAAGTTGATGAAGACAAGGACTCCTGATCAGGAGCATGTTCGTTCCTCAACTCCCCAGCTCCGCTCCGAGTCATGCGAGGGTCTGGCTGACCTGCGCTGCAACCACAACGGCTCCTCTGTGGGTTCCCAGGGCTCTGAGGAATCGGCTTTCAACTCCCTTAATGGTGACACTGTGTCCCCTAAGAGGAGCAGCAGTGAGTATAACCTCAGTTACATGAGACTGTCACAGTCCAGCCATTCCAGCCAGGAACATCCAGAAACCAGCCACTCAATCAGCAGCCAACCCTTCATCCCATCATCCCAAGCTCAGGAGAAGGAGAACAGAACAATTAGTGGCAGACGGCTGACATGGAGTAGCCTAGTAAAGAATAGCTACTATTGTAAATCACCCCACAAATCACCTCTGCTGATTAGAAAACTCCTCAAATTCTGCTCTAGGCAAACCTGCCACAGAAAACTTAAAGAAGAGTTTAGTTCCTCTAAATAAACAGGCATTTTGACCCATGTTTCCTGATTTATGTGAAGTCTGTGATTCCATCATCTTCTTTGGTCCTCCATTCTTTTCTACACAAATATTTCTCATTTTCGAAGGGTCACATGAGTAAGCAAAAGTTCCTTGAGATAAAAGAGCTTCATGAAAACATGCTTACTTTAATTTTCCGAACTCTGATGTCAGAAGCCTGAAATCCTATCTTCATTTATTCATCCTCCTGTCATTCCAAAACCGTATGACTTTTGTTCTTTTCCATAAATTAACAAGTTTTTCATTCAAACAACATCAATTGGCTTTGAAGCAAAAAAACAAATCATATTTAATAATAAAAGCTTTTTAAATGAAATAGCCACTTTAAAACAAGAAACACATTTAGCAAAATGTCTTAACTTTCCAAGTAGGTGGTAAAGATGAGTGATGTATGTGTCTGTGATTTTAATGTTCTTTCCTTCTTACACTTTCCTATTGTAGTGTTTTTCCTCCCTCATTTCCTGTCTTTATGTTTTCCATTGTGATGATCAAGCCTGCACCCTGAAAATGTTTCATGTTAAGGGTAACAACCTAAAGGATAAAGACAAAGTAAAGTCTCTCTTCCGCCGATCTCTGTGTAAGACTTTACATCATGCCCTTCCTGTAACGGCTGTGCCTTCCCCTTCATTGCTTTTTATTTGAATAAAGATAGGGTTAATGATCATCAGTCATGGCTTAAATATGAGCAAAGTTTTTTTTAGCATTCTACAAGTAAATGAATGCCTTTTATTCTTGAGAAGAGAATATGATAATTCAAGATAAATGCTTGAACTCCCTCAAGACAAATGGTGCATGGCCTTTGAGCTTCATATACCTCATCTCATGTCATCTTCATCTCGTCATGTTCCATCTCAGCCATGAATGACCTTCTGCAGTCAGAGGGATGTCTGGATAAGGTCTCTTGGCAGCAGGAAGATCAGCCAGAAGAGCAAATAATACCACACACCATTGCCATTTCAAAAAAACACTCCACATCATCATCATTTCATAGCTACTCTTCCATAGAAAACCATACAATAACCTGTAATAAAGGTACAAACTCAAAATGCACATTATTACTTAGGCTTATGCTAAAAAACATTTAGAATGTGTCAGTAACCACATAGGAATCCCCTGGCAACCATTCAAAACACCATAGAAACCTAACAGGAACATGCCAAAAGCCATTCTGAACACCTTAGCAGCTACATATGTCAACCATATCAGCAGAATGCTAAAACCATTTACAACACTTTTCACAACCCCATAGCACCTTGGCAGTCCAAAACACCTTAGAAACTACATTGCCATGAAATTCCTATCCCTTACCAGCAGAGCACCACAGCAACCACTTAGCAACAGGCTAAAAAACACTTTAACAACTACAAAACAATGCTCTGGTAACCACCAAAAAACATAGAAACAAAATAAGAACATGCAAAAAAAACATCCAGAACACCACAACTGCACAGCAACACCTTGACATCCCATTAGACCATATCCAACCCTAAACAACAGCAACATGCTATACACCATTCAGAACAACTTGTCAACTGCATAGCAACACTGTGGCAACCAGAGCACCATAGCTACTCACCTTAACAACCACAAAAAACATTCTGGCTGACCAATAACTTTCGCATAGACAACCACCATTTCACAACTTTGGTGCTTTGCAAAATAAAAGCCTGTCTGGATACGCCTGTCTTAAAGAATAACTGGAACACAGTGTATATCTATAGTATCTAACTCTGTGTTTACACATTCGTGACTTTAGGGAAAGATTTTCAAGGAGACACAATTTCACCAAGGCTTGCAAATGGCACTGAAGGCCAAGATCACGGTAAGACTTTGTCTGTAGACTACAAATAGTGTTGCATGGTCCTGTTGAACTTGAACTTCCTCTGATTCCTCTCATTTTCGCCAGGCCTGAATGGCAAATCGAGTCGTGCACCAAGTGTGAGCAAAGGTGAGTTCAGCGTGAGCCAGAAGAACGAGGCCTGGTCCAGTGATAGCAGCCCCCTTCCAGATCCATTCCTGTCCAGCCAGCAACGATTCAGTGACTCCCCTTCCCCAGCCCGACCCAACCACGAGGAGCTCAGGCAGGGCTACTGCTCCTCAAGGAGCGGGGTACAGAGGACCAGCAGTGGGAGATCCACTAGAGACTGTTCAGCCCAAAAGCTAGACAAAGCAACCATTGGACTGTATAAAACTCAGAGTGTGCAAAGTACAGAGTCTGATTCTAAACCTGCTCTCGAGACGCAGGGGAATTCCTCCTCCGTATCAGGCTGCTTGAACTGCTTTGTCACGCCAGTGCGAATCCGTAAAACAGGCCAGGCTCTGTCCACTCTGCCCCGCGCCAGCTGTGTCATCTCAACATCAGAGGGCAACAGTCGACGTGCCAGTGTCCATGTACCACTGAAGTCAGGGGGCTCGTTGTCGAATAAGAGTGGTGCTGAACCTCAGCCTCACCCCAGTGATCAGGTTTTAAAAGAAAGCCCTGTGTTGGAAGAGAAAGACCACAAACCAAAAAACCTTCTTGATTCAGCATTCACCATCGATTCAGTCTTTACAAACACAATTTTCAGTGAGTGAAGTTGAATTGATACCAGTTAGAAAAAGGTTCTATGTAAACACCTTTACCTGAAATCAGTTGTAAAACATTTAGGCTATACCGTGATCATATAAATACATCTTATTCAGACCATACTATGATTAGACTCTGAGGTGAATTCAGGCATAATCTGTCTGGAAGCCAATAAACAATCCTCTTCCTTGAACAATCCTCAGCAAAGGTCCTTCATTTGTTTTGGATGACACACATATATTTTCCCCTTATCACTCCCTATTTTGTCTCCTCATATTTTGTTGTTTGCATTTTTGCTATGTGGTAACTGATCTCTTTTTTTTCTTCAAATGACTTGCATGAAGTTTAAATAAAAAAAGAAGAAAATTAAATACAAATGTCCCTCTTTTCATTTTTTTGAGCATGTAGCATCAAAACTGTTGTGATTTATTTGCTCTGTCTACTGTATAAACTGTATACAGTCATTTTCCCTTTTGCAGCATAGAAGAACAGTGTTATTTATTTTTAGCTAAAAATGCACCCTTTGTTTAAAAAAAAATGATGACTTTGGGTGCTCTGTAAGTTAAACTTCTCGTTTACTGAAATGTCAGCACGTTTACTGACATAGGAGACATTTGAACACTAAAAGGTAAAGGTATTAATATTGTTTAGAGTTATTCATTAAAATATTAATTGTATCTTAAATACAATTAGAAATCCACCCCAGTAATCAAAAATGTTTTCCCCATTAAGCGCAAACAAATGTCATTGGTTCACCCTGAATCAACTGCTGAGAAAAGTAACTGTAAATGTTAATTTTACTCATTCAATTACTACATAGCAATGTTCTTTGTGATTTTGTCGCCACCGCGTGTTTGTGTTTTGAACTGCAGTCGTCGCAACACCTTGTGGGATGCACTGTCACTGTATTTAGTAAGCGGAAAACGTCACACAAAGGGAAATAATCTGCCTTGAGCTACTGTAAAATAATTTCAGTTTACAGATGAATAAAAATATACAAAAAGTGCTTTGGTATTACCGTATGTTTTATGACATTTATCATTTATTTAAACGTACTTTGATAACACCACGTCTTTTGTCATGTACTGTGGTAATAGCATGGTGTTCTTTGAGTTGGCTGGAGTACCATGTAAATACAATGACACGTGAATACAGTAATCATTCATTCAAACTACCATGGTATGGTATCAAACGGACCAATCATCTTTAGTAATAGGTTAATTTATGTCAAATCAGAACATTTGCATAAAACAAACCATTTGAATATTGATATTCATGAGGCAACCCAACTGTAATATTAAAGAAATTTGTATTCTAAGATGTACTGTATGTATATTGATTGTCCTGGATTCATATAATACTTGCACATTGTTTGCATATAAACATTTGATTTTTATTTATTTATTTTGGTATGTAAAGCTTAATTTTTTTATTAGAAAATCTGCAAAGAAGCAGTCTTGATTGGAAGGACTGCGTCGTCCTGTTGGCATCAAGGCAGCCCACATCTTCCTCTACCTGCTTGGGCCCCTGGACCTTCACACACCTGTCCACAGATCCCACACCTGGCTGCAAAACAGGTCAGTCTCGAAAGGTCGAACCCTTCACTAATGCTCATCAGAAAGGTCACAGCAGTCCATTGCAGATGACAAGATTACACAAACCAGACTGTTTGGATGCCTTGTGTGCATGCTCAGCGTTTGTCCTGCTCAGATCCCGCTCAGTTAGTTCCTTGAGCCCCTGTGGTGACCATCAGGGGTCATGAAGACCATGGGAAGACCACCCTGCTGGACAGTCTGCGGAAGAGTCAGATCGCTGCTCAGGAGGCAAGAAACATTGGAGCATTTCAGGGTACTGAGCTCCTCATCATATCAGCGCCATTTACAATATTTGATTATCCTCAGAGACCCAGTGTAGCAGAATTGCAGAATATCATTTGTATGAAGCAAATACATTTTCCTCAAGTTCGTCATTTTCACTAAATATGGCTGAAATCTAAATGTAACAGTAGCAAACCTTTTGCATTTTTAACAAAACAACAGTTTTATTAGGAATGAATGTGGACATAACTGTCAAAGCTTGATAAAGTCACTCAAAATGGCTCTAATACTTTTGGAACAAATTAATCGATTCATATACAGTATTAGAAAGAGTTACAGTATTTGCCATATATTTAAGTTTTATGTCTATATGTCTAAATGCAATGGAATTCTGAACATACGTTAGAGGCCATTTTTATAAGTGTAGCAAAAATACAACACTGGAGCCTGTTTAATTAATGATTAAAAAAAATTCTGTGCTGTTTGGTTATTATCATCCCATTAATATGACAATTTTTTTATTATTTTTATTAAGTGATATTAAAATTACTACTTGATATAAGATATTGACATATCTTAATATTAATATGAATATTTATAACAGTATTTAAATGGTCAGAAAATGTCATGACACTATCCTCCATGGCTGAAATATATTATGCATTTGCATAAATTAAGTTCAAAGTATTAACTTTTTGTAGCAAAATAAACTTTTGCCGAAATGGAAATTTTGATTTTTATAACCCATGGTTTCCTAAAAACATGTTGAAGAGTGAAAAAAAAAAAAATGAATATCAAAGCTTGGGTCTTTAAAGGGTTAAAATTAAGACAACTAGTAATTTTCTTATAAACAAGCTATCTTTTTTTCCCCAAGTTTATGTACAGACAGTTTTTGGCATTGTAAGTGTTAAGTAAAGCAGTTTTGTGATGAAATAAGTCTTGATTCCTGTTCAGTTCAGCTGCCCTCAGGTGAGATCACTACTGTTCTGGACACACCCAGTCATGCAGCATTTTCTGCCATGCAACCAGAAGTAGTAATAATATTACTAATGCTTTTATTTAGAAAAAAAAAAATGAAATTGAAGAAATGCATTTAAGCATAATAGTTCGAATGACTAATAAAGTTAAAATTGTGGAAAAAAAAAGTGAAATTAAGACTCAAGAAAAATATTTTTTTTTCATGTGTCAGGCCACAACTTTATTTACAAAGTACAAGCTCCAGAACAGACAATCTCATGCATCACACAAGAGCATGTCATCAGGACTGTACTTCACTTGTCCTCTGGTTTGTTGAAGCAGTAAGTCAGGCAGCACTTCCCACAGTAATGACGGTCAAAGTGGCTGGCCATGAACACCCCGGCTCCACACTCATCTGCAGGACACTCACGGCGCAGCCGGTGGATCTTGCCGTTCTCATCAACCTGAGGATGAAGACAAACATTGTAAAATCACAATAGTGACCCCAAAGCTGAATACAGAACACATGCTGCTGCTAAAAAACATGAATGAATATAGCAAATGAATGACACTGACCTTGTAATATTTGAGCACAGCGAGCTTGACCTTCTTTCTCTTGTGCTTGTTCTTCTTGGGGGTGGTGTAGGACTTCTTCTTCCTCTTCTTAGCACCACCACGCAGTCTCAGCACTAGATGAAGTGTGGACTCCTGGATGAACAATCACAACGGAGTAAGTTGAAATATATTATACGATAGTAAAAGCAAGAAAGCTTAAATTCTGTATGACTGTACCATTCACTGACCTTCTGAATGTTGTAGTCAGAGAGGGTGCGTCCGTCCTCCAGCTGTTTACCAGCAAAGATCAGCCTCTGCTGATCAGGAGGGATTCCTGCATTCAACACACGCTACTGTCATAATGTGTGCAATACTGAAAACTCAAAACCAAAAAAGCTGACAACTTACCTTCTTTGTCTTGAATCTTAGCCTTGACATTTTCAATTGTATCAGAGGGCTCAACCTAAAACACATTAAGGCTAGTTGAGATTGGTCTTAAAAAAAAAAAAACCGTATACTGCACTTAAACCAATATCTAATCACTTCAAATGTATAGAAGACCAATGGCGATTGCTACATTGTTATTTTAAATATTTTCTGGTATTTTTTGTAGGGTTTTTTTCTTTTGTTTAACGTTTTGATGCATTTGAATATAATCTAAAATCCATCTTATCTGTAAGTTGGTAGTTAACTAAATGACAAATGCTTACTGCAACTGACACCTACAATTTAGTAATGAGGCTGTAGTTATACAAGTAAAAACTGCCTAACTGCATTGAAACTCCATATTTAAAACATTATTATATTTTTAATGCATTCAACTGTTTTCTCTATTGTCTTCTTTATCAGCACGTTTTTCATGTTTAAACCGTAGAGCTACTTTCGACACTATCCCGTATTGTGTAGAGCTTAATAAATAAAGGTGACTTGACGAACTTTACAGTGTTAACTTACATTTGTTTCCAAAATCCTCTACTAACATTATATGAATCTAAATTAGCTTAGCCAAATGACTTAGCATTAATCATGACTTCTGTTGAACCATAAAAATATAGTTTCCTCGCGTTATTACGTTACCTATACTATTACTGTAAACTTAAAAGATTGATATAGTGACAGATTATTAGTCCATCACAGCACGCGCTGGAATAAAAGTGTAGCGCGGCTCGTCTGCGCCTCACCTCGAGGGTGATGGTTTTCCCTGTGAGGGTTTTCACGAAGATCTGCATCTTGATGTTCAATCCACCTGTGTATAAGACAGAGGTGAATGTTTCTGGTCATTTTAAGGCAGGTATATGTACGAATATCACATTTATTTCGCTATTATTCGTTCGTAACAGTAACTCACCACCAGCTCTGAGATGGCGGAAATCGAAAAGGGTCCTGCAAACGGCACAACGTGCTCTTCAGCGCTGTAAGGCTGCCCGACGAACTGCCTGAAGGGAAAAAATAAAATAGAGAAATCCCCCAAAAGTGAGTTATTGTATTTAACAGTCTTGAAAAGGGTTTATTTTAGTTTTTAATTAGTAGTATAGAAGCCGTTATTTTAACCATTGACATATAACTCGTAACTATATCATATTGTATTTATATTTTACTAAGACGTTAAAATCGAAGTTTTGATGTAAAAATTTTTTTTAACTGAACACATTACAGTGTCTGAATATTCAACCATATGTCGACTGATAAATGTGTATTTCTACAGCTAAAACTTTACATTACAATAAGTCTGTTTCATCCCTGTTTTTATACAGATATGGTTTTCTCAGAACAATATTGCCCTATGGAAAAGCCTAATTACAATCTCTTGTTTTTTTTATGATTTATTATTATTATTATTATTATTATTATTATTATTATTATTATTATTAATAGGCCTATTATTATTATTATTACTATGGAATTCATATCTTGTGATTGCTGAGTGTGTGTGGCAGGAATGTACAACGAGGGTGCTAGCCTACAAAGGAAGAAGAGGTTTTGTGCACCAGTGCCCCAGAAATGAAAACAGATTCAGTTGACTCACTGTGTTCACTTGATGCTTTCTCTGGACCTAAAGCTCTTTCACATGCATGGAATGTCCAGCAAAGTTCTCCTGACAAGCATGCCAAGATTTTTCTTCCTCATTGTCGTATTACATAATGCATCCTTTCCAGCCTTTGTTTAAGCATATGGTCCTTCCCCAGTTTACCCAATTAACTGCACAACCCTTCTTGTGAAGATTTTGTAATCTTGATTTAGTAACCAAAGGCAACAGCCTGTGCATAACATGGCTCTTGTGTCATCTCTCATTGCCAAAACTCTAATATTTTGCTGTGCAAAAGCAGAATGAAGAAACTCAGTGCTTTGTAGTTGTGCATTCAGAGCTGGATGAGTGCGGTGTGTTTCTGAACAGTATGTTCCCATAGAGGTCAACTAATCATTTAAACACAAAAATGCAATGGCCTTTAGATACAAGACTATTGACCCAGCAGGCATGAGTGATTCCTGTTGACATCTATGGTGCTACATGATGTTATAGAGCAGCTCCGTGAAGAAAGGGGCCAGTACAAGCCTACAAATTGTGTGTGCCATGACACGTAATGTTCCAAAAAAAGGACTGGCTCCACCTGTGGTAAATGCTCAGGGGGAAGGAGCAAGTAGATACAGGACATGGCTGAGGATCAAGGGTGGAGCCAGCTCTAACCAGCAGTCGTAGATCTGACATAAGATAGCACAGGGCATGCACCACTTCAGTGATTATGAATACTCTCAGACAAAGGATAACACCAGATAAAAGTAACAAAGAGATAGATAGGATGCATTGCATACTTTCACTGTAGATAAAATGTACACACTCACACTTTGAAACTCATGCTTAAGGAGTAGGTCACGCCAAATTTTTTAGTTTGCTTAAAAATTACTCACCCTCAGGCAATCCAAGATATTGATGCGTTTGTTTATTCATCAGATCATTACATTACTTGCTCAGCAATGGATCCTCTGTAGTGAATGGATGCCGTCAGAATGAGAATCCAAACAGCTGATAAAAACATCACAATAATCAATGAGTAATCCACAGTCCACCAGTTAACAAACTGAGAAGTTAAAAGCTGCATGAAAAATGTGCTTGAGACCGAGAAAAAATACAAGACCATCAAAGTCTCAAGACCGGTCACAAGACCTAGAATAGTCTCGAGTACTACAACACTAATATATATCACATTTTTTATTTCAATTTTAATTTTATTATTTTCCAGTACTTTAACTTAAACATTTTATTTCAGTTAGACTATTCTCAGCCTCAGACACCACGTCCAAGGACCATAGGCTAAATGTCTGATGTATATGGCACACACAAGTGGAAACTCTTCAGGAGTTTCGAAGTCGTCGTCGGATTGGTTGAATTATACAGGATTTCCAGGAGACATGCGTATCGTGTTCTTTAACGTTCCATCTGGAAAAAAAGATGCTGTGATCCCAAACCCTCTCACGAAAGACTAGTGAGACTAGCCTAGTACCATAAGAACATTTACCTTTGTTTGTGTTTTGTTTTATCTAATATTTATATTTGATCTGATTTCAGCTATATTTCAATTGCCAAAGATGGATGGTTTTAGTAACAATAACAAAAAGTTTATGAGCGCGAGTAAATAAAAACAGAAATTGCAATATTCTTTAGCTTTCAAAACACTATTTAAAAGGGTCATATGTTGCCAAATTTGTGTATTTGGCGTAATGCAATGTGTTTATGTAGTTAAAAAACACATTATTTTCCACACACTGTACATTATTGTTGCTCCTCTATGCCCTGCCTTTCTGAAACGTGCAAATTTTTATAAAACTCATCGTTATGAAAAGCGAGGTGTACATTGATTGGTCAGCTATACAGTGTTGTGATTGGCCGAATACTTCAAGCATGTGACAGAAACGTTATGCCCCTTAACATACTGTGATGCCATGTCCCAGCGATTAACATTACTGTAACGATTAACATTACTGATTATAATGACTTATACTGTCTTTTTACACATTGCGTATCACACAGCATAAACATAAAACCATGTCTGCATTTGTTGAGAAACAACAAGCGCTACTCTTCACTGCTCAAAACTCATGTTTGAATAGTCAGTGGCAAATTCTTTAAATATGAAAACGTACTTACAGACCGTGAGTCAGAAGCACCAGACTGTCCTCGCAAAGTTGGAATTGCCCCACTTTATAGAAACACAGATGGCATTCTAGGTCTCCAAAAAATCTGCTGCACACCTGAATATTTGGGTTGAACTGCTCTGGAACAGTGTTGTAAATGCAACTTAACCACTGATTTTAATTTTGTCCTGTTTTGGAAGACCAAACGAAGTGGCGGCAGTGGCAAAAATATGACAGCAAGAATAAAAGTTATGCCTTCTTCCTTTAGGTGAACATTTGGGTGGTGTTATGCAAATTGTCCTGCATAGTGACGTAGACGTGGGGGCATGTTTAAACGAGGTGCTTTAGGATTCTTAATTTCTTTTTTTTTAAGAATATTTCTTTGGGTTTGAGACTTTAGTCTTTGCAACGTTGTGGATCTTATCTATGCATGAACAGCTTGTAACACTCCAAAGAGAAAAGAAAACTTGAAATCACATTATCACATTATGACCCCCTTTAATTTTCATTGAGAGCATCTTAAATTTAGGATATGATGCATGAACATTCAGTCACCAATTATAATGAGTCTGATTTTTATCAACAAGGCAGTTCCTGGTGAAATCACCTATGCAATTACTAATGTTATGATTTGTTTGTATCTTACTAAGGAATAAATAGTTAAAGAATTTAGACGGATAAGCTTGTGCAGTGTGATAATTAGAGATTGATTGCATATGAGTGCTGTTGGTTGCCAAGTGAAGCACACCCCTGCTGTTAGTGAGTGAAGATCACAGTTCATTGACCTGCAAATTCCACTATTAAATACCAGCCAGATTCTTCTTCCAAATTTGGAACAAAAACCCCACATAACAACCTGATCAAAGAACCCCTGAAATATCTTGACAGAGAGATGGAGCCACAATAATCTATCAGTTTTCACGGAATGTCTCTTCCTCCCTATACTACTTTTGACAGTTTACATTTCAGGTTCAGTGTAAGGATGACATTTAACTGATTTGCTTATAATCATGTTTTGATGGAAATTTTTCATTAAAGAATAGTTCACCCTAAAAAATTTTATTCTGTCAACATTTACTCACCCACTGAGTTTCTTTCTTCTGTTGAGCACAAAAGAAGATATTTTGAAGAAAGTTGCAGTTGACGGTAACCATTTTGATTTCTATACAGTATATAGGTAAAAAATGGAAGTTAAGGCTACTGTCAACTATTTGGTTAGCAACATTCTTCAAAATGGCTTCTTTTGTGCACAACAGAAGAAAAATGAAAGGTGGAGTTTGAGTAAATAATGACAGTATTTGGGTGAACTATCTCTTTAAATACTAAGGGGCAATTTTCCAGACAGAGATTAAGCCTAGTCCTGGACTCAAACTCTAAACCAGATTAAAATAAATCTAGCTTTTTTATGGTTGTAAATAGTCTTAAATAGTCCTAGACAGAATTTAAAGGGGTCATATGATGCGATTAAAATTTTTTCTTTCTCTTTGGAGTGTTACAAGCTCTTGGTGCATAACGGAGATCTATAAAGTTGCAAAGACTAAGGTAAACACACAGAGATACTCTTAATAAAAGTTAAGAGTCAACCACGCCCTCCTGCTAAAACGTCTTATTCTAACACACCCCCACATGTCTATGTCACAATGTGGGAAGATTTGCATAAGATTTGCAAATCTTTTATTCTTGTTGTTGCTGCCGGTGCCATGTTGTGGAGATGCTGTTTCATTGTGAAAGTGAAACTACTTTGTTTGGCCTTCCAAAAGAAGACACAACTAGGGGTTAAGTTGTATTTATAACACTGTTCAAGCCAATCAGCGTACACCTCGCTTTCAGAACAATGAGCTTTGTAAAAAGGTATACATTGAACAATAATGTACAGTATGAGGAAAATAACTTGTTTTTTAACATTAAACCCCATAAACACATTGCATTACACCAAATAATGTTCTTTTTAGCAACGTCATATGACCCCTTAAAGGGAATTTGACATTTGTGTTCCCTCATATTTATAGTTTATAGTTTTATTTATAGTTTTTTTAATAGTTTTTTTAATTGTAGTCCTTATTTCTGCTGCCATCGTTTCCTTGGGTTTGCTTCTCAGTTCCATACAATTTTAAGCTTCATTCCATTTAACCTCTCATGCTAATTCAGTTCCGAGCAGTTGGTTTTATTCAGGTTTATTATAGTTCAGGACTCCATAGTCCAGGGGATAGTAATTTGTTCTTAATCTGTGTTTCAGAAAGAAATTTTTAAACCATTATTAACTATTCTAGATTAAGCCTACTCCTGAATTTAGTTAAACCCTGTCTGGGAAATCAGTGAACCACTTTATCCAGAATATTGCGTGACCTTGATTGCTTATTTACATTTACATTTATGCATTTAGCAGACACTTTTATCCAAAGCGACTTACAGTGCATTCAGGCTATCAATTTTTACCTATCATTATTTAGAACATAATACAAATTATTATATACACAAAATACATTTCAATTAACCTTAGTTCATCAAAGATGGTAATTGCGAATGTTTAAGAATGCTCTGGGAGTCTCCCTTTCCCCCTGTTTAGTAGATGATAGCATTATATGATAGCATTGTATTCCGGGACATATTGCACTTCATTGACTCACTGTTATGGATGTGAAGATAACTGCTACATGAATCAGCAACTTGAGTAAGGTGATTAAAGCTAATCCTTTTTTGCACAAACCAAAGTACTAGAAAATAAGATTAGAAAGAAATAGAAGGCCAGATTAGAAGATGTACACCAAACATCTCTACGGTTAATCAATCAAGAGGCAAAGTCAGGTTATCAGTCAGCCCAGGCACGGCTCCAGCACAGCACAAAGACCCTGCAGAACTGGTTTGGTTTGCTTTGATTCCCCATAGGCACTTGGATGACAATGGAGACTGCTGTTATCTGGAGAGGACAAACTATCCCTCAAATATGCCTTTGTCTCATTTTTACAGCACAGAGGACAGACAATGACATCTGCCCAGCAGACATGCACTGACTCACCAGAATTGGCAATAATATCAAGAAGCCTCAACAGATCAACTACTGTTAAAACAGCTGATGATCAGTAGCTCACAAGTTGTGCAATGTTTGGCCATAGTGCTTGCTAAGGCTTGCATCACTATACATATTGCTTTTGTTAATGTTTTAAAGTGCACTATACATTTGATCAGACTTAGTTTTCACTCACACTAAAGGAAAGACCTGAGACATCTATTGGAATACCATGAGGATAAGAATTAATTAGTAATTTGGAATCACAGTTGGAATCCTCCTGGATTCCTTTTTTTTGTGTTGCGTGTGAAAAAGATAACATTTACATAACATATGTGTTCCAATTACACAATGTTCAGAATTTTCTGGAGTCTTAACCCCATAAAGCCTGAGATTAAATATAAAATAATAGTCAGATTTTTTTTAAAACAGTCTATTGAACATTAAGAGAGATATATTTTATGTTTATGAATCTTTTTTTATTCATATGGCTTTATATATATATATATATATATATATATATATATATATATATATATATTAGAATTGTAAAATGACTTTTATTTGCTAAAAAAAAGTACAAACTACCAATAAGAGGGCTAAAGGCTTGTAAAAAATTGTGTAAAACAAGTTTTTTTTTCTTTTTCAGTAACGTGTTTTATATAAAAAGTGACACGATATAAACTAAAACACTTATTATAGGAAAAAAAGATCCAAACAGGGCAGTCTCGACTTATTTTTGATCACACGAGTCAGTTTAATTTATGTTGCAACACATCGACAAACACTGAATCATCCGAAGAATTGTTTTCGCAACAATATTTAATGATTTCACAATCATCGCATGAAATGTTAATAGTCAAGGTTGGAGTGTGTCGCATGGCTTTATCATGGCAGCACGTGTCTTGTTGATTTCATTAAACAATAGTTAGGTCACATCTTATATATTATATATATATTAAAAACATATAACTATCATTTACATATAAGAACAAAGGTAAGCTCATTCGCGCATTTTTAAACCGCTGTTAAATTTAAAACTATTTTTAAAGCATAATTCAGCCATTCTCCACAGTTCCGTTTAGGGAGAGAAAGCGACAAAGCGTATTGTAGCAACTGCCCCGCCCCCTCATCGCCGCTTACCAAATTAAATTCCCGCAATTTGCATACCCCGCCCCTAATTAGGCACGTAGCATTCTACGCAAGGCGATTCTTGGGTTCAGCACTGTTCAGCCAATAAAAGAGTTGGCCAAATTTGCATATACTTCCTCTACCGTCTAGTCATATAGAGAAACAGTTCTGCATTTTAGGCCTGAGCTGAACCTGTCGCACACCCGTTTGTGTGTTCATGAAGTTTTGAAAAGTTATTTTCTCAGACATTCAAATCAAAAAACTCGCCAGAGGAAACTTTTTGAATAAGTCACTCTTATCCACCGGTGTAAAATTATTCCTAACAATGGATGACCAGACGGAAATAAGCTCCACGACACCCTCAGATGGCTTTCACGATGCTGAAGAAGAAGAATACAGAGAAGAAAAACACGCGAAGTCGTTGATGGATGAAGAAGGTGACTTCTTTGAAAGAGAGGCAGACGCTAAAAATCCAGACTACGGTAGTATCTTAGATCTGGTCGGAGGAGCGGAAGATGCGCTTGAGAGGCACAGGTCCACGCTGCCACGTACCGAAGAGCCTCATCTGCTGGACTTTACAGATCCAGAACCATCATCCACCTCTAAACCAGAACCAGAAGCTGTCAAACCAGCACCGATCTGTGCTTTTGGAGGTGCGACAGCAAAACCGGAAGAAAAAGAAGAGAAAACATCAGTCACACCATCCAAATCTAAATCTTGTTGTTCATGTAAGTACATTATCAATTTGTAGATTAAAATTTGGATTTAAATCGGGGATTTGTAATTATTATCACAAACTGAAATAAGCGTAATAAACTTTTTATTTTTTTAATCTAAGTTACCACTTTACACCAGGAACAACTGGCATGTCGTCAAGATCCGTTTGAATTATTCAAGCTAACGTTTCATGTATTAATCAAGACTGACTGGCTGTTTAAGTTACCTACTTTTTCTATTGCACACAGTTTAAGGATTCTAATTTATATTAAAGTCTCCGATTTTTATCAATTAAAAAAAACACACGTTGAGATGATTATACAGCCAAAAAATGGTTAAGTGAATAGGTTACACTTTGTTGTAATTGCTATATAATACGTGATTTAAAAAAATCAGCTTCGTGTGAGTTTGATGAACCGTTTTGATATGAAACTCTAATCATTGGGTACTTTTCCAATATTTCAACGTCGTCTTATTGAAGCTTCCTTTTATCGCCATCGTGTGGCTCGTGTGTGTTACAGACAGGAAAAGAAACCCGCCAAATTGTGCTAATTGTGGATCTAGTTATATTTATATATACACTTTTTAAAATGTTTCTTTGTTTTTATTTCTGTTTAATGTATCTTCACATACTTAATGTGCACCTCCCTATTGTAAATACAGGCTGGACAAAAGTGAGTTTAGTTCGTTGACCGAGTTTAGTGTCATTGACCTTGAGGAAAACGCAGTGACCCATGAATCATCCTCATGAAGACGTATCATCATCATTACTGCCTAAATAACCAATTGAGTCTGAAGTTCAGTGTTTCTTTTTTCATTTCAGTTAGTTTTTTTATCGCTTCAACTTGATGTGATTTCAGTTTACTGCTAAGGCAACATTTCTAATTTTCTAATTTAGTTGTTTAATTTAATTACTTTTTAAATTAATTAAGAAAAATGTTTTGATATTTGATTTGTTACTGGTAATAATAATACTAATATTCATGGTCCTTGATGTTTCTGTAAAGAAAATGTGATGCTCCTAAATCTAAAATTTTATAAAAAAAAAAAAAATATATATATATATATATATATATTTATTTAAATATATTCAGTTTTATATTCAGAATGTGCGGATTTGCTCATAGGAACACTGAGGACAAGCCAAAAAGTTTTACATTATTAATAATGCATTTTGAAAATGGAACTGTATGTGCATGAGGAACACAAACAGTGTCCGGTTTGTGGAGTGACACAGCTGATGTTGTGCTGAAACCTCATGTTACTAGAACACGGCGTTCAGTCAGCTGACCTCAGCAGTGCTGGCCTTTGCAGAACGTGATCAGGCAGCTCTGCTAGGAGAGCCCCAGCGTCTCTCTCTACCCTTCAGTCCTGTCCTGCCCCAGCCAGAGACTCCTGCCTCCTTCCTCACCCCTGACCTCCTCTTCTGCAGACTGGAATGTATGACAATGCAGATAACACGACTTCTATGACAACCTCAGGGATGGAGATAAAGCACTGGAAAGAACAGGGTACATGCTTGTTTTGCCCTAAAAAGCCTGAAAATGGACTGAAGAGACCGCTTTTCTGCTTGCTTTGTCTATAAGTGTTATTAGATAAAGCTTTAAGTTCTGGTTTGAGGTTTTGGTAGCAATGGTGCTTGGGGGAGAGAATGTAAATGGTCAGGGGTGTCTTGATTACAAAGCATATTGAACGGCAAGCATTTACCTCTCTGCTGGAGAATTCTCTTGGCAAACTGCCCGTTTGTCGCACAGTATGTTGAACTGACGGCATAATCTGAATTCCGTGCATTTCTGAAAGAAGTTAATGAAAATATGATGCAGCATGTCAAAGTCATTCACAGTAACTTGAGGAGTCATTGCAACGTGAGGAGTTTTAAACAACAATTTGTTTTATAATAATATATTTGGCATCATTAAGCAGAATAAGCACTTTGTCTTATTGTGTTGTAGCTATTCTCAGAATCTTGGAATGGGAGGAAATGCTCTTTAAATTGTTTATGCACGTTGGCACTTATTGTGGCGATGAAATCAAGCTGGGAACATGGAATGAAGGGTGACGTCTGATCTAAACTTTTGTGAACCCTGGATGCTGGCTTATGAAAGGGTTTCCTGGATAGACCTAGGGTGAGACGTGGTCATTTTGAGTCTAGATTTGCCTCCCATGAGTTCCAATTAAATTATGTAAATTGTATTTCCAGTTTTAAGGAAACGTTATAAAATAACTGGTTATCGGTGGCTTTAACCTAAAGAGGCTAATCTGTTTATTCTAGATATTTCTGCTGCAGTGACCATTAATGTTAAACATTTAATATGCACATATGTTCAAACGTTTGCAGTCAGAAAGAAGAGCACATTCAATTTGATCTGAGGACGAGGACGCTACTTTTTTATTTAAAATACATTTATTTTTAATTTTCTATTCATCAATGAATCCTGGGAAAAAATAAGTATCACTGTTTATACAAACATATTAAGCAGCACAACTTTTTTTCATTACTGATAAGAATAATAAATATTTATTGAGTACCAAATCATCATATTAGAATGACTCCTGAAGGATTATGTGACAGACTGCAGTAATAATGCTGAAAATTCTGCTTTGATCACAGGAATAATTTAGTTTAAAATTTATTTAAATAGAAAACAGGCATTTTAAATTCTAATAATACTGCTTAACTATCTTTTCAATAAATAAATACAAATACTTTTTTTCTGTAACATTTAAAAAAAAATCTGGCCAAACAAACATTTTGTTTTTTAACTAAAGCAAAGTCAACTGGCCAAATGTGTTTTTCTTTTTTCCTAATACATATAACTGTAATCGATATTTGTATTATTATTTGAGCAAACCCTACTTGTGTCCATACCCGCGTGACAGAGTTGGTAGACTTTTATTTTGAAGCTCATCCGTTCGTTCGACCGGAACTGTCGTTTGTCATTGGTGCGGCGTGCTTCCCGTGTGTTCTTGTCCCTGGCTGTCCGGTCGCAGATGAGCGAGATGGATTCCAAACAAGGTTAGTTAGAGAGTTAAGAAGACCGTTAAATGCTCTGTGATTGCACCCCTCCTCCATGCGTCACATTTGGTTTATCCTTATTTACACTTCGATTTGTGTTTACGCTCACTGTCGATGATTTACAAAGAAAGCATGATGAAAAAATGCCGTTTTATTGCGGGGGTCAAATTACTTACTGTATTTTCAGGCGTGCATTATAACACTTCACATTAATATGAATAATTATGATTACATACGAATGCATTACGCGTTGATCTTCGAAAATGTGAAGCATTAGTAGTTGTGAACGGTTCTGTTTCGATGAGCTTATGCAAAGGTCTTTTATCACAAGAGTAAGGGCAGCATGAACGAGCCCAAGTGCTTCTGAGTTATTGATTAACGATAAATGCATTGGCTTTTGGATGGAGGATGTCTGTTTTTAGAATTGCAGTGAGAGAAGATGCCGCGTGCAATGAACTCTGATCCGATATATTGGCACATATTGTAGATAAGGTTTAATTATTAAATGGTTTTTGACTGACTGTGAGGTTTCTGTCCTATTTTTATCCTCCCTCAGCACGAACAGACTAGGTTTGTTGTAAAGTCAGGATTCAACACAATCGTCCTGTGAAACCGTGATGGTGACCTTGTTTAGCGTGTGCATGAGTTATTTTGTTTCTGAATGGAGTTTGGATGTTCAGTGTGGTCATAATTTGTATACTGAAATAATCCGTTCCATATCCTCATCTGAGAACCCACCGTTATTTAGCTAATTTAATAATGGAGCGTGTTTACTTGCACATCATTTTCTGATTAAGATCTGTATTCTGTCTTAAAAAAAGTTTAAATGCTTGACAGCTATTGAAACATACTTGCATTTGTGCAATCAACACATTTCGAAATAAACTTTTAAAAAATTGTTTATAAAGCTTCATTTTGGCTGATTTGATCAACTGATTAATATGGGTGAGTTTGAGATTATTAGCAGTGATGAATAACTCTACTGAAGATGTAAACCGTATGAAACCAAAAGTTGGTTTATATTTCAACTTGCAGTGAAGAGTAGGCTATAATGAATGGGAGTGTTAATTACTGTGCAGAATTATTATAATAATATTTTATAAAATACATTATAATGTTAGTTTGTGTTCAAATTCAGCAGTGTTGTAGATAAGTAATATTTAAGAAGTTGTGTGTTGTATGTATGTGTGTGTGTATGTGTGTGTGTATATGTGCATGCTTGTATTGAAACATTTTGCATTCTGCTTATGATAAAACTGTGCTAGATGTTAAGTTTTGTGAAGGAGGGCCACTGATAGGAAGCTGTTTAGCTGTATTTATGATCAATATGCATAGCAGTGACTGTAAAATATGTATTTTAGGAATGGAAATTGTATGTTTTCAACCAGCCCCACCCACACCCACTGTCCTCTTTTTGGAAAACTAAAATGTGGTCACCCTACATAACGTTCATGCGTGCACAAAACTACTAGGATGGTACTTCTATGTTTCACAGACACACCTGGAAATGAATGTTGAATTGCTTTGCTTGTTTAGATAATCTAAACCCATGAGGCAAGAAGAACTTCTGGTAAAATGAGCCGAAGCTCTTTTCAAAAAAATCCATGCAAAAGTTAATCTCAGATCATTTTAGAATACAGTGTAAAATGTACTGAATAATCTTCAGTTTTATGCAAAACAGAAATACAACAAATAGAATATCAGATATCTGTCATATGGCCAAAAACAAAACAAAAATGGGTTTGACACATGAAAACTGTAACAGTGTATTTTACCAGATAAACCTGATGCTACATTTCAAGTGAGAGCAAGGTGTCCCCACATTAAGTTGAATTTGAGGGTATTGGACCTGGAAAGTCCTTGAAAGGTCCTTGAATTTGAAGTTGATCAAGGTGTGGGAACCCTGCATTCAGTCTGTAGCAGTATCTGACAGTTAGAGCTTTCCTAGAGTTGGTGTGGTTATCAGTGCAGACCGCAGACACACCCCCAGCGTTTGAGAGCAGAGGGTACCGCCCATTTCTTCAAGATTTTGATCACTTGTTTTATGAACTTAGCAGGGTTTTTTTATTATCCAAATTTGGCTGAGTGTTTAATGTGGTGTGACAAACTCAGAACACATTGACTTTACATGGATTTAAAAAAATATTGTTTGTTTATTGTGTTTGTTTAATTTATATATATATATATATATATATATATATATATAATATGCTGTAGTTCTTCTTAGTAATTCTGCACAGTAAATTAACTCAATCACACACTGTTTACTGTTAACATGCCCATCTGCATGTAAAAAGTGTTCATTCCTTTTTGCATTAAAGCGGAAAGTTGCATCATCTGAGTGTTTGGGGCTGGCGTAACTCTTGCTTTCTGTCGCAGTGGTGGACCTGCTGTATTGGCGAGATCTTCCGAGGACGGGGGTGGTGTTTGGAGCCAGTCTGCTCCTGCTGCTGTCTCTCAGCGCGTGCAGTATTATCAGCGTTATCTCCTACATGACCCTTGCCCTGCTGTCTGTCACCATCTCCTTCAGGATATATAAAGGCATTTTACAGGCCGTTCAGAAGTCTGAAGATGGACACCCCTTCAAGTGAGGAGCCACACATTTTGCACACACATTGTAGTGGCATCAGCCTCGCGTATTTCCACACCACGTTTAGTTCACTTTGCATTGCCTTGAGAGTAAAACGGTTAGGATAATCCTGCTTTGATCAGTTTGTGTTCCAGTTTCTGTAAGATCTGTGGAGCTTAGCTTCTGGGCTTACATGAGGTGCTTATGTTTGAACTACACGCTGTTTGGTTTTGAGTCCCTGCCGAAATGTTAAGCCTCGCTTGTGAAATAGAAGTGAAACGGCAGAAATCCAACCACTTAAATAAATATTCCTAAAGTTGTTTTGAAAGTAAAGTGGTTGCAAAATCTTCTGTATCTCTTTGTAAGCCTTTTTCAGCTGCTTCAGTTTGATCGCTAGGCTCTGTTCAAAACTAGTGAGCTGGTTTTCTGTCTACTGCATAGTCTGCTACCTTCAAAGGTAACATCCTACTTGAAAGGAAACCTCACATTTGAAACCTATACACTTCCTGCTGTTTTTTTTTTCTCTGCACAAATGGTGCTTCTTAAGCAAAACATGTTTTGTTAGCATGTTTATTTATATAATAAAACATGTATATGTGTGTATAACCGTACAAATCAGATTGTACATATAATTTTTTACATTTTCTGTAAATGACTAGGAGAGAATTATTTACAATCATGTTCGCTGCAGGAAAATAATGGTAATAAACAGCAATTTGTATTTAAATGTTTTAAATGGGTATAAATAACACTAGACAAGGCTAACTAAAAAGTGCATAAAGGCAAAATTGTGACTTGTGAAATTTCAGTGTTTTGCTGCTAGTGGTGGGAGAAACAAAGCTTTTCGAAACTTTGAACCAGTTGCTTTGCAGAACGGTGTAAATGCAATAAACTCAGGCCAGACATTCATAAAAGTTCCTTGAACAAACCAATTACAAATGTTTTATTGGAAGTGTAATCTAATTAATGAAAAGAAAAAATCATTTAATGTCTTTTAAATATGGAGTTTCTGTATAGTACGTTCATGTTTAATTGTAGGGCTTGTTTTGTTTGTTTGGATATTCGAGCCAATAAGAGTTTAATAACTACTACACTTTATATTATATGAATGTCATTTAAAAATGTATACAAATGTGTAACGATGATCTGAGATCAGGTAAAAAAAAAAAAAAAAAAAAAAGACTTGTTCATGGGTCCAGAGGTTTGCAATGAAATGACGTAATTCAGTCTTGTTTACTTGTTTGCTAAATCATGTGACTTCAGCAGTTTGATACATGCTTGTTCGCAGGTTTCGAAGTTTCTCGAAGCAGTGTTTCAGAAGCGTCCACCATTAGTTGCAAACCCCCCAGTTTCATGGAACGGAGCTTCAGTCTCCCGTTAATCTCCTCTTGCTCTTTTGTACAGGATGTATCTGGATAAAGATGTGGGGATCTCTTCAGAGTTGGCTCATAAGTACGGTGACACGGCTCTGGTGCACTTCAACTCTTTGATTAAGGAGCTGCGACGACTCTTCCTGGTGGAGGATCTGGTGGACTCGCTCAAGGTTTGTTCTTCCAGGAGACCAGAGGAGATTCAATCCTGACTGTGTTCTCTCAGCTTCTATTTGGGGCTCTATAGCTGCTCTCAGGGTGAAGATAGGAAACTAAATCTGGATGTCTTGATGTTTTTCACAAGGTTGTTGAACAATAAGACTACTGTAAGCTGTACAGTTTATGCTAAATTTGATTGATAAAAAAAAAAAAAAAAACTTTCTGAG
The DNA here is from genome assembly GCF_023724105.1 of Carassius gibelio. Classification (NCBI taxonomy): domain Eukaryota; kingdom Metazoa; phylum Chordata; class Actinopteri; order Cypriniformes; family Cyprinidae; genus Carassius; species Carassius gibelio. The sequence goes on along the minus strand of NC_068376.1, from coordinate 5,109,794 downwards.
CTAAAAATTGTCCTCTAGTGTCTAAAATGAAGAATCAGTTCACATGTATATGAAAACAGTTCCACTTGTGATTGGTTGGGTTAACATACACATTTATATTATAGTCCGGTCAGTGCATGATAGTTTAAGATTATTATTATTATTATTTTTTTTTTTTCATTTCTCAGGGGTGCATTTAAATGATCAGTGACCGTTAAGACATTTATAATGTTACAAAAGAGTCCTGTTTTAAATAGATGCTATTCTTTTGTACTTGCTTTTAATCAAAGAATCCTGAAAAAAAAAACAAGAAGCAGAACAATTGGTATGAGTAAGAAGTGTTTCTTCACCAAATCAGCGTATCAGCTTTTCCTTGACAAGAAAAAATAATATTTTAACATATACTAATTAATAGAATATGGTTATTTTAAATGGTGGTAATATTTTCAGTATTACTGCATTTGATTAGATTTTTGATTAAATACACGCAACCTGAAGACTGATAAGACTACTTTGAAAAACTTTGAATAACCTTACGGTCTCCAAACTTCAGCTAACGTTACTTCGTTATCAACTGTGTTCTCTCATAGTGTGTGCTGATTTGTGTCCTCAGTGCATTGAATCAGAGACACACAGAGGCCTCACGTGTGTTTTCTATAGGCGGGGTTTGGGGTGTTTGATAATGTTACAGGAGCGGGACATGAATGGCTCCACAAAGAAGCCTTTGTTGATCAGGCTGAGGATTTGGATTGAGCTCTGACGGGATAGAAATAGAGGTTTTTATTGGAGGTGGCGGGGTTAAAGTATCAGCTGTGATACAGCATTGAGGAATGTCAGTCTTTAGTCACGTTATACTCTCTGTTTTAGACACCGTCACATGACAAGGGTTGCTGCAAGGCTGAATGATCTTGAATGAATATCTGGACCACGCTTTCCACCTCCCTATGCGTTGTTGCTTAAAGGCCCATGTTGCCATGCTGAGGGCATTCCAGTGCTGATGATTCGGCCATTCAAAAAACAATGCATTTAAATCATATTGAAAATAAGGAAAAAATAAAAACATATTTATACATAACAGAATAATACATATAAAAAAATAAATGTAAACAATCTTCTGAAAATTAATTCTGGGCCTAGAAGTCTTAAATAGTTGATAACAGCAGAACTAGAGGTCACTAGTCATCTGGTTTACAGCAGAACTAAATCCATGTTTGGATCCTGGGATAAACCCTTCTTAATTTCGAGTCAAGATGTCTGACATTTTAAGGAGTCGCCATGTTCTCAGCAAAGTTTGCGGTGTAATGGAAAAGCGCCAGTAACATTAATGTGAAATCAGCACCTCATGGCTTTTCTTGGCGCTGCATTGACCCACGACTCAAATGCAGGGCAGCCCAGTGGATGGAAGCATCCGTGTAAGGAGATTTAGTGCCCTGTGAAGGGGGCGGTGGTTATGGGCTGTGGATAGAGTTACAGCCAGACCCCGCTACCCTTTCAGAGCTCTGGAGGTCTTCAGCAGCTGGACGCTTAGATTCCTTCCCAGCATTCAGTCTCTGTGTGGTCAGACAGCTATATTGAGTGACGCGTCCAGTTACGAGTGACCCTTTACATGCCGGTGGGTTTTAAACGGGCTCTGCCATTTGTTGGGTCAGCTTGCAAATTTTTATTTTTTAAGTGAAACGTTTGCGTTTACAATGTCCATATTTAGGAAAATTGTCAGTTATTAGGCATTTAAAATTACACTCTCAACACCATTTTGACTGTCTTTCTGACTCTAGTGGAGTCAAATATTTACATACAGCAAGTTTAACTCTCAAAGTATAAAAATACCATAATATTTGCTAGGGGTGTAACGATACGCGTATTCGTATTGAACCATTCGGTATGAGGCTTTCGGTTCGGTACGTGGTACGCAGTATGTACCGAACGGTTCGTTGGACTAATTAATTATATTTGAAAAAAAAAAAAAAGAGAGAGAAATATAATGATATGCGTTCAACAAGGTAGCCCAATAACCTAAACAACGTAACAGGCAACGCCCCTGACACTCCCGAAGAAGAAAAAAACACCAACTTATAGTTATATGTTTATGTTAGGCTACTCAGTCAGGCGCTCGCTCACTCAGTACGCGCTGAAGGCTCGTTGCAAAATGGCCAATGTGTTTAACAGACCAGAAATAGAAGATCCTCCAATAACCAACAGGTCTGGTGTTTGGGTGCAATTTGGATTCCCTTTAAGCTATAATGGTGATGGCAAGAGAGTGGTGGATAAAAAAACAACGGTATGTTGCATCTACATGACAATAGGGTACACCAGCGGGAATACAAAAAAAAAAACACCAGCGGGAATACTTGAAACATGTCAACTCATTTACGCCGACATCACCTTAGTGTGTAAGTATCTGGGGAAAGACGAAAAAGAGGAGAAACATACACGCAACAAACTATCCCCGCAGCATTTAGACCGACATTTCCAACTGACTCAAACAGGGCAAAAGCCTGCATTTACGTTACATTTATGTTATAGCCGCGGATATGAGATCTTACTATTTACCATTGATTCTGTCATCACCATTATAGCTTACAGGGAATCCAAAGTGCACCCAAACACTAGACCTGTTAGTTACTGGAGGATCTTCTATTTCTGGTCTGTTAAATGCATTAGACATTTTGCAATGAGCCTTCAGCGCGTGCTGAGTGAGTGAGCGCCTTAGGGGTCCGTTCACATATCGCGCCTAAAAACGTGTGGAAAACGCTAGGCGCGTCTTTCTCCTCCTTTCCAAAGCGCTCGGGCAGAAGCGCCCCTGAGGCGTCTGTCTTTGCTAAGCAACAATGACGTGCTGCTCTCTCCACGAAGACGCGGAAATTTCAGCAAAGGATAAATGGATTTGCAGCTCTAAAAATCGCTTGCAGTAGCTCTGCTACTAAATTTATTTCAAAATTGCAATCCATATACAACTATGATCAGCTGTTCCTTCATCTTGGCTGAGCTTTCAACCTAATATTTGCAGATATTTCAGAAGTTATCCTACTTGTTTATCTGAAAAACAATGCTGTAGTTAGTTTTTCTCCTTTTGAAAATGCGTTTTGGGCCAAATGCCGTTCTAGGTTTTGGTTTGTAAAACCCGGCTACTGCCATTTTACCAAATTGTATTTCTCCAATCCGGGTTACCAGTTAATGCTTATTTGATTGCATTCATCGTCAAGTGTGCTCGTTCTTGTTGGTGTCATCAATCTGGCAACCTGCTTTTGTGTCAAGTCTGAGGACCAGGGCCTGGTGAACCCCCCCTCCAATATTTAGAATTTGGACTGTAATACCTGGTTTAACCACTCGATGTCATTCATACATACATCATACGGCACCTTTAAGAAAATTGGTCACCCAAACATAGAAGTTGTAATTAAAAAAAAAAAAATTCCCCAATGTTGCATTAGTTTTGAAAGTGTAGAAACCATGATAGTGTGAAATTGCTTTACTATTTAGAAGAACTGTCGACCTTCCAGCAGTCAACATTTATGATCCCACAGAAATTGGTCAAATAACATTTTCTTGTCAGTGTTTAGAAATATCAAGGTAAAGGTTGCTGCATTGTTTATTTTCTCATTATTTTTTATTATTATTATTATTATTATTTTTAGAATAAACAGAATTTATTTATTCACCTTTGATCAATTTAATGCATCCTTGTTCAATAACTTTTTTTTAATACTCTTCTGAAATGCCCTCTTGTAAATGAGTAACAATATTGTGTTAATGTTTTAGACTTTGACATTGGACATCCAACTATTTTGTAACTGGATGTATCATGTTTTCATTTTAATGTGAATTGATGGATTTGATTTTACAATACATGAGCTCTTTACAGTTGTTTAATTATAAAGGAGAAAGAGTTTCATTAGCACGTCATCTCAACAATATCCCTTCAAGTAATCATCACGTTCCATAAGTTTTGAAATGTGTTTGTCATATGTATCTAGCGTGTTTCCTCTGGCCTGTTACTCTTGTACGTTTGGTGACATGGTTTCCTCTTTTCTTCCAGTTTGCAGTTCTCATGTGGATCCTGACCTATGTTGGTGCCTTGTTCAATGGTCTTACCATTCTTATTTTGGGTAAGTCCATTTGGGACTGTAGTCCTATTTGTTTAAATGGTTGCACAATTTTCGCAGTTAATTGGCACTTGTCAGAATTATAAAAATGTGCCATAATTTTCACAATTATTATTTTTTTTAGGTCTCATAGGTGCTTTCAGTTGGCCGGTGATCTATGAAAAGCATCAGGTAGGTTGGCATTGATAACCTCTGGCTCAGGCAGCTGTAATGGTTGATTTAAGTTTAGGTATTTATTGAAGTCTTCATAAACCTATGATGTATACCTGAATGCCGTAATTATTATTTTTCACTCCTAATGCAGGCACAAATTGACCATTACTATGGACTGGTGAACAAACAAGTCAAAGATGTTCTGGCAAAGTAAATCCGTTTACTTTCTTTAATAAACCAGCCCAAAAATGTGTTTTATGATTGTGTTGCATGGTTGAACATAATTGTAGATCATATAGTGTTAGTTTAGAATCACTGGAATACTGTTATAGTTTTTATTAATTTTGAGACTTTTTATTTTAGTTTTCAATCTTAGTCTTTGAAAGTAATCTTGGGTGGTTGTCACTTATTTATGTATTTATTTGTTTGCTTATTTTGTTTATGTAGTTTTAAATTTATCTATATGGTTTTTATCAATATTTAATATTAACAAATATTTAAGTTAATGAAATTGAATGTAAAAAAGCTTCCTTGCCAAGTGGTGTGTATATATATATATATATATATATATATATATATATATATATATATATATATATATATATATATATATATATATATATATATATATTAATATTTTATTCCACTTAATGTTAATTTTATTTCAAGTTGTGTGTGTGTATACACACACACACACACACGCACACACTGTAGTATACACTTTCTAAATAAATTACTAAACTAAAATACTACTAAACCAGTTATTAGCAGTATAAAGGTATGGGTTTCCTGTTCCTAATGGACTGTAGTCTTACTCTTTTGTTTGTGTGTCTTTAACAGGATCCAGGCCAAGATTCCCGGAGCAAAGCCAAAGACAGAGTGAAGAAAGTTAGCTAGTGTGTTATTTCCGTGCACGAGAAGTGATGGTGGAACAAGCGAAGACAGACAGAACCGTGTTTGGTTTGGACAAAGGCCTTAGACGATGCAATGTAAACTTTACCCCCTCCCCTCCCGTCCCCCCAGTGTTTGAGTTGTTAGCGTAACTGAGAATGAACCCTTTTTAAACCTCTTATCAGTGTCTCTCACAAGCGGAGGCATCACTTTCACAGTAGATCTAGTTCTCCCTGTTTTGAAGTAAACACCATTACAGAATGTAGTCTGAGGAGCTGATGTTGGCAAAGGCAGGAATTGATGAGGTTTTTTAATTTAATATTCATTCAGTGAAGCGTTCACCTCATTTGATTCATTTCAGTGTGATAAAGGGAGTACATCTTTTGGTTACAAAGTTCCTTCACAACAAGTCTTTTGTTTTTAGCTCTTTTATTTCTTCCCTTTTCGGTTGTACTTGGCGTGCATTGAACACAGTGGTGTTGTTGTGTAACTGTGTTAAAGTTGGTGCAGTTCAGTCGTGTTCGAGGTGAAGATGCTTCTAGTCTTCTGTTGCAGAGTTTAAGAGCAGTTTTATTTCGCACATAACAAGGGTTTATCTGTTATGGCATATTGCACCTAACTATTCATTGTTTTTAGCAGTTTAGTGAAAAACTAAAAAGAATTAAATAAAAAGCAAACTAGAAGGTATGCTGTGTTGGCCCATCACCTTCCTATCATGTCAAAATCAACATCATGTTTGCAGAATTTGCCGTCTCCATCGTGGATCGAATACCTGAAACGGCACACACTCTAAAACTTCAAGCTCTGTTTCTTCATGCAGGTCATTTGTAAATGATAATTCAGTTTTGATGAAAATATGCTGAAGACTGTCTGTGAAATGCGTTGTGAAAAATAAGCCGACAAAATACCAATAAAGCTTGTAGACAAACTAAACGCTTTTGTCGCCTGATTAGAAGCTTTGTTTGTGAGTTACACTGCGGGTTGTCACGTACTTTGGCGCCATCCAGTGGTGCTGTATGGAAGTGCGGAATTGGCAACTTATGAGACAGCGCAACAGGCTCTTAAGAATCCCAATATAATCGCTTATTTACTGTTTCTCAACAAACGATCCTTGAATGGTGATGCTTTCAGAACCTGTAAAAAAGTGTATCTAATATATGCATTTTTATTGTAATTAAATCTATAAGGACAAAAACAGAATTGCATGGTTTAGTTTAATTTAAACAATTCTCACACATAAATGAAAAAATATATATATTTTGATTTAAAAAAATACATTTGGATTGGACAAAAAAAAAAGGATTTGAAAAAATGTATGCATGTCTTCGTTTCATGAATAGTATAATTGTTTTAAAGAAAAATAATTTAATGACCACAGACTTTGTAACAGCTGTATTTTTGTTTCTGACACAAATATTTGATTTGTATTAAAATTACCTTTTTGGTTTTATTCTATAAAAATAAACTGAAAAGCATGATTTCTTTTTTTTTTGTAATACTTAGAATAAATGTTTACCAATTTCTACCTGTTCATGAAAACGGCAAACTATAACCACTGCGACTAGTTAAAACTGAGGCCTTTTTAAAAAAAAAAGTTCCCATTTTCTAACTAAAAGAAGTCATGTTCTAACTCACTGAATTCAGATGAGTCTTCCTCTGGCCTTCATGCCTCCATTGCTTTGTGTGCATAAGAGAGAGAATGATAAAGTATTGCCAAGTGTTGTGCTGTGATTTATTTGAATGAAGATTAGGTCGTCCTGTTGTGCGGGAAAGATCATTAGGGACAGGTGCGCGTGCAGCCAAACAGATTACCAGACTGCCTTTCTGAAATGAACTTTCTATTGATTGCTGGGCTTTTTTTCGGGAGCAGGAGAAGAGAGGTAAGCCTTGTTTTTCTCTCGTCTCGGCTGAGCACAGATGCTTCCGTGCTGGGAAGATAATTTGCTGCATGAAGGGCCACTTTCCCCTCATTGGCACGCGCCTCATGCCTGCTCTTCATTCCATTCACATTACGATTGCTATTTACTCGGGGATAAATTAGAAAGTTACATCAAATGAAGAATAACAGTGGGGCTAAAGGAGTACATTCATATGGCACGAATAAAAATGGGACATAATCTGACTTTTCTGGTGTTTTCCTGAGATGTTTTTATGACCTGAGGCAATAAATAATAATAAAAAAAGAAGGAAATGACCCAAAAGAAAGAAAAAAAAATAGGACACAAGCAATGTGCTGTCAAAGTTTTGATAGAGAATTGTCGAAATGATGGTGAATCATCTTTCCAAATACATGACCTTACGGACCCCTTGTACATGCCCCGTCAGAGCTGATAAGCATCTCTCCAAATATGATAAAACGAATACAGACAGTAGCCAATCCACTCTGCCCCCCCCCCCCCCCCCCCCCCCAAAAAAAAAAAAACTATGTCAGAGTCATGCCACTAACCCATAATTCTGGTAATAACAGTGTCTGCATAAATGCGTCCAATACTATGAATTTAGTATTTAGTACCCCGGATTTAGAAATCAGGACCCCCAGACTTTAACACTTGTTTTGGTCTTGGCTCACACTTTCAGAAAGGCTTCGTTCATGTAATAAGTGTGAGAAGAGAAGTCTATAAGATCACATTAATGCTCTGTGGATGTGTGGGCTTCAGACAGGCGTGGAGAGAGGAGTAGATTAAGGCTGTGCATTTGGAGCGGAAATTGGGTTCTTTTAATTTTCTTGTGATACTGCTGACAGAAAATTATGCTAAGGTAAAAGACTCTCTCTCTCTCTCTCTCTCTCTCTCTCTCTCTCTCTCACTCACACACACACACACACACACAAACACACACACTTTGTTCATATTGAACCTCCGCTTTCAGAATAAAGGTATATCATACTTGTGTGTGTGTGTGTGTTTGTGTTTTTCCAAAATACCAGCACACTATTTCTGGAGTAAGCTGATATAGGTTCACTATGCACAATGCATATTTTCTGTATGCATGGAATAAAGTGCTGCCGTGATGACAATTTTTTTTCGTAGGACAACCTGAAAATTAACATCACCAAGCCATATTGGTTCCAAATCGCGAATGAATCAGTTGAGTCGAATCTTCGAATAAATCCGATTCTTTGAATCTGTCAAACCAGTTCGCAAATAATTATGAATCTGAATTTAAACCTCTAAAGATGCTACTCGTGTAAGTTGGCCTGAAATAATTTGATACGTTTTTTGATTAATAATTATGAATGTGTGAAGTACTGATGAAGTTACGTTTCTAGAACTTTTAGTGTTTTGTGGTGTTTACATGAGTGCTGCAGTTGCTAAGGGGTTGCCAGAGTTATATTTTTCTTTGCTGTGTTGTTGCTAGGGTGTTCTGGCTGGTTAGGATTTAGGGTTTTGCTCTTTTATGTAGAAGTGGCGTAATTGTTTAATTTGTAGTGTGTCATATTGTATTAAAGAGCTACTTTGGTAGGACTACATAGACTACAACACCCTATTGCAAGTGGTAGCCTATAGCCCCTTTGTTTTGATATTGTAGTATTTTTCACATGAAAATGTTGTAACTTGGGTCGATTTCCGTAAATGTATCTTGATTTGACATTTTAGTTATATTGCACACAGTACTCACAGTAGCATTGAGCTTTCTGAACTGTATTTTATATGTGTTCATGCACTACATGTCTTTACATCCAAGGCTGTAATTTAATTCACACCAACCTTCACAGATGCTGTTTGCAGTGAAGCAGTGTATATGTAGAGAATATTAGCCCATCTACCTTATATATATATATTCTTAAAAAATATTGCCAAATTTGACATCAATAAGTGCTTTTACCTTGCTAAAGACATAATTATACAATTTTCAAATTGGAGTTTTTCTCATCAAATGTTTAAATTCATGCTATCAAAAAGCATCAGTTTCTTAGAATCATCGCTATGTATAGTGTCTCCATCACCATACTGAGGCTATGATAAATAGAATTAAAGAAGTATTAAAAGAACGGTTAATAAAAACTCATTCTCCAGCAGGTGGCAGTGTAGACTGTCTGAATGGCGGTTAGCGTGACTCCCTCAGGACTGGACCTCAGGTGAAAACACCTCACCGGGCTAAAGAGAGCGTCTGCTTCATCGCTCTGGTCCACCCTGTCATTTCAGATCTGTGCAGTGGTGAGACGACAGACAAAAGAAAAAGAGAAATACAGTCTGGTACTTTGACGGATGAGTGTGGTATTTGTAGTAATTTTACTCTAGAATGGAGATGGTGGAAATAGGAAGGATTTAGTTGAGCTGTGAATCACACACAGCTGTCTCTCACAGAAAATGCCCATGGTGAATATTTTTCCATAAAAACCAGTTGCTATCTTCTTTCAAACACATCAGTGAAACAAGCCTGTATTTCGGTTAAGGCATGCTCACCTTTATATTGTGATTATATTGTGTGTTGACATTTTTAATTCTTTTATGACATATTTCACCAAACTGGGATGTTTGTTTGTGTCTAAATAGCCAATCCCCACAGTGCCCAAGTAATTAAACTAATTTATTAAAAATAGAGATTGTGTGTTTACTCCCTTCCTTTCTGCCTTTTTTGTTAGTTTCTCATTCCTTGGGAAATTAAAATGTGGATCAAAGGGCGACTCCGTAATCCAGGGGAGACTTGTAGGAAGTGTCACTTGGCAGGAGTTAATTAGGGGACCACCTCTGGGGTACAGTCACTAATACCACCCTGCAATGTAATAACAGGCAGGAAATTCATTTGTACTCTCTTCCTGTCACAGATTCCCAACAAGAGAGAAAGAGCTGTCTCTGACTATCTCTCTGGTGGCATGGGAATTACATTTATACTTGCCTGTATATGTCCAGAAAGTACCAAGTTTGTTTGATTTTGAGAATATTCAGATGGCAGATGGTATTTTATGTCAAGTTTTTTTTTGTTCTGAAGAACAGAGGGGGTGAGGCTGGGGGGCTGGAGGGGACTGAGCATGAATGGAGATTGACTTGAACAATCTGGAGTTTAAACTCAGTTATCCTTTTGGAAAACAATGGAAGAGGTCACTGATTTGTTAAAGTCAACATGAACTCAACATGACCACTATTTACTTAATAAAGATGTATCCATCCTGAAGAAGAGATGTTTCAGAAGGTAGTAGAAGGTGCTTCTATCTAAGAAACATTTCAAATTAATACATTAAAACAAAAACAAAAAATGTTTGTCTACTCTGGAACATAATGAAATGAATCTATCCATGGGGAAATGTCTTATTCAATTAGCTTTTACAGTTCTAAGACACAGCCAAATTAAAGGAATATTCCAGATTAGTACAAACTGATCTCAATAAACAGCACTTGTGGCTTGATGTTGATTACCAAGAATAAATTAACTGGCACGTTTTTGTCCTTTTATTAAAAAGCAAACATCTAAGCTACAGTTTGGCAGTTAAAATATACTGTTATATTTACAGTAATTAAAAAAAAAAGTTTTTTATATAGCACTTTTCACGATATGCATATTTGGAGGGGATAAATGCAATATTAAGGCAATTATAATACAGCATATTATGCGTGTTCTCCGAGCATGTCAGTCAACATTAGTAAGCCACACACATGATAACGCAAGGACATGTCTGCCAAAATGTTTTCCACATGTGTTCAGAGATTAGAATATAAAGTTTACAATTTAAAAAAAAAAAAAAAAAAAAAATATATATATATATATATACAGAATATATATATATATATATATATATATATACAGAATATATATATATATATATACAGAATATATATATATATATATATATATATATATATATATATATATATATATATATATATATATATATATATATATTAGTGATATGACCCAGAATCTGTCCCACCTAAATTAACGGTCAGAAGCTGCTACTGTACATTGTCACAAAGCAGCTTCAAAGAAAATGAAAGTTTCTATAAATGTACATAAAAAATGTCAGGTATTACAGGACGGCATATTGTTGACTCTATACAGGTGCATCTCAATAAACTAGAATGTTGTGGAAAAGTTTATTTCAGTAATTCTGGGTTAAAACTCAAACTGTGAAACTCGTGTATTAAATAAATTCAGTTAAGTAGTTTAAGCCTTTGGTTCTTTTAATTGTGATGATTTGGCTCACATTTAACAAAAACCCACCAATCCACTTTCTCAACAAATTAGAATATGATGACATGCCAATCAGCTAATCAAGTCAAAACACCTGCAAAGGTCTCTTGAGCCTTCAAAATGGTCTCTCAGTTTGGTTCACTACACAATCATGGGGAAGACTGCTGATCTGACAGTTGTCCAGAAGACAATCATTGACACCCTTCACAAGGAGGGTAAGCCACAAACATTAATTGCCAAAGAAACTGGCTGTTCACAGAGTGCTGTATCCAAGCATGTTAACAGAAAGTTGAGTAGAAGGAAAAAGTGTGGAAGAAAAAGATGCACAACCAACCGAGAAAACCACAGCATTATGAGGATTGTCAAGCAAAATTGATTCAAGAAATTGAGTGAACTTCACAAGGAATGGACTGAGGTTGTGGCCAAGGCATACAGACATGTCAAGGAATTTGGCTACAGTTGTCGTATTCCTCTTGTTAAGCCACTCCTTAAAAGGTGTCTTACCTGGGCTAAGAAGAAGAAGAACTGGACTGTTGCCCAGTGGTCCAAAGTCCTCTTTTCAGATGAGAGCAAGTTTTGTATTTCATTTGGAAACCAAGGTCCTAGAGTCTGGAGGAAGGGTGGAGAAGCTCATAGCCCAAGTTGCTTTAAGTTCAGAGTTAAGTTTCCACAGTCTGTGATGATTTGGGGTGCAATGTCATCTGGTGTTGGTCCATTGTGTTTTTTTTTAAACCAGTCACTGCACCCATTTACCTAGGAATTTAGGAGCACTTCATGCTTCCTTCTGCTGACCAGCTTTTTGAAGAAGCTTATTTCATTTTCCAGCAGGATTTGGCACCTGCCCACACTACCAAAAGCACCGTAAGTTGGTTAAATGACCATGGTGTTGGTGTGCTAGACTGGCCAGCAAACTCACCAGACCTGAACCCCATAAAGAATCTATGTGGTACCGTCAAGAGGAAAATGAGAAACAAGAGACCAAAAAATGCAGATAAGCAGAAGGGCACTGTCAAAGAAACCTGGGCGTCCATACCACCTCAGCAGTGCCACAAACTCATCACCTCCATGCCACGCCGAAATGAAGCAGTAATTAAAGCAAAAGGAGCCCCTACCAAGTATTGAGTACATGTACAGTAAACGAACATACTTTCCAACAATTCACAATTTTTTTTTTTTTTTTAAGTATTCTAATTTGCTGAGATAATGAATTGGTGGGTTTTTGTTAAATGTGAGCCAAAATCATAACAATTAAAAGAACCAAAGACTTAAACTACCTCAGTCTGTGTGCATTGAATTTATTTAATACACAAGTTTTTTGAGTTGAATTACTGAAATAAATGAACTTGTCCACGACATTCAAATTTATTGAAATGCATTTGTATATTACAACTCTATTTTACATTGAAATTACATATAATGTAATAATGCTGTCAAACCATTTCAAATGTTTCACTGTATGTGGTAAGGTAATTTAAAGTTAACCAATTAACAGGTTTTTACTGTAGCATTTTTTCAGTTGACAGGACAACACAACATTGTATACCATAAAATCGAATAATGACTGAAAAATAACAAGAACAACTTTACATTTCACACAATACACACGTTCTGGCACATAAATTACATATAAAATCAATACACTTTTTTTTTTTTTTTTAAATCCTTAACCCCCCTCCCTCCTTAAAGAAAAAGTAGTCAAAGCAATTTTGATTTCTTTTTCATGTGGCCTTTCTCCTTTCTACAGCAAGGCTACCCTCTGTATTTAACCTTATGTGCAAGGTTGTTTATAGGTCACAGGTACAGTTCTTCAGGGCTCTCCATTAATGTTAGAACTGCCTTCCTGCCTATGTGCATGAATGTGTGTATATGAGTTTTCTTTGATCCCATGTATGTGTGTTTATGTGGTCTGAATGCATTCCCATCATGCCTCTGAGTGAGTCTGGTGTATGACACATTTCTCATCTGCTCCTGCTTGTCTGCCGCCTCTACTGCAGTCCAGGGAGTGACCGGCTCTCTGGTAAATAAGAAACTCTGGTCTGCGTGACCTTTCTGAGTCCATCCAGTGTAGAGCAAGGAGAACCGAGCAGATAAATGGAGAGAGACAGAGTCAAGCCAGTACTACGGTGACACCACTAAGAGGACAGGACAGAGGGGACACTGGCACAACAATGGAAAGAGAGAGCGCGAGAGAGAGAGAGAGAGACAGACCGTGCACAGAACAAGAAACAGGGATAGGGAGGGTCTCTCTCATAATATCTTCCTCCCTCGCTGTGTCTAGTCCATCTGAAATACGATACTAATTACATTTATTGCCTCCACAAACTCAATCTGAAATTACAGAGCAGTGGGGGTTTGGGGTGAGATCGCAGAAGAAGAGAGTGTAGGAGGAAGCAAGGTCAACGGGACCGGGTCTAAAATAGAAGACGGGGCTTCCATTAAAAAGTCATAAAACAAAATCCATACTTCTAAAACCCTGAAATTAAAACACTGTGCCTCCTGTCAAGACAAGGTCAACACACGTCTTTTGAGAAACAGACTAACCCATTCAAGGTCGTGCCTTTCTTTCAATTTTTTTTTCTCTCTCAAATGCTTTTGAACATTTCGTCCTCTCTTCTGGGTCAGTTAAAAGATGATTCATATGCTTTTCCCACAAGGAGGAGAAAAGGAGAAAATAAATCAAATGCCTGAGACAGGTAAGAAGACATAAAGTCCAGGGCCCGTATTCATAAAGAATCTTAATGCAAAAAGTAGCTCCTAGTGACAAAATTCTAAGAACATTCTTAGAAATGTGGGCGTTTACTCTTAAAATTAAAGAAAAAATCCTAGTAAAGAAAAAAGTAATTCAGAAAGCATCTTAACCCTTAAAAGAGGTCTTAAGGTCAAATTTGTTAGGAGCACAGATGAGGACTATTAAGAGGCTTAAGAGTTTCTTTAGCAGAGGAGAAAATGGCAGAGAGACGAAGAGGCAGAAGAAATGTGTTGCAGACAATGGATGACAGCGAGTTAATAAGATGGTATAGATTATATAATAATTTATAATTTAATATATGAATTAAAGTAATCACTACATTACGATATTTGGCAACTGGGAAAATGCAACAATGCAATAGTGATGATTTGGGTCTGTCACAACCTTCTGTAAGCAGAGTAATCACACAAACAATTAAAGCACTTTCAGAACATCTTATTGTGTCACAGTTCATTTAGTATCCACTGGACATTCCCACATTGCAGGCTCAAAAAACTGCATTTATGAATATAGCAGGCTTATAGGTGCGCACAAGCAGGGGGAATGAACTGTTAATAGTTTGTGCTATACGCTCCCATGTCTGCTTCTTGTCTCTTGCTGTGACACCCGGCCCAAATTTTCCTTTAAGAATGGCCTTGTGTTCATCCACTAACTGGGCTAACAGTAAACACTGTTCCTCTGTCCAGTTTGGCTTTATCGCCCTTTTTGGTTTTGATTCCATGTTTGATACATTAAAACCAACATTCAAACCTCCACTTACATAGGACGGCAATCACTGTAATTGGAAAGAGTGGAAAATTTTTTATAATTCTAAGCCAAACAAATACCTAATAGAAAATTTAAAACAATGGTAAATAAAAAAAAGGATTTATATACACACATTTAATGTGTGTGTGTGTGTGTGTGTGTGTGTGAGAGAGAGAGAGAACGATCACATAGGAAAAATTATGCATGTAAATTCAAAGTGAGAATTAGAATAGACCCTATACTTAAAATCACTCTCTTTTTCCTTCTTGGACAACCAACCAATCACAGTCTTCAAAAGATTGTGTCATACATAGCAACGGGGTCAACCCCGCCTCCTCACTAAGATGAAAGTTTTTGTCTTTTCCTTACTCAGAGTTGCTCTCAGATTGGTCCTGAATCGCTCTTAAGCTAAGACTCCTACGTAAAAGATTTTAAGCTAAATTAAGAGTTTTCTGAGAGGATTCTTAGAATCTTTATGAATACGGGCCCAGAAGTTTAAGCTTTAGTTTAGTAAAGCTTTTGTCAGCAGATAAAGGCTGGAGTGAATAGTGAATCTTGTCTTGTCTCACCTCGTCTCTTCTCTTTAGTTCTGTTCTCTCCCTCCTTAGTCTTCTAGCCTTGTCCCATCCCTTTGTTTAATTTTGGATTTTTTCTTTCAATCCTTCCTTTCCTCATCTCTTTATGTCTATACCGTCCCCTTTCTCTTCTTGATTTTCCTTTCTATTGTCCCTTTCTCGGCATCTTCTCCTTTTGTCTCATTACATCTATCTCCCCTCCCTTTCTCCTTTCTGATCATCCCTTCTCTTTGAAATGTTACCTTGCCTTTCTTTCTGAAGAGTTCTCAAGCTAGAGTTCTTACTAGAACCAGGAAGTATGACCATATTAGCCCGGTCCTGTCAACACTGCACTGGCTCCCTATCAAACATCGTATAGATTTTAAAATATTGCTTATTACTTATAAAGCCCTGAATGGTTTATCACCTCAGTATTTGAACGAGCTGTTGTTACATTATAATCCTCTACGTCCGCTACATTTTCAAAACTCAGGCAATTTGATAATATCTAGAATATCAAAATCAACTGCAGACGGCAGATCCTTTTCCTATTTAGTGCCTACACTCTGGAATAACCTTCCTAACATTGTTCGGGAGGCAGACACACTCTTGCAGTTTAAATCTAGATTAAACACCCATCTCTTTAACCTGGCTTACAAATAACACACTAATACGCTTCTATACATCACTGAATTCAATGATGAACTGCCTTTAACTGTCATTCTGCATTATTGACACACTGTTTTCCTATTTAATGGTGTTCAGTTGCTTTGACGCAATCTTTTTTGTTTAACGCGCTATATAAATAAAGGTGACTTGACTTAATTTTTTTTCTCTTTATCTTTTCCTCTGTCTTCTCTTGTTGTCTTGTCCCTTCCCTGTCTCATTTTGTCTAGTTTCTTTCAATCTCTTCTCTATCTCTGATATTCTGATCTTCCATTTCATGTTTTCCATTCCATCATCTTTCCTCACTTCAACATTTCCTTGTCCCTTTGTTGTCTTACCTTTTCTGTTCTTTTTTTCTTCTCTCTTCCTGTTACTCTTCTTGTCATCCCTTCTCGTCAGCATTTTCCCTTCTTCATATCATATGTCTTGTCCCGTTCCTTCACGTTTTGTCTCATCTTTACCCTTCTTCATCAAGTTTTGTTCATGCTCTTCTGTTCCTCATCTTCTTTTTCTCATTCTCATCTTTTGATCTTACCTTTGTATTGTTTCTTTCCATCATCTCTTCCTCTGCATCTTCTCATTCCCTTTTGTCTCAATATATCTCTGTCTTCTCTTCTTCATCTTCTTATCTCTTCTTTTCCCATTCCTTTGTCAGATTCCCTCTTCCTCATCTTGTTTTGTCTATGCTCTTCTCTTCCTAAACTCTTCTTTTTATCATCTCTTCTGATCTTCCCTTTTATGCATCCTATATGTTCTCTCTTCCACTGCTTCTTTTCATTTCGTCTCTCTTCCTCATCTCTGCTCTTCGTCATTTTCCTGTCCTCCCTCGTCTGGTTCCGTCTCTTCCTCTTCTCTGTATAAATCATATCTGCATTTTGAAATATAAAACTCGCCAGGAAATTAGCCCTTCATTTTATGGTCTTTGAAATATGGCTTCACAGAAGATTAACTGAACTTGATTTACAAAGATACAGCGAGCATGATCATTCATATGACTTTATTTGGTGTGAGGCCTAACCTTTTGGGATCGCCTGTTGAAGGTCACTTTTGATCAAATTACCGTGGACCCTCACTGAGAGTGTGTGTGTGTGAGCTCGTGTTAAATAAAAAAGCACTGTCCCTCATGTGGCCGGCATACCAAGCAGCATGTGTCACGTTAAGATGCATCCTGCATCTCTCCAACCTCCCCTAATGACCTAGCTTCTCTCTCCTCCTCCCCTGTTGGACCAGAAGGATGATTAACTGAGTGTGTGGGCGCACCCTGTAAGAGCAAACGAGCAAAGTCATGAGAATCCTAGTTTGATTGAAGGATTTTTGTATAAAATGTGCAAGATGAGGCCTTGAGCCATGGTACCTTGCCCTAAATGTCCCATATGAGAAAAAAAACCCTTCGCAGAACTTCAAAAGCGAGACACGATCTTGTAACTTTGGTTGGGTTACTTCAGTAAAAGATGCCTGAGGCCTTTTGTGTTGGGTTTCTGCTTGCTTTTATCTCAAGTGAAAATTTATTTAGCCTTGTGGCATTTCAGCGCTATTCTGTCAAGAAAACGAAAGTTCCCATTAACATAACATCTGTCTCAGACTTTGAGTTTTTAAGAGGCGCTTATGCTCTGAAAATCTTTAAGGCTTTGTTTGGAATGGAATGTAACGTACAGCTTATAGAATAGTACAGAGTGTTGTTGTTTACAAATAGTACGTGCAACAGAATGTAGTATGCTGCCATAAACATTTCAAATAATTTGAATGCAGTTTTGCAAATAAAAGCAGAATCATCTGAATGTAATTTTTTATCCTATCTCATCCTTTTCCCTTAGGGATTTCACACTTCTCCTTGACATTCAAAACATATGATCATTAATAAGATTTGAAAGCTAATGCAGAGCGGAACATCAATGATTAACAACGGACTATTTGGACAGTTCCTCACAGAGCATCCCATAACTAACGACTATTTCTAAGGTGCTTTCATGTTCCTTTTTTGTTATTTTTAGAGTTTGACTGCTCTAGTCCACTTCTTTCACTGAGCAGTCAGGACAACACAACACATTTTGCACTTACATTATTGTTCAAAAGTTCGAAGTCAAAAAAAAAAAAAAAAATTAGGAAGTTACAAAGATTTTACATTTTTTTCATTGGGTACCATTTTTACATTCCTTCATTCTATTTGAAATGGAAAGCAGATTTTGTACTATAATAGTTTTTTATATATATATATATATATATATATATATATATATATATATATATATATATATATATATATATATATATATATATATATATATATATATATATAATTTCTATTTATTAAAGAATCCTGAGAAAATAACTATATTCCACAACAATTTTAAGCAACACAACTGTTTTCTGTTTAAAAAACGTTTCTTGAACACCAAATCAGCTTATTGAAATGATTTCTGAATTTAGTTTGTAATTATAATAATATTTCATATTATAATTTTTTACTGTATTTTTTACCACACACACACACACACACACACACACACACACACACACACACATATATATATATATACTTTTCAATGGTAGTTTATACTCCAATTTTGAGTAAAAGCTTTGGCCAAACATTAACAAATAATGATTTGTTAAAATCCTTGTTGATAATACTTAATTAGTTTCTTTGGAAATTAAGTTAAAGTGCATTGCATTGTGGGATAAAATATTCTGTGTGCATAGGCACGCGTTCTGTTCACAGTATGCATAACTGCATACTACTCTCTTACTAAAATAGGTAAGTAGGTAGTATGCGATTGGGAGTTGCATCTCAGTGTGTTGGTTTGTATCTGTGTAGTGTTTTAGCATCAGCATCTGCCTGTTCACCCACTCCAGACATAGTTTGTCTTTGTTTGAGGGCTCCCCTATTGCTCATGACAGGTGTGTGTGTGTGTGTTTGAACACCCTAACTCATTCTTTCACATGTACGCCCCATTACTGTCTGCATGTGCAGAGCTTGATGTATCAGCCGAGGAAGCGTGTGAAGAGTTATGAGCTCTAGCTCCATCTCCTCTCCTCCTCTTGGCTGTCTTTATCACCCATCACTACCATAACACCTGCAGAGAGTGTGTGTCAGTGTTTGTGGGCACCCTTGTGTGTGTGTGTGTGCATTTCAAGCCACACCTGACAAGTGGGCCATCCAGTCCCCTGGGTGTGCAGCACGCCTGTCACCGAGCCTGTATGCTTTTTTCTTTATCGTCTATGACTTTCAGAAGGTCGCCTCTGCCGGGCAAACGATGTCTCACGCCAAACCCTCCCTCATGCCCTTTTGGTTCACCTGACCATTGTGATCTGTTCTGTTCAGTCTTTATATAATCATTACAAATGAACTGAACACAATGCATTCATAAATATAAGCATGAGCTACAAAACCAGACCTCATCTGGTTTTTGACCTCTGGGTTCTTGTCCTTTGGGTCTGATTGAAAGATAACAATCAACAGACCTCTCCAGCCTTATCTTATATTTTATGTAGTCAGTAGGGGACAGTGTTAATTTTTTTTTTAAGGCATAGCTATATACAGTAGAGAAAGACTGCACCCTTATAGGCATTCTTTGTCTAAAGGCTGCACGATTTGGGGAAGAAAAATCGAACTGCATTTTTATTCCTGATAAAATGTATGCAATTTTGATTGTTATTATTACTAAATAAAAATATGAACAATTAGAAATATTACTAAAATGCAAACTAATATTTTACTGTAAAATAAATGAATATTAAAAAACTAAATTAATAGTACATTAATATAATGCAGTTATTATTATTAATAACAGTAATAATAATAGTAATTGTACAGTAACTATAAAAGTACAAAATTAATGTTTATGGCTGTATTTTTTATTTTAAAATGCCCAAAAACTGCAGAGAACAGTGCTGTGCTTCATTTACTTTATTAAATTGCAGTTTGCATTTTTATATCATTTGTTTTATATATATACTGATGAGTTATGCAGTGCTACTTTGTCTGATAAAACATTTTAAAATATGTCTAGACGTTTATTTGAAAAACTAAAAACAAAATCCATTTATTTATATATATATAGCTTAAGGTTAATTATACTATAACTCAAACAGTATATTTAAATAAGTTGTGGAACCAATAAGAATAAACTTTCAAATGTATGAATGCAATAAAAAATAAAAATAATAAATAAGCAATTTAAAAGCAAACCTGAAATAGTAAACATTGTACAACAACATTTTTTTTCAAACACATCTTTTTTTTTGTTCTTTCCATCTATCAGTTCAACTTATGACTAGATTTTAAATTACTATTTTAGCCACTGTTTTCAGTTTTTAGTTTGTCTGATTACATAGCACTAATTGTTTTATGTCTGTTACTATTATTGTTTGGTTGTATATAATAACCCTAACTCCATAATCTGTATTATATTTTCCTTTCTCCACATTCTTCTTTTTTTTTTTTTTTGTGACAGTATGCATACATGTTTTGCGATTGTCTGCATTATTGCTTCTCAGCTTATTTCTGGCCTCTGTTAATTAAATCAGTCTCCTCCTTTTTCTCTCTCTATGTGCCTTACTTTATTTCATCCTTTCTTCTTTCTCTCCAGCTGTTGAAACCACCTTTCTCATTATAACTGTGACACCATGTCTTTTATTTTTCGCTTATATTAATTTACATCCAGTCCCTTTGGTACCATAAGCACCCAGTTTCTCTGATCTCTCTCTCTCTCTCTCTCTCTCTCTCTCTCTCTCTCTCTCTTTCTACATGATTGCATGTTGAATGTGTACAATCATCATTTCAGCCTGGGATGTAATAGGCTGTGTTAAACACTCATAATCGCTCTCACTTACGAGGCACTGAAGCGTCTCTGAAAAGGGTCGTGCTCAGATCTCTACCTCTCAGGACCACACACACACACACACACACACACACACACACACACACGTACAGAGACCATGCCACAAACACATTCTGTTGGAATTCAATGAAGTGTAAGTTATACACTGTAGACTGCAGTGGGCCTTGGGTTTTGTTTAGCAACCTGTCAGTGCTGATTTATAGAGATGGGAACACACAGCTGAAAATCACAATTGCTTGGGAGCAAAACAGAAATTAGATCAGGAGTCTGTATCAACCTTTGTAAGACTGCAGTCGGACACATCATGAGTGTGGGTTCTTTCTTTACCTTCACCTGTTTAAGGCATGTGAAAGTCATAAAATATGAAATGTGCATGCTGGGGTTGACATTACGGTTATATTTACCATAGTATAGGTAAAAAGAATCACAAGTTATATATATATAATATAACTCCTGTCTATTATATATTACTTTTTAATTAATTTTATATATGTAAAACTTGAAAATCAGTATATTTCTAAACAAATTATTCCTGTTTGTCCAATGTCAGGTGGGGTAGTATTTGGGAAAAATTTCTTCTAATTACCTTTAGCGGAAACATTTCAGACAAAGTTGAGCTTTAAAAACGGTGCATGCCTGTCTTACTTCTATCAGTAATACCACTCATGACCAGAGGGTGGCACTGTTGCTCTTTAAAAGTCCCACTTGCCGAGCTCACGCCATTGGACCATGAAGTCTCCCCATATTATCACTAGTTGTCTCTTATCTAGTCTGGATCCCTCCTATTGTACTACTTTAAGATAAAGGCGGTGTGTGTCGGACAGCTATCACTCTCTAGCATCTCACAGTTACACTCAGGGTTTGATACTGTGAAGACTGTTAGCACGGAAAGAGAGGGACAGAGAGAGAGAGAGAGAGAGAGAGAGAGGAAGAGAAGGAAAGATTAACAGATGGCTCCATAACTGGGGTGTAATTGACTGGTGGCAACAAACCACCGTGGCTCTCCTTCTTTTTTTCTTCAGCAGCTAGCCTCCCGTTCACACTCCTCTGTTACTCTGTGCACTGATATGTTGACGTGTTGCAGGGCCAAAAATCTGTCAGTCAATCTGTCAGTTGACCTCTTCTCACCGCTTAGTCACGACAGAGGTATAGACTAAAACATGCTGTTATTATATCTGTGTCCAGCTTGTCAGTTACAGAGATATAGTTGCATTTTGGCATCTTTGTTGTGACTCTTTTTTTTTTTTTGTATTATGTTAGTAGATGTGTGGGTGTCCTAGACACTTTCCAAGGATTTGGTTCATCACGGTTTTTAAAGCATTAGAGACACAATTCCATTGTTGTGAGAGATATTTATCTCATAATACATATCTTTTAAAAAATAAACCTTAACATAGATTTAACAAAATAGCTTGTTTAAACTAGCGGGGAATTTACACAACACTGTTTTCAACTAGAAACAGAAAACTGTTAGTTAACTGTTAGTTCATACCCTAGTTTATGTGTAAAACCTATATACCAGGAGCATTCAGTTCATATAAGTTGAGAATGCTCTGCATTGCCAAGCCTTTTGAGAAAAGAGACTGACTAATTAATAATTAATATTACTATAAATTCCTCTGTCATTTAAGGAGTAACATAAAGCTTACATATTGACATGTTGGAACTACATATGTAACTGTACGTAAATAATTAATTTGCCATGTGAATGTAATTTTATGCAAAACTGTGCCAGTTACAGAGGGAAACGGGTAAGCAGATCCACAGCATTTGGCATCTGAGCTGTATTGCTATGAATCGTCAATATTGTTCTATGTTCTCATTGGTTTGTTGGCCTGTGGGTGAACCGCTTGCTGAAGCTCGCTGAGAGCTGCCAGATCTCAATTACAGCAAATCACATTGTATTTGATGCCAAATAATCTTAATTAAAAAAAAATCATAAAAAAAATCATAACTTCATATATTAATGTTTTTTTCAAGCAAAGCAATTTTTTTAAAAGTCCACATAGCAAACATATCTTCATATATTCTTAGCATAAGTATGTTCCAGTTTTTTGGCAATATGCTTCATGTGTTGAAAAAGTAACTTTTTTTTTTTTTTTTTTTTTTTTTTAAGATTCAGGTCCTAGTTTGTACCGTATTCATGGAAAGTTTTCATAATTCATAAAGGCAAAGCAGGGCTCTACTCTGACACACATGCCAACCAAAGCAAAATCCACCAACACTAGACTTTGCCCTTCGTTTAACATTGCTGCTTGCCAAGAAAAAGGCAGGTCAAATATTTGTTTGTAGATTAAGACTTGAGTCAATAATCTTTACGACTCAGAGCTTGACTACTGTAATGGAAACTGATGGCATGGGAATTACAATTTGATAATGACAACCTGATATTTCCTCGGTTGGTGAAGGAGCCCCCATGTCAGGTGTGTGTGTGTGTGTGTGTGGCTTTTCCCCTCAGCTTCCCCTAGGCATTTCTTGCTTTCTGTAAATCTCATCACATACTCAAAAAAGAGAAGCCTTCGGGCCGTGAGAAGAGTAAAGCTCAAACCACAACAGCAAATAAAGCACAAATTCATCTGCTCATAAAGCCCTTTACATCATGCCCTATGAAGTGCTTAAGACTCAGACTGAGCACGTGTGATGCATAGATCAATGGTTTGTAGTGCACCATTCAGGTACTGCATTCAACATTGTTTGCAGTTTATAATGTACAGTAATACAGCACTTTTTCATTAATTATACTATTTTTGCCAATGTTGATGTTGTTTAAAAAGCTTAATTCTGCCTTTTACCCACCTTCTCGTAGCTTGGCACACATATGGAATTCTTGTAAGATGAGATGTAAGGATATTCAACAAGAAAAGGCAGGTTATTTCAAAGTTTTTTTTTTTTCTTCAAAAGAACCTTTATTTTTAGGAGTGAATCTACAGTGTCATTGAAACATAATAAATGGACCAACTGTCTCATAAGTTTGAATGTTAAGAAAAGATCTTGATCTCCAGATCTTGAGATTTATGGCAGCATTCTTCTTACTCCTGTCTCGAGTTGAGATGTGATCCCATCATGCCACTGTCATCATCCTGGAATCATTGCTTTCCCAATTCTCCATGGTTACTATGCGCTAACTGGATGTCCATCATCAAATCTGCAAACTGAGATGTCCATCCATACATTTCCAAATCAACGGAGCACACCATGCTCAGTGTCTCTCTATCTCTCTGCTTTATTCCTTCACTCTCTTTTCCCTCACAGGCTTCACATGAGGCACATTCAAAAATAAACTACTCCCACACCTTTCTCTGTCCTTCCTCTGTAGATGATCCTCTGCTTGCTTTTATACATTTATTTTCTCATTCTGTCCTTTCTCTCTGAGGTGCATCTAGATTTCCCCTCGGGCCACATGCACCAGCAAAGGTCAGCGCTGGTGAAGGCAATAAAGTATCTTTAAGATACTTCTCTGGCAACTGTTAGAATGGGCCCTTCAGACAGGGGAAGGATTTATGGGCCTTCAGGCCCACGAGAGAGAAGAAGCCTGGGACTCAGGTAATTATCCACCCCCAACCGTGGCTGCCAGCCAGGGGCACAGAGATTAAGAGCTATAGCTGGAGTGCAGTGGTCAGGAGAAACATAACTGTAGGGGGACAACAGAGTTTGGCAGGTGTGTGCACACTATATTGTCTTTTCATTGTGCCTGAAATGCATGAGATGTAGAGCAATACTGTTAGAGATGGCAAATGTAGTATGTGCAGATTACATTCATACTACACACATTCAAACTATATATGATGCACTTTTTTTGTGGTAGCAAAGCAAGTACTACTAAGAGATACAGGACAATAATGTTAGAGATCATAAGGTAGCCTAAAATTAAAAGTGTGATATCTATAATTAGAAATTTCATAAAAGCTTCATGGCCATTTTTATATATTTTTAAATATATTTTGTAATTCTCATGTGACCTACAAGAATCAGTTTGTTGCTTTTTCACAAATCCTCTTCCATAGCCTGATGGCATAGTAAAGTGACCACTGGATGCACACTTCATAAGTAGTAGGTTATCTGGGTACTTAAACTATAAACTACTGTTTATGGAAACTCTGTATTTGGCGATACTACAGTTATTCGTTGTAAGGAGTAAATGATTGTAATTTCTTTCTAAGATGGGAAAGTAATGGTTGCTTTTCTGAAATAATCCAACCTCAATGATGAATGCAGGCAACAAATGATACCTCCAGAGGCCATACTGGTATATCTTTTTACGTTCCACAGATGAATGGAAGATTCGGAAAGACTAGGGGGAATAAATGAGGGAGTAAATGATGACGGCATTTTTATTCTTGTGAAAACTTTAAGTTAAATAATAAAATAAAATAATTTTGGTAAAGATCGCTTCATCTGGAAAGCATCTGCTGTGTACAAACATTTGATAAACATCAAACTGGGGAGGAAGTTTTGTATTCTGAAACTTACAGCATTTTTTCTTAGTACAGTAAACTGTTGATTCTCAAAAGATCAAGAAAAATTTATTTGCGTCCTTATCCTTTGCTCAGTCTTTCTTTCCATGGCACTACACACACACAGTCTTTGTTTTTTGGTGGGCCTTTCCAGCAGGGCTCACTCCCCTCTGTGTTGTTTTGTTAGTTTGTGTCATCTCCGTGTTGTGTTTACTCCCCACCTGCCACATCGAAGCCCACCCCCCCGCAGAGAGACGACACCTCGGCCCCAAATACCAGTCACTTCTTACTGCTCATCAAAACTCTGCCCCACCTCATCACCATGCTGACCTGCCTCTGAACTGTACACATCTCTGCATGTCTATTTTCTTCACACCATACTCGCTCTCTCTCCATTCTCCAATGAGACTCTTTATCCCTCTGTCTGGTCCTCCCACGCAGCTCTAAACTCGCCTTGGTCATCCATTCTCTTTGTTTGCTTCATTACCCAAAGAATAACCGCCCTCACATCACGGTGATCATCTAAAGCATGCATTACCAGACTGTAATGACATGTAAGAAGTTTTCTTAGCCCGTAAATAGAGGAACACTGCTATCAAAGCTTTAAAGAGGTATCGCTCTGTTCACTGTCTGCTGTTGACTGTATCATTATGGAGACTATTAAATTAGTGTTGTTGATGTGTTGAGGTAAGATGTACGGAACATTTTGGTGTCCTTGCAAATCATATAAATGACATACACAACTTTAAATTCTTTTATTTTCAGTTTGCCTGGCAGATGCCAAAATGTGGGAAATTTGATATACTTACACTTAAGAAGCCATATTAAGGGATGGAATCTGACAGCATGCACCTACATGGTAACCACTCAGAGCACCTTAGCAACCCTATAGCATCCACCCTAGCAACCATAACTATCTTGGTTGCATTGACTTACATGATATGTGTTATTTTCCCACACCAGTTCTGTTATTTTGACCCCCCTCCTCTAGGGGAGGAGGTTCTTTATTGACAGATTGTTTGTCTTTCGTTCTGCCCACTCAGGATATCTCATTTCAACCCACACTCGTCTCCAACACGAAGCAGATGTCTCAGGAGGCCTCATGGTACCAGCCATGCATAAATTATGCAAGTTGTTGCTCGATGTTTGCAAAGAAACAGAAAAAAATAAATAAATAAAAAAAATCTTCCTTAACTTTAACTGTTTCTATTGTGGACAGAACTTCAATAACAACGCCAACAAGTTTTTTTTTCTTTTTTTTTCAGGATTCTATGATGAATAGAAAGTTAGAAATCGTATTTTATATACAGTATGTCCACTTCAAACCAAGTTTGTTCTACTTGCGTTGTGAGACAGGCCTCTAAATATGCACTGATACTACTCTGGAGTGTTTAAAGAGCCACACAGATGGGAAATCAAAAATGACCTGTTTTACGGTGTATGATGTAGCTGTCCATCAGTGTAAACAATGTGCAAAGTAATTAAACAAAAAAGTACACGATTTATAAAGTTATTGGCTTCTAAAGTAAGGAGTCGATTCTGAATAGCTGAAACGAGTCGTTATAGATTTCAAATCTTTTGCCCATCTCTATGTACGTCACTAGAACACTTTGCATAATAATCTCCGACTACCGTCTTGGGAGAAACAAAACTCTGACCTGCCCCGCCCCCCCACACAGACGCTCTGGTTAGTACGTAGTTGGTGTGATAGCATCATGTCGAGGAGACAGTGTGTCTTTAATTGTAAAGGTAAGTTTGTTTTATTTTCACTGCCAAAGAATGAAGATCAGAAGAACCAATGGATAAAATTCATTTTTACCACATAACAGAGCAGTACAACAAATCCCTTTTTGTTGTCTTCACAACATTTCACTGATGACGGCGAGTTCAAGGAGGAATTTTCAAAGCTTTTGGCCGTAAAAGAGGGTTCATTACCAACTTTATTTGGACCAACAAGCATCTCTGAATCACAACCTGTAGATTATGAAGTTGTGTGTTTGTTTTCTCCTGAGCCTCTTATCAGTGTGTCGCGCTAGCACTATATGTTAATGCTAACGCATTGTTTACTGTGAAGTTGTGTGCTCAGTTTGGTTATGTACGTGCTTACATGAGTATGAAACGATTGAACGACTTCGTCTGTTTCCTCTACAGATTCAGGCTCATATTGATAAGGCAAAATAGATGCCATTGTAATTTATGTACTGTAATAATTAGGGCTACTCCGATCACAGTCGGCCAATCGTTAATGCTCATCTCGTCAGTATCTCGTCTCAACGGTTTTCTAATCAGTGGTAAATTCCATCAGGTGCGTGATTTCACATAGAGCAGCTGTTACTACACAGAGCCATTGTTAACTGAGAAGATGGCGCAAATAAACGCTGGAAATGAACGTGGATTTGGCATCTTCTCAGTTAACAACAGCTCTGTGCAGTAACAGCTGCTCTATGTGAAATCACGCACCTGATGGAATTTACCGCTGATTAGAACTGGCTTTACTAAAGAGATGCGAATTAACGATCGGCCGATCGTAAGTGATAATACCCTATCTAAAAACACCCGAAGGTGAGCTATGGGCGTTTCGTTTTACAACACGTACATTCGGAACAACCAATCAAAACTATGTCAGTTGACCAATCAGAACACAGTATGCTACCGAAAGGTGGGGTTTAAGGAAACTGAATCTTTTGAACAGCTTCGCGCGAACCGTTTGGGGATCTCTGAGAATTGAGGTAATTTTAAAATGATATTTTGACAAAATGACAATGTTTTTTTAACCTTGCATGGATTTAAACCTGTTGTACAGGACTTATAAACAGTGATAGGAAGCTTAGAATTTTCATCTTACTGGCTCTTTAAATATCTTACAGTGTTTGTGTCCAAAACCAACCTGTAGAGCAGTCAGAAGAAAAATAAACATAAAAAGGTTACAGTGAACACATTTGACCAGAAATGGACACGTCAACCAGATTGACTATATCAATTGTCAGTGTTCATGCTGCCCTAACTCATTAGTGATATGGGGTGAAAAACTGTGCTATAATAAGCCCTACAAATACAACTCACATAAACTAAATACTTTAAAAAAGACAGACATGTAGATGTTTGTGAAAGATGTCTTCTCAGATTTGGAGTTATGAGGTTAAATTATATCACATCGCATCAAGATTTCAATACTTTACTATAGGTTAGGAGTTATCAGTTGTTTATTGTTTATGCAACAATACATATTATTGTTATAGTTTTCATTAATAACCACTCCTATATAACTTTGTCTAGTGCTCTTATAAATGTTTTCAGCATCACAGTGTAACCGCAATACTGAATGAAATAGCATACATTTCTTCATGGCTAGAGTTTATTTAATTTCATTCTGTAACCTACTTGTATCTAATGTGGTATTTTATCAACAATAACCTGTCCGTGGGGTTTTTTGATTACTGTCAGTTTTACGTGTCATGCTGTGTTTCGAGATATTGTTCAATCCAAACAAATAATGATCAACCAAAATTAGTTTAAATCTTTTGTAAATAAGATAAAATAAAGATATTGCTAAACCTGAACTGAAACTTCTCTCTTTATTTACTGTCTAAAGTGATAAATTAAATCGAAAAGACAAGTTCAAAGACGCTTATAATAGTTTGATCTGGCAACACAGCAGATACATCACCCGTGCCCTCACTCACAATACTCCCAAGCCTCGGTCACTCTGCCAGCGTATCGCAGCATCATTTTCATGATTCCTTTTCATGATCATTTTCATAGAAAATTCCATGATTTCATGACATTATACATGCAGACACTAGTTTGAGTCAGAGAGTCATTTTATTTTGGAACATGAAAAATGTACCAAGTTCTGGACCTCGGTGACCTCATAGCTGGCTACGTCCATGTATTCACTATGATCACACTTGAGATAAAAGCAGTGTTTTTTTTTCCTGTGACACTTTCATCAGGAGCATTATCATGGCTGGTAAATGGATATTTGTCCTCCAGAGGTGTGGGGCCACATTCAGCAGTTGCTGGGTGAAGGCAGATATTTACTGTGATAAAAAGGGGAGGTGAATCTAGTAACTGCCATAATACTGAGCAGGAGAGTGTAGAGGATAATTCAGTCACACAGTCCTTGAAATGACAGGCTGATAAGTGAGTGAAGAGGGGAATTGCAGTTTGATGGCACCCTCTTAAGCAAAGGAGGAGATTAGAGCAAAACTGTGAAAATCAGGACTGCCTTTGGCTGAAGAGGGCTTTCTTTTTTTATTAAAAGTAATCTAAGTATATATTATTAAAAACAAGTGAGTTTCAATCAATGCACCCATGTCTGCATTAAAAAAATTGAATAAACTGTTATTAAAGGAACAGATCACCCTAAATTATTTTCACCTTCATATTATTCAGAATGAGAAAACAAAAGGAGATCTTAGAAGCTTCTGTTTTCCATTAAAGATAGGTGAATGCTGTTTCATATTATAATGTTCAGGATTTTGATTTAAAGGGGGGGGGGGGGGGGGGGGGTGAAATGCTATTTCATGCATACTGAGTTTTTTACACTGTTAAAGAGTTGGATTCCCATGCTAAACATGGACAAAGTTTTAAAAATTAAGTTGTACGTTTGAAGGAGTATTTTTGTTCCAAAAAAACCTCTTCCGTTTGTCACAAGTTTCGGAAACGTCGAGTATGGCTCTGTGTGACGTTAGATGGAGCGGAATTTCCTTATATGGGTCCTAAGGCACTTCTCCCGGAAGAGCGCACGCTCCCGTATAGCAGAGCACTGAGAGCACAACAGGCATTCCCTGATCAGAGCGAGAGCGTCGCGAAATGTCACAAAAGAAGTGTGTTTTTGGTTGCCAGAGCAAGACAACCCTGCACAGATTACCTAAAGAGAAACAGCATTAAGGGACCAGTTGATGGAGTTTATTTTTACAGAGCATCAACGGAGTTGTGCAAGTGTTTTTGTTTGTTCCCTGCATTTCGAAGATGCTTGTTTTACAAACAAGGCCCAGTTTGACGCCGGATTTGTACATCGTTTATTTCTTAAGGATAATGCAGTCCCAACGAAAAAGGGTCACGATTGTGTGTTGGAACCGCATGCGGTGAGTAAAACTGCTTCAAATATCTCTGTGTTGTTAACTTAGCTATCGGCACGTAAGCACACCAAGTAAACAACATGCGATGTTGTCATCAAACTGCACTTTCCACATGTACAGCTTAAAAAAAAAAAAAGATGACATAAAGTGGAACTTAGTCATTTTCCAAAACCGCTAAGCAAATATATACAGTTTCAGTACATACCACATAGAGACGCCTTTGCTGATGCTGCTCTTGTTAAATTTCAGCCTCTGGATCTGTGTCACAGCTTCCAAACGCTCTCAACGCAAAAGCCTACTGGCGCTCGTCATTCTTTAGCTCCGCCCACACGTCACGCCTCTAGGCGCTCATGTTTTTCCGGGAAAAATCGGTACAGACTATCTTTCTCTTATAAATATAATAAAAATAAAGACTTTTTGGAGTTATGAAGGATGCAGTACTACTCTATAGGTACTCAAGATTAACAGGATATTGAGTGAAAACGAGCATTTCACTCCCCCTTTAAAACTTTCCTAACTGACTTCCTGTACATTATGGATTTGATTGAAGTTTACCTGGTTGTCAAACACTACATCAGATTTCTGGCTGTCCTGGATGCTGTAAAACATTCACATTACCATGCCAGGCCATGAGTTGTTGATATAGTGCCTAGTTTTATGTCAAAAAGCACAGAAAAACGTGTATGGGCATGCAGTCCAAAATTACACACTCATAAGTAATTACTTTGTGTCTTCTAAAAAAGTATGTTCTGTATATGAGGAATATAATCGATGCAGACTACCTTGGCCATGTTGTGATTGTCATGTGATCTACCAGTGTCACTTGCACCACTTCACCGCCAATCACAATTCCTCTCACATGGCCTCATGGGATATATATAATATGTAATTTTTTTGGAACATTAAGAATCATCACACTGAACAGTTAAACTCATTTACTCACTAGTCCACGTTCACAGACTCACTGTGTTTATAACAAGGCTCTTGCAAACTATTCTAACTCAGGCTTTCAGAGAAAATGTTTTTTTAAATAATGACTGAAAGAGTTTAAGGAAGCTTAGGGATGGTGACCTTGAAGTCATGCATCTATGGTGTTCATAGTCTACTTTAAGCTTTTCAATCCGGGTGATTGTTTTGAGGCCTCAAACTTGAACAAAAGTAGTGTTCATTTGTGAAGATTATCTTGGTGAACTAAACCTGTAAGTATCAAAAACCTTTGTTGTGCACAGCACTTATTTTCTGCAGTAATCCAAAAGCCAATAGAAAAATCCAAGTGGGTTTTTGTCAAGGGAAGCACGGTTGCCCTACAAAAATATGTCATCAGTGTAGTGCTCTGTGGCTTTATTCTAAATTGACCCCATATTCTCATTCTGGAGTTTACCATTTGGAAGTCACCAGCTGTAATTGGAATCGCATTCTACCACACAACTGTTGTCTGCTATTTTGAATCCACCCTAAGCAAACAAACAGGAAATGATAAAAAGACGTTATTTGAATCACTGGGATACCACTCATAACATTCAGGAGAGAGCGACCTCTGGAGGTGTGGAGGTAGGCTTGATGTTACATTAGTTGCATGAAATGGAAGTGAAATGGCTTCTTGGAAAAATATAAAATAAAAAATAGTGTGGGACTTGATTTTGTCCGTTAGGAATTTATTGGATTGTTGAATGTAAGGAAAACAAGAATGGGAAAGTAAATGTTTTTGTTTAAAGATTACAAGGGCACATGAATAAAAATAAAAAACTTATATAAGATATATCTTTGACAAAAGTTGGGGAGATTTATCAGACTTATCAGATTTCATATACAGTAGCATACAGTTAGCTAATTATGACTCACAATAAATCATGTGAGGTTCCAGTCTTATCTCAAAGACCAAATTTGATGCCCCAAAATGTTAAACCTGGCCCTGCTCTCACCACACACATTTTGGCATCCTTTTAAAAACTCCAAAAAGCCTTGTTCTTCTCACCTCAGTGTTTTATTCGTCAAAATGTTTTCAATTAACCAGAAAGCAAACCAACATCAACATAAATGTAGAATGTATCTGTCCATCGGGCTGTAATTAGTATTTAGTTCAAAATGCCATTTTAATGAATATTAATGTAGCTAAATGGTTATAAGCTAATTAAATTTTTCAGAGCCTCTCAGAAATGGAGATATAGAGTATCTGGTGGGCACTGAAGAGCTCTGGAGAATGCCAAAACAGAGAACCACTCAAATGCTCCAACCACTGCGTCAATGCACAGAGCTCACAACGAGAAGTGCAGGAAGTTGTTCAGTTTCTCATCTTACTTTCAGGTGTCTCTCATTTCCTCTCTGTTGAACCAGAATCCAATACGGAAGTATGTTTCTTCAGGACTGAGTTTGAATTCATATCATATTCATATAGAGGTGGAGATTATTAAAATCCAATCATTATTTCATATCCTAGAATCACAGGCAGCATTATTTTTAAAGTTAGAGCAACTCTTGCATTTGAGAAGTATTAATTACTGGCTTTCTGCAATTATTTATGAGTCCTTACAATCTGTGCGGAGGTTTGGATTGTGTTGTCTTACGATGTAAAAATGTTTTGACAGTTATTCTAAAAAATGTTCACAGCGTGAATGCATCGAAATTAGCTGGATTCATTAAAGTCAAATATATTATTCAAACTAAGTGAATTTTATCCCAGAATTTTTAAGTGCCAGGAGGTTCAGAAATAGCTCCTTAATGTAACAGTTTACAAATAATGGAGAAATTTTTATTTATTGAGTGTAATTTGAGTTGTGAATTTGTTTAGCCTGCTGCTGATGCAACCAGTTAGACACTCATTAATTCATGTGGCTTGAACAAATTTTGCATTTAGATTAAATGCCTGGTGAAGACATGGTGTTCAAATATAATGATTATACCCCAAAAGTTCAACCAGACCACATCCCCCATTAATATTTGTCACCATGCCTGTAAACAAGCCTAAATAATACGAGAACACAGGCAGCATGTCCTCACTTCAGCTTAACAGCCTTTGGTCAGAAGACATCTGGTTACTTAGCAAGAGACGACAGGGACGGTCTGATGAACAGATTAGTAGTAAATCATCAAGAAAGACGGGCAGAGAGACAAAGATGAGACGGATAAGGAGATTGAGACCGTATAAAGAGAGAACGTGAGTAAAATGGTGAAAGCACAGAAATGCTTTCTGTTTGACAGAGAGGCGACAACAACTGCGGAAAAGGAGAAAGAAAGAAAAAGAAGATGATTAAGAAGTGACAGAGGGCATCTTTTAGAGGAGGACAAAGCCCAAAACCACTTCAAACATCAATCAAGAGCTGTTTTAACACAACCCAGAATAAACCTGTCAAAATGCTACTGACTGACAGAAGTTCCTGCACTGCAACGGATACGATATGTGCTGAGGATTTGTTGCCAAGTTAATTTTTTATACGAAAAGAGGTTCTGGGTAAATGCAGGCGAACCCAGATTAAACTAGTTATGATGATTCATCTGATGCACTTTAAAACGGCTGCTGCTGTGTCACTCCGTATTTATCTTCATAACTCTCAGTGGGAAATACAATTTTATGTGTCGACATAGTATTCTATTTCCATCTGTTGTCTTTGTTCTCTGATGTTAGGAAATAAAGGCGATCATTTATCAGGGGTTTTTGTAGGGAATGACTCACTGCTCATGACGACGCTGTTAAATCTTTAATATGCTTATTGTAACGGCTGAGTGAATGGGCCAGCCTCTTCCCCAGTCTTTAAATGCCACCCTGAGCTTGTAATTAATAGTTTGCATTAGCCCCGGTGACTTAAACCTTGGATATGCCATTTGACAAGTTCATAGATGTCAGATTGTATGCTTATGAATGTATGTTGTTGTATGCGTGTGTCCTCGCCAACCTTCATGATGCTTCACAGGGTTTCATTTAATGTGCTGTTCTTATAATCATGACTGGACTACTGAAGTCTTGTTCTGTCCCTAGAAATGAGAAAATTACAGTTCATCAAATGTTAAGATATTGGCATTAAATGTTGTTATAAAAATGGATAAAAATAAATTGTCGCCAAATTTCATCACAAGTAGCATTTATCCTCTTTAAGTCATTATGAATCAACATTAGAAACTCATTTTAGAACCATAAGATGAGGTGTATTTTATTTAACAAGAAAATATAACTTTTATATTGGTATTTTATTGCTACACCACTTTTCTAAAGTTCGGGGTTGGCACGGTTTTAAAATGTTTGTCAAGAAAACATTTTATGCTCATCAAGGCTGAATTTATTAATTATAAAAATTTAGAGTTATATTTTGAACTATTATTACATTTTTTAAAGATCTGTTTTCTATTTAAATACATGACTAAGTTACAGTGTCACATGATCCTTCAGAAATCATTCTAATATATCAGCAATATGAATTATTACTTAAAACTTTGATGCTTTATCCCTGATTCTTTCATGAATAAAAAGTAAATATAATAATATAAATTTACAGTATAAATCTTTTAGGACACTATAAATGTCATTATTTTAATGTGAATAAAAGTATTAATTTCTATCCCAAAAATCTCGCTGAACAAACTTTTGAACAGTAGTGTATAACTGTTATTTCCACATAAAAGTATGAATCCATTTATGATAGCACACCAGGCAGTGAAACACAAAATACAGTATTCAGCAAATGTCTAAATAAAATATCGGAAAAACATAAAACCACAATTAAACAGCAAGAAATATGCTCAGTAATAGTTTTTCTTCCCCCCCCCCCCAAGATAACAACATAGATAGGCACAGTAATATAGCACTAAAAGTAATAAAATAATAATACAAAATCTTAAAAATGACTCATTACGCAGTAATAATACATTAATAGCAAGCATAACTTAAATTGATCAATCTGCCTGTTTTCCTTGAAATGTCCAAGTACTATATTATAATTTTAATTAAAAAGTTATGTTTAAAAACTAAAACAAATTAAAACACTATGAAACAGACACTTGTAATGTAGGTAAAAATAATCATGTCTAAATGAAAGGGCATTTGCAAACTGTGACATATGTGTGACATTTCCATAGGAAACAGAATAATCAGTAATAAAAAAAAATGCGTAGGACATTAGCTCAAACAATATCATAAATCTGTGGTGGGAATATCTGTTTTTCTGACCTGTGACAGACAAGGGCAGTGCATTATTACATACTGTATAACAGGCATTATCTTTTGCAGTTCTGTTTGAATCTGAATCTGGTGGCACAGAAATTCCACAGTTTAGCTTTAAAACATAACAAAAAAAAAAAAAAAAAAAAAAAAAAAATGCTTCATGGTCTTGCAAAAACACTCGGCCTTGCTTTTCATTCTATTCACTAGCACCCTTTTGCAAATCTGAGCATATGAATCGATCTAGACTGAGAGACAAAATACCTTGAAGAGCCTTGCTTCTAAAGCCTTTTCATTCTCTGTCTCTCTGAATGCTTGTTCATGGCAGTCTTTAGAGGTACACCACTGCGCTGGCATTCACTAATCTAACAGTACAAAAGCTGGACATTTCAGGTTTTTTGAGAGCTTTTAGAGTAGAGAGTAGTGGATTTGTAAAAGTGCAGATGAAGAACTAGAGTTGAATTGTAAGAGGCTCAACCAGTACCTCTTGACTCGAGTTGATTTTGACCACCCTGGTGTACAGGTGTGTGTGCGTGCGCGCGCTCTCAGAATGTCTCAAATCTGTGTGTGCAAAACATTTCCCCGAATTGCTCCCTTACTCTGTACTGGGTCAGTAAATTTTCCTCCCAAATTAGTGTGCTGTGAATGTAGGGATGCTGAGTGAAATCTGCTTTCTTCACAGAGAGAATTGACTGATGAAAGATTCATGTGTTTTGGTGGAGTGATGAGGCCTGGAAACACACAAACAAACCTCCAAAGAGTTCCCTACAGCCCCCGTGTCTCGCTCTCTTCGGCTCTCCTCTGCTCTCTTTCTCTCATAACCTTGTATATATTTGATTGCATGTGAGCTAGCGAGATAATAGCCACTAATTGTTATTCAAATATTTGACGTCAGAGTTTGTTTAGTTGATGTAAATGAAAGATGTATTCTGAACTTGGGTTCACTACAAACAATTAAAGAGAAAATCTACACTGGCAGAAAGAATGTGCTAAATTTTAGGTTTAGTGGTACAACAGTGGTACCACAGTCACTAAGACAGTGCCATTAAAATTTCTCATTTGTACCTTATCTACCCCAAAAATATGCATATTATTAACTACTAGTAGTAATGTCAAACTCACTCCCAAGATATCAAGAACTGAAGCATGGTCAAACTCCTTTAAACACACTGCGTATATAAATGACTTTTCACTGGCTAAAACTGTGATTTTTCTCTGGGTTTAAACATTGTTGGAAACATTTGGGATAATATAAGTACACAAGTCAGTAAATAATATAAGTACACAGTAAAAATAGTAATTGTTGGATATTTTCTTACACATTTTGTCTTTAAGACACTTAAGGTATTGCTTTCAATGAGAACCTGTGGGCATCCAAAACACAAATGTGAAAAACATGGGAAAGTAAATGTTGGGAACTTTTATATTGGGGTATCATTTTGTCACTACAAAGCACATGTTGGAGTATGATTTTAAATTTCAACAATGTTTTCATTTGAATTGCATTGCATTGACATTTCTGAGCACCTAACCCAACCGCTACCAATAAACCTATCCATTTGTCAATATGAAACACAGGTTATAGCAGGCAGATGCATCAATAGTCACAATTTATTATAAAAATATAAATATAGACTTCTGAGGCTAATGCACCATGACTTGTTTTTTTAAGGCTGTTTTTTGGTCAGTTTCTGTGACTGTACTCCTGTTACTTTTATATTGTTGTGTAGTTATTAAATTTAGGGGTGGGGTTTAGATGCTTAATGATGTTTATGAAAGTATAACTATACATAAAAATCATTATTTTACAAAAACATGCAAATAATTAAATCTGTATTGATCTGATGCAACAAAAGGCAAGCATCTGAAAACAATGGAATACTTATTTGTCAATATAGTGACACCTGGAGTACTTTTAGCCTCTTAGCAGTAGGGATGGGTATTGTTAAGGTTTTAACGGTATTACTACTCTTACTGATACTGCTTAACGGTCCGGTACTTTAACGGTATTCTTATCGGTACTTTGTTGTGTTAGGCAGTCGAAAACTTTGCATTTCTCTGTCTGCACATAATGCACTTTTGAAAGATGCTTTGACAGATTGCTTGTGTTTCCGCACTTACATGCTAAAATTTTGTTGCACTTACGACAACCACTGCATCCACTCTAGTGAAGTAAGCTCTTGGCTGAGCTTCAACGTTGTTACGGAAAAGGTGAAGAAGTTACATAGTTACGATATGTGAACAGCCCCTTCGCGTGTGTGCGCGGCGCGCATGAGAGATCTCTATCTCACAGACAAACGTCTTAATAATATCGCAAATTATAAATGTTTGGTAAGATAAAATGTGCACGATAACATCATTAAGCAAATCTCTTCGCCATCCTCACTCTTTATTACTAAGCGGGAGTTTTCATACTGTTATGTCTGTGCGTGTGCGCGTTCGTTGTGGTGTGTGTGTGTGTGTGACTGACAGGCAGCCTCCGCGGCGCACATGAGCGATCTCGCAGATCTCACAGATCTCACAGATCTCACAGATCTCACAGACAAACGTCTTAATATGATCGCACACTAGAAATGTTTGGTGAGATAAAATGTGCACGATAACATTTTAAGCAAAAATACATAGTACATTATTTTTTTTCCCTCCAGTACCGAAAGCTGAACCGGTACCGTCAGATCTTACTGATACTACGGTCTTTCATAATTTAGCCCAGGGAGCAGTTTAATACCTGGTTTCGGTACCCATCCCTACTTAGCAGTGCAATGATTCAGTTTTTGATGCCTTGGGGTTAGGGTTAAGGTACTACTATGACCCTTTTAGGGGCAAATAAGGTACAATGCTATCTCTTTGACAAGTTGTAATAGCCCTTAAGGTACAATTTTTGCAATTTTCTTTTGACTGTAGCATTTAAGAAAGAGCCAAATTGACCAACATCACTCAGTACATTCACTTTACAGATTTAATTTTGTTCGGACTACAGCAATCATTTGTCTTTTTAAAATGTCACGTAAAAGTTTCAGTCTGACTGAAATCCTTTGGTTTTTGGACTAACAGACCTAGATAGATTGTAGCTTGTTTATATGTTAATTGGTTAATGTGTTACAATTCGGTTAACCACTCACTTTCAGCTGGCAGTAATATCGAAATGATAATTGCGCCAGGCAAATAACACAGAACTTTGTGAATAAGGTGCAATCTGTGAGTCTAATTAAAATACACAGTGACAGTAAAGTCTGCATGAATTGGCAATTCACACTATCAAATTTGTCCTTATACCTCATTTGCCCCTATATATTATCTGTTTAGTGAATTCCTGTTTTGCTGTTTGTCCACCTAACCGGAATACATAAACTGGCAGATAATGCATTGTGGGTTGTGATGGGATGGTGTAGTTCCCATAGGGCTGGTTTTCAGTTTCAGTCCTGGGCTGGGGCTTGGTGGATGAAGTGGTCCACTTTGCCATGACTCTGCCAAAGCAGGCAGCTCTACAGTGGGCAGGCCGAGCACACAGAGCTCCCCGATGCTGCTGAGCCTGGTTTATCCCCTGCTATGGGGCAAGGCAAGCAGTTCATGGGTGTTTGAAGTGAGAATCTGATCAGAGGCAGGAAATTGCTTAAGATGTTCTTGTGGCCACTGCAGTTCAAGATATCATTAGCATGTGCTTCTTTTCTCATGCCCTGAGGCACTTTTAGAGGTGGACAGGATGGAGGTGAAGGGGCAGAAGATGATGAGAAGGAGGAAGCGAAGGGGTTGGAAAGGTGTAGAGAATACACTTTGGAGTAAAGCAGCATGTTTAATACGACCAAGGCCTGGATTTTAACATGATCACATTTTCATATCCCCACAAGACTGCACCGAATATTTTGTGCTAGGAAGATCTTCCCAGTCCTTGACTATGCCATCTAGTAATAGCACATTTCAGTGGGTTTTTTAAATACTTTTTTACTAATTTTTTTATCTTGCTGTCTTTGCAGTAATGTTTTTTTTTTTTTTTTTTTGTAGCGTTTGCTTCTGTGAGCTGCTGCATCTCTCAGCAGGTGGGTGTTAACAGCTCCACCGACTGAACTCCTCGCTGAGCTAATGGCCTTGCTGACTCTAACAAAACTTCTAACTAGTCTAAAATAATCGAAGGCAGTCTCTTGGATGGCCTTGACCAACAAATCAGCTGCTTCTCACACTGAAGAACTGACTTCTGCTCGAGTTTGATCCAAACTTTTATTCTTAATTGGTAAGAACGATGAACCTCAGTCAGAAGAGGGAAAGATTTCAGCAAACAATGTGGAATGGGACATCCTCAGCCAAAATGCTAGACAATTTTTTTTTTGTTTTTGGCACAGTTCTACAAATATACAAAAATTAATAAAATAAAAATTGCACAACCAATTAATTTAGCATCTTTTCTCTGAAATATAATGTAAACTAGGCTGTGAGGGATCTGTGGATTGTACTGTTGTTTAACAGTGACATTAGGTTGAGTGATGATGTGAATTATCCCAGTAAATCAGAATTTAAGTAAAAGTAATGACAAAATCTAAATTATTAAATGACTGAAAACATATAAAACCAAACAACAGGATTGGATACAAATCTGCTAATATGAATGAGCAGAAGATGGACAAACAGATTGAATGTTCTTCATTCATTTATAGATGTTCATATTAGTAATATAGACTAGATGCTTATTAATTTATTACATTTATTCTGTTTAAATTATTCAGACAAATAAACAACATATTTGCGAGCTATAAAATTAATGTTGTATCCATTAAAAGAATCCTTCTACAGTATCCTTCAACAGCATATAGTCCTTTTTTTTATTCCTTCCATAAAAGTGCCTTCTTTTTGCCTTTGTAGACAGAGGGCTTTTAACTCTGTTTCTACACTGGCCTTGTGTGTGTGAAGATGAAAGCCTTTCACTGTACGAGGACACCATTGTCAAAGACCTTTATTTTCTATTCGGGGCAGTGAGGTTAAATCCCTGTTTGCAGCACGAGCAAAACAGGCCACCTTCTTCGGAGAAAGAGGAAAAAAAGAAAGAAAAGTATGCAATGAGGTAAAAGATCGGAGGTGAGCTTTTCACAAAATTGTGTTAAGTGCTCCATGGCCTTAGATATGAAGGGTGATCACAATCATTTTTACCCATCATAACATCTATTTCATTTCATGCTGCTGTTTGCGTTGTTCATAGAAGATGTTAAAGTGACGTGATATACAGCCAGTCGGGGGTTCAGTGCCTTGCTCAAGGGCACCTCAGTCGTGCAATTGCCGGCTCGAGACTTGAACACATAAGCTTAGGGTTAGGAGTCAAACTCTCTTACCATTAGGCCATGACTTCCCATCACATATTAGAAGAATGATTTCTCATTCTATACAAATCTCCCAGTTGGTGATCCATAACACCATTGCGTCATACACTGACAATTGTTTCTTTCTTTACTGTAAACTGAACTGAACTGATATTTCCCTCAAAGTTTGCAATAGTTTATCTAAGTGAAAGCTGCCTTGAGTTTGTTATTTTTACAATTGGTGTAATTGTAATCTCCCGAGCATGTGTGGAAGTTGGAAAATTGAAAACCCAGCAACCAACCACTGCAATCCCTCCTCTGGAATGACTCACTGAAAAGGACACTCTGATATTCTGGACAGCCATTAATTAAACCTATAAATGAATGAGAAAACAAAACAAACAAAGACAATTCTCTCTAGGTGATCATTTACACTGGACAACAGGGATGATGTTAAACGTCCTGGAGCGCTCATTGGATGTAAAATAGAGGCAATAAGTGAATGATGGAATGAAGTAAGCAAACAAAGAGCTGCAAGTGTAGTTCTAGTGCTGCAAAAGAGCCTCTGAGGTTTGATGGATGGATGAATGGAAGGGAATTTAAAATGAAAGATGCATTATGGATGTGAAGAGGTGCATTAGCTGGATTATAGATGGTTAGATGGATTATGCATGGTGAACAGGATTTCTGTTTAAGGTTATCAAGACTTGAAGAGAGACATAGAAAATAATGATTCTTTTTTTTTTATGTGAAGAGTTGTTAAAACTTTGTAGATTTTGCCCACAACTCTTTGAGTATTTCATGGAGTGGACTATGCCGATGTGAAGTGATACGAGCAGTGCATTAGTATATCTGTAAATAACTCCTGCCAGTGCTGTTACTCACTGCATACACTCATCATCTCTTATTTATCACAAACATGTGAAATACATGCAGCTCCCTTTAGATCAGCAAAAGCACGAGTTTTTAACCACAGAAGAGACTAGAGTGTGTAAAAGTGCAGTTCTAGCATACATCTAGACAATGATACAGTATCAACATATTAACAGCATCTTAAATGCAAACACTTTAATGTATATTATGAACAACTCATTTGAGGTTTATCAGATTAAAAACATAATATGGGTTGATTTTACTGAGATCCATTTAATGCAGTTTTGACCTAATTTCACAACTAATATTTCATTATGTGTGTTTCTTAAAGACTTGTTAGAACGTGTTGCACATACACACACACAAATCAGTAAATGAGTGAAACATGATGCACAGTAGTGTTGCTTTTGTCATCGAAATTTATGACTAAATATCGACGTCAACGAACTTTTATCACGCAATGAAACGCAACATAAATGCTGGTCATGTGACGATGACTATAATTAAATGTATAATGCAATATTGTTGACAAATAAAAACGAGACTAAATGTGGTTTACAAATTCAAAACTATGCTAAAATTCTCTTGGTACTTGTACTATATTGACTGGGTTAAACAGAATAACATTTCTAAAAAGAGACTAAAATACAATTTTCATTGACTAAAACTAGACTAAATGTCATCACTTTTCGTTGACTAAAATACAATTTGCTTTCGTCAACTAAATCTAGACTAAAATATCATCAGTTTTCGTAGACTAAAAATAGTCTAGACTAAACAGAGTATGAACTTGACTAAAACTAATAAAAACTAAAATGACAGCTTCAAACAAAGACTAGACTAAAACGGGCCAAAAAAATTAAAACAGGCCACCAAAAACAGCACTATTGCATGGTAATATGGAGATTCACTTTGTTGGTCTTCGAATACATTCATTCTATTTAAACAGTACAAGTGGTAACTTTTATTAGTTCTGTCTCTGTCATTTATAAATTAAGTTGCCATTAAGGTCTTCCTTGGACAAAGTTTCTTATTCATTTTTGATAAACCAGTCATGTTATGGGATTTTTCTACTGTGTGATTTGAACTGCGTATTTGTAATGGTTCTAAAGATGGGTGTTATTACTGCTTTGCTAAATATATTTGAGTGAGCTATTTTGCATTGCAGCAGTAGTTTTTCTGTACGTTTCAAATGACAAAATTGTTCATTTGAATTTCAGATCTTCACATATTAAATTCAGATGCAGGAAAGTCCAAATGCAGCAGATAGCGAAGACACTGCTAGAAATAGAAATGAAGTCATCCAGGTTATGCATAGATGGGAATTTCTCTAATCAGATTAATCAGGTAAAGGCCAAGAGTTTGCAATCATGCCAAATGCCTGATAAGATACAGGATAAAGCTACAGACCATGGACACAGAGTTGAAGGCAAAAAGAGACAGAGAAACAGACAAAGAGTGTGCAAGAGAGAGACAGAGAGATATCGGGAAGCCATATGGCAGGGGAAACATCTGG
Organism: Carassius gibelio; assembly: GCF_023724105.1. Classification (NCBI taxonomy): domain Eukaryota; kingdom Metazoa; phylum Chordata; class Actinopteri; order Cypriniformes; family Cyprinidae; genus Carassius; species Carassius gibelio. The sequence goes on along the minus strand of NC_068376.1, from coordinate 5,066,624 downwards.
TCACCCTGGGGGCATTAGAGACTGATGGAGCCGCGTTACTGCAAAAGGAAAATGTATTATTACGACTGAATAAATAAATAAAGTTTAAAGTCATTTAAAGTCATCTGATGCACTAAGAGGTTTGGGATACTGGCGAGCACATCTGTCCCTGCAAAAGGCTCCTGTTTTGGGCGAGTAGGTGGCGGGAAGCTGATTGGATAATTGTGGATAATGGAGAAGCAGCATTTATGATGTGAAATGGAAGGCAAAAAACAAAACAAAAATGCAACAAAAACACTGCGGTTATATGGAACAGCCCAGCCAGCTTCTAAATGCGCAATTTTGTTCCATTTTTTTCAATAGAGAATGTTCAGAATTGACATTTAAATGATGTTATAGCCTGGTATTTATGTGATCGTCTATGCAAATCAAGCTTTTACTAAACAGAAGCAACTCTCAATCCACTTATTTGCTGTTGTCTCTGCATTCGAATAATTACAAAGAGTCTTTAGCCTGTTAACTTCCATTACTCAGATAATGGAAGGTAGGGTGATAAGGCAGCAACGTTACCGCCACCACATAATGATGGTGTTATGCATCCAAAGAGGCTTTTCAATTGCATGTAGCTTACTATGAATTCCTTTAGAAACCTTTCTCTGGGTTATCAGTTTGATAGGCCAGGCCTTGCCATTGTCACTGTGCAGATTAAACCTTTTAGGCATAGCCCTAACCTGTTTAACATTATTTCTTGTAAATTGACATTTTGAAGAATCTTTACTTATACAAGTAAAATGACACAGAACCATAAAACGACTTATTTTATGATATATTCTATGTCGTCTTAAAAGTCATATGATACATAGTTTTTTTTTTTTTTCACATTTAAGTTGTTATTCACTGATAATCTTCAGTGAATCAATAACTGCTGCAGCCGGAGTCTGTAAGTTGATTTGTGAATGAATCATTCTGTTTTGTGAATTAATCTTTCAGTGAATCATTTGCGAATCAAGTCACCTTGGTTCATTGGAAATAACTGACTCAAAAGAATGATTCACTCACTGATTCTGTGTCAGTTTACTTTTCATACAATGTTCATAATGTTCTATCTGCAGATGATCTCCTTTGATATATATATATATATATATATATATATATATATATTATGTCTTCATAAAGTTCATACAATATTGGAAACAAGGTTATAGGAAGTAAATACTGACAGAACATTCATGTTTTTTGGAGTTACTGTAATACTATTGGAGAAAATACGGTTCAGGGCTATATTCCATGTCCTCTTCCCAGCTGTTTAATATAGGCTTTGTTTTCTTTCTCACTTGCACACTGAAAAGGCAAGCTCGCCACAGATTTCCATACAGCAGACCTCTAGATAGAGCATAACCCTCCAGATCCTCAGTAGTAGATTGTGTAGAGTTTTCAGAGGGGAGCATATTTTATCTAGTAGCTCGGGTTAGCAAAGAGTAATTTATACTCTAGTGGTTTTAGCCAGATAAACAGAATGTAAGAGGAAAGCGGTGAACATTGAACATTGGACATTGGACTGGCCGGGACCCAGCTGTGCTCTGTTTCCTTATGATAAAACACATAACAAAGATGCAACAAAACAACAAACAATAGAGGGGAATTCAGGCTTCAGAGATAACAGTATAGTGGTGTTCCTATCAGCAGGAGGAGACATGTATGATTTTTGTAGCTCAGAGCCACTGAGAATCACATTTGTGTGTTTAAAATCATTGTTCAAATCTTCCTAGGTGTATATGACTTTCTTCTTTCAGACGAATCCAGTCTGAGTTATATTAAAAATGGTCTTTTATTTTTTTTCAAGCTGTTTAAGGCCACCCAGTGAGTGTTGCATGCATAAGTCCAAAAGAAGTTAAATAAAAAGTGTCCATCCATAAAAAAAGCCTCTATGACTTTCTTCTTTAAGATGAATTCAGTCTGAGTTATATAATTTTTTTTTTTTATCTTTAAAGCTGTTTAATGCCACTCATAGGGTGTTGCATGCATCAGTCCAAAACTTTAAAGAAGCAATGCTGTCATCGTGTACTGTACTACCTTATGTTGTTTAAAACCTGTATGACTTACAGTGCTTTGTTCTGTGGAGCATGACAGATTTTGGAGAATATCTTGTCTTTTTAGCTTTTATTTTGGCTCCGGTAACACTTTAGATTAGGACACTATTCACTATTAACTAAGAATTTTCCCTTAAGAAACTCCTATTGATGATGAAATATTGATCTTACTGGATGCTTATTGATAGGAAGTAAGGGTAGTTGTTGTAGAAGTTATGTTAAGTTATTGGGTAGGTCTAAGGGATCTAGAATGTGTTTGTGCAGAATAAGGCATTAATATGTGCTTTATAAGTACTAATAAACAGCCAATATGCTAGTAATATGCATGCTAATAAGCAAGTAATTAATAATGAGTAGTGTTCCCTAAAATGTTATGAAAGTATCATAATACTCTAGATCACATGACTTCACTCTTAAACATAAAGGTTATTTATTGGCATTGGTAGTTCAATGAAGAAGCTTTAACTTCCTTTTAATTGCACAAAAGGTTCTTTATAATAAAAATGGAATTGTTCTGAATACCCCTATATGGAATCTTATTTTTAAAAGTGCATATTCAATGTCATATGAAGAGAATCAGACCCATCCTCCTTTCAACTTTGTGTGCGTTATGAAGGAAAGAAAGCCAAGGGGTTTGAAACATTGTAACAGTAAAGGATAGCAAGAATTTTTTTTTTTTTTTTTTGGTGAACTATTTTATGGGAAACATTTAGGTAGAATGAATTCTCCTTTCAGCTCTCTAAACTCTAAATGAGCTTTGTGTCTCTTACCAAGAACATTTTGAAAATCAAGCCGTACAATAAGCAACAAAATGGTGAAAAATAGAATGAGAAAGTCAATGGATTATATAACAAAACATGTTTTGCTGCAAAGCTTCTATTTCTTTGGCAAAAGCACAGAAAGCAAATACAGATATTTTAATTAATTAAGCAGCCGAAAAACAAGAATCCTTACTTGGGTCCAAATCTGTGACAGCAAAACAACATCGCAAAGTTAAAGTTTTCAAAGATTGAGACTAGACCTCAACCCCTCTTTCTCTTGCAGCCTCAGTTAGCGGTAGCCGTGTCTTGTTCTTCTATGCATATGTATAGATAGAAGTTGTTTGAATTTTCCAATGTGTTTATTTTTAAATCTTTTTTTTTTATCTTTAATCATGATTTTGTGTTACTCAACAGTAGATTTGCTTGATGTTCTAAATTATAATGAGATTTATGTTTCTAGGACACCATCAGAAATGAGGTTATATTCCCTGTGGGATACTCCAAAGTATTTCCTCCAAGTTTTTCTTTTTTTCGTCATCGTCTTCTCCTTTTTTTCTCAATAACAAGGCAGTGAGTGACAGACAGACGGCAGAGAAATAAAAGGAGCAGAGAGAGGCCCCATCAGTGTAGTTACACATCCTAACGAGTGAGTCAGATGGTTCGTACTCCAACTGTGAGCGGTGCGCACAACACCAAACAAGCCCTGGTGGGCTCCACACACAACATGCCCTCCGTTGTTTAGAGAATGTGATCAGAGGAACATGAACTCTGCGTCGGGCGTTCTCCTATCTGGTATGAAAAAAAAAAGATGTTGGTTTAGAAAATTACCTACTCTCTAAATACAGTGTCAGTCCATAGAGAACTCATCTCAGCTCCAAAATGGCTTGTGTGTTGTATTCAAAGTCTTCAAATTTTCATCTCTATCATATGGATTTAGAAGTCGATATTCATTGATTATCTTCCTCTTCTAGGACTGCAGACTGACATGGTAGTAAAAAATAAAAAATATAAGAGAAACTAAAAATAAAAATATGCCATTGTGAAAAAGTAGCATCATTTTAAAAATAGTATACTTGGAATGAAAATAAATAAATTTAAAGGAACATGAATACAAATTAAATGTAATGTTTTTGGGTCAATTGGAATTAAATCAAATGTTATTATAGTTTCATATAGTTAGTTAAATAGTTGTTTTTTGACCAACTTGAGTTATTTATATTTCATAATTCTGTCATTTGTAGCGATGAAGTTGCAATTTAGTGCATTTAAATTATATTTAACTTTATTTAATACTGAATAACACACTACAGTTAAAATCAACCAAATACTTTGTTATGGTATGTTTGTTTACACATCAAAATAAGTGTGCTTATTTTAGTATGGAGAAAGATTATTAAAACCTAATTATATAAAAGATAACTACGTTTAACATTATGAAGTTTTTCGAGTGTAAACATGACCAGACTATAGGCAACACAAATAGGGACCAATTATCACTATTAACTATTTGCTTATTAGCATGCATATTAGTAGCGTGTTGGCTGTTTATTAGTACTTATAAAGCACATATTAATGCTTTAATCTACTTGACCATATTTTAGACCCCTTAATCTTATAAAAATCTTATATAATGTTTGTTATATTGATGGGGATTATCAATTGTTGTTTTATAATTGTCTATTTTAATTAATTAATTAATTAGACATTACAAAGTGCAATTTCTTTTTTTTAAGTGTACTTAAGTGTGTTAGGGAACAGTCATGAAAGTGGCATTTTGTTTCATTAATGTTATATTATCTGCAAGAAGAACTTTGGAGGTTTAAAGTACACTACAAGTGCACATTTAATCGATTTAAGGACACTTATTTTTCAGAAGGGTTCATTTTGTATGTCACAAATAAGTGCAGTTGTTAATAAATATTATATATTTTATCTCATGAAGATGTACATTTGCAAATAATGCTGAATCTGAATTGGGATCTAGATTTAGATTTAGTGCTTTTAACAACAGCAACATCGGTAAAGGTGTAAAAATATTTTTCTTTAGGTATTTTATACTATAATAATTAAAATGTAGCTACTCTGAGCTTGCAGGTAGTGCTGATTTGTTTAGCATTTGGAGTGATTGATATTTTGATGTTTCTCACAAGCTACATGAAGGGCAGCTGAAAAAACGGTTGCAAAATGCCACCATGTAGTCACTGTCTAGAGCGACTGTAGGCCTGTAAAAGAAATGCTGAATACAGGTTTGACTCGAACACAAGGGTGTGTAATAATGACAGATCTTTCATTTTCGAGTGAACTATTCCTTTAAATCTCACCACTACAGCAAGCACATCTTCTGTCAAGCAATCATGATCCAGACCTTATTTAAACAACCCCATCTATCCAAAGCTTCAGGGAGACTTTCATCCTTGGCCTAAAGTTGTACCCTATTGAAGGTTAATAAAGAATGCATCTTACACTAAATTATGCAGTGGTAAAGACTCGAAATGAATTCAGCAGGAAGAAGTGAGAGTTGAAATGGGAATTTGTGATTCGCAACATCATAGAGTTTGTGAACTTCTGCATGAAGGCTTTGATTAAAGCTTGATGTACACTCGATTATAATATTCCAAACTTACAAGGTCATTTGTGGACACAATGGACACTCGTTGTTTCTATAGTATGAAGACTTTCGTTTATTTTATCAGTTTCTACTTTCTTTACAGTCATGTGACAGTATATTACAAGGTATAACTTACTGGGGTGCGGCGTCATTTCACAAATTTTGCTATCTGAGCCAAAGAACAATGTGTTCATATTCAGGTCAGTTCAGCATTTCAAGTATTGTTATGCAAAGCATTAAGAAAACACATATTAATGTCTTATTTTGCATGACCATGTTATTCAATACCTAAACACTAACAACTCCTTTATTAACTATTAATAAGCAGTAATTAGAAGTAATTAGAAGCAGTTGTAGTAGTTAATAGTGAGAACTGGACCCTAAAATAAAGTGTGATCAGTATTTTAGCCTTATGATTATTTTTTATTTATGCATTTGGTAGATGCATTTTTTCAAAGCAAAAGTTTACATGAAATTTAAGTTATATATTTATTTTTCGGTTACAGTTTATTAAAATTCTTTGGCCTTGGCACATATTTAAGTTAAAGGAATTAATAAATTGTTTATATTTTCATAGTTTTTTTTTTAATTAAATAATATATTTTCATGTACAGTTGAATTGATACACCAGTGGCATGTGAAAAGTGGTAAAAACTAACAAATGCATGTAAAAAGTGTTAATATACTTAAGCATAATAATGAAAATTATACTGCTATAGTGGCTGAAGAAACATAATAATAATTGCACTAATAATAATAATAAATAAATCTTAATCATCATTAACTATAAAATATTGACAACACTAGTTTTACTTCTTCAGTTGTCCAAGGCTGTTTATTTATTACCTGAAGTTATGATTATCGACAGGTACCAGAGGCTGCTATCATACAGAATCTGTAACACTGTACAAATAAATAAATTCAACATCTAGTTCAGTATCTTTGGTGAGCATTTTTTTTTATTCTGCTCTGTTGATGCTGTTTATTATACATTTATGTTAATAAGCAAATTCCCTTAAATGTCTAGGCTTCCTGTTGACAAGCTTGATTCTAAAGTTTTCATATCTAAAGTCAATAAAAGCTACTTATTACAACTGCAGATCACCCCTCCTCACAAATACTGTGTTGTTTTCCTCCTCAGAGAACATCCCTCTAATGGATGGCGGGAACAAAATGCAGCAACCTGGCTTTTACCAACAGAGTAAGCTTAGGGGAAAAGCGACAGACTCCCCTGAGAGAACAGGACTCTGGATTGGAGGGAGTACAAGGGGAATACTATAGATGGCGACTGTACCTTTTTTTGTGAAACTAGAGATGATGTGCAGGAGCAGCCGTTGCTGAGCTGAGTTTTATTCACCTTCTGTACAGCTCTTCATTAACAAGCATTGTTATTTTTTTTATCTTTCATGTTACACTCTGAAAAAATTCTAGCCAAGTCTGAGTCCAAGTACACAAACTCTAGTGCTTATTGCTCATATTGTAGAATATGACCAAACCGCATAAATGTAGCACATACCATGACCTGCACCATTTGTATAATGGACATTAATGAAGAAATTGTTTGAAATTGCCCTTCGTAACCATGTTGTTATGTTAGTGCTTATGAATGAAAGTAATCAAATATCCTCATGATCATTTAGTTACATGCAACATGACTTGTTAACTAGACTTTGCTTGTGTTAAAGTTCTTACTTTAAACATTTTGAAATTTACCTGGCACCAGTGGCTGTTTGCTTGAAGTTTGCTTTCTCTGATTCTTTGAACAAAGCCATTTCAGTGCAAATACATAAATATGGAGATATTGGATATCTCCAAAAGGCCGAAAAGAATTGAAATACATTTTTTAGCTAAACCGCCCATCTCTACTTGATAATGTGCACTTTATTTTTTTGTGAGGATAACCTTTAAACGGCGAGGATGTTTTTTTCCTAGAGCTGTGGGGAGACTATGAGCATGAAAGTTCAGGTCAGAGAAGAAATCATGAAGCTGAAGAGCAAGTGGGTAGTTCCCATCACCGCATGCACTTAAGCAATAAAACGGAAGTATCCAGAGAGGCTACTTTACCCTGCTATTAATGACTTCTTGGCTCGGCACTAAAATGGAGAAGCTTGTGGTGCTTCAAGCTCATATTCGATGTGAGAGACCAAGTCTAGCTTACTTAATTTATATTTTTAATTTGCCACAATGTGTTCGTCCCATTGTGGTCCTTTAGTAGTTATTTATTAAAAACTACTGGCTCTCATTCAATGAATTGCACTTTTCACTATATTATTGTGCAATTAGGTGTTCAGTTCAATGAAATTAAATAAATACTGCAATGGCATTGGTCTACTTTTAGGAGATGAATTGCTAACACTTTGTAAGTAGCCATTGTAAAGAGAAATTACACAAGAAATCTCTTTAATATCTCAACTGTTTATCCTAGACAGCGATGGGATTGAACGGAGAGCAAATGGAGATGATTCTATCCTTTAGATTTTTCCCTTGAGAAAAACACTAGTTATTTCTGTTTTTAGAGTTTCAGGTCTCAACAATATCTCAAAGTGCTTAGATTTGCAAATATATAAATTAAAGAAAAATAAGAGATTTTAATATGAACTGTAGTGTAATGCAAATGCAGTTGTAATATAGTGCATAAGTGGTATGAACAGTTTATATGGTGCTTTTATCCTTCTCATTATTTGGGAATAGAAATCATTAATCATTTTTTCTTCTTCTGTTAAGTCTATAAAGATCAAATGTTTGCGAGTGAAAAAATGAACACACTCTAGAGCTGCTTTATAGTAGAAATTGAAGTTGTAATGAAGTTGACACATTTTTCATGTTTAGTACAATAAAGCTGCTTAGTTTAAAACAATCTGTTGTATAAATGCAGAGGTATTTTAAACATCTTTTACTCCCAAGCAAGGAATGAACAAAACTTCACTCCAAGTATATCAGAGCCTTAAGTCATCCTTTTGTGTTTCAGAAGACATAACAATGGGTTTAGAACAATATGTTTAATTTTGTGAACTATTCCTTTAAATTTCATTCATATGCAACAGTAAAGACAGAGCGTCCATCGACCTGACGGTAGCACAATCCGGTCACGTGGTTGCAAAATGTGGAACTCAAGCAAAGAAAGAATGCTTTCAATCTCACACGTTCTCCCTGGAGCAAATGTTACCTCAACCTGAATGGAATTGCTAATCGAAGTTCCTCAAATATTTCATCTCCGCTGCTTGCCGCATTTTAATTTCCCATTGCAGACACGGCCTGCCATTTGCAGATGGTGCGAGCAAATGTTAATTCACCCCTGCGCACATCATCACCGACAGGACGCCCCGAGAGGCCATGAGTTAACACAGGAGGGTGGGCCGTTTGACGAGGGGTGTTTACTTAAGGTAATGTAATTGAGTTGTGCCACAGGATCAAGCATGTATGCACTAACAGCCCTGAGGGGGAACGGACGGCCGGCGCATAAGGGATTCAGCGAAAGGGCTTTGTTCTGCAGAAAAGCTCTTGGCCCACTTTTTAGCAGGACTTGTGCTTTAAGGAACATGAGTTCCTGAAGTAGTTTCATCTCTTCCAGGTTACTGCAGTCCTCGATTCAGTTACCCAGGGAATCATGGGAACTTTTCTATTTTCTCGAATTAGAACAGTCCATCCAGATAGCAGAATAAGACCTCTCAACGCTGCCAAAAAGAGAAAAAAATCACACTAGTAAAACTATGCTTGACAAATTTAAACGAAGAACTAAAAGGAGGGTTGTTTTTCTTTTACTTGAATTCATCGACAAAATTATATTCAATGTTAACTTGCCATTACATAGAATCTGCCATCAAAATGCATTATTTGATGCATTAACTAACAATGAGAAATATTTTGGTACAGCATTTATTTATCCAGATTAACATTAGTTAATAAAAATACTACTGTTAATTCATTGTTAGTTTATGCCAACTCAGGTCCATTTAATAATACTAACAGAAACAACTTCTAGTTATAATAAATAATATATAAATGTTCAAATTAACATTCATAAATGCTTTTTGGTTACACAATTTTACAGTGTCCTTGTTACAGTGCAATTATACTTTTAAATACTGAGGAATATTAATTAACCACATGTGCTTACTTTACATTTAGGATAAGGGTTAGGTTTGGGGTTAGTTGCATGTAATTATGCATAATTTATTGTTATCACTGTTGTAAGCACAATGTGTAACATTGACACCATAAAATAAACTGTTACCAGTATGTGTGTGTGTAGTAGCTCAAGTTAACTAAAACAGTTAACTAATAAAAAGTTTTAACGCTATATATTATATATAGCTATAAACTATATATGTTTAGATTAATTAATATGCAATATCAATAAGAAAAATGTAAATAACATTGGCAAAAGGTAATATACAGTATATTACTATTTTGGTTGACACTTCCCAGCATGCAATGGGAAATCTAGGCCTATTTAGAGACACCTTCTTTGCTTGTTGGTTTGACTTCTGAAAAAGCTGCACAGAGATACATCACTTGTGTTCCTCAAAGTTCTTTAAAAGCTGCTGTAACTTCAGATTGATAAGAAAACTACTGTAACTACAATAATCAAGTTTTTGGACGTTTTTCAGCATGATTCACTTGATCTAAAGAACCATTTTTTTACGGTATATAGTCAAGAAGATGAAATTGAAGCAATATGGATGTTTGTTTTTTTTGGATTGAGCTCAGCTATGAACACAACTTGTCCTCTCATATCTTTCTGATGAATGTGAGGGGTTATGTAATCCATAGCTGAATGTGTGCAAACCATGTTATAAAAGATCTCAAATGTCCGGTATCGAAGATTAGTACTCTGAGAACAGAAAAGATCCGGCAGCTCAATGGGTGCAGTCCACTGTCTGCACTTAATCAGAGACTTCAGCCGTGAAAGTGTCAGAGTTTTCAGTTTCGTTCCAAGAACGAACTAAGATGAACGATCCCTCTAAGCACACACATAGAGACCCCTACATTCTTAAAGTCTTATCGTTGAAATAACCCACCGAGTCGAGTGATTTGCTTCACAGTCAGAAGTAAAATGGAAAGGAATCTGAATGTCTCTTTTTGCACATCTTGTCAATCAAGTAACAATAGGAGGTGTGAGATAAAGGTCACGTCAGCGGCAAAAGGGCAACTTGAAGTTCAGTTATATTCAAGCAAAGCAAATTTCTGACCAGGATCAGAGAGTGAATGTGGAAACAGGTTTGAAATCAAAAACCAGTCAACGAGAGAATCCAGTGGTCTGACAAAAACACTTAACCAATGGCTGGATTGACCTACGGTTATCATATATAATAATAATAATAATAATAATAATAATAATAATAATAATAATAATATATATATATATATATATATATATATATATATATATATATATATATATATATATATATATATATATATATATATATTTTTTTTTTTTTTTTTTTTTTTTTACGTATGCATATTTATAATGCATTCCTGTGTAAACAGGTTACAATAATACATTAAAAGCTACAATATTATAAATTATGTTAAACACTTTAAAACTCTTGCTTCTTCAGATTGTATATATTTCAACTCACCCATTGAAAGAACAATTTAATAATACAAAATTAATTAAAATAATTAACTAATTATCTAATGAACACATATAATGTAAAGGTTTGGCAAAACAAAATCCATCTATATGCACTATTTACATTTACAAAGCTACACATTTCTCAGTGTAGTAATTGTTTGTCTCACTGATACATCATCATTTTACAGTAGTGGGTGTTTAATATTTAGTATAATCCAAAGTTATATAACTGACTGTTTTTCAGTGTTAAAACAATAAATAAATCTTCAAAGATATATAATAGCTCTTTAAAACTAGGATTCAGGATTGTTTTGTTTGTTGTCATCTTATTATGTTTCTGGAGCCACTTGGTGGTGCTGGTGCATTGTGGGCCATCATCTGCTCTCATTCGCTCTCCCTCACCCTTGTAATGTAATGTGAGATGAGGGGAACTGTTATGGCAAATTAAATGAAATTAAGAGGGAAAAACAGCTTCATTCACCTCTGTCGTGTGTGATTTCAGAGCTGTCTCTCTGATGGAGCTGCCCCGATGGCCTCAGAGTCTGGTGGTCGTGACAGCCAGCTGCCCCAGGGCCTGATGGGAACCAAATATCTGGGCCTCCTCTCTTTCACAGCAGTCTATCTCCCTGCGATTCCCTGTACTCATCTTTTTTACCCATCTCTTTCTTTCTCATTGCAGGGCCAATGGCCTTTCAATTTTCACCTCCACTCAAAGCAGACAAATCTTGGCCCATGGTTCCAAGGTGTGTGTGCATAGGAGTCTTTTTTCCTGTGCACATGGTGCATTGGAGACCCTTCTTCTGTGCACATTGTGAGACTTTCAATTGACAGTCTTATACACCGTGTCCCTCCCAGTCGGGTATAATTTTTGAACTGGAACTAGGAACGGAAATAAATGTCACAGAAGAATATGGATAAGGAAGTGAGAACACAGGGTTTCGGACCCTGAGTGCCTTCACTGTGTACTGGAGTTATATCAAAGGGCTTCTTTCTTTGTGCACAGGGCTTGATTTTTTTTTTCTGCCGTGGGTCCATCTGCCATTGGGAAGCAGTTGAAAGAGAAGAAAAGCTGGACCCAGCTGGAAGGACTGGCCACTTAGAGGCCCTCCACCTTAGGACAGTGCTGTGACTACTCTCCCACTGCTGTATCTCATTCAGAGCCACAATCCAGGATGGGCTGGAAAGCCCAGAGTGCCACAATTTACAGTACAAACACATTGACCACGTACACATCAGCAGTCCATTCGCTCGTAAACCTCTCTCGTAAATCTCTACATTGTTGCACCATATAATCCTAACAAACAAATCACAAATAGATTAGCTAAGTAGCATCCTCTTTACTGGCATGTTTATGAGAATAATGCATGGATTTTGAGTTAAATTGGTAAATAAGCTTGGAAAAAACCTTTTGTCTTGAAAAAAGCCTTCTTTCTCCATTCTTCCTATCAGAGGACTGATCAGTATTTTCCCACCCAAGCAGGCAAGACTTTCTGAAAGTGTTATAGTGCATTATAGAAGTGTTCTTGATGCATTCATAATGGCATATAATACACCTTTCTAAACTAACTTAAAGGGATAGTTCACCCAAATAGCAAAATTATATCAGTAATAACTTATCCTCATGTATTCCAAAGCCGTAAGACCTCCGTTTATCTTTGGAACACAGTTTAAGATATTTTAGATTTAGTCCGAGAGCTCTCAGCTCTCAGTATACCGTACACACAGCTTCAATGGAGGGACAGAACGCTCTCGGACTAAATCTAAAATATCTTAAACTGTGTTCCAAAGATGAACAGAGGTCTTACGGCTTTGGAACAACATGAGGGTAAGTTATTAATGACATAATTTTGCTATTTGGGTGAACTAACCTTTTAACAAGGCATTAACAAGGATATTATTCAACATCAACATTGTGAAGAATGTTCTGCTCTTTAACTGCTCTTCGATATTCAAGCTTTTTGCAGTTCACTTAAACAGTCCGGTGGTGTGACACGTACAAATTTTCTATGTATTCTCTCAAGTAATATGAGATCAAAGAACTGGAAAGATAATGTTGCAAGTAGTTTTAGATTATAACATTTTACACAGCAGGACAGTGTTAACTAGCCACTTCACTATTCATGGTTATATCACAAATACACATTATATTTATATACAGTGGGGATCGAAAGTTTGGGCACCCCTTGCAGAATCTGTGAAAATATGAGTAATTTTCAAAAAATAAGAGAGATCATACTAAATGCATGTTATTTTTTATTTAGTACTGTCCTGAGTAAGATATTGTACATAAAAGATATTAACATTTAGTCCACAAGACAAAAAAATTGCTGAAATTATTAAAATAACCCCACTCAAAAGTTTGGGAACCCTTGGTTCGTAATACTGTGTTCTGTTACCTGATGATCCTCGACTGTCTTTCTGTTGTGTGATGGTTGTGCATGAGTCCCTTGTTTGTTCTGAACAGTTAAACTGAGCAGCGTTCTTCAGAAAAATCTGTAAGGTCCTGCAGATTCTTCAGTTTTCCAGCGTCTTTGCATATTTGAACCCTATCAAGCAGTGACTTAATGATTTTGAGATGCATCTTTTCAGACTGAGGACATTTGAGGGACTCAAACACAACTATTTAAAAAGATTCAAACATTCACTGATGCTCCACAAGGAAACAAGATGCATTAAGAGCTGGGGGGTGAAAACTTTTGGAATTTGAAGATCAAGGTAAATTGTACTTAATTTGTGTACCGGGAAACATACGCGTATCTTCTGTTGCTTACGAAGGGCAGAACTAAATGGAAAAAAATTATATTTCAACAAAATAAGAAAAATTTGGCCATCTTCATCGTGTTCAAAAGTTTTCACCCCCCAGCTCTTAATGCATCTTGTTTCCTTCTGGAGCATCAGTGAATGTTTGAATCTTTTTAAATAGTTGTGTTTGAGTCCCTCAAATGTCCTCAGTGTGACAAGATGTATCTCAAAATCATAAAGTCACTGTTTGAAAGGGTTCAAATATGCAAAGATGCTGGAAAACTGAAGAATATGCAGGACTTTTCTGAAGAACGCTGCTCAGTTTAACTGTTCAGAACAAACAAGGGACTCATGCACAACCAACACAAAACAGAAAGACAGTCGAGGATCATCAGGTAACAGAACACAGTATTAAGAACCAAGGGTTCCCAAACTTTTGAGTGGGCTTATTTTAATAATTTCAGCATTTATTTTGTCTTGTGGACTAAATGTTAATATCTTTTATGTACAATATCTTACTCAGGACAGTACTAAATAAAATATAACATGCATTTAGTATGAGCTCTCTTATTTTTTGAAAATTACTCGCATTTTCACAGAACCTGCAAAGGGTGCCCAAACTTTCGATCCCCACTGTATATATGATGATGCTGGAAATTAAGCTTTGCATCACATGTATTCAACTAGAAATAAGCAATTTTCAATTGTAATATTCCAATTTTACCATTTTTACTGTATTTTTTATCTTATAAATGCAGCATATGTGAGCAGAAAAGACTTGGAATATTGTGCACAAGTCATATGGTAGACTTTTTTGGTAGTTTGGGGATTTTTTTTTTTTTTTTTAATATATTTTGTGTTCTGCAGAAGAAAGAATCTCCTAAGAGTTTGGATTGACATGAGTTTGAGAGCATGATGAGAGATTTGTCATTTTGGATGATCTACCCTTTTAATAATTCCTTTCAGAACGCATCACATACACAGACTGAACCCCAGATATCTTTACTGTATGTTTTCAGCTCAAAACACTGCAGCAACAAACACAGACTTATCCTGAGAATCTGCACTCACAAACTCTCTGCTTGAGTGACTGTCCAGTGCGGCACAGCTAAATCTCTCCCTCTCTCCCTCCCTCCCTCTCTACCACACTCTCTCATCTCTATCCACAAGGAGCAAAATAACCTTGAGGAGAAGTGATCAGAGCAGCCTCCATCTTCCAAAGCTGACTAATGGCCTGTTTCTGTCCTCTACCTCAGACAAACCAGCAGCTTTCCTCCACTCTCTCTCCCCTTCTCGTATAGGATCCTGTGGTTAATGGGCTACTGATAACTCTCTGCCTCCGACTAACCAGAGGCTGAAATTATGTTCTCTCTTATATTGTATGACTTACACACACAAACACACATTCAACACTGGACTGGCTACGAATGCCCCACTTTGACTCTTTTAAAAGCTCAAACAGCCTTTCTGCAGCTCTTTTCGAACATCTTCCCTTGCAAACAATCTGTATCCTCCTCTTTAAGTGATGCCCTCATTAGCTGAGAGGAGAGGACTTCCTTATACTGTAGCTGTGTTTTTAAAGGCAGAGCAACTATTAGGATTACATATGCATGGCATAGAGGCCTTTAATGAAATGGGTTAAAGTATCGCACGTTAAAAATGCAGCATGTTCATGTTGGAACTGCAGAAATGCACAAGATGGAAGGTTGTCGATTTTCCTACATTTAAAGAAGCAGGTGAAAATGAATTGGAAAGATTGGAATGAATTGAAGAAAGTTGTTATTTGCACATTTTAGCGCCCCATTTGCTAATTGAATTATGCAAATCAGTTAAAGGTAAAACACACCTATTATTAGTAGTGAAAGCGATTCCTAGTCTTACAAGTCAGTTCTGAGTGTCAATGCATTCATCGTCAATGCATTTTTGTTTTTTTAGCACGTGAAAAAATGAAGAAAATGCAGATTGATGAGCTGTAGCAATAAACACTGAATAAACATACATGAATAAACACTGAATAAAACAAAATAAACAAAATGTATCAAATGAAAGCCAATTAAAGTCATTTTCTTTTTCAAATAAGAAAATATTTTACTTTACTCATGTTTATAACTATGTTACTAACCAAATAACACTTGGCACACTAAACAAAGAGCTATGGCGGATATTTCAAACAGATTATTATAGTAATATATCCTTCTAATTTTTTAGCATAAGTAACAGAGTTGTTTGATTAGACTAAATTAAGTCATAGTGTTTTCAGACCAAATGTAGTAGCTGTAGTTATTGACAAACATATTTTTCATTTAAAAAAAACAAACAAAAACATGGTTGTTTAGAGATTAAGAAACTGGAATGAGATAATTTACCAAATGATGTCACTTCCTGAGTGACAACATTTTAAGGAATGATTCCTTATGAGGGAATAACGCAACTAACATGGTTGCATGCAAATGGCACGTAGCTAAATATTGTTTTTTGCATAATGTTTAAGTTTTGCTCAGTGCTGACGAATCAAATCCTGCTCTAAATATGGATTTTATTAGAATGGTTTAGGTAAAGTTTAACCAGCATTTTCTAATTTTGGAGATTTTCAAGTTGATCTGCTTTGTGACGCTAAAAGCAAATCTCATTGATTGTGAAAGAGCAAACTTGTACACAAAAAGAGCAACAGTGAAAACTTGAGAAGGAAAACAGCAATGAAACTTCAATTACACCCCCACCCCTATCTCCAACTGTTCTCCAGCAGTAGAGCGACATAAGACATCGCTGTTCGTGCAACATGACTGTCGCACACCCAAGAGACCTATTAAGATGCATGGGAAGAAAAACACCAGATTTCAAGAGAATCCCACAGGGCTGAATATGCAATGTTAAGATCATTTACTGGATGGATTCCACGGACAAAAAGAAGTTTGTTGAGTTTTGTGTTTGATGTCATACCCCACACATACTGTTTTCATTTCAGTTGTGTCGGACGTTTAAAGGCCGAACGATTCTGTCAGATTGCCTTGATTGATATTTCTCATATTTTTGATATAAACTGTGTTGTGTTTCTCATTAGTATTAAACATTTATCTATTTTTAATTCCAGAAGCAGCTGGAAAGCTGCATATTACTTCAAGATGAAGTCGCACACTGGGAGGGATGTGTTAATGTGAGCAATATAAAACATATGTGACGCTACGTGATGATCTGGTGAAAAGAAACAGGAATAAAAAAAATAAAAAAACCTTTCGGAATGCTAAAGTTAAAGTTCGGATGGTAAATTTTCTACCGGTGGAGAAATATAAATCTGAAGCGCTGCATTCAAAAGCATCAGAAAATGAGAACTGTGTGTTATAAACCTATGTAAGTGCACAAACACTTCAGACATTACTAGATAGTTGCTTTAATGAAACGCATGCATGTATTTGTTTTGATTGATGATATCACTAGTGTTTAGTGCCAGTTTTTCCAATCCACAATATTGTAAATTTTGTAAAAAAATTAAATTAACTTGTTATATTCAGATGCTTTAACAACAAAACAATTTGGCTGAAGGCACCCTTTATATTCTGCCTGAGGGTTTGGGTTAGTTTAAAAACTTGAGATGCATGGATAAGTTTGTCTTAAACTTACTTTTGATGTTTCTCAAGAAAATGACTCACCTCAGTTGTTTGAATCTTCACCACCATTGATCTTTAAAACAGCGTCACGGCTTGTGTAAGTAGCTGTTTACCGCACAAAATCACATTTCAAATTGCTTCCTTAACTTTTGAGAGGGAAAATGATTGGTCTGTGCCACAAATGTTTCTAGGAAGATCAGTTTCGTTCAGGCTTGATTCATCACTAACCACTTCAGCTCGCCTGTTCAATTGTGGACATTTTGAAATGCTCAAGTGAACAACATTACTTTTTGGAAAAACATTAGAGAGAAAAAAAATCTGTATACAGCAAAAAGTCTCAATAGATCACACACTTACTTTGGAGTTATTAAGGTAGAAGTTGACCTTGTGTAAAGCTTGATGCGGATTCCCTTTAATACCTTCAGCCATGGTAAAATCACTGTAGTCATTCATAGTATATTTGGTTTTTGAAAATGGTGGCAACAGCACTATGATAAAATCCCCAATGTTTTATGTTACTGTTCTTTTGTCACGTTTATAGATAATTTCCTTCATAGAGTAAGTGGGTTATTTAGTTGGTAACACAAGAAAAAGCAGATGACTCATGCATTTAATATTTTTTTGTGATTTGCAAAATAAATGGCTATTTTGTTAAAGCTGTCAGATTTTCTATCATGTCAAAATAATAGACACTGTTTGCTATTTCAGCTTTGAATACTTGCTAATTTATTAAAGTATTTATTGCATTTCATGTGTAATATGTGGCTTTCACAGTTTTTATAAAGCATACTTTTAAGGAAAAAAGTAATTGTCATTTATTTAATTTTAACCCAGTATGAAAAAGCCCACAGCCTTTGATGATGAGATCTGTTTCAAGGCCCCAGAATGAAATATTCATAGAGTAGTGGACATGATAGTGTAGATTAAAATGGCTTTAATTTAAACAGCCCCAAACCAAACCAAACCAAACCAAACCAAACCAAACCACACAATGAATTCCCTTTAAAGCTCTTGTGCTGTTAAATGTGATTTCAGAACCTTTATTGTACTTAGTATATGAAAAATGAGCTAACATTGAACTCAGCTGCTCAGCTGAAATCACAAAGCCCAAAGGTTAGAGCAGAAGCCCTGAAGCTTGACCTTTGATGACACCTAATTAAAACTGTGGAACAACTAGAACTTTATAAAACTAAAAATTAGACAGTGAGCAGAGGAAAAATGCAGTGATCCTAGTCTTCACGTAATTGAGCTGTATATTCTCCCTGAGGGCTAAAAGAACATATTGCACCTTTTATATAAGGACCTAAAAATCAGAGTATATTTATTTATTATTATTATTTTTTTTTACAATTGGGCAGTGAAAGGATGCATGTATAGCCTCTGTCTAACATGCTTTGTTGTGGACTCAGATTTGCAGATGTCTATTCAACACTACTTGTTTTTGAAACAGTAGTCTACTGAAACTGTACTTACATGTATGAAATATGTACACTGAAAATGACAAGTAACACATTGCATTAATTGTTACATGTTGAAATAGTATTCTTGAGTAAAACACTTTAGTGTAATTTATTTATTTTATTAATTTTCACAGTGAAGTAACACTGAGCTCTACTTCTGGAAATTAGAAAAATGAAACTAGTTTGTCTGAACACTGGTTGATGATGGTCAGGACAGAATGGGAGACTGGAGTGTTTAGTATATGCTTTGCAAACAATAATTTTAACTTTAACCACTATTCTTACTGAGATCAGTGTTATTCACTCTTCATTTGTTAAAGCAGATACGTGCTTACATACTGTACATGTATTTGTGCATACCCAATTTGTTTGCTGGCTTCAGATCGTCTTGAGGCATAATGTGAAGTTGCTGGATGTTAATTGGTGAGAATAAAAGCACATGAATTTTTTATTCATGTAGCCACTGTGAGCTGTGATGTTAATTTCAAGGTGCTCTGCTGAGAACTTGGAACATTGTTTGAATATTCATTACTTCAGTGGTAATTCAACGTACTTGAATATCCTGCGAGGAGGCATTATTGTGTGTTTTTAAGTGTAAAATGATATGCTGCTCTTAAATATTGATGTTTCCAACCCACACAGAGTAAAAAACAATCATAGTCCAAAAAAAAAAAAAACACATTAGCGTTCACTCAAACCCACAACTACAAATCTGCTCTAGACATTATACCACATTATATCACCAAAGGCTCATTTCTCTTACTTTGAAAACACTCATGAGAGTACGAAGGAAAATCATAAGATTCTTCAAATATTTATGCATTTTAACAGAAAAGAAGAACAAATATAGCTTCCTTATTTTAAAGTCATTACTGTGCAAAACATCAAACAGAGATTACAAAGAGTAGGTTTAGCAAGAAATATTTTGTTTCATAAAATTTGTTACATACTCTTTTGGACCATGATGACATAATTGTAATTCTATAACTTTAATAATTTATTTTCTTAATTTTATTATTATTACTACTGTATGCAAATATTAAATTATTTCTTTAATGAAATGATACTCTAAATAATAAACTAAAACTGTCAGTAGATGGTGGTAAATGTCTTAATGATTAAGTCATCGAGTCATTTATTCATTCGTTTGATTCGTTCAAATGGCCGATTCATTTAGGAGTGAAGTAAATGGTTCTTTATGAATGGTTCATTGAATCATTAGGCTTGTTCAACTTGAAGCGGGTCATCACCATCAGACGACCGGTGTGTGACATCAAAGAACCGCAAGAGCTTCAGAGAGCATAAGGCTACTTGTGCTTTTGAATCTTTCTTGCGGTACTTTGATGTCATACACT
Organism: Carassius gibelio; assembly: GCF_023724105.1. Classification (NCBI taxonomy): domain Eukaryota; kingdom Metazoa; phylum Chordata; class Actinopteri; order Cypriniformes; family Cyprinidae; genus Carassius; species Carassius gibelio. The sequence continues at coordinate 5,046,443 of NC_068376.1, read as the reverse complement.
GATCGGTCTGTGCAGCGCCACTTCAAATCCAACGTGACTACGGCCAATGGTTCAACGCCCCAAATGGTTCACCAAATTCGTTAAAAATATGGATTATGAAATGCCACTGTGGGTTGCTCGGAATGGAACAGTTCTGATTTGTCTTTATATTTTGGTTGGCAAAACACTCATGTGATATTGCACATGTGATATTCCTTAATTATGTGATGTAAATATGAGACAAAAATTTACAACATGCATTTTGCCCCATATCTTGAATGTTAGGGCATTTCTAGGCTCCATCACACAGTAAGTTGTTTCCCTGTCTCATATAAGTCATCAATTGACTGTATGGAAGATGATCCACATAGGTCTGGGGCGGGGAAAGTGCGTCAAATGGGGTAATAATTTTAACACATTATTTTTCTACATAATTAATTAATCTAATTAACACATTAAATTACCAGCCCTAATATATGTATATATATATATTGTATGAATGTGTATGTATTTAGTTCTGCCCTTTGTAAGCAACATAATATACTTGTATGTTTCCCGGAACACAAATTAAGTACAATTTACCTTGATCTTCAAATTCTCCCAGCTCTTAATGCTTCTTGTTCCCTTCTGGAGCATCAGTGAACATTTTAACCTTTTTTAATAGTTGTGTTTGAGTGCCTCAGTTGTCCTCAATGTGAAAAGATGTATCTCAAAATCATACAGTTACTGCTGGAAAGGGTTCAAATATGCAAAGATGCTGGAAAAAAGAAGAATCTGCAGGACCTTAAGATTTCTCTCTCTCTCTCTCTCTCTCTCTCTCTCTCTCTCTCTCTCTCTATATATATATATATATTTGCAATATTTATATTTGCAATGTAACAATGATATATGTATACATGAAGAGTCAAAAGGGCCGATGGAAACATCCATGTACAGAGAATAATGTGTGTTTAAGATAGATTTACTGTCGGTGAGTAATGCAATGCATCGCTGAGCTCTATTAGTGTCATACAATGGGCTCCTCTCAAATCAGTAAGTACTTTAAATGATATAAGAACCCGATATCATGTTTGGTAAAAGCAGAATCATTTAATATGTAGCACCAACCAATCAAGCTGCCCGGCGGGTCATTTAATGATCCTCTGTAAACCAAGAGTGAAATAAAATAAGCTAAAATAAAATAAAAGAGCCACATATAAAAGTATATAGCTGGGAAGAACTCTGTTTTTATGAGAGACAAGCCCTGAACCGGTCACATTAGCCAAAGGGAATGCCCACTGCTCCGGTGCGCTAGTATCCTTTGGCGAGATGAACCCAGGCATCGTTTAAAACGTCATAAAAACCTTCTGGAGGATGTTTGGAGATGTCAGGAAAGCAATGAGAGGTGAAACAGACAGGGAGGACCGTAACATTGACAAACAGTTTAAAAAGTTTCTTTCATTAACCTTAGAGGGAGTATCGATGGATTTGGCAGTATTTTTAACGGAAGCTGTTATAACCTGACACAAGGAATTTTATAGCCATCTTGCAGCGGTCCAGTGACAGGGAAACTAACATTAAGAGAATGAAAACATATATTTATTGCAGTGAAAGAACATGACTTGAATACGGACAATATTAAAAGCAATTCTAAAGACAAACTGCTGCAGTAATGAATTCTAATCACATGAAAACAACTCAGTTTTAAAGAGTATCATGGGGAGAGGACAGTTTTCATAGAAACTTAACCTAAAATGAACAAAATTAAGACTGAATCAAGTAGAGAACTGAATGTGTTACATAAAATTCAAAAGAAAAGAACACGGTGGTAGGTCACTTTATATTTCAGTCAGATGGGCTCTTCCTGTTTAGGTTCTTGGCTGGAATGAGCTGAATTGAAGTCTGTTTTGGTGCAAATTCTTGTTTTCCTAATGCATTTACATTCTACAATTTGAAGTGTACTGTATCCAATTGCACTGCATACTCACTTTTAGAAATCAGGGCTTTTATAATTAAATTGTTTATAATTTATATTCATCCGGTATGTGCAGCATCCCTAAAAGAACTCTGCATTGATTAGCGATTTGAATAAATCTCCTATGGCAATTACATTTTATTGGATAGCCACAATATAATTCACAGCCACCCATTTCTCAAAACACCAGAGGAGCATTGCATGCATAAGATGCTCATGTATATAGGTTTTTAGCCTCAGGACATGCTGATGCAATTGTAGGTAACCACTGTTAAACTGTTGTAAAAGTAAAAAAAAGCCCTGCAATTTACTGAGCCCATCAGCGTATGGCTTCTAGCTGAAACCAGGGTGCTTGAGGGGTGCAGTCACCAAGGCCGGCACCCCTCACTACAGCGCCTGTACTCCTGCTTTTTTGCATGAGCTTCTCTCAGTCTGGACCTGGAATCCGTCAGTGGTCCCAGAGCTTGACAGCTGCAGATGTCAATCAAATATTCTTGTCTTTTCCTCACGAATGAATACGACATCCAGCTGTGAGTCAGAAATGCATAAAGAAATAGACAGATGGAAATAGCAATACAGCCCTCATAAAGTCAATGTGTACCGCAGGAAATATATGACACACATTTCCCATGACTCCATAGATTGCCTGTTGTCTGTACTTATTTACCAGTATTATTGCTTTGATTTAAGTTAAATGATGCCATAAATAACCTTTAAATACCATTTTAAAAGTTTGATAGCAGATAGCAGATAGCATGTTTGATTAATTTAATGCAACCTTGCTGAATGAAAGTGTTTTTTTAAGACTGTAGTAATGATGGTTAAAATGCAGTTTTGCCATCACCAGAATAAATAAATTTTAACATATTTTCAGAATGCAGTTTAAACTCTAACATTATTTCATAATATTACAGTTTTGATCAAATAAATGTGGGCTTGATGAGCATAAGAAACTTCTTCACAAAATGGTGCATGCTAGATTTATTTTCTTATGGATCTCTGTTTGCTGTCCTGATACAATTGTTAATGTGACATTCAGAATAAGGCAGCCAAAGTTAAGAAGGTCATTCTGGGTTGCGGTACAAGAAAAGACAACTGAATTAAACCTGCTTATCAAATCCCCCACACCACCTTTCCTGATCTAAAATTAAATGGATCTGCAGGCGATGTCCTGTATCTTGCCAAAAGAAAAGTCAATAAAACAGATTCTTCCCTGACTGTTCTGTTAATTGGTTGTGTAGGCCTCACCTTGAGATGAACGTCAATCAGACCAATCGGCACAACACATGTTGAACGTGGTGAACCACAGCCAAGAACGAGTGAATGGATTTCATGTCTAATCATAACAGGACACAAAGCTCTGGTGTCATTATTGACCAGAAATAATCAGTCATTCTGTAAATAAATGGCAGATCTTCAAAGTACACTTATGCTGTTGTATGCCTTTATTCCCGAGCAGATCTTTCAAGTTTCTTTCATATTTTTCTCTTAAAAGCATTTTTCAGTCTGTTTCAGATTACAATTTGTAGCTAAAATATTTAGATTGCAATTGAGATCAGAGTAATATGTGTAATACAGTATGTGTCAGACTTGCTGTCTAAGGTTGAGGCAAATTCTTTTATACAACAACTGATATAAAATAATCTCAGAATTCACCATAAGTGACTGAGCAATCCATAATTTGCTTGTCTCACCATAGCAGTGCAAATTGAAAATCTCTGTTTAGAAGGAGGAGCACGCAATTCCCTCTCAATGAATGAATTACAGATGTTTATTTGTTTCCCTTGAGAAATGGGCGAAGGAAAAAAATCACAAACAAACTCAAACGGAAATGGAGACCAATTCTGGAACGAGAGATAAGCGAACAATAGAAGTTGCCAGTCTTGCTCAAAGCAAAGCCTGCTGCTCTATTCCTGTCACAGAATGCTGGCAAGTGGACAATGGCAGAATATTAGCTTGAAATCCTGTGTTCGATTCTCATTTGTATTGGTATTAAGCGCTTGTGTGTGTGTGTGAGGTGGGATTTAGGAAACGTTTAAGAGGCGCCCTATCTCTCTTTCTGGTGATGGTGCCTCACCTCAGCGGGGGAGCAGTTAGAGGCGCCTTGGATGATTGGACATTTTTCAGTGTTTCCAAAATTCCTTTTCAGTTGCTTCCCAACATGCAAAACCTCTTCTGAGGAGTTCAAGGCAGCGCAACAGACACCATAGAGCCCCTTGGAGGAGAATGCCTGCCTTGTGTGTGGACAATAGGTGCTAAACACAGCTATGCATGTATCCAACCAGAAGAACTGAATTTGGAACACGAACAAATAAGTGTCAACATGCACATATGACTTCGTGTTTGTGGTAAAAATCTGCAGTATGGGAAAGCCCGTGTGGGTCAGGCACAATGAAATGAACCAATAATATATTAAAACAAATACTAATGGGCAAAACATGCTACCCAATTTTGCTTCCAACTGAGTATTCAGTTTTACTCTGAATAACAGGAGTTAAATGCACTGCAGATGCTGTGTCGTGTCTTTAGTATGCATGACCCGTTCCAATGATTTATGTGACATCATGTAAATACATGTTAGACCATGACATTTACATGGGGCTTACAGGAAATCATTGCCACCTAGATGTTTCTTCTACAACGTCCTACGAAGCACTTCCTGAATCCTGTGACACTCTAAAAAACTAAGAAGGCAGCACACAAGGGGAGCCGTTCCACTGCTTCCTGGAGCGTACTGCTTCCATCTGCTCCTACTAAAACTCACAATGACTAATAATTAGTTTGTCATGTCTGACACACAAAGGCAACACTTTGTTACATCCCAGTTGCAAGTAAGCTCTGTTAGGGGAAGAAGGGAATGAACAATTTCCTCATAACAATGTGATAAATACCAAAGGCAATGCAGCGACATTTAGTCCTTAGTTGGATCAAGCAACAGTCAGACATTACTGGTGCTTTGTATTTTAATGCTCTGCATTTTCCAATATAACATTATGCTTTTAAAAAGAATAATGTTAAGCTCAGTTTTTTTTTTTTTTTTTGTGATCTGCTTCCAGACTATTTCCACAAAGCATGGCTTCAAAATAGAATTCATGAGAAATCGTGCCGCAAATGCATTTTAAATGTGGCCTCATACATCAGCCGGCCGGACCATTTATTGCGTTCTTGTTCGCAGCCTGTTATTGTGGCATCTTTAATCCAATACACAGGTTTACAGAGTATATTTTTATGCGGCCGAGGAATATGGGGACGCATTGCGGAAGAGCGTAATCCTCTCAAGATATTTTGCTGGGAAGGCAGAAGGACACTAGAGCCTCTCTTGAGGATTTAACAGATCCTCACAGACAAAAGGACTGGAACTTTGGCCTGACCTATTAAAGAGAGTCTCCCTCAGGATGAGGAGCTGTACATATGAGAAACATCAACATTAATAATCAATGATGTTGACAATAATTGAATTCTAGATTTGTATTCTCATGATAAAAATCATCTTGAATATTCTGTCATTTAACTCGTTAATTTGTTCCTAAAAATAAACATATCTAAACCAAATATTGAAATTTGCAATACATTAATTTTATTAATGCACTGATACCTATAAACTGACAATTAAATGTCCACAATTACATTTTTTGACTGTTTTTTCTCTAAATAAATTAAAAAAAGAATAACACTAAAAGCAAATGCTTTAAGTGAATCTAGGCAGCACAATATCATAACATACTGTTAAAATATTAAATAATAATAAAACAATGACTATGTTTACATGCAGCCAATAACCCATTCAAAACCAGGATATTAGCAATAACCCGGTTTCGCACTGCCATGTAAACACCGGCAAAAACCCGGATATGCTCATATCCCGGTTTTTAAAAAACGGGATATTATACCTGGGGTACCCCTTTTCTAACCCGAATATTTGGTCTTGTAAACGCGTTTAGGCATATCCCCATCAAAATGTGTGTTCTGCGCATGTTCTATTCGCAAGGAATACAGGAAGAAGAATAAAAAATGATGCATATTGCATCTTAATGTTGTCCGTACGTCCAGACGCTAACCATGCGTCGCCGTTTACATCGGGATATTGGCGACTGATTACACATTCCATGTATACAGGAGTAACTCTCTCTGCTCACGCATGTAAACGGGTTATCCCGAATGTTTCAGAAACCCAAATAGTGACCTTAACCAGACCATAACCCGAATTTTAACAGCTTCTAAATGTAGTCATTGCTAATAAATTAGTTTTAAAACAGGTCTTAATGTAAAATCAGGTGGTAATGAGTATGCAAAATATAATTAACTGAAAATGAATTAGCTAGTTGACAGTGGAATATTTCTCATTTTAATTTAGTTTGATTTGACATACTAAATTAATTTGGACTGAAATAAAAATGATAAAAATCATATAGACAAATGACAAAAATACAAATCGTCAAGATTTTAACTAAAATTAAAATGAAAACAATAATTAAAAAAAATAAAATTGAAATTATTAACAAAACTATAATATTACCTTGATACTAAAAAACAAAGACATAAAAAATATTTTCTTTTGTGCATCCTGAATTACTTTGCTTGATTAATCAAAATGTACTGTAATTAAATGTTAAATGGTTAATCTGTTAGGGCATGATGTGTGATTCGAAACCAGCTGCTTAAAATGGTCAAGCATCATGCTACTTGATTTGATAATCTGTGATCTACTGCAATGACATTCAGACAGTTTTATGTGTGAATTTAGTGGTCAATCACTCTGTGGTGCTTCTGTTTCTAGTCTACAGTCTCCACATCACGTCTTTTACAGGAATTGAAACGCGAGCGAGGTGCTGCTTGTTTGAGGGACAGTGAGATGAATTGCAAGTGTTTTAATGTCCCTCTACATGAGGTTTAGTGTGATCTCCTGTCCTGGCTGATTGGGTCAGTGCTCTGTAATGAAAGAAGCCTTCCCACACTGTGTGCTTTTCCAGGCCTCTGTCTCATTTACCAGCGTTTGATTGACCAGACCTGTCATTTCAAGTTCCTGTTATTTCCTCTCAGCTCCACAGGTGGTCTCCTCATCCGTCTGTCTGGTTTCATCATACTTGTCAAAAAGGCGTTGTGATATCTGCCAAAGGTCATTTAGGTTATTCCAGTAACAATGGCAACTTCAAACTTATATATATATATATATATATATATATATATATATATATATATATATATATATATATATATATATATATATATATATATATATATATATATATACAGTGGGGCTTGAAAGTTTGGGCACCCCTTGTAGAATCTGTAAAAGTGTAAATAATTTTCAAAAAATAAGAGACATCATACTAAATGCATGTTATTTTTTATTTAGTATTGTCTTAACTCTTGATCATGATTTAGAAATGTATTTTGGGATAGTGATAATCTGACTGTTCATATTTTCAGGAAATGTACCCCTCTTTAACACAATAAATATACAGGTGCATCTCAATAATTAGAATGTTGTGGAAAAGTTAAAGAGCCAATAAGATGAAAATTCTATCACTGTTTATAAGTCCTGTACATTAGGTTTAAATCCATCCAAGGTTAAAAAACATTGTCATTTTGTCAAAATATCATTTTAAAATTACCTCAATTCTCAGAGATCCCTAAATGGTTCGCGCGAAGCTATTCAAAAGATTCAGTTTCCTTAAACCCCACCTTTCGGTAGCATACTGTGTTCTGATTGGTCAACTAACATAGGTTTGATTGGTTGTTCTGCACACACCTCCACGGTAAACTATGTGTTAGCATCTGTTTGGGGTGAATTATGTCTTATTCCTCTCATCGCGAAGCAAACAGTAAAATAAAAAAACCTGAACAGTCTAGCTGCTTTTTCTTCTGTGTGGGTGTATTCAAGCCGCGCACTTCAGTTTGAATCTGAATAGCGCGTTCAGCGCGGGGGCTTGGTCACATATAACGAAGGGAGACATGAAAAACAGACATAGCGTTGTTTTCATATGGATTACTTTATCACAGAATATCTGTTCATCAGCACTTGTTTAGTTTTAAAGTAGACATGTCAAGTGTTCTATAGATATCTCTCTCATGTCTCTTCGTTCAGTATTCACGGAGTTACACTTCATTTTAATGACGTGTTTGTACATGACGATCAGCGCAGACAGGCTGCAGACAGCACACATACTGATAAGACGCTCGGGAGAAAACAGACGCATAACTTCATAATCATACTTCGCGTTGTGATTCGGAGATGCTCGTTGTTCTAAATAAATTTGGTAATGAACCCTCTTTTATGGGCAAACGCTTTGAAAATCCCGATGTACTCACCGAGATTAGAAAAGCAGTCATCAGTGAAGTGCTGTGAACCGAACAAAAGGGATTTGTCGTACTGCTCTGGTATTGTGGTAAAAATGAATTTTTGGTTCTTCTGACTTTCATTCTTTGGCAGTGAAAATAAAACAAACTTGCCTTTACAATTAAAAACACACCATCTCCTCGACACGATGCTATCACACCAACCAGAGCGTCTGTGCGTGGGGGGTGGGGCAGTTCAGAGTTCAGTTTCTCCCAACAAGGTAGGCAGAGATTATTATGCAAAGTGCTCCTAGTGACGTACATAGAGATGGGCAAAAGATTTGAAATCTATAGCGACTCGTTTCAGCGATTCAGAGTCAACTCTTTACTTTAGAAGCCAATAACTTTATAAATCGTGTACTTTTTGGTTTAATTACTTTGCACATTGTTTACACTGATGGACAGCTACATCATACACTGTAATACAGGTAATTTTTGATTTCCCATATGTGTGGCTCTTTAATTTATTTAAGTAATTCAACTCAAATTGTGAAACTTGTGTATTAAATACATTCCATGCACACAGACTGAAGTCTTTGGTTCTTTTAATTGTTTAAAAAAACTAAAAAGATTTTTGCTCACATTTAACAAAAACCCACCAATTCACCATCTAAACAAATTAGAATATGGCGACATGCAAATCAGCTAATCAACTCAAAACACCTGCAAAGGTTTCCTGAGCCTTCAAAATGGTCTCTCAGTTTGGTTCACTAGGCTACACAATCATGGGGAAGACTGCTGGTCAGACAGTTGTCCAGAAGACAATCATTGACACCCTTCACAAGGTGGGTAAGCCACAAACATCCATTGCCAAAGAAGCTGGCTGTTCACAGAGTGCTGTATCCAAGCATGTTAACAGAAAGTTGAGTAGAAGGAAAAAGTGTGGAAGAAAAAGATGCACAACCAACCGAGAGAACTGCAGCCTTATGAGGATTGTCAAGCAAAGTTGATTCAAGAAATTGCGTGAACTTCACAAGGAATTGACTGAGGTTGGGGTCAAGGCATACAGACGTGTCTAGGAATTTGGCTACAGTTGTTGTATTCCTCTTGTTAAGCCACTCCTGAACCACGGATAATGTCAGAGGTGTCTTACCTGGGCTAAGAAGAAGAAGAACTGGACTGTTGCCCAGTGGTCCAAAGTCCTCTTTTCAGATGAGAGCAAGTTTTGGATTTCATTTGGAAACCAAGATCCTAGAGTCTGGAGGAAGGGTGGAGAAACTCATAGACCAAGTTGCTTTAAAGCTGCAGTCAGTAACTTTTGATGCTCTAGCAGTTAATAAACAGAACTGCTTGGGTCTTGCAGAAGAACATTGTAGCCGGATCTACTTCTCTCTGTTTATGTCTATGAAGAATCACAAAGGTACTGGGTTACTCCACCTCGGTGCCCCCAAAGCAATCTAAAATAGTCTGAATATAAACACTTATTATAGGTGTACCCTAGTGATTCAGGACAGGCTAAAAACAATGTTTGGAAAACGTTTGGAAAATGGATTCATGGTGTACTCACTTATTATATACATTTTGTAAATTTTGAACACCCGTTTACCAATCAATTTTGGAGCACTTCATGTCTCCTTCTGCTTACCAGCTTTTTGAAGATGCCGATTTCATTTTTCAGCAGGATTTGGCACCTGACCACACTGCCAAAAGCACCAAGTATTCTAGTTTCTTGATAATATTATAATAATATAATATTTCATATTACTTTCTGGCCGTATAAATGTCAGCATCTGCAACAAATTACATACTTTCGCTAAGTTTGTGCTTCGGCATTAAACTGAGGAGTTTTAAATATTTTATTTATTAGTTTTTTTCCCCTTGAGCTCCATGTTCTCCTTTATCAAATACTGTATTGGGCCATAAAAGCCTGAGGTATCAAATATTATACTTCATACAAAACATATGCAAACTTTTATTATTAATATTATTATACATTTGGTCTTAAACGGCTCCATTTCAAATAAATAGCAACATAATTAAATGCCAGGATTAACAGGTTTATATTCATGCTAAGTTTAAATGACCTTCAGTGGAGTACATAGTGTCTATCTATGGCATCTACCAATCACCAACTTAGAAGGAACGTCTTCTAGTCACCTATAGTGTAGATTAAATCACGGTCCACGTGAATGGTCTTTTATAATCCACTTAACCTCTGTGTGTCACACAGATAAAAACAAAACCAAGGCAAAAAAGAAGAGCAAGTTTCACACCTCATCTAATGATAATCCAGCTTGTTTTCGCTCGATACTCTCCCCTCTATCTCTGACTAAAGATAGTGTCTCCCTGATGTCCCCTCACTATAAGTTTGCCTTTGCAACCAATTATCTTTTTGCCCTCTATCTGCAGTGATTAATATTAGAGGGCTGTCCCCTTTATATGTGCAATGAATCATTTTAGCCGCATCGTCAGGGGTGCTTCTCGGCCTAAAATTAGCAAGCCCCCATACACAGATTTGATATCTGAATGCTATAATCTTGGGGAAAAAGTGTTAGAGTATTGATCGGGAGTCTCTTGGCAGGAAGAAAAGGGGTCTGGAGATGCTGTAGTCCAGGCAGCGCTGCTGACTGCTGTAGTATCCGGTCATTTTCAGATTCAGCCTGCAGCTGGTAAGGCCTATACTGAATTTTGTTTGCAGCTAGAAGCACGTGGAGATGGGAATCTTCTCTCGCTGATGTATTCGCTCAAAGGCAGTATAGCCAAATATAAACCTACAGTACATCAAGGTACCTCCATATCTATGTGTGTGCCAGTTCATAGTAATAAACACAAATCACACACTTGCAAGCTCACTTGTCAGGCAAGGATTAAAGAACATTACAGGATGTGCAGAGGGCAGAAGGAAACAGACTGCCTCAATGAAATATTAGCAACGGCAGGTACTGGTTGATGAATATAAAACCTCAGCTGCTGACTTATTTATATGTACTTTATTATTATTTTATTTTTGTCCAGGAGGTGGACTGTAGGCTTTGCCGAAGGTGTAATTCCCTGACTAAGAGAGTTTCAGGACAGCACTGCGCTGAGGTACTAAAGGCACTGAGAATTGTATGATATACTGAGGAATGGATTAGATGCTTGAGTTTGCATTGTGTTTGGCATTAAAAAAAAAAAAAAAAACATTATTTATGTTATACAATTATAATGTAGAATTCCTATCACTCTGCTTATCTTTTTTATGCATTTCGGATTAGTAATTTTCAGTGACTCTTTCTGCAATATAAACCAGTAAGTGTCTCTATGATTGAGACACTGAATTAATCACTCAACCGAATCATTCAGTGCATGTTGAAGTAGTTCTGCTGTGGTTTTATTGTAGTTGTCAGAGCAAAAACAGACAATATTGTGTCAAAAATATACGTTACCCAAACTCAACTACTGCTGTGAAAAAAAATAAAATAAATACAGCAATATGCATGCTTGCAACTCCAGTAACTTCTCAGAAACTGCCCAAACCATCATTGCTAGTTCTAAGGTGATGTTTCCAAATAAATTATGGAGTTATTTATTTATTTTATACAACTAAAAATTGCATTTGTTATCGTCATTTGTCATTGGTTTAATTCCTTTAGATTTGTTATAAACATTCTGGGTCACTGAAACAAAATTAAACATTTTTATTTTATTAGATTTTTTATTATTTTTTTGTATATATTTTGTATACCATTTCTATTACATATGCATATTTTCATAAAAGAAAGAAGAAGAAGAAAAAAATGTTTATTTTACATAAAACAAACATTGAAAGATGAGGGATTGCCTTCATTATTTGCTGTTTTCAGGCTCATTCACACATATTTTGTGCATTTGCAGCCTGCTGAATGTTACTTTTAGACCCTGTGCACAATCATCTCAGAGCAAGAGCACAAGAGAATGCCTATCTACTCACCTGAAGCTGACAAGAAAGTAAGTGATTTCAGTTTCAGGTTGAGTTCACTCTTAACTTCACAGTTCCAGCCAGGTTATGTGGTCTAGTTTACAGGCTTACCTCAATTCATCATGAAAAGCAAAATCTTCTTCTTATTGAGTTTCTGAGTGCAAGTAAGACACTCATAAAAAGAAGTCAAGTCTGCTGTGAGATGGGTTTTATGTAAACATCATAGTACAGTACAGATCTGAGTAAAATAATATACAGTAAATGCAATCAGTAAAATAAATGCAATTATAGGCGACAAAATGTGTTGATTATTTTATTTTTAAATAATTATATTATAATTATAACCCATATATACATAATATAATATTAACATAAAATATTTTAAATAAATAAATAAATAAAAATAATTGTCAAATATTCCTCAATATATTTAATTGCATCCAACATTTTTTTTTTGTCCATCTCTTTCACTCCTTTACAGTCTGCACTACAGCATTGCCCATTACAGATGGCCAATATGATGTTCAGCTCAACAAAATGCTTCTTTGTGCCTTTTCTCAGTTCAGAAAGAGTCTGGGACATGGCGGGATGAATCAAGATAATGTGCTGATTTTATTTCTTTCTCCAGTTCTCTAAGCACTTGGCTGAGCATGATTTGTTTAGGGAGTGAAATGGGTTACATGCACACATCATGTTGGCCTCATAGGAGCAAACAATAGTTCACAAGATGTCATTTTGTTCACCTAAATTACATTTGGTAAGTAGTAAGTAGATTTGTGGATGGTCTGTGCTTTGCAAACCTCTAACCTAGTTCATCTTTTCCACCATGCACACACAAATAATTGTGTGTTTTCATGTCTCATCTTCTCTTTAAGTCTTGCCGACCTGCCCAAGCATAACTCTTGCCCCACTGAGTGCATCTGAGATGGAGAGCAGATGAGTGTGGATGGAGAGGCCGTTCTCTCACCACCTGATTACAACATCTCCTTCAAGAGCTGATGGAACTCACCCTTTATACAGATTAATGTCAGGAGAGCACGAACATGCTCTCTGCTTTTCTAGACGGGGAGTTGCAAATGCTCTATAAATATAACAAAACATTGGTATGCAAAGCTGAGTCATGACCTGGAAGGTTCCGTGAGACCCATAAACCAGAAATGAACACAGAGCTGTTCTTCCTTCACACTGTGGCACAGAGACTCATTTGAAAGACTAGCGTTAAAAAACGAGGTTGTTGCTGCTGAACAAATTACACATTCAGGAAAAGCAATGGGGCCATTTATGTCCAGTTTTAGCATTTTTTATGTCAATGATTATTGCAGCCCTAATTGATCCTTAGAATTAAAGTCAACACAAAAGCAATTTTGTGTTATGTTTACTTTCTTTAAGCACACTCAAAAAGAAAGAAAATGTCTTCATAATATTTAATCAAAATGTAATAAATAGTTTGACCTCCGAAATTATATCCATTCACTCTGTCTTCATTTTGTAATGTAATAGTGTGAAATGCCACTTTTCATGATCCATTTCATTACTGATGGGTAAAATGAAGTTCTGCCCTACATTTCTAGATATTGGATATTATGTTTCACTCAAAAATATATTAAATTACAGAAAAACAAAAACAAAAAAACACAGCAATTAATGTTGGCTTTCATCATGTTGTTGTACTTTTATGATTCTGTTAAAACTTTGAGACGTCTACCATCCAAAAGTTTGGGGTTAGTAAGATTTTTTAAATGTTTTTGAAAAAGTGTCTTATGGTCATCAGTAAGCAACAATACAATAGAAACTTAAAAATGTAAAATAATGTAATTTAATATATTATCTCCACATTTGCTGCCACTGATATTGTGCATGTGATGCCAGTTTTCAGTGGCTTGTTTTAGTAGCTTATTATTAATAAATAGTCTGGGTTTACTGCTCAGTGAACCTAAAAATGTATCAAACTTTCATGTAAAAAAGCAAGGAAAATCCTTTAGATGCTGCCTTCAAAACAATGCTTTTAATGTAATTTGAATGTGATGCCCTGACAGAAAGACCATGCTTTTGTAATACAATGTAAATATCATGACACTCTATATATCATTAGGTCTTTTGGGATGCCTTCAGATAAGGTTATTTGATGTAAAACAACACATGCCTTACGAGGCCATACTTTTTTTCACATGGCCCACTATCCTCTCTGTCCTCTGGCCTTTAGTGTAAAAACAGGCTTTGGATGGGTTGGTAGGGATGATTTCTTCATCCTCAGGGTTTTAAAGTCTTCACTACTCTTGTCACCTGCTTTATGGTCAACACTTCGCCCAGCTGTGGTTTGGGTGTCTATAGTTCAACAAGTCTGAACTGTCACTCAAAGTATTGATATGAATACTTTTATTCTTGTTGAATAAAAGTATTGATATATTTTTCTCTGCAAGGCCCTAACCCTAGTTATGCTGCTTGTCTTAGCAAACACTTCTAATGAGTTAGAGTCCAAAACTTAGAATTAATGCAGATACTGTAACAAGGCACAAGTAAAACTGCAGTAGGTTATACTGGAATTATAGCATTCGAGTAGCAGTGTGCATTGTTGAGTTTACTGGTTTAAATTCAAATTTTCTTGTTTGTAAACTACAGGTTTATACTGTAAATGTTTTTTTTTTTTTTTTTTTTACAATTATTATGGCAACCAGACAATTTTTTTTAACTATAGATTTTCCTTCTTTTATTTATTACAACGTACAATTATGTTTAATTTAAATGAATCATGCAGCCTTACACCTATTAAAGCATCTCTTTTATTGATAAGCACTTCTTGTTAAAAATTTGGGAAGATGGTTGGCCCATGTTGCATTTTCAAATCCACATTAAAGTGAGCCAAACTCAAGAGTAAATGCAGAGATGAGTTTGTGTGGAGCAGCATTTACTGTGAACCGATCTGCTGTGCAATGCTGTGGATATTGAGCTGCTCATGTGTAAATGAACACAGTGCTGTGTTTCAATCTGAAACACACAGCACTTACGTTTAATTAAATCACAGCCTTTGCAATTTGATAACTGCAAATATTTTCAATTTATGATTCATTTGAGTTAATACCTTGGTTTGTGACACCTTCAGAGAGTTTTGGTGAGAGGACGTGTGGTTGAAGGGATGGAAATTGTCCTAATTCAGATGCTTGAAATTAGCTAATTCTTGGGTTATATTTTACAGCAACCTTTAAAGTTAAACTATCAAAAAATAATAATAATAATAATTACTCCAATGAAATCACAGTCTCTTTGCCAAAGAGAGTTCATGTAAAAAAACAGAGCACGGATTATAAAAGCTTATAGCTACATTAGGCTAAACATTTAGATTTACACAGGAGTTAATGGACCATCTGGAGAGGTGAAATGAAGGTTTAAAGAAGATGATGTTGTTTTCAATCTGCCCTGCCTGCAGGTATATAGCACATAATATAACAGTTACTAATCACATGATAACAGACTAAAAAAATCAACCAAACCAAACTTAAGTTTTGCATCAACTTCCAGGATTTCTGTGAAACTTCAAAACCTGTTCATTGTCATTACAATCCACTTTAAATGACTCCATTGAGAGACTGTTATCTGCCCGTGGCACTGTAATCTGTAACCTTACTTACAGGCCCAAGAAAACAAGCACATCTTTTTGTGTATTTTTTAACCTAGTGAAATATTTATTCTTCAGTCTGCTAGTCTTCTCCTTGAAACAAATTCCTGTTAACAACCTTCTAAAAGTAGTACCTCGTAAAAAGGGTGTCTGGAGGTGGCTTAAAGTCATCAATCTCCAGGCAGATGATGAAGAGTCCGGCAGATGACGAAAAATGATGTTCATTACGCTTTTGTGTGGGGATCTTGGTTTTCTCATGGCATCATAGATTCACAGCTCAAGATGGGCGAGCAGAAGTTATAACTGACAAAACGTCAAACTTCGCTCGCCCGGCACAACAGCTTACTCGTGGCTGTCAGCCCGCACAGAGAAGCGATCGATAGTTTAGAGGTTGAAGCCAAATCTTAGTCCTGGTCCACTCTGGGCTCGTTTGGCACTGTGCCTTACACTGATCAGATCCATCTTCAAAATGAGAGTTTGAAGAGTAACGTGGTAATAAACACTTAAGGTATTGAATGTGAAACATGAAAGGGAGAAGAGTGTTATTGGCTCTTGTTGAGATGTAGAAGTTCTTGTTGAGAGAGAGAGAGAGTTGCACATCAGCCGTCTGATTTACTTTAAACTATGGTGTAGTCTGAGAGACTTTTCTTTGGTTACACTTCAGGTAGTCTTGCATTGCTATACCTTAAACTCTCTATCTATCTCTAATCTATCTACCTGTCCGTCTGTCTGTCTGTCTGTCTGTCTGTCTGTCTGTCTGTCTGTCTGTCTATCTATCTATCTATCTATCTATCTATCTATCTATCTATCTATCTATCTATCTATCTATCTATCTATCTGTCTATCTATCTATCTATCTATCTATCTATCTATCTATCTATCTATCTATCTATCTCTGTCTGTCTATCCGTCCGACTGTCCGTCCATCCATCCATCCATCCATCCATTCATCCTTTCTCTGTCTGTCCGTTCATCCATCCATCCATCCATCTTTCCATCCATCCATCCATCATTTCTCTATCCATCCATCCATCCATCCATCCATCTACCTCCTGTCTGTCTGTCTGTCTGTCCAGAAATATATTTAAATCAGAAGAATCTTAAAAAACCTCAAGGAATCAAATGTTTCAGTTTGCAAGACATAACAATAGATGTACAAGTACAATAAACTCTTGTCACTGGCCCCAGGCTAAGGACATCCTTATTGTTGAGCTCTGGTTTATAGCAACGCACACAGCATGAATCTGGCAATGGAGATATGCAGATTTTCCTTTCTCACTGCACCATCACCGCAACCATAACCTACACAGACATTCTCTCTGTACAGCATTGACTCATATACATGACATAAACACTGACCCCCCCCCACCCCATATCATTGACTTCTTTAAAATGAGCATCCATGCAAGCCCTAGTTATTATCTGTACTGCCATTAAACAATGTCTGAAATATTCAGTGAGAAATTCGAACTTGGGATCATTATGAGTTTAACTGTAATAAGTGTGTTCAGTCTAACAGAACAGCAGTTTAGATAACAAGCTGTTTCGGGTGCTGAGGGAAAGTTTACAGTCAGACGAAGGATACAGAGACAGAAGGGGGAAAAGGGGGAAAAAATGGAAAAGGAATTGCGAGGCATGGAGGGATGTTCATGACTGCTGTAGTGTGGCTGCAGGGCTCTCTGAGCGATGCCAAGGCCATGTCGGGTAACACATTCATTCGTCCATATTTCTTACTTCCATCCCTCTGGATTCCCCATCCTTATGTTGCTTTATTTTTGCAACTTTTGCAATTTTTTTTTTCTGCGTGTCTCCCAAGAGATCTCTATCATAGAGAAATCTGCAGTCCGACAGTTCACTTGGCATGCTTGAAAAGATGATAAGAGAGCCAAAAAAAAGAAAGAAATAGAGAAAAAATTGAGGGGTACAGCCAGGAAAGCTGCTTCCTGCTTCACATGAGTTCCGCTCCAGGGTGAAACTCAAACTATATCGCAGGAACCTATATCTCATGCTGTTGGTTTTCAAATGAATATTTTATTCATAAGTATTCCAGGAAATGTTTATTAACAAGGTTTTGTGTCATCATTGTGTCATATGGATATAAGCAGATATTTTGAGGAGGTATAGTGAAAGAGTTGCTCATTTGTTTGTCTTACTTGAGGAAAAAAAGGAAGTTGCTTCTTTTTCCTCCAACAGTTCTGTAAACTTTTACAATCAAGAACAAATTATTAAAAACCATTAAAAGCATATTTAAAATTGTTCTTCTCATAAGGCCACATAAACGTATGTAATCTATTCAGAAAAATGACTGATATTTTTTGTGGCTCAGTCTTCATACATTTTAGATTGATAATCTTTTATCACAACACTCCTCAAAAAAAAAAAATAGAAATATAACCAATTCTTTTGCAGCATCTTTTAAAACCACTGATGAAGAAATGCTTAAAAAAAGATGCAAGCTTGCAATGATGAATTGTTAATTACAACTATGGATGCTCTTGGTCTAATGTTTTTACATTAAAATACGTTTTGTCTTTATTTTAAACCATAGGCCTATACTTCACCTTTTCATGAAATGTTTACCTTTTTCTTGTTTTGATGTTTTGTATCTAATGCAGTGACATTCATGCATTTTTAAAGGGGTCATATCATCAGGATTCTCAAGTCCTTTGATCTTTTTCAGATAATAGAGTCCGATGTACATACAGTATACTGTAAGTTTCAGAAACTTCCTCTTGTGTTCAAAAAGAGCATTTTAATGAAAAATGACTTCTTTTGAACTTCAGGAACTCTCGATGCCTCATAGTTGAGCAGAAACCTGACATGCCTGAATAAATGAAAAAAAAGAATGTTTGTTAATGCAGAAAAAATAGTAATATAAATGCTCTGTATATTGAACTTGTAAATGAAACAAAGACTATTTCTATAAGTAAAAGCTATTTCGGTCTTTCTACTCAAAATTTTATTTTTAATTCAGCGTGTTGCTTGCCATTTCATTGTAATTAATTTTAACATTTACTATTAGTTTCTACCCCAAAATTCTACACATTGGATTATAATGAAAAGTGCCAGATAAGACTCCTATTAAGTGACCATGTTTGTGTATGAATATGCATGCGTATGTTGCCTACCAAAAGTCATTAGACTACAAATCCAGGAAGAAAAAAAAAGTCAATTTAGTCAGTGAAGCAGAATGTTAAAAGGCTTTGGCATGTGTGCACAGAGGCCGACGTCTGTGCTATCCTTGTCCTCGTCCTTTCACGGCCCACTGGTGTGGCCTGCAGGGTTGGTCATGGACTGATCTTCTGTCCCTTCTAATGAGTGAGATCATCAAGGCAGATGTCTGCAAGCCCGCTCCTTTCCCAGAAAAGACCTCACTGTTGTCTTATCAGAGGACAACAGCTCCAGGACCGATCATTCATCTCATTAGCAGAGCCGGGTGATAATGTAGAGCTAAACAAACACAGTGACCTCCACTCGCAGAGAGTGCAGATTCACATCCTCTCTTTCAGAACACACAGTGCTGCCGGGGATCATGGGATAGGGAGCATTTCAAATGTTTGGAGCCATAGCATGCTGGTTACTGAAACATGGTGAACCTGCAGTCAATGCAAATTTGTGTATGGTTCATGTTATTTCCTGATCCCCCAATGTTGAAACTCTAGAAGAAGCATGTCTAAAAAAATATTCTGGCATCCATGCATAAGAGCAAACAATGTTTCTTTGCCCGTACTGTAGTTTGCTATTTGATCAGTGATCCTTTGCTTTGCATAAAAGCATGCATACTTTAATTCTATTAGAATTTCTAACCTCTCTCTCTACTCGCTTCACATATTAAGCACTTCAGAAAACATTATGGGCATTATAGTTTCAGTCCAGTGCCGTTCGCATTTTCCCGTCCAGCACCACATCGTTTAATTAGAAAATGCATTTGTGCACATTTGTGCGCCCATGGGCGTGCTGGTGTAAAAAAGAGGTGTGTTTAGGTGCATTGCTGGCACATTGCTATTTTAAGGAGCTGAAAACAGACTATAAACCTAGTCTAAAGTCTAAAGTCAATAGCGCAATATTTTTTTGTTATTTAAAGAATGTGTTGGTAGAAAATGTGCCTCTGGGTGGTTTCACAGTGCGTGTTGACTTTGCTTATTACACACATGGATGCACATCACAAAAACATGCCAAATATTAAAAACAAAAGGATTACATTGTAAAATAATATTATTGTGTAGGCTACATTCATATAAAAATGTAGTCTAATTTGCAATTCAGTCTATTACTACTTATAATGATGACTGAAATTCTATTTCATCCCATGCCTTCTTCACCTCTGGAAGCTTTAGTGGATTCCTGCTTGTCCTGTAGATGATTTGCTCGCGCGCTTTAACTTCGCACACGAGCAGATCGCTGTTTTCGCTTGAGAAGCTTTCAGCTTTTCCGCCAACAAATTACTCCATGTAAATAACGATCTGTCATGCAAACTGCCATGACTCCTTTTCTATCTTTTCTGTCTATGAATTTTTTTTTTTTTTTTTTGTCACAAAATTATAATTCAGTGGTGAATTTAAAATAAGTTAATTTACTTTGGCTTGAGAGCATGTCACTATTTGTATCATGTCTAACATTAATTTATTTAAAATATTCCTGTCTAAAAAAAAAAAAAAAACATTATAAAACAAAAGCTAGGAAATCAACAGCACAAGCACCAATAACGTATCTGATGAATTCTGTAATGTTGCTTGGTTTTCATTGTTCGAAAAAAAAAAAAAAAAGCTTACAGACCTTTGTAAAAGTATCAACATTTCAAAAGATAAATAAAATAAATAAATAAAATTAACTTGACCCTGTCATGGAAAATTATGTCACTGAGGAATGTTATATTATGAATTTTAAGTACCTGAGCTTGACAAAAGCATTTTTCTGAAAGTCTTTTGCACCTTTTTTATTTAAAATGCTTCCTTAAAAATTACAAAACCAAAAGTTATGTCACATTTTGTCTTTTTTTATTCTCTCATCCCAATTTGCTAATTCAGACAAAGCGCCCCTGGCACAGAGCACAGGTTTCTTCATCTCATGAAAGTCATGTTTGTCCGTGTGCCTTTTTGTACGACTAAACTGTATTTCGCAGAGGCTGTATATGGTAAAAATCTGTCATGGCGTTGTATCACTAATGGTTTTCTTCCAGATCATACTTCATGTTCAGGCTCTGTAACATTGCAGTTGACTTTGATTTTTTACTTGTTTTCCCAATGGATCCAAATATGTATTTTCTGTACAAATATATCATTCTGTATCTCTTTGCAGTCAAAACCCAGTGAAGGAAGCAGGCGAAGCATGGAAGAACAGCTCTAAGACAAATCTCTGGTAAACCCAGTCTGAGCATAATGTGTGGCTACAGAGATATAGCCTCAGGTCTTGATTTTAAACTACACTCCTGTCAGAAAAGAACTGCTGTTTTCTTTTCCTCTTGCCTTAGTTGTGCAAACTACTGGATTTCTCTTAGCTGGCCATGTAGTTAATCTGCTCACTTGTCATGACAGCTGCTCTGCTTGACTCTGAGGAAGGCCAATTTTCTCTCTCGCTCTTTCTTTCTCTCTTTTTTAGGCTTTTAATACCCCATTTCCTTGTCTGTGTAAATTGTGTTAGTAAGCATTTCTCCTTAGCATCAGAGAAAAGCTTTCAAATGAGATGGGAACACATTGGGCTTTTCTATCAAATGAAAAACTCAAATGATTGTGTTTTGCAGTTTGTATAGTTTTACTTTTAATTGCAAACTCAAAACTTAGTTCAAGCAGAAATGAAACTTCAGTCATCATTTATTCACCATGATGTTGTTCCAAAACCATATTACTTTCTTTATTTTGTGGAATACAAAGGAAGATTGAGTGCTCTGTTTCTTTCATTCTATGAAAGTGACTGTTATAAGCTCTAACTGTTAAAATGTTCAGAATGAGAGTCCAAACAGCTGATAAAAACATCATAATAGTCCTCAAGTAATCCACACCACTCCGGTCCATCAGCTAACATCTTGTGAAGCAAAAAGCTGCATGTTTGTGAAGTGCCATTAATAGTCGAATGGTACCTTACCGTATCAGTAAAATGACCTCTCCAGGTTCGGTAGGTTTGCCTCCTAATTGTCGCTTTAACTTAGTAAACATGCTCCCAAGAATCTGACATTCCCCCTCATCATTTCAAATGTGCCACAATTAAATTAATGTTTGTTGTGTTTCACAGTTAATTACCAATAGAATGCAGAAATCAGGATGCTGCCCCCGAAAGCCCTTAATTGCAGCATCTGTGGCAATAGCAGCCGATCGGACCAAAGCCGGTTATTTCCAATTATTTATGTGCGGTGACCTTCTAAAAGGCATTCAATTTATTTTGTCTGTGGAGTGACTCGATCAAGGGTTCTTTTTTTTTTTTTTGCGGCGTCTCGTTATTGTTCTGATCAGCAAACCTTAATCAAACATGATTTTGGCAGGCGTCTTGTGGCATGGCACACTCATTATGTGTGCAAACAGCAGCTAGACAATAAACAAGTTTATATAATCCCCAAACAGGCTTCATGCGTAATAATAAGATATTTGACTTATGAATTAATTGCCTAAGGACATGGATAATGGAGGGTAAGAAGCTGTTGATCAATCGAGAAACATAATATTATAGATGTTATCTGGGTAATTTAGTTTAATAGACCATGAGATTTGTTCTTTAAAAAAAAAAGAAAAAAAAAGAAAGAAAGTGAAAGTCGCAAAGTATGGTAACCCATACTAAGAATTGGTGCTCTGCATTTAACCCATCCAAGTGCAAACACACACACAGCAGTGAGAAGTGAACACACACCCGGAGCAATGGGCAGCAATAGATCCAGCACCTGGGGAGCAACTGGGGGTACAGTGCCTTGCTCAAGGGCACTCCAGTCAAATACAAGGTGTTGTTTCAAATATGAAAAACAAAATATGCTTCATGAATTTAATAAAGTACTATTTTATACTCTAACCATAACCTGTGTAAATGTAACCCCTCTCACCCGGGTCCTCTCTGACGCTCCTCGCACTCGCACCGAGCGGGGCTCGAACCCGGGTCTTCCGGCATGGGAGGCGGACGCACTAACAAGGAGGCTAAATGGCTACAGCCACTAGCGTCTGTCGCTAGTGCGTCTCTTGAGATCGGGGAGTGAGGTTTACCTGCACAGCACTACTCGCTGGCCTCCGTTACACTCACCCTCCTAAATCTCACTCCCATCCGGGTCACGGCACCAATGTAACCCCTCTCACCCGGGTCCTCTCTGACGCTCCTCGCACTCGCTCCGAGCGGGGCTAGAACCCGGGTCTCCGGCATGGGAGGCGGACGCACTAACAAGGAGGCTAAATGGCTACAGCCACTAGCGTCTGTCGCTAGTGCGTCTCTTGAGATCGGGGAGTGAGGTTTACCTGCACAGCACTACTCGCTGGCCTCCGTTACACTCACCCCCCTAAACCTCACTCCCATCCGGGTCACGGCACCAATGTAACCCCTCTCACCCGGGTCCTCTCTGACGCTCCTCGCACTCGCACCGAGCGGGGCTCGAACCCGGGTCTTCCGGCATGGGAGGCGGACGCACTAACAAGGAGGCTAAATGGCTACAGCCACTAGCGTCTGTCGCTAGTGCGTCTCTTGAGATCGGGGAGTGAGGTTTACCTGCACAGCACTACTCGCTGGCCTCCGTTACACTCACCCTCCTAAATCTCACTCCCATCCGGGTCACGGCACCAATGTAACCCCTCTCACCCGGGTCCTCTCTGACGCTCCTCGCACTCGCTCCGAGCGGGGCTAGAACCCGGGTCTCCGGCATGGGAGGCGGACGCACTAACAAGGAGGCTAAATGGCTACAGCCACTAGCGTCTGTCGCTAGTGCGTCTCTTGAGATCGGGGAGTGAGGTTTACCTGCACAGCACTACTCGCTGGCCTCCGTTACATAAACATCAAATTAAATATGTTAACATATGCCACTTCTAAGAGCCATAAAGGGGATGTGGGATTACAAATTTATAAAATGTTAAATTTAGGTTCCAATTTAATAGTAGACATTTTGAGGTAATAAAGCTTACATATCCAAGAATATCAAATCAGGAAAATCAAGTGTCTGAGATAATGACCTTTTGTCTTTGTGCTATTCCTTGCCTTTTGGCTTTTTAAAGCTCAAGGCACAGCTCTGCCCTTTGTTTCTATGATAATGTGAAGGTATGGGTGATACTGTCAGGCATCTCTGTATTTAAATGACACTGTTATACTGATAAGATCAAAGATGGGAAAATGGCCAGCATCAGGTTGATCCCTGTATTCAATTTGCATGCTTTATTTCAATTGTCTCCACCTCTACTGAAGGAATCCCTCCCCCCTGAAATGTATATAAACTACCAAGTATTAATGATTAGTTAGACTTTAGATGACTACAACGCAGTGCGTTCTCAATAAAGAATTGTGCTGAAGATTACCCACGAGTCTCCTGGTCTTCATTTCTGAGTTTCCACAAGTGTTTTAAAGAGTAAAAAAAAAAAAAAAAAACATTTAACAAAGCAGGAATTCACCTATTCACCAGCTCCCAAGAGTAGTTGTTTTGGATATCTGTAATCCTTGCATTAACATATAATGCAAATGTAATATTTGTAAAGAATGTTCCACATAATTAAAGATATTTTTATGTGTGAACATCATGATGTTGCTGTTTTTAAACAGGGCTCTCATAATAGATTTGGTCTCCTGCTATGTTTAGACATCATTGTGCCTCGAGTCAGCTCTGTGATCCAGGAATGTTTGGCTTTTCTGAAAGGAATATTCCATCCCTGAGGCGACAACACACTCATGCTTTAGAATCTCAATTATTCCACATAACTGTCTTTGCCCTACAAAGAGATAAAGATCTTATACATAGTTATTCAATATGCATGTATCAGGTCACTACTTTACACTCACACATATTGTTTTTAATTGGTTGCATTTTACAAAACAAATGCAAAACAAGAAACTATTAATTAGTGTATGCGACACCACATTTCTAATTCAAACTCCAATCAGATTTCTTGAATTAACACAACTTTCAGGAGTCCAGGTGGACTAGCATTAAATCAATGAAAATCCAAAATGATTACACCGCATTCAAGGTACACATTTTTTCAGCACTAGCTTTTCCTGGGAATATAATTCTTGACCTTGGAGTTGATAGCACCAGGCTCCTCTGTTTGGGCTACAGGAAGGCAATGAATAACAATGAGTAAATAATTACACAATTTAATTTTTTTGTTGGGTGAATTATTCATTAATTTGTAAATTAAAAGCTCACAGAACAGATTATTAGAGTAAAACTACCTGTTCGTTAAGTCACTCTGATTAAAATCAGCTTTGACAGGGGCCCAAGTAGACTGACATAATACACTAGTGTGAACAACTTATGGCGCTTTTCTACTGCATGGTACGGCACGGTATGGCTCAGTATGCATCACTTTTGTTTGTTTTTTTGTCTTTGTTTTACTGGGTACAGTACATGGTACCTGGTAATTTTTTTATTTTTATTACCAAAATGTGACATGTAAACTCTGATCACTGATTGGCTGGAGACAATCCTCACTTCCTGCGTAACATACTTATACGATACAAACACAACAGAACCACTAGATTTAGTCTCTAGTTTTGAACGAGAGCACTTTTTTTTCCCGTCCTAAATTGCCGCTCTTACCCGGGATCCCGACAGGAGTGTGTGTGTGAGAGAGGAGGGGAGCTGGATGAGCCAGGGCTGGCGGCGCATGATGGGGCACACCTGAAGGAAATGGAGCCTCATCACCGCCCCTCTTTAAATGCCCAACACGCCTCTCCTCGGGAGACCGGTCTATTCCCCGTGCATGCACACTGGTGTCCTCATGGGTCCAGGAAGGGTGTGTTGAGGGACTCCCGCGCCACCAGAGACGTGAGCTGCCAGACCCTCGGTCCGGAAGAGATCCGCACCCGTTACATGGCCGATGGGCCAGGATGCAGGGCCGTCCATCCCCTGCAAGCACCGCGGCCAACGACTAGGATTCGGCCGCTAGAAGAAGCTGCTACCCCTCGCGCCCCAGACTGGAGAGGGGAGCGTGTGCGGCCACCGGACTCTGCCCCTTACCTGGACCCTTCCTCCATGAACACTGCCCGACCCACACGCACCCTGCAGCACCACGAGGACACCCTGTTTATTTTGGACACCATTCCCCTTTGGCCACATTTGTCCCGTTTTGCTTTATTTTCTGTTAATAAAAGCCCCTCCAAGGCCTGGCAACATGCCCACTGTGTCTGTCGATTGCTCCTACGGCAACACTGGTGGAGAATGCGGGCAAGGCGGAGCCTAGACAGTGCAGTCGGGAAACACCTAGTGATGTCACTCCCTCTTACTCGCAAAAGTTCGCGAAAACCCGGACTGGGACGGAGGAATGACGGAGACAGCCTCCCAGCCACATAAGGGGTAAGTAACTTCTTTTTTATTGTTATTTTACACTGTGGTTGGTTGAGGCTGTCGACTAATATCCGGTTTCTCTGTCCTTGTTCTGGCGCGCTGCGAGAGGGAGGACTGCCTGGAGAGGAATCCCTGCCCACTCTGACCGTTTGGAGTCTGGTTGAGGAAGGTAGCACTCCCGTATGGGCGGGGTGGGGGTGGGGTGGTGACGAGTCAGCTGCCTCCTCCCTGATTGTCATCTGCACCCCCTCCTAAATCGCCGCCCTTCACCAAGGCTCCCGACAGGAGTGTGTGTGAGAGAGGAGGGGCTCTGGATGAGCCAGGGCTGGCGGCGTGTGATGGGGCACACCTGACGTAAATGGAGCATCATCACTGCTGCTGTTTAAAAGCCCAACGCTCCTCTCTTCAGGAGACTGTTCTCTTCCCTGTGCATGCACACTGGTGTCCTCGTGGGTCCAGGAAGGGTGCGTTGAGGGACTCCCGCACCACCAGAGACGTGAGCTGCTGGACCCGCAGTCCGGACGAGAACCGCACCAGTTTAAACAGCCGACGGGCCAGGATGCCTTTATGGATGTTTTATTATCTGTTAATAAAAGCCTCTCTGAGGCCTTACGCCACACCCACTGTGTTTGTCGTTTGGTCCTCCCATGACAACAACCAAAAAGTTTCGTAGTCTATTACAGCAATACAGACGTTCCTCTTATTGATAGCAGAGAAGCGGGACCATCGAGGCTTGATGGGGAGATGCAGAATTAAAACATGTCAGTAGAGACAGTGCAACTTTGACAATATGTGAATAATCCCCCCCACTCCAAAAGCGTTACTAAACTGCAGTAAACGGTTTAAAGTAAGTTTTTTTACGAAGTTAATATTTTACGTTTTCGGGTAGCATTTTGTGAGTACGGTTCTAATTTCAATTATGGTTTTCGGCATAGCATTGAAAAAAATACAATAACCATCTTTTTTTTTTTTTTTTTTTTTGTCTTGGTTAAACAACAAAAAAGTAATGAACACAAAAGTACATGGATCACCATTATACCTTGAGCTGTGAAGATTTTTTTCTGTATAACAATGCAGACATGTTGATGTGCAGCTGGCTAATAAGAGGTCTGTGATCTGTATCTGTATACAAGGTGTTTATTGTACTATGACTGGTTTTAAGATTGCCACATTACTCTCAGATTCATCTTTAGTGAGCATCATGTGTTTGCTGAAAGTGATGAAAGATTGCAAAAGAAAGGTTGTGTGGAAAGCACTTTTATAAAGATAAATCACTCATTTGGAACACTCCAAATTAACAAATTAATGTGGGTACACAAGTTTTGTGAGAAGTTCTCATGTACATACCAATCCAAAATATTTCACTCAATTATTAGTGAATGAGTGTCATTGTCAGTAGTTTATTGTTTTTCTGCTTGTCACTCCATCACCTGAAGCAAATTGTGTGACCTATCAATAAAATACACACTACATTCTCACCAAATAATGTAAACAGACGTGCAGAGGTGGTACTGGAAACAAATACTATATGAAATTCTCTTGCAATTCAATGCAATAAACATTAATTATTTCGCTGTTTCTCCTGTATTTCTCTCATTCTGAATCACAAAGGCATTTTTGGAAGTTTCTTCAACTTTGGGCACTTTTAATGTCCCAGTAATTGAGATAACTTTTTCCTCTCATTAAAATGTATTGAAGACGTTCTGCCATGCTTTCATCATTTATTTTTGCAAATAATTTTCTTTACCCTTTCTTAGACTTTGAGTGTTAAACTATGATAATCCAATATAACAATTACATTTGCAAATGATCTAAAGAAAAAACTAAACACATTTCAGCATTTTGTGTGTGAAAATGATTTGATCGGTTTAAAAAAAAAAAAAAAACTGTTCAATGTTTCCATCACAAACAACCCTAATAAAATGCTGTTGTGCACTTGTTTACTACACCAAGCAGACAGGATTTCAATGAACAGCACTGAGATAAAATAGGACATATGATAACATTACATATATAATATTTGATGTGTGAAGAAACAAGGAAAAATTATAGTCATTTTAAAACAACAAAATTAAAAATGAAACATGTCTAGACATATTTTACCAGATCTATCAATGTTTTGTATGCATCTTACCTGACAGGAAAGATTTCAAAAGGCCATACATTTTCTTAGTGAGGTGAAGTTGCGTTTCTCTGCCATGTACTATATTACTTGTATCTGTAGCATCTTTAATAATCTCGTTCACACTTTAATTTGCCTTCTTTATAAGCCCTCAGTTTCTGTGTCTTCTTTGTCCTGAATTAATGTTGCTTTCAATGGTTTAAGTGTGTTGATGTTAATTAAAGACTCCTTTACTTCCACTCCTTGTCGAGCACCATTACTACAACCACGACCGCGTGACAGAATCCGACACCCATAACAGAAGAAGATGAAGGCTGAGGACAAGCTGTGTGCACTGTGGCAGAGTGGCCGGATGTTGGAAAGATGTGTGGAGAAATTCTTGGAGCATGTTTCTCGCTGGGGCTGGACTTTTGGACATGGCACTTCCTCCCAAGTTCTCTTCCCCATCCTCTCTTCAGAGTCCACTCTAGAAAGCTCCTTATTGTATCCTGTGTCTCCTTCACCTCCGCTGGTGCCATCCAGCTCACGATTGTCTCCTGAGTCTCCTTTGCCTCCACTGGTCCAGTCCAACCCTCTTTCGTCTCTAGAACACCCCCTACAGCCAGCACCTTGGTGTCTGCCAGAGCACCCTCCAGTGTCCACGCCTAGAAAGCACCCTCCAGAGACCACTCCTCCAGAGCGCCCTCAAGTGCGCGCTCCTCCAGTGCACCTCCCAGGGTTCCTAGATTTCCTCAATAAATGGTCCCAGTGGCCAAGGCGAGGGGGGGGGGGGGGCATATACTAAGGCCACAGAGTATCCGACATAATCTGCCATGGCCTCCTGAGCTACCAGCTCCGCCTTGGCAACCTGAACTGTGCTGTTGACATTAAGTAAGCCATATATGTTTAAAATACGATGTCAGTAAATTATGGCCCAATTAATTAAATAATCCTTTATCATAGGCTACAACTTGGTTGTCTGTGTACACTGATGTGGAAATGCACAGTACATGACTGATGAAAATGCAGCACTTTTTTATTTATCTGACACTTTTTAAAGTAATATGACATATTACCATTCCTTCATCAGATTAGGTGCTGAATCCAATAGCCGAGATGCTGATTTCTGATCTGGCTTGTTCTGGCACACATTAAGCTCTGGTGTAATTGAATATGAATTCACTGGACAAAATCTTAAAAGCCCATATGGATTCTTAGGATAATTGAAGATTGAAGCATAGACCATCTGGGTATGATCCAAACTTTTATCATTGGCATTGTCAATTAACTCAGGCTGATCTAACTAGTGAGACTAGACTGGTGTAATCCATACTGTAATGAGACAGGTGACCTGCTGGTGTCTGTGTGTGTGCAGATAAAGAGCCATGTATTGCATTTCCTCAGATGGCAGGTGTTTTCCATGGCAGGTATGGGACACTTCTCATGGCTCTGTCGCAGACATTGTGATGCAGTGAGGCATCAGTCCAAGCATTCTCGTTCCACTATAATCACTTCCAACCTTGCCAAACAAATCTGGCACTTATAATAATAGTACTCCTGTTTTCTCCCTTTTTTTCTTTTTTTTCTTCCAAAATTCAATTATGAGAAGAAAATTATTCATCATCATAATTGCAACGTGGAATGAAATTAGATGCAAATTAGCATGTGCAATTGTTTGATTTCTTTGTGTGTATGCGTGTCATGGAATAATGGTGTAAATGTTGATAAGGACAAGAGGAGAAATAATTCATCTCCTGGCTTTTGCGATGTGAGAGAGAATGGAGGTGCTGGTACCTGCACAAAGGCAGACAGGAGAGAGGGCATGCTGGGGAAACAGGTGCCAGGATGCATGCAAGTGCAAAATGGTGCTTTGACAATGAGAGAAAATGACTACTAGCCTCTTTCACCTTTGGCAGCACAATAGCCATAAATGAACACGTCTATTGTACATTGTTGGAACCAGCTATGCCATTTTATAACCTCACACTTCCTTTATTTTTGTGTGAGAATCCTATAAAAGTAGCTGTGTGATGCAATTTAAATATGGGGGGGGGGGGGGAACTAGCACACTGAATCGTTATTTGTAGTATGCATAACATGAACAGTATGTGACCTGATGTGTAATCTGTCAAAATGTGTAGTATCTTTCCCAACACTGCTTCATTTTCCATTTCAAATTATAAATCATTACAAAGTTGCCGAATGTCTGGCACACAGAAATATACTGACCCGGTCTGTTGACTAAGCTGTATTTCATAGCCTCTTGATCTGTATATTAACTCTGCATTTCAGCGCAGTGATTTGTATCTTTATGACCGCCTTTGCCAACACTTCAGCTCACCTGTTCCTTTCTCAGCAGTAGTTCTGTCTTAGAGCTAATGGCTCCTTCTCCCATCCTCGTCTGAACTGTGACAGTTCACAAAGCCCTGTTTCACCCCTGATAGTCAGCCTGCCAAAAATGTCTGAATCTCGTTAGCAGATGCCAACATGTGGCATTGCTGCAAAACCAGTGCAAGAAGCGGCGTCAGAGACGACTTAATGTTTTTGGCTGGTGCCTTTAGTTCTAAGCACCTCTGCCAGCTGAGATTTCAGACATTAGCATTTGTCCTTGTGTCTAGTAGGCAGCAGAACCTCAAAAAAACTAGGAATAAGCTGGAATTGAGTGCATATCCACTCCCAGCAGCTAGCTTGTCGGTCTCTGCCCACCTCATTTGCAGACCTAAGATATCCACCCACCCATTCTAATAGTTATAATATGGTGCCATGGTCACACATGCATCATGGCGCTGGCATTTTGCTCAGGTTGGCAAGGGTGTGTAGTGTCTGTAAGGGGTTTGGCGCCTGGAGTGGTGGTGTATCCATGTCATTGCTTCCATGGCCATGCCCAGCTGTTGTCTTGGACATGGCTTTCATTTCCGTGGGTTATTTTGGGAGTGACAGGGCTCAGAGCATTGCTGGCAGGATGAAGTGATCTCCTGTGGAGCTCGATCAGCAGTTCTTCCCTATTAGTAGTGCAGAGGATTCTGGGAATGGATGGCCAGTTGTCTGCAGTTCTGTGGAAAAAGCTGAGGAGAAAAGAAGATTTGGGATATTGAGTGAGATATAAGATCATATACAGTATCCCATGTTTAAAAAGTATGTATTTATTTGATAAAAGGTAAAATATTACTACAGTTTACAATATCTATTTTCAGAATGTAATTTATTCCTGTGAGACAAAGCAAATACATATTTCAGCAGCATTACTCCAGTCTTCAATGTCAAATGACGTACATAAATCATTGTTATACTCTTATTTGCTGCTCAAGAAACCTTTCTTATTATTATCATCTTTGAAAACATTTTTGTGAAGATATTGTCCTTTAGGATTCTTTTATTTTAATTTTATTTTATTACATTATAAAAGCCTGTACTGTTACTTCTGATTAAATTAAATTCATCATTTTTGAATAACAGTATTATTATTTTTTTGGATGGATGGATGGATGGATGGATGGATAAGAGTATGTAAACTTTGTGAATGATGAGCATTCAAATTCTGGAAAAAAGTATTGGCCAAGCCAAAGTCTTAAGTAATGTAAAGCTATTAGTAAAATTCTTTCTAATTAAAACATAAAAAATGAAAACATATCTATGTGTATCTGGTAGAATGTATGTGTTACTACATTCATCTGGGTCCACATATGTTAGCTACACAATCCAAGATGGATCGTATGCTAAAGGAAGGAAAAGCATCAGGGGAATCTCCTGCACTCGCTGGTCCAGAATCTCCTTGCACCTGGTGTACTCAGGTGACAGCCTGAGTCCTGGATAGCTTTTTCTCTGCTTTCTCAGTCTCACACTGGTAATCATTGCCTTGTGCACATCTCTGAAATGTGGTTGACACTTACTATACAGCTAAGCAAGACAAGACACCTACAAAACCAAACAATATGAAAAAAGTCAGATTTACATTTTGCCATAAAATTATCATGACGTAAATATAATTATTATTTATTTGTATTTGTATTTGTATTTGTATTTTATTTATTTATTTATTTTGGGGGGGGGGGGGGGGGGGTGAATACTAAAGCTATCTGAATTAGTACTTAAAGTGACAGGCATCATATATGAATAACTGTAACTCAGATATTGATGATTACAAAGCTAACAGCATCCAAATAGAGTTTTAAATAAAGACCCATTTCAAAATATATACAGTATTTTTGACAAGCAACAGTAGAGACCCTCTGCAAAAGCAGCTTAAAGCAATTCATCACCTATGCGATCCAGCGTGCAAACACATGCCAGGATCTCTAAAGATCAGCTTCCGTGTTGCTCAGTGACTGCTGGAGAGACAACAGAAGGTGACGGGCATGCTATGGTGAGACAATTACACATAACATACAGCACTTTCCTGAATCAAAGGACACTGAGATTGACACAAAATTTATTTTCTAACTGTTGCCTGTTCAGCCAACTTCATTCGCTCTGAAATATCATGACCTGCAAATACTGCTTGTCCTGCAAAAACACAATATGTTGAGAACACCTTCAGTATTAGGACGAGCAAACAACTAAGTTGTGATATGCACTCTCATTACATGAGAATGGTAATATATTTTATAGCATGGACGAATGTCCAGTTTGGTAAAAACAATACTAAAGGTGCTACGATTGGTTTTAGCATTTAAAATGTCTTCACCTGATGGATGTTGCGAGAAATCACACCTGTCTTGGTGACATTTAGAATAATGTACACTTATGAATCGTACAAAAATATGACAAGTATATAGTATATATATGTAAATAGGGTAAATAAGGTCAATTACAAATTCATATAGACTTTAATTTGTACGGGATTTAACTGGCCCTGCGTCCCAATGCTCATACTATCCGTCCTAAATAATATGTGAGATTAGAATAAGTGTATCCCAAAGTATAGTATGCTGAAATTTAATTGCATCATTATGCAAATAAAATATGAGCAGAGTTCTCTGCATAAAGACCCACGGCTGGCCGATCAACGTGCCACATATTTTCTCTCCAGTAAGGTAGGCAGTTAAATGAAACAAAATAGGTAGGATGTTAACTGTGACAAGATGATTGACAGTGACAGGGTGTGTGTAACTGCGTCAGAGCGGACTGTTGAAGATGAAATTGTTTATTATATAATAGTATGTCTCAAAGCTGTTAACAATTTTATTCTTATTTTGTATATACGCAGAGTTTATTTAGTGCAGCATGGTTTCAGTTCAGCTTGCAAACAGTCTTTGCTTTGGAGAAAGATATACTTGTAAGTGATTGACTATTTTTAATCAATCTATAAAAGTGTTGTGTGGTAATACAATATTACTTCTTGAAAGTAAGTATTGTGATATGATATGACATGACATGATATGATATGATAATAGGAGAAATTTTCATCAACTGTAGGCTATATACACGTGCACACTGTACACCTTCATATTCATATATACAGTACATCACACAAATTAATGAACAAGCTGTAATTTAATTTCTTGAAGAAAAAGGAAACGAGCAATCACAGAAGTAAACAGTCTGGAAAGAATAAACTGTGTTTGTTAGCTAACTGTCTAGCTTCTTTAGATGGACTTCTTTATTTGCGAGGACGCCATACTTATTTTACATATGCAGTTTATTATTGTGTTGTGAGTAATCATGATAGACATTCTAATACTTGTTTTACATTGTGATTATTTTGGAAGAGCGTATCTCCATTTTCTAATCATAGATTATCTGTCAGACAGATGCCTGACCTGTGATTCTCATTATCTTTGTTTTTCGTGAAAGTTAGATTTGTGGTGAAACTGTGATACAAACATGAGAGTAATGACTGTGTGCAATTTAATAGGACTTGCTTTGAGAAGAAAGTGACAACGAATGAAGGCTGTTTAGCATTTGAAAGTGAATTAATGACACTTTCAGTGAGCAAGGGAATTATGTGATGCTCTCTGTACGAGGCAGGAAAGAATAATTAAACTGTATTCATATAATGAGATAAGTATAGGCTTAAAATATATAGAGTACACATTATATGACCCCGTCCATCTATAAAGTACACAGTGTGTGTGTCTGTATGTGTACGCACATTTCCCCTTATTCACATCAAAATAATAGTGAGCTGTCACTTTAAATTATATGATTTTCAGGTGAAAGTGACATCATCAATGTTCAAAGGATAATATGTTCTATATATAAAAATAATAATAATAATAATATTCAGCAAGTGTGAATTAAATTGATTTAAATTACATTAAATACTATTACATTGTTACAAAAATTTATATTTATTATTATTATTTTTTTATTGAAATGTTGCACTTTCGAACTTTATATTTGTCAAAGAATCCCTGAAATAATGAATCATGGATTTCACAAAATTATTAAGCAGCACAACTGTTTTAAATAATAATAAATGTTTTTTTTTTTTTTTGATCAGCAAATCCGCATTACAGCATATAATAAAAGGATCATGTGAAGACGGTAACAATGGTGTCTGAAATTTGTAATGATATTTACTGTACAATATTATATTTTTTACTGTACTTTGGTGATCATAAGATTTTTTTTTTCAAACAAATTAAAATAATTTTACTGACAACAAATATGTATTTTAAAATAGTAACAGGAAAAAAAGCACACCTTCCATGGAATACGGTTAAAGGGGGGGTGAAATGCTCATTTTCACTCAATATCCTGTTAATCTTAGGTACCTATAGAGTAGTACTGCATCCTTCATATCTCCAAAAAGTCTTTAGTTTTATTAAATTTATAAGAGAAAAATAGTCTGTGCCGATTTTTTTCGGAAAAAGACGAGCCACTGGAGGCGTGACGTGTGGGCGGAGCTAAAGAATCACAAGCGCGAGTAGGCTTTTGCGTTGAGAGCGTTTGGAAGTTGTGACATTACCGTGAGGAAAAAAAAAAACCCATCATCCAAAACAAACCATGGCTAACAGTCAGATTCAGCCGTTTATTTATGATCCAGAATCAGATCACGAGGCTGAAACGGACGCGCTAACAAGGAGGCAGAGATATTTGAAGCAGTTTTATTCACCGCCTGCGGTTCCAACACACGATCGTGACCCTTTTTCGTTGGGATTGCATCATCCTTGACAAAAAAATGATACGCAAATCCGTCGTCAAACTGGGCCTTGTTTGTAAAACAAGCATCTTCGAAATGCTGGGAACAAACAAAAACACTTGCACAACTCCGTCGATGCTCTTTAAAAATAAACTCCGTCCACTGGTCCCTTAATGTTTTTTTTTTTTTTTTTTTTTTTAGTAATCTGTGCAGGGTTGTCTTGCCCTGGCAACCAAAAACACACTTCTTTTGTGACATTTCGCGACGCTCTCACTCTGATCAGTGAATGTCTGTTGTGCTCTCAGTGCTCTGATCTACGGGAGCGCGCGCTCTTCCGGGAGAAGTGCCTCAGGACCCATATAAGGAAATTCCGCTCCATCTAACGTCACACAGAGCCATACTCGAAAAAAACTTTCCAAAACTTGTGACAAACCGGAAAGAGTATTTTTGGAACATAAATACTCCTTCAAACGTACAACTTAATTTTTGAAACTTTGTCCATGTTAAGCATGGGAATCCAACTCTTTAACAGTATAAAAAATTCAGTATGCATGAAATAGCATTTCACCCCCCACCCCCACCCCCCCTTAATGATAAATATTTACTTGTAAGACAATTGCATGTGTCACAGTACATTTGCACAAACGTGTGTAAAATGTACTGTAATAAATTATGTTCTCTGTTGATAATCACTCACCTGCAAAAATTGGTTGCCATGAGACATTTGTAGAAATAATAACACCTCCAAAGCTACCAGTAACATTATCATTTGTTAGATCAATCACGTCTTTTGCAATAACTGCCTTTTCTGAAAGCAAAGATGTAGCCCCTGAAGTAAACACTGCTATTTAAATATATATATATATATATATATATATATATATATATATATGTGTGTGTGTGTGTATATATGTGTGTGTGTGTGTGTGTATAGATAGATAGATAGATAGATAGATAGATAGATAGAAGTATCTTTATTTTAATATGAACATATCCTATTTGTGTGAATCATGTTAAGCCATCAATAGAGATTCAAACTGGGACACAAAAGCATTCATCCCAGAATCAGTGTGTGTTCATTCTTCACATGTAACAAGCTCCATGTGTGTTCTCTGTTGACAGCATGAGAGAACATTTTATCTGTAGCATGTAAAACTGCACACGATGACACGGTCAGCTGTATTCTGTGATAAGAGCCGTGAGTCTCACGAGTGCCAAATACAGCAGCCTCAGCAACACAAACCTCCGCTTCCTGCTGAGCTGGCTTTTATCACCTTGGAGAGATAATCTTTTACTCCATTAATTTTTCTCAAGCTGTCATTTAAAGCAAGAATGGGGTCTTACATGAGGCAACAGATACCCTGCCTCTGCCATCATATAACCTACATACTGTACAGCCAGCACTCAGCAGCATTTGGTTACTTAGGTGTCTGTGCATGTTAAACAATTCACTGAAGAGCAAACACATTTAAGTCTTTATGCTGTTGTCAGGTGGTTTTGGAGACGAGTCTCCAAAGTGATGATTTTTAAATTAGCAGGAGGAAGCGGAGATAGCAATATACGGTAAATGTTGACAGGGTTATTTTGGTTAGCAACAGGGGTTTGCGAACCTGCCCTCCACATTTGTCAGGCGTAATAGCTTTGTCAGTTATGCGACAGGGTCTGGCTGTGAGAGGCAGTGGAGGAAGTATTACTGTTTAGCTCACTTTATCATTGAAATGCAGCAGGGATGACTTTAATGCGGGCCCCCTACTGGACGCACTGCCGTCGAAGCTCACAGGAGGCCAACGCTGCATACATCAGCCCACGACACGAGACAGAGGCGCAAAACAAAGTAAGCAATTACATGACTATATTACAGTGTGAATGAATTTACTTATAGGAAGAAAGGTTGGAAAAAATGACTTTTTAAAATCAGTAAGACGGCAGTGAATTGAATCCTGGGAAATGTGCCCTTACTGTTTCAGGCACCAGTGGGAAATGTTTAAACATTGTGCTTTATGTGGATAGACTCTGTGCTTTGTTCCTGGGGTTTAAAACAAAAGAAAGTTTTACAGCGCAGTTCAGTCGAGAGCCACCAAGTACTATGTGACTTTGAGTTGTCTGAATGTATTGTTAGCTTAAATTCAGCAAGAAACAAAAGTCGCAAACCATTTTACTTCTCTAATCTGACTTATTCTGAGTGAAACTGCATATTCAGTGAGAAAGTGTATGGTTTTGTTCACCCAGATGGTGTACAGTAGTTACAACCAGAAGGGGCTAACTGAACCATGCTAACTAGCCAAACACACTAAACCTGTGTGTTTGGCTAGTTAAAATAAGGATGTGAGCACAATCTCCTAAAAGAACTGATGTGAGTGGAAAGATGTGAGTATTTAGCATTGTCTTCTCTTCCGTGTCTGCTGTGAGAGAGAGTTAAAAATACAACACATATTAGCATAGGGGTCCCAAACATGCAAAACCGATGATGATCAAGTGAGCAGTGCTTTCCACTAACAAAACAAGTGCAAAATACTTTTTTGGGGGCATTAAATAATGCCGCAAATAACAGTAAATTGGCTACCGCTAACCTTAGTAAATCATGCTGCGCTATTCATTTAATTACTCTCATCCCATACATTTTGTGTCTGAAAGGGAAACTACTATATATGCAGTTAGGTCAGCTGCAAAATTAACTGTGTCAACACCTTTACATTGCTAATGTTTCACTGCGTGTCCTGACAGTATTGTGTTTTTTTTTTTTTTTTTTTGTTATGCCAAAAGAGTTTTTGGACCTATGTTATTTTTATTTTTTATTTTTACTTTTTTTACATGCACTAATTTTTGACAATCATAAGGAATCAAATTCCATTAAAGATTCTCAAAGTTATGGTTTTGTGAACCCTAAATGTTGCGATTTGATTCACATTTCAATTTAAATGTGCATTATGTGTACTGCAAACAAAAATGGTGCAGTTCTAAGTAGCTGTGTTCAGAACCTGAGAAAGCTATTTCACCTCAGCTACTGTGAGTATAATTTTTCCCTGATGACAAAAGAAATCTGAGATATGTCACATAAATATTAGTTCCATCCACTGACAGTTCATACGACATGAGACGTAAATAAACATACACAAGTTCATTTCATGAAAACCATGAAAAAAGACTGTTCCAATCTTTTCAGATTTTTATTTTTTTTTTATTTTCTTGTGCAATTATAGCAGGTAAACACAGTGGCATACTGCAGGCCATCTGTCTCACATGGCCAGAGTCGTCCAAGGCTAGAAATGGGAGAAAGCATATCTACAAGTCACATATATTTTTACTTCTATCAGGGACTGATAACAGGAAATCACATGAAGGTAAAACATTTAATTTATGGCAAATCACAAGCCAATTCATTGCACATCATTCACTTTGTTAAATTAAGTTATTTAATTCTTTTAACTTTATACTTCT
This sequence comes from Carassius gibelio, assembly GCF_023724105.1. Classification (NCBI taxonomy): domain Eukaryota; kingdom Metazoa; phylum Chordata; class Actinopteri; order Cypriniformes; family Cyprinidae; genus Carassius; species Carassius gibelio. The sequence goes on along the minus strand of NC_068376.1, from coordinate 5,007,602 downwards.
TGGTTTGTACTTTTGTAAACTACCTGTGTACAACGCTTTAAATACTTCTAAACTAAAGGTGTTGAACAGATGTTTTTTTTTTTTTTTTTTTGTGAGGCCATGAGAACATGACTGATTTTTCAGCACTCAATTCACACTCCAGGTTGTGAGTTGACAAGTGAGTGAAAGTTTTCTTCTGCAGGCAGAGTACAACTCCAAGTGATCTATACTTAAATCACAATTGTACAGCATGCACAGGAAATATATTTTCATACAATGTTAATTTACCCAGCATTTTTGTCAACCATTTTTTATAATCCAAGCTGGTCTATAATGCATGGAGAATGTTTAATAATTTTTAATAGTTTACATATAAATATACTGGTTATTAAGTCATTAAATGTAGGATTTTTAATGCTTTTCATAAACTGTTTCAAAGTCTCTTCACAGCTGATAGCAATTAATAATTTAAGTGGCCTAAATATGAATTATATATTTAAATGGTATATACCTGCTACCTGTCACATTTTTTAATTATTAATGCCTACACCTACACCAACACCTACACCTACTTGAACCCTAAACCTAAGCCTAACAATAATGGAAATACTGTAATTATCGTTGTTGTGCATGACAAAAAAAAAAAGAAACTCATTCATTAGTATTGTGAGTGACGACACATTGACTGTTCCAAGACATTTTTGGAGCGGTTGAATGTGGGGTCTGCCTATACAAATCTATACGTCAACCTATGGATTTGCATACCTATGCGCAACCAATATTGATAGTATGGGCCGTGGTTACTGTAGCAGGCTGAGCCAGAGGGTGTTAAGTGGAACAACAATTGCAGAATTCAAGCAAAAGTCTAGGTCTTGCCAAAATGCACAGAAACAGACAACGAAAACAAGGGTAAACATTAGCAGTGCTTTTACAATGTGAGACCCTGGATACCCTGCTTTATTGAAAGCAGCCTACTTTTACATGTTGAGACATGCTTTTATTCACCTTATTTTTTCTATGTGGAAGTAAAAATAACTGGAAGCAAATGACACCAGAAACAAGACGCATTAAATTTACAAATTGCCACGGCCATTCTTATGCCAAAAAAAAATAAGGTGGATAGACTCGGAAGAGTTGTGTTTGTTTTGTTTGAGTTGGGAAAGACGATTCCTTTTGCAGCCAGATGGTGTTGTTAAGACATTTACCACCGAGGGCTAACCGACCCAAGCTAACCTTGTAGAGCAGGACTTGTTTTTTACTCTGGGAATTGACTGGATTGTGAACAGCAGTGATCCATAATGTCAGTTTCAGCAGCAGAGAGTTATTGCATTTTGCTAAAATATTACAAAGACGTACATTTTGTTTATTTTGAACCTATCAATTATTTACATTGATATCAAGAGCATGTGTCATGAAAGTAAATAGAGTCCATTCTGATTTCATGTTGACTTTGAAGAACTTTAGAGTTCATTTGGGGCCTAGCAGAGATAAACAACTGTTTTTGGATGATCCCACCTCTAGAGACCAGACAACAGCAGCAGAAAAAGAATGATTCACAGTGTGTTCTAGAGCTTTCATCAGTTTGAAGTTACAGCTCGGTCCCAGCAGGATGTTCTGGCAGTGTTAAATGAAACAATGCCAGTGTTTGCAAACTTCCCATCAGAGAGCCGGTCACTCAGATCAAGAGTCTGTAAATGCAGTGAAACTAATCCTGCTCTTCTTCTTAACCTTATATTAATTAATGAATATTTTTTTATCTATCATCTATAATGAATGTATAGGCCAGAGACTTATGCCAAGAGGTCTGGACATGAAAGAGAGAAACTTACTTTAAACCTGCTTTGGCTTGGAATAAAAAAGATGTTTGGGGAACCTTCAAAGGATCCCTGAATCTAATTTTTGACATCTGTGCTGAGGTTTACCTGGCAACCCTCAACATCAAAGTTTTGAGATTAGCATTTTAAAGGTGTCTGCCATGGATCAATCACATACTGCTGAAGTCCCGCTGTATTCCACTTTGTCATTGAAAATGTTTAATTGGAGAATGTGTTGTTCAATGACAGAAGCTAATGGCCTGCACCTTATGAGTGCTCAAATGCATTATTCAGCTTTTCAAGCTATGTCCTGAATTTCTTCACAGAGGCGGTGAGCAGGAGGTCAAAATCTAGCACCCTAAAAGTTAACTTTGGTCCATAACTGTTCAACTTCTGCTTAAAGTTCTTCTTCAAGACATGGCATTTCTGTGGATGTGTCACCATGCACCAGATATGTCAGAATAATCCATCACAATGCATAAAGTTCTCAAAGGTCACAATATATACCTTAAATTTATGTGCAACTATCCACAGACCCCCCCCACCCCGCCAAAAAAAAAAAAAATATATATATATATTTATATATTTCCTCTTATTTCCTTACCATCATTCTTCATTTCGTATTGCTGCATTCCTTCTTTGGAACTCAAAAGTAGACACTCTGAAGAATGTTGGTGAGCTATATATATATATATATATATATATATATATATATATATATATATATATATATATATATATATATATATATATGTGTGTTTAATAATTGACTTCGCAGAATGGGAAAGCTGGTTCACCATCTAAAAAATGTCTAAAACTCCTCTTAAACCAGCATACCAGTCTGGGAGACCAGCGTAAACCAGCAAATTAGCTTTTGCTGGTTTAAGATATTTTAGGTTTCAGCAGGGTCTTATATTTAAAGCCTTGTATGACCTCAAATAACATTTAGACACATTAATGGGTTTAATTTTACACAGTATAGAAATACTAGATGGATTTATATATATATATATATATATATATATATATATATATATATATATATATATATATATATATATATATATATATATATATATATATATATATATATACTTTTTTTACTTGTTTTCTTCAGGGTACAAATGGTGTTGGAAAAATACAAGAATAACTGCAATTGATTTCACAGTGTAGGTCAAAACAAATGTGCTTTTAAACATTATTTTTAGGAATTTATGTTCTGCTTCAAAAGTGCAGGCTCAACTGTGAAGCCTTTCTTCCGATGTGTCCTGTGACTCCTGTCGAATAGTGCTGAGTGCGCTTTGCATGCAAAGTTACAAAATTCAAAGTTGCCCATCACTTTTTGAACCCTGCACCCTCAAATGTTAAGCAAAAACTAGTCTGAGAAAGATTTTTTGAGATATAGGTGACATAATAATGTTTCACACTCCTCCTGGTCTTTCTCCCTACCCACATTAATTTGTTATCTACTCACATCCTTTGAATTTCCATCTCAAGGTCAGTGTTTAATTTATACACCTCAGAGACTCTCTGCCTGCAAGAGAAATAAATAAGTTTGGCAAATCTAAACAAATGTGCCTATTATGCCCTGAGTGATGGCAAACTGTGCCTCAATGGAGCAAAAATGTGAATATCTGAAGCTCATTACAGGTATGTGCCTATTGCAAGTCATTCCTGATATTAAACTGTCTGGAGAACCAGCACCATATTTGCCGTATACTGTATGTTCCTCTATATGGAGATAAAAAAAAAAATGTTATGAGTGTTGCTAGTTTATTTGAAACTAACTTTTTTTCTAACTGAAGAGTGCGATCTATCAGTCAGATTTCTGTACACAGATTCTTCATGAGAGGAACTCTGTAAATTATTGCTGCTAGAGAGAGATATTTGGCATATCTTTAACTTTATGAAGACGAATCAAATGCATTTCCTGTTAAATATTAAGTGCCTTACATCTTTGCCTGTTTAATTACTGCTATTTGTCAGACAATCTGCCTAGCTGTTCCCAAGGAGAGACATGAATGTGCTCTTTAAAAAAAAAAAAGGTTGATGGTTGTTGTCAGCACTTAGGCTCAGCAAAGAACCCTATTCAAGCACCAGTTTTGACTATATTTGGTTTCTACAGAGACTCTTAAAGGTTCTTGACTTCATAAAATAGTTTTCTGGGTTTTTCTCTGTGGGTGCTATAGTGGGCTTGAGCATAAAGTTTTCACCTACCTAAGTAATGTATCCTGCAGATAGGGTGAGTGAATGAACTTAATGAATCATTTGGTGGAAAAATAATCAAATCATTGAGATGAAGTACAATCCCCACTACTCACACACAGCATTGATTTGAAATACATAGCTTTGCCTTATATATAAAGATTTAAACTGTATCCAGACATCTCTGCCAGATGTCCAACGGCTGAAGTCCAGACACATCTGCCCTTCTCTGGTTAGTACATGCCTGCCTTAGTTCTTCAGAAGTTGTTCCTTTGGTTAGCACTGGAATTGGCGATCTGGAATCAGTGTTAATTTCGTTGACTAAATATTTTCGTCATTATTTTCGTCACGAATATATTTTTGCGGACGAAAACGAAACGAAAACTAAAAAAGAAGGCACTGATGGAGACTAAAACTATGACTAAATTGATTGACATTATCGTCAACGAATAAAGGACGAGACGAAAATATACTGTGACGAAAATCAAATCAGCAGACGGGAGAGAAGCGAGGAATGAACAAAAGAACCGGCAAAACGGAACAGGCGAGACTGCATGAGAGAAGAGAACCAATCCGAGCCTGACTTATTGAGACGTGAAGCGAAGGTTTTCAGTTTTTAAATGAGCTCCCGGGAAGTCGGCATTCGAAGAGATGATGTCTAAAACAGCGACAAAATGTCCACAGCTCACTTCACGTTTGACGATGAACAAAACAAAACAAAGTGTAAAGCACGCGGATCGCTCATTCGTGCCAAGAACACAACTAATTTGAAAAGACATTTACAGACGAGCCACCTGGACATTTTCTCAAATGTAATTTCACAACGATGTTCTTTTGTTTATTGAGCTAAGCAAAATTGGAAGACTGCAGTGCATAGATGTTGTAGCATTAAATATTACGAACTGAAAGTACTGTAAAATAGCCCCTTCTTCAAGTTAGATGAGAGCACAATACTAATACGTAATATTATGATACATACATTTGATTAATACTAATGTTTAGTATATTTTATAATGTTCTACTTGTTGACAATATCACAAATATTTCTATATAAGTCATGTGAAACGTGAATGTTCACATCCTATCATTATACATACTAATCTAGCAATATTGTAGTATTTAAAACATAAAATATTGCTAGACAAATGAATACCTTATGAAATCTTGTTACTTTTTTTATCCACTCAACTTATTAAATATTTACTTTAAATGTATGCAATTATTGTTTAGCACAGCTGTAAGCTTTAAGGTCCTGGACCTAACTTTATTTTTCTTTTATTGATGGTCAATTGGCAGCTAGTTATTGTTTACATTATCATGACAGTGTTTGTTGCTGCATAAAAGCTTTTGAATCGAAATAAAGACACCGTTGTGTTGAAATAAAGTTAAATTTGTGTTTTATATATTTTGGTTAAGTTTGTTTCCTATACCAGCTGTAAAAAAATTGTCTAGTAAATCTGTTATTAATTTTAGTCTTATTTTAGTCGACTAAAATACCAAGCAATTTTAGTCGACTAAAATACCAAGCAATTTTAGTCGACTAAAATACCAAGCAATTTTGGTCGACTAAAATAAGACTAAAATTAAAACAAATCAGATGACTAAAACTTGACTAAAACTAAAAAGAATTATAGTCAAAATACTAAGACTAAAACTAAATTAAAATTTTGTGTCAAAATTAACACTGTCTGGAATCTCCTCAGTAGAGCGTTTCTGGGTTTTCGCTCACTCCTTTCCAACCTTGACATGTTTTGGCACAGAAATGTGACCTTCCTTCGTGTCTCAGGTGTCAGATGGAACCAGTTTGCTTACATTAAACGCCTCGGCTCCCTTGTAACTAGGGATATGCCGGTATCAAATTTTCCTGTTGGGATTAATTACGCATGCTTTTATCACAGTATTGAAATTATATTTGTCATAATACAGTATAACAGGTTAAATAACTTTTTTTTAATAACAAAAATAACTGAACATTTAAAAACAATAATTTAAATGTTTAAATACAACAATCACTTCACTTCACCTCATAAAGCAATACAGAAAAATGTATAAAGTTAAAAGTTTAACACAGATTAAAGTGCAAAATAACTATAAAGACCCATAGGTATCACTTTACAGTAAGACCTCATTAGTTAACCAATAACAGTTATATTGAGCAATAGCTACATTTGCTACAGAAGTTATTCATCTTTGTTAAAAAATACAAGTCTTAGTTCATGTTAGCTCACTAAATAACACAGTTGCAACTTTCGATTTAAGCAATGTGTTATTAAATATTGGAATACCTAAATTTTAACCTAAATTTTTCATTGGCAGTTTATTTCAACTAATGAATTAAATAATGTTAAGTAATGAAGCCCTAATGTAAAGTCTGAATGGCGATTTAAAATGATTTAAAAAAGTTTTACAAAGTAGAGCTGCTGCTTTATTTATGGGGTTTCCAGAGTAAGGGCTGCATTTTCTGCAGTTTAGCGCCATCTGCTGTCAGAGAGTGAATGTGCTTTCATTATGTGTTCCCCATGTGCTTTTCATGCGTACTTGTTTACATCAGAGAGACACATGTCTTTCAAGCAGCATACAGCAGTGTTGTGCATTTTGACCAGTAGATGGGAATGGTGTTCTAAAAATGCTTTCCAAATTCTGAATAATTTGTAATATATAATTATTCACTGTATTTATAAGTGCCCACCATAACAATGCATATTCATTACTGTGATATATCGCATTATCAAATACAAGTACATGCAAACTTGTAACAGAGACGTCTGCTGCTAACCTTGTTTTTTAATGATTAACATGTGTCTAAAATTCAGAAAGACCAGGATCCTTACTCGCTCTCCACATCTCCATCCCTGCCTCGGTCTCTTTTTGCTCACTTTGTGAGTTGCCCTGAACATTCCTTTTTTACTCAGGTTCTTTAAAATGTATTTTCCTGTATGCAGGCCAGCGGGGACCACAAAACTTCTAGTGCTGTGTCTTTACTTGAAATCACAGCCGCACTCTCTCAATCTCACTCTCTTTGTCTCTGACAACCCTGAAGTTTAAAAAACAAGCTGTGAAAGCAGCATAGGGTAGAAATAGACTCTTTTGTCTCACGTTGATGGGGTGATGAATATATATCCAAATAAAAAAAGACCCGGCTTTGCTCGCGAGAGATGTGGAAGACAGATGTGGTTAAAGGGATCTTGCAAGAATGGCTCGAGGGGAGCATGCTCTCACAATTTCTCACGTTCTAGATGTGAGGAAGAGGAAACAAGACCTGACAATCAATGCTCAGACCTTTTTCTCTCTGTTTCTCTTCCCATCTCTCTCACTCTCGCTCTCTCATTCCCCCTTCCAAACCTTCTAGATTGTGGCTGTCTTGAAGAAATGACAATTCTTAGACTTGGACCAGCTTTGATCTGGTTTGTGAAAAGAAAACATCAGGAGCCACTGAAATGGATGCAACACAAGACAACCTGATTTTGAAGTGATGGGTGGAAGTAGATGAGCTTTTGAAGACAGTCAGTAATGGTTCCCCCTTTCTCTTTCAATTCCTCGCAAAATCTCATTAGATAAGGTAGTTTTGCTCGCTACAGTTTTGAAAAAAAAAAAAAAAAAAACAAGATTAGTTTCCACTTTATTGTCATTGTGCCTAGAACAAGTATAGAAACAATTATAGGAATATTTTATTTAACTAGATGAAAAAAAAAAAAAAAAAAACACACCGTAAGATGGTGAGTAAGGCTGGGATATGGCTGTATTGCAGTCTAATTTTATATGATGCAGTCTAATATATTTTATGCAAATATTAGATATTAATAAAAGACAAAGTCATTGTTTACTCATCCTTATGCATGCTCTTCTGTAAAGCAAACAATGTGATCTTTTGAAGAATTTTGATGAGCTTACTGTTTACTGAGGAAAGTTGGAATGTTGTCTCCTGTACGCTACTTTTTAAATAGTTTTGTGTATGGTTTTTAATTTTTTTTATTATATTCATTATTATTATTATTTATGTTTGGAGCTTAACAGATATGGTCATTATGATGCTGTCTAATTGTTCTTATATGATTTATACACAAAGCCATTGAAAGGTTTGGGGTCAGTTATATACACACACACACACACACACACACACACACACACACACACACACTTTTATTCATTAAACTTTAAATTGTTCAAAAGTAAATTAAGAAAAAAAAACTACATTTTTAATGTTACAAAATATTTTTGTTTCATGTACATTATGTTCTTATTATGTTCTTTTGAATTTATAACTTTCGAAAGATTTCTAAAGGATGGCAATGAAGACGAGTAATTTTGGCTGCTAAAATTCACAGAATAGCTTTCTCAGTTTTGCATCTCAGATTACATTTTAAAATATGTTAAAATGGATGAGTTATTTTGAATTATTTTAGTATTTCACAATATAAATGTATCCTCAGTATAAGAGACTTCTTACTGACCTCAAATTTATGTTATGTTGTATATACCATTAAATACTGACCTTTGTGAATTTTAATGTTGTGGTTCGCAGCAGCATGTGCTTGTAAAAGTGTGGTAAAATGATTAATCTGAATATCAGTTATTGATTTTAATTTTATAAGCATGGAACGGAAACCAAGACAACTGAACAGTAATGCAAACTGAACCATGAGAAACTGAATTATTACACCACTAATAGCAAGTGACCTGCTTCAGTGAAAATGACATGGAATTTAAATAGACATGGCATAGCAGACAAGTGATAATGGGCTACAAGTGGCAAGTGACCATTACAGTGCAAACAACACGGTGCATAAATAGAGAAGGTGCTGTGAGTTCAACAACAACAAATGGCTGAAGGAAAACATAAATTTCATGAAAAACAATTAACACTAGTTGATATTTAAACAAAGTATATGTGAGAACTCCATTCAGTCTCCTGAGCAATGAAGTGCAACCTTACAGTGCAAATAGTGTGAAAACAGAGAAAAGTCATTAATAATAATAATAATAATAATAATAATTGTCTGCAAAATAGCAGGAAATGCACCTCCTTTGGGAGGCGGAAGGGTTAACTGATAAGTTCAGAGTTGAGGTTGACAGCTGAAGGGAAAACACACTAGTAGGTCAGCGCCTCTGCAGAACTGCAGAGCTGTAATTAGTCCTTTTTCCTGGTTTTGAAGAGATGTAGCCAATAGAGGCTTTGTTATTAGCTTGAATTTCTTAAAGTCTTTAGAGACTAATTAATTACATTCTTTCTTTTAACTTAATTCCAGTATTTCATGGAAGTCTTAAGACTTAAAGGGAGAAACGCACATGCCTTTCCCACCAGGGAAAGAAGTGAATTCAATTCTGTAGCAGAGAAGTAAACAAGGCAAGAAGGCCAAGAAGACAAATCAGTGTTTTTGGAATGATTTAAGTGTTAAATTATTTATTAAAAAAGTACATATGGAAAGCAGGTTAGCAAACCAGACAGTACAACGAAAACATTTTATTTTATAAAAAAATAATAATAAAAAAATAAAAATAAAAATAGGATGGCAATGTTAAACATAATTAAGTGGATTTCATTGTGTAAAAAATAACTGACTTTAATGCAATGGTTCATCCAAAAATGAAAATTTACTCAGGCCATCTGAGAAGTTGATGCATTTGTTTCTTCATCCAAACACATTTGGAGAATGAGTCCGTTATCCATAATAATGCTTACCACGGTGAAAAAGTCAGTACTACATTAAAATCTAAAAATGCATAAAAGTTTAGGTTTGTTTTGGTACATAAACTGTGCTTGATCCGTGCGTATTTCACTCGAGAGCGATGATATGGATAGAGGACTCATATTTTAGTGAGAAGCAATGGTTTGAAGTTAAAAACGTCATTATGATAAAATTACTTATTGCAAACACACAGCTTTTTACTTCACAAGACATTCACAGATGGACTAGAGTGGTGTGGATTAAATGTGGATTATTGTGATGTATTTATCTGCTGTTTGCGCTCTCATTCTGACGGCACCCATTCACTGCAGAGGATCCACTGGTGAGTAAGTGATGGAATGATACATTTTTCTAAATCTGTTCCAATGAAGAAACAAACTCTTCATCTTGTATGGCATGAGTGTGAGTGTGCATTTTTTTGGGGTGAACTATTCCTTTAACTGAAAACATTTTAGTAATAAGAAATTTTGTTCTTTGTCAGCATTACAAATGTATGTTATCTAACATATGCCGCAAAGTAATGATACTTATACATTGAATAGTTTTATTTTTTTCTTCAAATAACTGCCGATTGAAATAACCGAAAATATATGTTCTGGTGTTGCTGAAAGAATAATAGTGGGTTTCATTTTAAGGATAAGTTCATGTATAATAGATGTAAATGTAAAGTCGTTATTTGATAAGCAGCTGATGCATTTCCTGCAAATATATTTGAAAAGCAATTGCTTTCAGGAGGATTATGCTTTACTTGTGGTGTCTCGCTAATATCCGTCCGTGGCTCTATCAAAGACAGGAAATTTACCCTGGGCCATCTTTATTTATGTTTTCATGAGGTCTTTTCCGTCTGATTACTGTTTAGAGGTTCTCCATTGTGTCTTGAAGCATATGTGTGTGTGGATGCCTGTTTTATGAAGTTATGGATTCAATGTGCCAAAAAACTTGGGACAAGTATTGTCAGTAATTAATAATTATAAAGTAGTGCATGCAATATAGTGGCATGGTAATAGTAGTAGTAACATAAATAGAATATACAGTATTAATACATTAGTTCTGTATTATTATGACAATTGTTCTGATGTAGTAATATATCAGAAACTATTTATTAATGCATATTAGCAAGCCTCCAGTCCTCGCACAATATTTGTATTTTTGTATTTTATTTTTTTTAAATTCATGATTCAGTAAAGAAGAGCAATTTATGGATCCATAATCTATGCATTCTTACATTTCTGCTCGGCTGGTGGGAGAGGATTTTCCCCCGGAATCAAATCACTCATGGTACTTGTCTATAAACACCATCCCTCATTTTCATGCGGTTGTTTGTTTTTATTTGATTTCCCCTGGCTTCCTTTGTTGTCCACAGTGTAAAGCGAAATGTAAGTGAATATCTAATTTATGATTTAATGAGCTTGTGTTTCCGCAGTGCGGAGTAACCAAATTAAAACAACAGGTCAAGCAAACATTTAAATTCTCATCTTTTACACATTCCTGTGGTATTAAAAACCATTATGATTTTCTTTCTACCATGGAATGGAGGAAGAGAAAAATAGAAAAACTGTTATGCAGCTCTTTTCCATAATAGAAGTGAATCATTAAAGGGATAGTTCACCTTTCCTATTAAGATAGTAAGACAAGAGCGCCAAATGTAGTCTTTTGAAACCATATGATGATATTGTGTGGGGAAAATCATGATTGTGATCCTTCCAAAGTGCTTTGTGACATTTTGGAGTTTGACAGCACTTTTCTCCATTCATGTTCATTATACACTCTCAGAGAAAAGGCACAAAACCGTCACTGGAGTTGTTCCCTTCAAAAATTACTAATATGAACACTTTAGGATACATCATTTTGATACTATTATTTTATTTTTATGATGTACTTTAATACTATTATTCTACTTTTTTATTTTCCAAGGAGAAAAGAAAGTCATGAAATTAGGATGGGTTTTCTATGAACAGGAAATGCAGTGGATCTTTATTTATGTATTTGTTTCTTTATTTATTTTGGAGACAACAGTTTTGAATATCATGCCAGTGGAAACTTTTATTTTCCATCTCCTCATGGATGTCATTCGCTATCATTAGCATATCATCCACTGACCAGAACAGATTTATCATGAATTTACAATGAATTTACGAACTGACAGAAATATCTTCCTTGGATCAAGCAGCATAATGAAAATCAGTAATTTTAGCAAAGAAAGATCTGTGAGGATACTTTCCCTATTCTAGCACAGCTCTGACACTAAGCCCCCATAGCAGGAGATCAGTGCTATGTGCAAATCCCCTCACTTGTCAGCCAACGAGCTTCTGGGGGGGGGGTCTGTTCGCACCCCTCCCTCGCTCTCCACCCACAGCACGGAAGATATCCAAAAGCAAAAGATGATCACTGCAGACATCACATTTGCATCGGCAGATGCTGCAGTCAGTAATAATTTAGAGCTCAAATTCGATCTCCCAGCAGCTGATTGAGAGAACAGGACCTTGTCAGTGGTGGTGCACCGTTGCCATGTCAGGCTCCATCTGTCAAGAGGTGCAGAGGATGCACGGGCATATACACACACGTTTGGTATCATATGTGTGCTCAGGAGAAAGGTGTGCAATGTGTGTTAGCTGAAATCTCCTAAACCCTGTGAAACCAATAACATGAGCTTCTGAGATGACTGTTATGTTTGGACTTGGACATTTATTGTTAACATCTTGTCATTTAAGGTTAGTGGAGGAATTTAATGCAACATCAAGTGGAGAACCCAGACAGAAGAAAAACTGCTTGAGTGAGGCAAAATTGCCCTGATAATCAAATATTCCATTACAATTGCATAAACTATGGTATGTTTTACTTGTAAAACATTGCAGAAAAACCTCTTAGACACCATTTATTGCATGACTTCTGTGGTCTGATTCATAATTTAAACTCTTTTAGAAAGTAAAAGATATTTTTAGTAACTGTTCACCTTCAGGTCATTGTATACACAGTATATTTTTGCTGTGAAATCTTTAATGGTTTTTAAAAAAGTAAAATCAATTCTATATAGTAATATTTCAAGATCGGCACTTTAAGTAACTTTGGTTTACTTGATAATCCATGAATCTTTTTTTATTTTTTTATTTTATTATGTTAAAATGTGAGTATCAAATGATACAGTAGATCAGGTTTAAGATTAATTTTTATTTGTTTATCTCAATCATAATTGTATTGCATTGCATTGTGTTTTGTTTTGAAACTGAAGGGCTTTTATAATAAAGCTAAGCATTTAAAAATCATCCTACTAAGACATTATTGGGAAATAAGAGTTATATAAGAACTGATATTTATATGCATTTTATGTATGTATTCTGCTATACTTTTATAAAAGTCTCATTGATTTGCAGGTTATCAGAATTGTGTCTTTTTGGCCAAATAAATGCCAGTAACTCTACCAAATTTCATATTTTTGTCAAAGTCTGCCTCTACATAAAATGTAGTTGTTATCTGAGCTATAAAAACCTATATATTGCAATAAAGTTTGTATTATGTTATAATTACTATGCATTTCATCTCAATAAAAAAAGGTCAATAATTTGGTGAAAAAAATAAATCATAATAAAAATCTTGAAAATCTCGAAAATCATGAAATAAACTGATGGTAAATGTAAATTTACAATTAACATTGTTATGGTGATCACTATGGCAATTTTGCTAGCATTTCTATTTCATAAACACACAGAACAAAAATGCAGGGGTTTTATTTTTGGATTCAAATGCAGCTGTCACTTCCAAAACTTGCTCCATTAAGACACTGACCAATACACCACGACAGTCCATGTATTACCATCAAATTATTATCACCATTTTCCTCAATGATATAGCTTTGCATTTTCACTGTGAAATTTTTCTCCAAAATGTAGCACGAAGAGCAATCTGACATCCTAAATAATAATAATTAAATAGTAAATAAGACGCTGCGCTTAAAAGTGTGAAGGCAACTGAAGAGAATATGTTTGTATTTCTCGTTTGTGAATGTTGTGTCAACGTCAGCTCGAAGTGCACATCGATAAAGCACACCAGCAAAGTATTTTGCTTATGAAGGGCAAAGCATGCCCCACTGGTGCAAAAATTGCAGTCAGCCCCTATTTTCAGCCCCATTTATAATGCATTTCCAACATGGAAAGTGGCGGTTACTGAGAGCATAATAGAGAGAGAGAGAGAGAGAGAGAGAGAGAGAGAACAGGGTAGGCGCTTAAAGGAATTATTTCTGCATGTGCAATTACCCATCATTCCACTTTTCTAAGAAAATGTGACCCTGGCTTCCAGACTTGGTGTTATAATTCACCATAGCCCACCCTCCTCCTTCTCTCTGATTTGAAGGTAAGAGAAACATCTGACATTTGCATGCAAGAAAAAAAAAAAAAAAAAAAAAAAAAAAAAAACACATGAGGATGCAGGCTAATGAAGGGTCACAGGTGAAAAGAAGGAGAAGAGAAGAGTCCAGAGAACATGCGGAACAGATCGGCTCGTGAAAATTGGCGCATACTCTCTTATCTGTATGTTCTTGATGGTTTGATGCTGGTCCTAGTGGTCCAGCTCCCAACATCTGCCTGAGTGAACTACAGGTGCTTGGGTCTGGTATCCATGGTGACTGACAAAAACAATTGTGATTCATTTCCTGTTTACCATTGACCTATCAGTAATGAGCAAGCCATCCTGAATTGTGAAGCAGCTTGACAAAATTAAAATAATTCACTCAAAAATGAAAATTTGCTAAAAACATATTCACCTTTAGATAGTTCAAGATGTAGATGAGTTTTGATCCTTCAACAAAACAGATTTGGAGAAATTTAGCATTACATCACTTGCTCACAAATGGATCCTCTGCAGTGAATGGGTGCCATCAGAATGAGAATCCAAACAGCTGATAAATACAGTGTAATGCAAAATTTCTCCAAATCTGTTCCCATGAAGTGATGTTACTGTGCAATTAATCACCCCCCCTCCCATTTCCCTAACATACATGAATAAATAAAATAAACAAACAAGCAAACATCTATACTAGCTTTTTTTGTAGATTATCTCTCTCTCTCTCTCTCTCTCTCTCTCTCTCTCTCTCTCTCTCTCTCTCTCTCTCGCTCTCTCTCTCATTAAAATTAATTGTATTACACTGTATATAGTATATTGCATTAGGAAGGGTGGGGTATTTTAATTGTCATGAAAATAAAGCCACAATGCAAAAAGATATTAACAAGCCTAAAATATGCTGAAATTATGTACTGTATATTTGATGAAATTTTTTTGAGTTAAATATATTAAAAAAAATTTTTTTTTAAATAATACATAAGAATAAAGATACTTTCTTTTAAACCTAAAATACATAAAAATGCAATGCTTAATTCAAAACTCAGGTTAAATTTTTTTTGAAAAACCAATGTGCAAAATTCCTAAACACAGTAAATTGTTCCTATTTTTAATCGATTTATCTTGGAGTGATGTTTCTGCAAGACTCGCCTTCTTACAAACCGATTCAAAAAAAAGTTGGGACACTGTACAAATTGTGACTTAAAACAGAATGCAATGATGTGGAAGTTTCAAATGTCAATATTTTATAAAGAATACAACATAGATGACATATCAAATGTTTAAATTGAGAAAATGTATAATTTGAAGGGACAAATAAGTTGATTTTAAATTTCATTGCATCAACATTAAATTTGGGACAAGTTGGGACAAGGCCATGTTTACTACTGTGTGGCATCCCCTCTTCTTTTTATAACAGTCTGCAAACG
Source organism: Carassius gibelio (assembly GCF_023724105.1). NCBI lineage: Eukaryota > Metazoa > Chordata > Actinopteri > Cypriniformes > Cyprinidae > Carassius > Carassius gibelio. The sequence goes on along the minus strand of NC_068376.1, from coordinate 4,992,158 downwards.
TCTGGGGACTGAGCAGACAAGTTGCTCAAGTTTAGGAATAGGAATGTTGTCCCATTCTTGTCTAATACAGGCTTCTAGTTGCTCTACTGTCTTAGGTCTTCTTTGTCGTATCTTCCTCTTTATGATGCGCCAAATGTTTTCTATGGGTGAAAGATCTGGAATGCAGGCTGGCCATTTCAGTACCCGGATCCTTCTTCTAAACAGATGTTGTAATTGATGCAGTACGTGGTCTGGCATTGTCATGTTGGAAAATGCAAGGTCTTCCCTGAAAGAGACGACGTCTGGATGGGAGCATAGTTGTTCTAGAACTTGGATATACCTTTCAACATCGATGGTGCCTTTCCAGATGTGTAAGCTGCCCATTCCACACACACTCATCCAACCCCATACCATCAGAGATGCAGGCTTTTGAACTGAGCGCTGATAACAACTTGGGTTGTCCTTGTACTCTTTTGTTCGGATGACATGGCATCCCAGTTTTCCAAAATGTTTTGATTCATCTGACCACAGAACAGTTTTACACTTTGCCACAGTCCGTTTTAAATGAGCCTTTGGCCAGAGAAAATGCCTGCGCTTCTGGATCATGTTTAGAAATGGATTCTTTTTTGACCTATAGAGTTTTAGCCGGCAACGATGAATGGCGCAGTGGATTGTGTTCACCGACAATGTTTTCTGGAAGTATTCCTGAGCCCATGTTGTGATTTCCATTACAGTAGCATTCCTGTATGTGATGCAGTGCTGTCTAAGGGCCCGAATATCACGTCATCCAGTATGGTTTTCTGGCCTTGACCCTTACACACAGAGATTGTTACAGAGTCTCTGAATCTTTGGATGATATTAAGCACTGTAGATGATGATAACTTCAAACTCTTTGCAATTTTTCTCTGAGAAACTCCTTTTTGATATTGCTCTTCTATTTTTCGCTGCAGCATTGGGGGAATTGGTGATCCTCTCTTGGTGAGGCTCTTTTTATACCCAATCATGTTGCCAATTGACCTAATAAGTTGCAAATTGGACCTCCAGCTGTTCCTTATATGTACATTTATCTTCTCCGGCCTCTTATTGCTAACTGTCCCAACTTTTTTGGAATGTGTATCTCTCATGAAATCCAAATTGAGCCAATATTTGGCGTGACATTTAAAAATTCTCTCACTTTCAACATTTGATGTTATCTATATTCTATTGTGAATAAAAAAAAATGCAATCAGGTTCGTAGATTCGAAGAAAGTTCTTGCATTAGGGGAATGATGTAAGACATCATAAGAATAAAGTGGTGTGGTGAAGTAGTGGTTAAGGCTTAAGGCTAGTAACCAGAAGGTTGCTTGTTCGATCTCCTCTAGGACTGAACCAGCCCTGTCTGCGCTTCATTTTTGTTCTTGGTAAATTTAATTGCACCACTAATGGCACATAAATGACACATTTCAACTTAAAGCTTTAGTTCATTTATGCTCGCTGTTGCATTTATTTTAAAACTGAAGATGTTCTGTCTTCAGTTCAGATGCAGTCTGTGATCTTGGAGGTCAGCGTCATTCCTGGTGATGACACAGATCATGACCACTCTGAGACCAGCCCATTCTGTTAACTTGCAGTTGATCAATTCAACCTGTCCTAACAACTTCAGCTCTACTTCATTTGTGCCAATAGCAGTCCAGAATATGAGCACATTCAAATCATGTATCGCAGCTAACTCTAGACTATTCTGTGTTTGCATGTGTGTGCACATCTCACCTTTTGACCTTTTCATAGGAGCTCAATGTCATAAATTTGGTGATATGTTTAGTCATCCAGAAATAGTGCAGAATCGTATATGCTTCTTGTTTGTTTTACACCATACCTTTCCTTTGTTTTGTTTTTTGTTTGTTTAAAAAAATAAATAAATAATAATAATTTTTGCTTTAATTTTAACATGTTGTGCTACACAAAGGTGGAACAAAGCTCGGTGTCAGTGTACTAAAAGTTATCATCTCCTCTAAAGACCTCCGGTACAGCAGAGGATCCTGTTCAGCTAAATGAGCAGAAGAGAGAAGCAGAACTGATTAAAGTAAGAAAACTGTAAGCTCAGCCTCGCTCCTAACTTCACACTGCTCTGCACATTGTTTAGAAATCAGACCTCAAAGACACAAAGGCTGTTTCTCTGGAAAAAGAGTTAATGAGCCAAATGACCTTTATCTGCTATGGTGTGGTAAGCAACCCTCAGAGCCATTTATTTAGATCTTACTGGAAGCCTCCAGACCTGGGAGAAACACGCTGTAGAAGTCTTCTGTATGCGTTTGTATACATTAGTATACACTCTTTCTTCTTTTAATTACACACACACACACACACACACACACACACATATACAATATATATATATATATATATATATATATATATATATATATATATATATATATATATATATATATATATATATATATATATTTAACAACATTTATTTTTCTTTTTAAAAATATTTTTAAATATTTTTAATATTTTTAAGGAATAAGAATGTTAATATAAATTCTGTATTATTCAGAAATTTTTGTATTTTTCATGACTAGTGTTTAACTATTGCTCATTGGATTTATCATTATTATTATTATCAGTTACCATGGGGGAATTTACATCCTCGTCTGCCCCTCTTAAATGTGGGATACCTCAAGGGTCCATTTTGGGACCCATTTTGTTTTCATTATATATGCTTCCAATTGGTGCTATTTTTCAAAAACACAAAATATCATTTCACTGCTACGCTGATGATACACAGATATATATGCCTGTAAAAAAGGAAGATAATCATTCTTTAGGGCCTCTTTTAACATGTCTGAATGATTTGAAAACTTGGCTGGCTGCAAATTTTCTGCATCTAAACGAAGGTAAAACTGAGATTGTTGCGTTTGCACCCTCTAATGTATCTGAGCCACCCTGGGTTGATCTAGGTTCTTTATCTATTTATTGTAAATCCATGGTGAAAAACTTGGGGGTAATTTTTGATAACTCCCTAAAATTTGACAAACAAGTAAACGCTGTTGTGCGATCAAGCTTCTTTCAATTAAGAACCCTGACAAAAGTCAAGTCATTTTTGTCATTTGAGGATCTAGAGAGAGTAATGCATGCTTTTGTGACATCATGTTTAGACTACTGTAATGCTGCAGGAATTAATCAGTCGACTTTGAGACGTTTGCAAATTGTTCAAAATGCCGCAGCTAGATTGCTGACAGGATCTCGGAAGCGGAGCCATATTACTCCGATTTTATTTTCTTTACATGCCTATCCGCCATAGAATTGATTTTAAGATTTTGTTGTTTGTTTTTAAATCTCTAAACGGTCTGGCACCATCCTATCTCTCAGATCTATTGCAGATATATTCTCCATCAAGATCACTTCGGTCCTCTGACCAGAAAATGTTAATTGTCCCAAGGTCTATACGCAAACTTTGGGGTGATCGTTCTTTTTCTGTGTTGGCACCGAAACTCTGGAATAGTCTGCCTTTGCATATTAGAACTGCCTCCACAGTGGTATCTTTTAAATCTTTCTTAAAAACTCATCTTTTTTCTCTGGCTTTCCTGTCTAAATCAAATAGCTGAGTAAGTTTATTGATTGTTTTATGAGAGTAGCTAGATATTTGTATAGTATTGTATGTTTGTATGTTTTTCAAATTGTACAGCACATTGGTCAACTACCTGTTGTTTTTAATTGTGCTTTATAAATAAATTACCTTACCTTACCTTACCTATTATTATTTGTATACTTTAGTATTCTTTATTTCTTCATTTTAATGAAAACATTTAATAAAACATTTAATTTAATGAAAACCCCTCACACAAATTTGTATTTGTTTCTTGCTTTTTTAAGTATGATAAAATGAAACAACTGATTTTTAAAGGCTTTGAATTCTGCAAATGAAGAAGAATATTACCAATATTAATTATATATTCTTCAGAATTTTTATTTTTATTTTTTTATTCTCTTTAGTGGTGTTTGCTAAGGTAAGCATGTGGATATTATTGGGATATTTGTTGCTGTTGTTGTCATTCATATAAAAAAAAAATATGTGTTTATGCTGTCCATTCTTTTCTTTATTTTTTAATTACAAGCATATTAAAAACATTCTTTATTTAAGGAATTACATTTTGTAAATTAATTTATAATGTTACAAATATTTATTTTATATTCTTCAGAAATTTATATTTGATTATTGAATTTAGTTTTTTTTCATTACTTTTGCTTGTAAAATATTTTATTATTATTATTATTATTATTATTATGCTATTCATTTATTAATTTTTTTTTAATCTAAAACATTCAAACAACACATTTTTTAAAGGCTTTAAATTGTGTATCAGAATATTGCACATAGTAACCATGTGTTCTTCAGAAAATAACATCTCGGTTACGTATGTAACCTTGGTTCCCTGAATAGGGAACGAGATGCTGCGGTGACGTCACCACGTATGGGAACACCTCTGGTGTGACGAATGTCTGAAGCCCTATACCATCCCGCCAATCCTATTGGCCAAATGGCGCATAGCACCACCCCACGCATGCGCACGCATGATATACCTGGGTGCAGCGCGCCATTTCGCTCAGATTTCATGACTGAAGATGAAGAGTTATCAAGGTACGGAACGGCCAGAACCGCAGCATCTCGTTCCCTATTCAGGGAACCAAGGTTACATACGTAACCGAGATGTTCCCTATCATAGGTCACTTCGATGCTGCGGTGACGTCACCACGTATGGGAACGATATACCAAAACGCCTGACGTACCTGATAACTGAGATCCGAGGAAGCATCTGCTCAAGCGGAGAGAACCCGGGAGCCAGGAGCCATCCTCACATCCAGACTGTAGGACTTGATAAAAGTGCTCGGTGAGGACCATCCTGCCGCAGCACAGATATCACCCATAGAAGAGCCACTGAGAAAAGCTTGAGAAGAAGCTACAGCTCGAGTGGAATGAGCCTTAATCCCTAAGGGCGAAGCGAGTCCGCGCGCCTCATAGGCCAAAGAAATTGCCTCCACCAGCCAATGGGACATGCGCTGTTTTGTAACTGCATGGCCCTTACTTTTATGTCCAAAGCAGACAAACAGCTGGTCAGATTCACGCCAAGGGGCTGTACGATCCACATAAGTCTTTAAAGCTCTCACAGGGCAAAGACTTAGATCTCCTGACCCAGCCTCAGCAGGTGAAAAAGCTTCCAGAACCACTTGCTGAAAGCGAAAAGGGTTAGATGCGACCTTAGGAACGTAGTTAGGCCTGGGCCGCAGCAGCACCTTCACAGAGCCTGGTGCAAATTCCATGCATGAGGGTGAAACAGAAAGAGCCTGTAAATCCCCAACTCTCTTGAGGGAGGATAAAGCCATGAGAAGAAGTGTCTTCAGTGTCAGGAATTTATCCGATACGGTCTCCAAGGGCTCAAACGGATGCCCTGATAAACCTAGCAACACAATGGATAAATCCCATGAAGGAACTCGCACAGGGCGGAAAGGCCTCAGCCGTCACGCACCCTGTATGAAACGAGAAACTAATGGATGACGCCCCACAGAGGCACTGCCTATGTTTTCGTGGTAAGCTGAAATGGCTGCCACGTAAACCTTTAAAGTGGCTGGTGTAACGCCATCCGAAAAACGCTCCTGGAGGAACTCCAGCACTGAAGCCACTGGGCAGTAAACTGGATCCACATTATGATTGCCACACCAGGCTGTAAACAGTCTCCACTTGAAAGCATATAAGCGTCTCGTAGAAGCTGCTCTAGAATTCAATATAGTCTCAGTAGTTTCAACAGAAAGACCGGGACATACTAATGCACTCCGCTCAAAGGCCACGCCCACAGTTTCCACAGATCTGGCCTCGGGTGCCAAATCAACCCCTGTGCTTGTGATAATAAATCCTGTCTGAGGGGAATCTCCCACGGAGAGCCCGCTAGCAGACTGATCAGATCCGCAAACCACGGCTGCGTGTGCCATCGCGGAGCCACCAGCAGCAGCTGTTCCACTCTGTCCCGCCGTATTCTGCATAATACCGCTGGGATCAAACGAATCGGAGGAAAGGCATACAGACTGGTCCTGGGCCAGCTGTGAGCTAACGCATCCACGCCCAGGGGCGATGGGGAGCGTAGGGAGAACCATAGCGGGCAATGAGTAGTCATGCTCGACGCGAATAAATCCACCTTCGCTTTGCCGAATATCCGCCATAAAAGATCCACCGTCTGGGGGTGTAATCGCCATTCTCCCTGTTCCAGAGCCTGTCTGGATAGCAAGTCCGCTCCGAAATTCAATCGTCCGGGGACATGAATGGCCCGGATCGACAGAAACTTGTCCCGAGACCACAGAAGAACATGCCTCGCCAGCCTGCACAGGGGGCGAGAGCGCAATCCTCCTTGATGGTTCAGATAAGACACAACCGCTGTGTTGTCTGATCTGAGCAGCACATGACGGCCGATCAGCAGATCCGTGAAATACTGGAGAGCCAGAAAAACTGTCAGTAATTCCAGTCTGTTTATGTGCCAGCCGCGCTGAGCCGCTGTCCACACTCCGTGGGCTGGTCGCCCTCGACACACAGCTCCCCAACCAGTCAAAGACTCGTCCGTTGTGACAGTCTCTCGGAAAGCATACATTCCCAGTCGAACTCCTGACAGGAGAAATTCGGTTGACATCCAAAATTTTAGCGACATCACACACCGCCGTGTCACCGAAATCGTGCGATGCGGGAGACAACGGGGTGAAATATTCCGCCTTTTCGTCCACCACTGAAAGGGGCGCATTTGAAGCAATCCCAGACGAATCACGGGGGATGCTGCTGCCATTAGACCCAAGAGCCTGAGGCACAATCTCACTGTCACCGTGCGACCCGCTTTGAAGTGACGCACGCATGACGCAATCGACTGAACGCGCGGGAGAGAAAGCTTCGCTGTCATCGCGCGAGAGTCCAGATCTATTCCCAGAAAAGTTATCCGTTGAGAGGGAGTTAAAACACTTTTCTTGAAATTCGTTCGTAAGCCCAGGCTGTTTAAATGATTCAGCACAAGATCTCGGTGAGAGTGTGCTTGAGTCCGCGATTGCGTTAGCACCAGCCCTGAGAAACACACGAACGCCCTGGAGCCGCAACGGGGCCAGAGCTGCGTCCATGCATTTTGAGAAAGTACGGGGCGCTAAAGCCAAGCCAAAGGGAAGAACGCGGTACTGATACGCTTTGCCTTCTAAAGCGAATCTGAGGAACTTCCTGTGTCTCTTGACGATCTGAATATGGAAATACGCATCCTTCAGATCGATCGTAATAAACCAATCGTTTGGTCGGATCTGAGACAGAATAGATTTCACCGTCAACATCTTGAATTTGCTCGGTCTGAGTGCAAGATTCAGACGGCGTAAATCCAGAATGGGCCGTAACCCGCCGTCCTTTTTCGGTACCACGAAATAACGGCTGTAAAAACCTGTCTCCATCTGAGAGGGGTGTACTTCTTCTATAGCCCCTTTGCTCAGCAGAGCTGACATTTCCTGTCGCAGCACCGCCATTTCCGTAGACTTCACCGTAGTGGAAAGAATTCCGCGGAAAGGAGGCGGGCCTTTCCGAAACTGAATGGTGTATCCGTGACAAATCGTGCGTAACACCCATTGAGAAATGCCGGGCAAGCGTTCCCACGTGGCCCGAAACAATATTAGTGGTTTCAAAACTTCCGCTCCCTGCAACGCCGTCATACGCGTTAAAACGACCGGACACGAAAAACCCGTGGCGTTCGTGCACCGGGGAAGCGTATGCGCCAGAGTCGTTGCGTTCCGTTGTATAATCCTGAAACGTGTCCACGGCAGGAATTAGGCCAACAGATGGAACATCGGGCTCTGCCGCTAGCGAAAAAGCGGCGGCTGCGCGAGCTGTCATAAACGGGCCGTTTGTGCAGGGTCCTTGAGTCGTCCCTCGAACTCCGAAAGCAGGACTGCGCAGAGTGTCTGAGGGAGCGTCTGTCATTACAGCTCGATCCAATGTTGCTCGAGACGCTGTTTGCGGCGAGACAATCAATGTTTGAGCATGGGGACTGCAATGAGAGCGTAGGATGCGCGAAAGCGGTCCGACAGCGCTCTCTAGCGGAGGGCACAGTCCCTGGCAAGCAGCAAAAAGATCAGGAGCTGCTATTCGGTACCCGAGAACGAGAGGCTTTAGCCGTCGAGGTCAGGTTCAATCGTTTACGTTGACGCTGGTGCGCCGGAGGAAAAACCCTAGGGCCCCAGTCCTTACGAGGAGGCGCCATAGGTGTGGGTTCCTCTCGAGAGGCTGCCCGCTGGCGGTGAGAGGAGGTTGAGCGAGAACGCGCGGGCGCTTGCCGGCGTTCGACCTCTCTGGGTCTGCGGGGAATCAGCTGGCGGAAAGCGGCTGATTGCTGTTTCGCTGCCCTGAACTTCTCCACTACTGACGTGACAGCCTCACCGAACAATCCATCCCTGGAGACAGGGGCATCCATAAGGAAAGATTTATCCTTCTCCTTAATATCGGTGAGATTAAACCGAAATCAAACCGGCCATAGTACGGCCCACTGCACGAGCGGTATGTTTGGTAGCACGTAGCGCCAAATCCGTAGCTCTGCGAAGTTCTTTCACTGCCTCTGTTGTGATGCCCTCACCTTCATCCAATTCCATCAATAACTCCGCTTGGTAGGCCTGAAGGACCGCCATAGAGTGGAGCGAAGCAGCCGCTTGACCAGCCGCCATGTAGGATTTACCCACCAAACTAGACGTGACTCGACACGCCTTCGAAGGAAGAAGGGGGCGAGACTTCCATGCCGCGGCCGAACTAGGCGCAAGGTGTTCGGCGAGAGTCTCTTCCACCGGGGGCATCATAGTGTAGCCATGGTTCGCCATATCAGAAACGGTGGCGAAATCCGCGGCCGCAGCATTAGTGATCCGCGCCGAAAACGGCTGTTTCCAGGACCTCGAAACCTCCTGGTGGAGGTCCGGGAAAAAAGGTAAAGGCCTCCGGGGCTGTGTAGGTGTCCGACTGGTTAGAAAACGGTCGTCCAGCTTAGAAGAAGGTTGGGCCTCGGCCTTGTCAACCTCCCAGTCTAGCCCCAATTTACCCACCGCACGAGAAACCACATCCAACAGCTCACTGTAGGAGGGGGAAACACGCCTCTCCTGTCCGCTAGGAGGAAGAGGGCTAGTGTCGGTCGCGAAGTCCTCAGACCCCGAGGCCGCGGTGGATAAAACATCGTCGTCATAGCGTCCACAACCGAAGGAGATGGCGGCGCATGCCTCCGGTGTGGGAAGTACATCCTCATTAGAGAAGACGACAGGCTCAGTATAAGTTTTATTCTGCAGCAGGGTAGGGGAGAGCGAGCGATGTGGAGAATATTCCAGCGCTGCGCTGTCCACGAAGTCCATGTCGCACGTGTCACCCCAGGCCCTCGCCTTGTGCGGTGCCTCGGCAGTCGCAGAGGTGACCTGACGGGGGTTAGACTCGAGGGCGACATTAGAGAATATTTCCACCCTGGAGCGCAGTACTCTGAGCCGCAGGCCATCACAATGGGGACAGGAAGAAAGGCCGCTAAGCGCCGCCTGTGCGTGATGTAAACCAAGACATACTACGCACCTGTCATGAGTGTCCCCCGCCGTGATGTACCTGGTACATGGCTCCTTGCATTTTCGAAAACTCATCGCGTCCGCGAAGAGGAGTTAACACTGCTCGAAGAGATCGCTGGAGAACGCGAGATGATAGGGCACAGAAGATTCGCTATTCCTGAAGGAATGAAATCTGAGCGAAATGGCGCGCTGCACCCAGGTATATCATGCGTGCGCATGCGTGGGGTGGTGCTATGCGCCATTTGGCCAATAGGATTGGCGGGATGGTATAGGGCTTCAGACATTCGTCACACCAGAGGTGTTCCCATACGTGGTGACGTCACCGCAGCATCGAAGTGACCTATGATAGGGAACCCTTGATATATTTTATTGTTATATGTAGTAATGCTACTCTGAGGAACAGCATATCCCATTCCCCACCTGTCATATAACAGGAACATCGAGAGAAATCCCGGCATGTAAAACATCTTGATATAAGCAAATAATCAAGAGGGGCTGATGTGTTGGGGCTGGAGCATGTGTTCTCCTGCAGAGAGTTGTGTGATGTAAGTGCCATGTACAGAACTTAACAAGAAATTTCACAGGCTGTAGAATGGAGTGCCAATGGCCAGCCTGAGGCAATGAAATGGAGCCATCACCTGCCCTTCAAACACAAGCATCTTTGATGGAAGATACAGTCTGACATTCTGATCTCCCTCACTATACTTGTTTCTCAGACCCTCTTGCTCTCCTAACATGCATAATTCAATTAAAGCCTCATTTGTTAACTCAAGGGTTTTTTAGAGAACATATGAAGGGCCTGTTTGGGAGTATGAGACTGCTTTGTTTTGAGATGAGAGTCTTTAACAAATGTCACACATTGGCTGTGTTCTAAAACCTAATGAGCTGCCTAAGTAGGCAGCATTTTAAGGCATTACTGCGCCCTGATGAAGTTTGTTTCAAAAGATACCTTGCTTGTGCAATAATATGGCAGTTACACGTTGAAATAAAACACATCTCTGCCTACATTTTTCAAAGCTCCAAAAACATACTTAGAATTCACATGCCGTTTCTAGCTTCAATATACACTGGTGGCAGTAAAACAATACATTTCTTTTTACAAAAATCTTGATTAAAGGGACATATTGTTGAATGAATAAAGATTTTAGGCAATGCATTTTTTATCATTTTTATGACTAAGTGCATGATTTTTTAATTAATAAAAATTCACAATTGTGTCCCATAATTAGCTCCATATGAATGGCTTTTGTAGTAGTAAACCTGCTTGGAACTCACCTGGTACAGCCTATGGGTTCATAAAACTTGAAACACGATAAAAGTTATGTTTAAGGTAGGGTTTAGTGTTGGTGGCACATTATTTTCAAAAACAATAGCATTCGTTTTTTTTTTATTTATTTGTTTTTTTTTTGACATGATATATAAAAAAACCAACATGTTATAATGTTACCACATTAATACTCATGTTTCGGAAAATCTAAGAACAAACAAGAAAAAGCAAGAGATAATTTGTATGGAGAAGAGAATTAACTAATACTATTTTATTGTCAGCCACCACCACCACAAAAATAAATAAATAAATAAAATAAATTATTGCTCGGTTCAAGGCAACCATGCCTTGTGTGAGTACACCCTTAGTCACTTTAAGATGTTTTAAAGGGTAGCAACATGCTAATGATAATGATTGTGCTCTATTTCAGTAATATTTCTGCCTTAAACAGTATGTGTATGAATCGGCATCTATTTTTTTATATATAACTTTTATTTTGTTAAGTACCACTTATTAATTTCCCTGTAAAAATATTGTGATTGAAACAAAATGTTGAATCTTTTGTATTTCAGAAGTGGCTGAAGTATTACATTTCACATCCTTCTAATACATAGTATTATTTATTGGATGGAAGCACTTGCAAATGTTTCAAAATGCAATTTTAAATAAAAACCTATTAGGCTGTGAATGTGCGCTGTCAAATGAGTGCTTATCATTTCATTAGGTTTGTTCTGAATCAAAGGCTTTTTCTACCTTTTGTTTAAGAGAGAGTCCACGTGCATTCTCTCTTTTGTCGCTTTCTCTCTCATCTTTGCTGTCATTTAGACACAAGCTCCAATAAGGCATGTCGTAAAATGATTTATGCACAGAAGTGTAGCTGGCCCACAGCCACGTGTAAGTGGCCTTTCATTATTGTGTTGCTTATTGTGTTACTCCTTCATGGATGGCTAATCCTCCTTCTCTTTTAGCTTTCAAAAAAAAAAAAATTGCTCAAGCAAGAGTGTAAATAAAAGGCTCAAATCTTGAGCATGTGTTGGAGCAGAGGCCCGTGTTTTCAGTAAGTACATTGTAAAGAACAGTTAAATAAAAACAGTGCAATAATACAATAGAAGCCAACAGTATTTACACTCAAATGCACAGTACACACACACACACACACACACACAAACACACACACACACAAAAAAAATAGATTAACAACAAAGACATGGTAAGGAATGGAAGGTCGTTAGGATTTGCTGCTGGAAAAAATGCATGAGACACAGAGAAGTGTTAAACAGTCTTTTAATTAACAAACACAGGGGAAAATCCACAACAGGAATGAGGAATGACACATGAACATAATTTGTAGATCCAACAAACACGAACTGAATGGAGTGGGGCTTACATACACAGGATAACAAGGGACTAATCGAGGGGACTTAGTAGACACACCTGGATTCAAATGAACACAATTAACAAGAGGGAGAAACTGGATCAAGGGGAGCAAAACACACACTGGAGCAGGAGCAATATAGGAAGGGAAGGTGGGAACTTGGGAGGAGTCTCGGGAGGAGGACGATGAACAGAGTTAAGGGTGGAGATGATGGAGGGAGGAGCCAAGGAGGAAACAGGAGGGACTTGGAGCACGCAATTCTAGGACACAGCCATAATGTCGATCCTCGGTGGAGCTGACGGAAGGAGGAGCCATGGTGGAGGAAGGGATGATGATGACTCCAGGGGGCCGAGCAATGGAGAGGGTGGTGGAGGAGCCCGATGCAGAGGCGGGGAACCAGAAGGTCATGGTGGAGCCGGAGTGACAGAGGACTTAGGAAGAGCCGAAGGGATGGAGGATCCTGACAGAGCTGGAAGACCAGAGGGTTGGTGGGTGCTTGTTTGCATTTGTGAGCCTCCGAGCATAACTTGGGACCAGGGGCGATCCTCAGCTCTGTCTCTTTCCTGGGCGATGGCATGTTGATAGTGATGGGCTTTGACTTTCTGTCAGCGGTGGGCTCGGGCTCATGCTTCGTGCAGCAGGGAGATGGTGGGATTGATTATGGGTCTGGGGAACAGATTGGGGATAAACACTTTCCAGACGCTGGATAATTGCTTCCCCCGAGCATAGTCCGGTGGTGTCTGGGAGGTTGACTCTTCGCCTGCTCCTTGCCTGCCCCACGCCAACCTCCAGAACCCCCACCCTCCCTCTGCTGGTATTCCTCTTGCAGTGCGACGACACTCCATTCCAAGAGGCGGCGAACTGTTACGTTTATGAAATTTCTGTTTCTTTATTTGGTCTTCTTCCAGTTCTTGTTTAGTTAATTGATTGATCCCCACCTGTCTCCAGTTTCTTCATTACCTCCTGTGTGCTCAAATACCCGTTCTGTTCAGTTCTTCCTCGTCTGTGATTATTGTGATGTAATGATGCTAATTTGAAGTACATTGTCTGCTATCTCCTTCGATGTTAAGTAAACTCATCATTTGATCAAGACCCTCCTCGAGGGCATTATTCCTATGATAGAGTACCCCCAACTGTAAGAGCCAGTGTGTGTGTGTGTGTGTTTTATTCAGCCTTGGGCTTTTCTCAGTTTTTCTAAACTCTTAACAGCATACTTGCTTTTGAGCCAAAGAAGGGAAAACAAAGTGAATGCATAATCCACCCCACGTATTTATTTATTTATTTATTTATTTATTTATTATTTTGTGTATTATTATTTTTTTTTGTAAACAATGGTGGTGCTTGTTTATTACTATTCACAGTCAGTTGCATTATAATTAACCACTATTCTTTATCACAGAGCTCTACACTTACAATGATGGTTCGACCCCCCCCCCCCCAAAAAAAAACAATAATAATTGATTCTTTTACATCAGTCTCCTAAGCCATTCACAAGAGTACCATGAAAAAATGTGTGTGCATTCCTCTGCTTCTACATCAGAATACCTGCTCCTGTTTCTGTGCAATCACACGCATGTGTCCTAGTGCTCTCATGAGAATGGTAGCAGAGACTGAGAAGAGAAGAATTGTTGAATTAAGTCATTATTTTTTGTTTTCTTTCGGATTTCATAAAAAAAAAAAAAAAAAAAAAAAAAAATCTTAATTTGTGTTTTCCAAAGATTAACAAAGGTCTTACGGGTTTGGAACGACATGAGGTTTAGTAATTAATGGCATAATTTTCATTTTTGGGCGAACAATCCTTTAAATGTTTTGTTTCAGAGCTTTTGTGCTCCTTAAAGTTTTTTACAAGCATAAACTTACGAAACAAAATAAATACATTATTGCAAATTTTTGACTATCACATTTCATAATACAAAATACTAATACATATCTAAATTAATAAATATAATACAAATATAAATATAAGATATAGTTGATATTTGATACACAACATTAGGCGTAACAAACTAATTTATATTTTTATTAACCTAAACTTCATTGTTCATTAACAAAAACAATACAATTCTAAACAGGCTTATAGTTTACGAAATATATCACTACAAATATTATATAAAAATATTACACTACATTGATGTGTCCTTGGTTTTTGTAGTCAACAATTAATTATTGATCTGATAATCATTTGTGTTGAATAAATAAATTCTACAAAATAAAAGTATTTACCTAAATAATAATAATAATAAGGTGATTTTTACAACAGTTCAGTTACATATTAGAAGTAAAAAATAAACAATTGTAGCCTCAATATCAACTTTTAACTTTTAATTTAATATAAAACAATGTATTTGTCACTGCCAGGATATCAACGTTTTTCATAGAAGATATGTAATAGTTTGTTATAGAAAAACAAGTTATGCTCAGAGTCCAGATCCTCGATCGTAACATTATAACAGGCACCTTCCTATTAGAGACCTGCAAGATCGCGGGACCCATCGCAGCAGAGTGCCTCGCGGGACAACAGTTGATGGGCGGGTAGAGATTCGTGTGTGCAGGATGTGGGAGAATAATTAGGGTGTGCTCACACTAGGCAATCTTAACCGTGCCGGAGCGCACCCCCAAAAGCCTGGTTTGTTTGACTAGTGTGATTATTCCATTTAGCTGTCCCTGGTTCGTTGGAAGAGGTGGACAAGAACACGGTTCAGTGATATACAGAAAAGTGAGTGTAAGCGCTAACCGCGCCAGAGTCCAGATCTTCTGATACGTGCTGCATGATTGCGTGAATATTTCTGAGCGGCAGAAGCAATAAATCTGTTAAGCAATATATTGCAAGAGAGATGTGTGTTACCACGTCCCATATGACTCAAAAAAATTAACCACAAAGTAAAAAAAAAAAAACTATTTACTCCACTGTGTTGAGCGAGAGCACTTCTCTGCTGTCTTCACGTGCTATTGGAAACTTCCTTTGTCCAACTTATAAGGTCTTTATGAGCTCATTGCATTTTTTTCTGTTAAAAATAGTTGACAGTGGTTTGTGAATGTTGATGCTTAGGCTAACTACTTTGTGACCCATGACCCATGACTTTGTGACCCATGATTTTTCTGTATTTGTATTCAGAGTCAGTGCGCAACAGACTTTCATAATAATAAAAAACTGTATTAACACACGGTAAAGTAATTGTCAGTGTTAATCAATTAATGTGATAACGCGATAATAAAGCGTTAACTTGCCCAGCCCTAATATATATACAATTACAGATACATACACAGCTATTCATAAACAGCTTTTAGATCTACTCCCACTCTGTTTCTATTTATGCATTTCTTTATTTTTTCAGCGTTGAACATTTTAGCTAATCAGAAAAGGGATTCTGAATGCAACGACCAATCAGCTGCAAGTCTGTCTATTCACAAAAGAGCCTTTAGGTCTAGTTTCTGCTAATGCCCTTGGAAATGATAGAGGACATGATGATAATGGGTGAGGTTTGTATGACGTTGACCTTCCATGATGCATCCTGAGTCCTGACTATACCTAATGATCGGATTAGATTCAGATCACAAACCTGTTTACATTTGTCTTTTTCACTGGAAATGTGGTCAGGGCCAAATGTGAAGGTATAAACCCAGATACCTTTGAAATACAGACTTCTTAAACAAAAGTACACTTTAAAAAAAAAAGTAAAGAAATCCTTTTTGTGGAATGACCCACAAGTCAACAGAAAGAGCTGTCTGGCTGAGCCATCGTCACAAAATAAAGCAGTCAACATTTTGTGCAAAGTGACTGAGAATGAGTTCATTAAAAAGATAATTCCTAAATAAGTGTAAATTTTATATAATTTATTTTTATTCTTTTTATGCATTTAGCAGACACTTTTATCCAAAGCAACATACAGTGCATTCAAACTACAGATATTTTATACCAGTATGTAAAGAAATATCAAGTTTATATTCTTATGAGTATAAAGAATAGTTTTCCTTGTTTGTTTGTTTTTTTGTTTGTCTGTTTGTTTTTTTCTGCAACTGCTAAAATGTGTTTATAATACAAACACATGGCATTCTCTTTCAAATCCAATCATTAAAAAGTCATTATGAACCCTTTAAAGAGCTGTGATGTTCCCTCCTTCTGATGTAGCTTACTTCTGATGGTCTCCTTTGATGTGTGTGTATGAATCAGAGGCCAAGAGCTGAGGAGACGGTGAGAAAAAATAAAAATAAAAAACAGGTCAGGCTCTAGTTAACAAGACAAATGGAGCAACATGGTTCAGCTCATAACCGTGTTTAACCTGTTGGTCCTCCCAATAGCTCAATCTCTAACATGACAAACTGGCATTCAAGATATTTATCAAGACGCTGGTCAAGTGAAAGATCTGCTTGTGAGTTTGGCCTCCACGCACGGAGGAAAGTTAGACAGCTTTGATCATGGCTGTCTGGGCTCGGCTCTGCTGGTGGTGGTGAAAGGCAGGGCTGATTACTTCTTCTCCCTCCCAGACCTTGATCTTGATGTGATGTCGAGAGAAATCACGTCATTCGTCACCATTCTCTTTTCGTCCTACAGAATGGCCTGGCTCTTCACGTACGGCTCTCGTCGGCTCCTTTTATGACAGGTGGCTCTGTGACAAATGGCCTGCTTATGGTCTTTATTGAACATTTTGGAAATTAGAGCTAAAGATTTGGCTGTCCAGGTTTTATAAATATATGACGCTGTTAAAGTGATTTCACTCATGATTGGGCCTAAATTACCTCTTTTTCTCCCACTGAACTTATGTTTGTGACTTTAAAAGAGTCCGTTTTTGAATGGTACACAGAGTGGCTGCCCAGTTCATCACTGTCTGAACATTTTAATGGCAATTTCCTTCAACATAATCATATATCCTCAAAATGGATTATGAACGTGTCTTTCAGTGCTTGGTGCTCCTGGCTGTCATGATGGATGATCACTTGTTGAAACGGAGCATTGCTCTGCAGAATTGTGATTACTTACTAGTCTCAACCGCAGATAGTTTGATTATAGACAGAAAGTGCCAAAAAGGCAAGGGTGAAGGGCTGGTTGGTTGGGGAGGGGGTCAGAAATGAATACGTCTGAGGAACATTCAACATTAAGTTAGTCAAAATTTCAACATATTCACATTGGAAATTCATGCATTTATTTACATTTTTTTTGCAAAACTCCACCTCCAACCCCAACAACCTCAACTAATTTTACTTATTTTCACATTTGACATTTCAGATTATCGATCCATATTATCAATAAAGACTTATTTTCACATTTGACAGTTCAGATTATCAATCAATATTATTAATATTATCAATAAAGACTTATTTTCACATGGTTCTATGCACAAAACTTTGCAATGCCCTCAAAAGTCCCTATGTGTGGCTTTTCTGATTAAGTAACTTGCTTGGTAGCTCACCTGGTACAGCATGTGGAGCACTCTAGTATGAGTCTCATTAAACATAATATAACATTTCAAATGAGCCAACATAAAATTTAAAATGAGCCTAGGTTGAAAATTTTACAATTTAATTAGATTTAATAGCACAATGCCCAGTTAATATTAAATTCTAGCATTTTCATGTTGAAATTACATTAATTTGCATTACTAGGTTTCCAGTCAGATATAAAAATAATGTTGAAATGTTTTAATTTAATTTAATTTATTTTTTTGTGACACCTATAATCATGAAAAGCCATGTGATGTCGCTTTTATCTGTTTATCTGTTCTTTGTACAAAATAATTATAATGCACTGCTTTCCAGAGTTGAAAGGGTTGTGAAAATACTGAATAAAATATAGTTTTGCTTGAGGCACTTGGTAGCAAATATACTAGAAATTCATGAGCATTATGTATTAATGTTTGTTTTTTAAAGTGATGCCAAGGAAATAGTCAGTACTTATTAATATTGGACACACAAATTTTTTATTTATTTTTTTGTAAACCAGTCTATTATTGCATCTGCCACCCCTAAACATGTAAAGACAAAGCATATTGTTTAGTCAGTTATCCGAATTACATGTTGTTTCTACATAATTGCAAGGTTAAGCTGCAGAATAAGCTGCAGTGTGAACCAAACTCAATGGCAAATAATTAAAAAGTTTGGCTAATAAATGATCTATTACTTTGCAGGTAACCTGGGAATTTAGTCACTATAATCAGAAAGCTAGTATGCACTGGTTTTTATGTGTAAGGTGAACGGTTTACAAGAGGTAATTATGGACAAATCACTCATGTGCCTTTACCTCTCATTTTTGTCTATTTTTTTTTTTTTTTTTTATTATAATTTTTTAAGGAAGAATGAGCAGGTTGGATCTAAATAGGCATGAACACAGCACAGCCCGAGGCATTCCTTTCACCTGTTCCTCTGAGCGCAGTGTGGTGTCTTCTCCACAGACAGAAGAAAAGTGTATTTTGGAAACTGTTTTGCTGACAGTTGGCTGCCAGGCTTCCATAAGTAAATTGCCATACCTCCAATGGGACGCATGCACCTGCTTGTTAGTGAAGAAGAAGAACTGAGACAAACAACTCTGCTGTTCTGGTTGCACATAGATCTTGTCTTTTGATTGCCACAGAAAAGTTTGCCATGCACCCCTCAACCTCACCTCCATGTTTGTTACAGCCGCTTCTGTGGCATCAGTTGCACTATGATGCGATGACCAAAGCCTAAAGTTATTGAGCTAACTTTTTGGCCAGTGTTGCCAAGCAACATCAGCGGAGACAGACACAAAGGCCTGACCACATTACTGACTCTGTTTTTTTCACCTTGGTGCATCTTTTCATGAACACTGCCAAAATACATGACCATGTGATCAATCAACTTAAAGCTTGACATTATAAAATAGTCTTTCCATTTACATCTTTTGAACTCTTTCTCTATATCTATAAATTCACAACCCAGGGATTTTCGATGAATTTTATTGCTCAGCTGTTGCTCTTTCATAGCTCTGGAGAATTAATGCAATTCTCAGTTATGTTCAGGGGCATAGCAGCTATTATGATTGTGGGATTATTAACGTATTTTAAGAGTTTCATTTTGCTTGGCAGCAGTTCAGAGCGGAACATTACTGATACGGGTCTATAAAACAACAATTTTAAGACCAAGCAGAAACTTCTGCCAGCCAGCAGTGAAGAGTGGACTGAATTTGCATTTACATTTATGCATTTAGCCAATGCTTTATCCAAAGCCATTTACAATAGAGCAACATAAGCAGTTTGTCACAGAGCCAACAGTATTAATCCACAAGTGCTACACTGCTGAGCACACACACACACACACACATACGCACACACACATATATATATATATATATATATATATATATATATATATATATATATATATATATACACAGTACAGAACGAAAGTTTGGACACACCTTCTCATTCAAATAGTTTTCTTTATTTTCATGACTATGACAATTGTAGAGTCACACTGAAGGCATCAAGGGCTATTTGAGCAAGAAGGAGAGTGATGGGGTGCTGTGCCAGATGACCTGGCCTCCACAGTCACCGGACCTGAACCCAATCCAGATGGTTTAGGGGTGAGCTGGACCGCAGACAGAAGGCAAAAGGGCCAACAAGTGCTAAGCATCTCTCAGGGAACTCCTTCAAGACTGTTGGAAGACCATTTCAGGTGACTACCTCTTGAAGCTCATCAAGAGAATGCCAAGAGTGTGCAAAGCAGTAATCAAAGCAAAAGAACCTAGAATATGACATATTTTCAGTTGTTTCACACTTTTTTTGTTATGTATATAATTCCATATATAATTCCACATGTGTTAATTCATAGTTTTGATGTCTTCAGTGTGAATCTACAATTTTCATAGTTATGGAAATAAAGAAAACTCTTTGAATGAGAAGGTGGGACCAAACTTTTGGTCTGTACTGTGTATATATATATATACAGTATATATACTATGCTTGGTTTCTTTTCATTTATATTGAACAGACAGTAGAACTACTTACACATTTTTACACCTAGTTGTGAAAATGCTAAAAATTATTACATTATGTTAGTAATTTTTTTTGTGACAGGCTTAATTTGTTCACAGAAAAAAAAACTCAAATTACAGAAAGCGACATCCTATGTGTTTACTTTATTTTATAAAAGCTAAATGTTTTTGTTTTCATTGTGAGTGTACACAAATAAAAGCAGACCTTTATACAATGATTATTTGTTAATAAGAAAATAATTGTTTAAAGTTGATTCTGCTGGTACAAGGTTGAAGTGATCATGTCAGCATATGCACGCACACACACACACACACACACACACACACACACACACACACACACACACACACACACACACACACACACACACACACACACACACACACACACACAAAACACATTATTTCCAGCATTGCTAACTTGACAGCACATTACTTTGTCCCTCCAGTTTTCAAATTATTAATATGTCTCTGGATCTGTTTAATTTCAGTGTAAACTTTGTTTCCTTTGTTTCTCCCATGTCTTTTGAGAGAAACAGATGTTGACATACAGTAGGAATATAGAGATATAAAGTTAACATGTATAGCACAGAGAAACGGGAGGTTATTGGGGTCTTTAACTCATTGAATCAGGAGACCAACTCGAGTCAAGAGAAACAATTGAGATATTGCAGAGATCTTGTTTGTGATTTTCTTTTTTCCTACGAAAAACTGACAGTGTGTTTTGCATAGTAAAGGGCTCTTTGAAGTATAAAAGAAGGTTTGTTAGTTAGAAGGCGCTCTGACTGCTCTCTCATGGAAAATAAAGGTGCTGCTCAGACATCTCTTCATTACTCTTCTCCCTGATGCAACATGAAAAAATGTTACATCCATTACACTAGACTGCCTTTGTGTTTATTGTAATAGCAGCTGAATTGCAGTGGAGTGGAGCTTTATGGTGATATAAATTAACTTGCTCTATACTCACTAGCTTTTTTATCCCTCCTCCAATAGTTCTCTGTCCTTAGCAAAGAAGGTGATCTTTATTTTACTAGACTTATTTCATTTCTCCTCTTAGTGTTTTATGGTCGCTGCATCCAAGTAAACCTAATAATGATTTGGAGTATAATAGCCAAAATTCATCATCAAGTTATGGAGAAGGCTATGCATAGATCACCTTAAGTGTGTGTGGGAGAGAGAATGAGAAGATGAAGCTCATTCAGTTTACAGTAGAGCAACACTGCAGATTTATCAACTGTCTGTCTGTAGATCTTTCTGTCCATCCATCCATCTAGCTAGCTGTCTGTCTGCCTCTGTCTTTTCATCTATATGTCTGTCCGTCCTGTCCTCTCCTTCACATTTAATCACCTACCTGCCGAATTGCATTGCACAATGTAATTTTTTTTTTTTACTTGTAACTAAAACAGATTATTGGCGTACTGAACAGTATTTCAATTATTTTTTTCTACTTCAAAATGTTGTTTAATTCAGTGTACTACTTGCCTTTTCTTTGTAACTGTTTGTGAAATGTACTAGCAATTCTTGCATCAATTAAAGTGAGAATACAAATAAATTGAACTCAGCTGACAAATAAGGCTATAGTCTTTAAAAATAATTTTTACAGCACTAAAGGTGGTTTTTAGTGGATTTATGAAGTCAGTTCACCAAGCATAATAGGCACTTGTGGAGCTAATTATATTAAGAATAAATATGTTCAACAAGTCTAAAAATCTATCTATCTATATATATATATATATATATATATATATATATATATATATATATATGCAGTGAAACATCCCCAAACATCATACTACCCCCAGTCTGAATGGCTATTGGTGTGACGTTCTTCTCATGAAATGGAAATGAACATACTATCTCATTTACATTGTGTAACACTTAAAATTGCACATTGCGTGTATTGTTTTCTCTTATTCAGGCCAAATCCAGTGTCTGTTTCAAAAATGAGTTTGCAAATCAGAAACATTAGCTTTGCTGTATTTAATTAACAGTTCGTGTCGCAGAGCTGTGTGAAGTAAATAACTGCTCAAACGGGTACAGATGTGCATTTGTAGCTACAGCACACGCCTGAAAATACCTACCTACAGAACAAATGATCCGGGGAATGATGAACATCATCATGTGACTTTTAAAAACTATGATCCTCTTACTGATGCTTAAAACACTAGTTCTTTTCTGAGTGTCTCTGTCGTAAACACGCCATTAATTTCCAGGCTGTCACATTGACTTTTCCACTGACTTCCTCCCCGACCATTTTCTTCAGCACAGAGTACAATATCCCTCACTCAAATACTGATTGCAGCTTTTAGCGTTCTTATTCTATGATTTTGTGACGCAAGGCCTTTTCTTTTGTGTGTCTGTAACACTGAGAAATACGGTACACTCCACATCTATTCACATCACAAATTCTCATGCGGAAGATGAGGGATAATTACATACAGTACATTTTGAAGGGAAAAATAGTATCAGGCTGGTTAAAACATTTTCAAAGAATGATTACAAGGAAGGAGTCTGCATGAGTCACCAGGTTAGGAAGGGACTCGGTTGTCTTCGGTCAAAAAAAAGAAAACATGCTACAGGGGCTTATGGGATATTGGGATAGGTCATGTTGTTGTGTTTTTCAGTTATTGGCATTAGAACAGGCAAAGTTCTGTGGAAAATACAATAGTTAACCTTTGGTATAACAAAAGGAACAAGATCTTTGAGCACTGTTCTATAACAGCCATGAGTCAGTAAAAGAGTTCCAAGGAAGTCACCGCAGCATTATCATCTCTTACAACCAAAGATTCCCATTGGTTAATTGTTTGCAGTGCTGTGACAGAGACTGTGGCGAACTGGAGTATTCTACAATAGGTGTCGATGAAAGGCGAGAGCGGGACGTGGCCATCATTTAGCATACAATGGGAGGAAACATCTAACAAGCATTGTGAATCAATACTGATGCTCCTCTAGCAGGAACGCTACCATACAGCAGGCTTAACACTCAGTTAATTGACTAGAAAAGGGTGCAGTGGAAAGTGTTATTCAGTGGATTATTGGATGAAGAGGATGGCCCTTTACAAGAGAGCACTACAACACTCCAGAGTTCAAGGGTTAACGTGGTGATTGGGTTTGAAGAGGCCTGTGTTTATAATCACACCTGTGTATAATTGGAAGCACTAAAAACACACTTTTACCAGTATCCGAAATCAATGACAGACAGAAAGAATGTCCTGAAATGACACTCTATATTTAGCATTTAAAACACTGACTGGCCCTCCATAACCAGGGCTGTGAGATATGAATCCAAAGGGAAATATATTCCTTATTCAGTAGATTTAAGAGCTGTTTATGCTCTATTCCCCTCCCACAAGACTATTTAATCTCACTGTTTTACTCCCTTTGTACCCCCTTAAGGATGGATTCTTAGATTTAGTGACATCTCTGCATTTTATCAAAGAGCTTATTCAACTTTTATGTACTGCTGTCAGGATGGGTACTCGGAGGGGATGTGGAAAATCTCTCAGCATGGGACTTATCAAAGCCAGGCATCAGCGCAGTTTGTGGTCTAAATCTGCAATGAGGTCATTGAGAATCTGTTTGACTTTTCAAGCAGTCGAACGAGACCTCAGTAGGGAATAAAAAAAATAAATAAATAAATTTTTACATAATGGTTTTGGAATGTATGTCATAACCCTTCTTTATAGTTTGCTATCCAAGCTTATAATGGTGATGGGACGGCGTGTTGACTTGTTTTTGTGGCTAGTGTTGTGCTGAATTTGCTGTATTCATATTTTATTTATGCTCCATTAAATCTAATTTGATTGTGATTTTGGATCAGCTTATGGTTTTACATTATATAGAAACAGATTCTACTAGCTGGCAGTATATTTGAAGATTCTGTATTAGAATCAATACAGTGCAAGTAAACTAAACAACTGACAACACTTTTCCTAACCTTTGTCCTGTATTTCTTCTTCAAATATAGACATATATACATCAAAATACAATTTATATTTAAATGAAAGGTGTATTGATTAGAACAAACATTTTACTTTTGAAGGAAGTATTGAAGTAGCTTATTTAAAAACATGAAATGCAAATTTATACAAAGATAATGTTTTGTTTTAAAATTTTATACAATTACAGCTGGACATGTTAGGTGGTAGCAAAACCAAGGTCAAGGTTCAATCCGCAGAGAAGACACATTCTGTATTCTTTGCACTGTAAGATGCATCTGACAAATGAATCAAAGTACAATGCAGAGATAACATACTAGATTTCCCCCTGCTGAGTCTCAGTTTCTCGAAAGGTTTCTTCCTCCTTTCTTTACCATTGGTCACTGGGGGTCTCAGGGTTTTTAGACCCTGTTCTCTGTAAAGCTCCATGGTTTGGAGAGTCATGTATTGTCAAAAGAACAACAGAAGTAAAATTGAATTGAATTATTGCAGAACTGTTTCGACATGTTTCAAATAATACAATTGGCTCTGTATCTGTGAATAACCATGGTGTGATTTCATTGGGTTTTTCTGGCAGGCTGCACAAAGAAACCAATTTGGTTCAAAGAAGCCTTTCATTTAAGCAATAGCTGGATGTAAACAATCCTACGCTGGGACTTGATTGGCTTTTTAAAGTGTTGTTGTCGTCTACTACTAGTGATTGCATTCAAGATTTGTACAACAAACCTTGGCTCGTCCATAGACAGTGGTTTGCAATGCCATTTATTTATTTATTTAATCTATTTTTATTCACCATATCTAGTTTTTATTGAACAGTTTTGCAAGGCTAACCTGCTGTTTGCTTTCTTAAAAAGTTCTTAGCCTTTCAGAACTCCATATTTCATTGTTATTTTTAAATCCCAAACCACACGCAGCCTTGACTCAACACTGATCCCGTTTTGCACTTCAAGGGCTGACCCTGTAGCTCTGACACACAATGAAAGCCTTCACCGACACTGGACTGTGGTGGTAATTGCTTATATTCAAGATCCACAAACTAGACACTCCAAATGAATATTAGATATGTTTTGAGCAGCAATTTTGGTGAGAGAAATGATCATTGTTACATTCACCTCTTCTCCCTCTCTTAGATCCAAGTCTGAAGCACAGCTAAATAATTGATGGGCAAGTTTCCACCCCTTTCAGTGCACAGGCTAAACATGAGCTGAGGCCTATGCTGACTCCGGCCCCTGCATTTGCTCCTTGGCTCTCTGCATCTTTTATTACATGCTGGAATCTCTCCATGTTGGATAGAGGCGCTGGGCCTTCTTTTGCACTAGGTCATTCTGAACAGCCGGGCTCTTTTAATCGCTTTTGTGCTGAAACAAGCTCTCCAGCGTCTTGGCCTGCAGTGTTATCGGCAGCATACCAATTAAAGGTCCAAAGCGCTCAGATTAATTTATTGAATCACAGTCCAAACATAGTACTTGAATCCCAGACAATACAGTACTAAATGGCATGGATTTTTCTTGGCCGCCTCCTGATCCAAGCGTATTGATTGCAGAGTCAGCAAGGCCCCAGCACATGCTTATGGCTCTCTTCTTAGCCTTGCTCTCCCTGTCTCTGATTCTTTCTCTTATCCTCTGTCCTATGGCCATGACCAACACTTACACAAGTATGCATCTCTGACTTAATTTCGCATCAAATACTGACTTCAAATCTACAAACAACAAGACATGTTAGCAAACATTGGCAGTGAGCACTAGCTGCCTTTTTGGAAACCATAAATTGGGCTAATGTTTCTGCCACTGTAGATTTCCACAATATTGGAGGGTTAAAAGCTACAATTCTCTGAATTAATTTCTGAAATAACTACTGAATTCTTAAAATGAAGCACAAGCACAGTCAGGCTAAAGTGAATGTGATGGAGTTAGCCAGCTATAGAGTTAGAAACTTTAGAGCCATCATCCTCTCTCCACCCTGCTGCTCTGAATGGATTAATGTGACGGCCGGCGTTCAAGGGTTTTCATTTTGCCTGCTGTACCAGTGGGGCTTCACTTCCTAAATATTCACACTTAAAAGTCTGTCCGTCAAACACCCTCCACGTCGCACCCACGCCTCAAATAGAATCCAGTCTCAGGGCAATACAGCTTATTCTGATGTCTTAGCATTCACTTCTACACACAGGAACAAACTCACCAACTGAGGCGGATGACAGCACAGGATGGGTTTGTGTGTGAGCAGGGTGCAGTCTGTTGACCTGCATATGGCAGACTTGTCTCCCACTCTTTCTGTTCGTGGGTGGCACTGGCCATCTAATTTTACCCTCAGTAGCCACGCTGCAGGAGCAGGAGGAGGCCGCTGATGGCCAGAATGCTGCTGCCCTCTGCCACACACTCACAAACACATTATTTGGTCATGACCAGATTGTGGCTTCACTCAATCTGATCTGTTCTGTTGTCAGAAACCCATGTCTGTCTGGGTGTGCTTCCACCTTTCCTCTTTTCCACCCAAATGGCTGGTGCTCAGTTGGAGAACCTGCACAACTCTATTCAGGACCAGTTTACTTTTTTTCACTGACTTGAGAAATGAATATTGACTCTGTTACTACATAACATGCCCACAACAAAACATGCTGCAACATGGGTTTGTGTACATATCTTGCAAGTTTTGAGAACATCTCACCATCCTGCTAATTAATTCAGTTTTGTGATGGTACATTGGTTGGTTTAAGCCTGTCACGGATGAATAAATATGACACTAAAACCGCCAGTAGGTTGCTGCAAGTCCTTTGTTGTATCCAAAATCACATAGAGTATAAGAATCTAACCAGAAGTAGTAGGTCACCTGGGTATTTTATGCCCACCGTTTTTTAAATGCTATGATTTCGATCATACTACTCACCTCAAAACCTTTTATATATATATATATATATATTTGAACACGATGAAGATGGCCAAATTTTTCTTATTTTGTTGAAATATAATTGTTTTCCATTTAGTTCTGCCCTTCGTAAGCAACAGAATACGCGTATGTTTCCCGGTACACAAATTAAGTACAATTTACATTAATCTTCAAATTCCAAAAGTTTTCACCCCCCAGCTCTTAATGCATCTTGTTTCCTTCTGGAGCATCAGTGAATGTTTGAATCTTTTTAAATAGTTGTGTTTGAGTCCCTCAAATGTCCTCAGTCTGAAAAGATGTATCTCAAAATCATAAAGTCACTGCTGGAAAGGGTTCAAATATGCAAAGATGTTGGAAAACTGAAGAATCTGCAGGACCTTAAAGATTTTTCTGAAGAACGCTGCTCAGTTTAACTGTTCAGAATAAACAAGGGACTCATGCACAACCATCACAAAACAGAAAGACAGTCGAGGATCATCAGGTAACAGAACACAGTACTAAGAACCAAGGGTTCCCAAACTTTTGAGTGGGGTTATTTTAATAATTTCAGCAATTTTTTTGTCTTGTGGACTAAATGTTAATATCTTTTATGCACAATATCTTACTCAGGACAGTACTAAATAAAAAACAATATGCATTTAGTATGATCTCTCTTATTTTTTGAAAATTACTCATATTTTCACAGATTCTGCAAGGGGTGCCCAAACTTTCGATCCCCACTGTATATATACATAGGTGCATTTAAATAAATTAGAATGTCGTGGAAAAGTTCATTTATTTCAGTAATTCAACTCAAATTGTGAAACTCATGTATTAAACAAATTCAGTGCACACAGACTGAAGTAGTTTAAGATCTTGGTTATTTTAATTGTGATGATTTTGTTATTAATACATATATATTCAGTGAATTGTTGGCCTTCTTCTTCTTCTTCTTCTGTTGGAAAGTATGTTAATTTACTGTACATGTACTCAATAATTTGTAGGGGCTCCTTTTCCTTTATTTACTGCCTCAATTAGGTGTGCCATGACTCCAGACTCTAGGACCTTGGTTTCCGAACGAAATACAAAACTTGCTGTCATTTGAAAAGAGGACTTTGGACCAATGGGTAACATTCCAGTTCTTCTTCTCCTTAGCCCAGGTAAGGGGCCTCTGACGTTGTCTGTGGTTTAGCAAATTCCTTGACACGTCTGTGTGTGGTGGCTCTTGATGCCTTGACCCTAGCCTCAGTGCATTAATTGTGAAGTTCACTCAAATTCTTGAATCGATTTTGCTTGACAATCCTCATAAGGCTGCAGTTCTCTTGGTTGGTTGTGCATCTTTATTTTCTTCCACACTATTTCCTTCAACTCAACTTTCTGTTAACATGCTTTGATACAGCACTCTGTGAACAGCCAGCTTCTTTGGAAATCAATCTTCGTGGCTTACCCTCCTTGTGAAGGGTGTCAATGATTGTCTTCTGGACAACTGTCAGATCAGCAGTCTTCCGCATGATTGTGTAGCCTGGTGAGCCAAACTGAGAGACCATTTTGAGGTTAATCAATTGGTGTTTTGTTTTTTTCAAAAGTGAGCCAAAATCATCACAATTAAAAGAAGCAAAGACTTACACTACTTCAGTCTGTGTGCATTGAATTTATTTAATACACAAGTTTCACAATTTGAGTTGAATTACTGAATAAATGAACTTTTCCACGGCATTCAAATGTGTTGAAATGCACCTGTATATATATATATATATATATATATATATATATATATATATATATATATATATATATATTACCAGTGAGGAGAGTTCTGTCCACTGTTTGTCTCTCTCTCTTATTGATCATCCTCCGTTCTCAGCTGGATTGACAAATATTTGAATATGAAATGCTCTGTGAATTGAGGGTCAATGCTTCATGTTGTTTGTTGATCAAAATATCGAAACAGACTAGCATTACTGTCTCTTAGAGAGAGGGGGATTTCTCACATTGATTGTCCTCTCTAAAGATGCAGGAAATGGTTTTGACAGCGCAGCTTTGCCATCTGCTTGAGCTCCATTAAAACTGCTGCACTCCTAGCATTCTCCCCTGGCTAATAACCTCTCCCTTTAAGGTGAAATAATGAGATTCCACTTTAGCTTCATTTGGACACCACAGCCCATCCAACAGACGGAGAGAAGATATCTAACCTAACCCATGAAGCTGAGCGGGGATGAGTCCCTGCATGAATAAGCCTGCTTTGGCCCTTAGAGTGTAAATATGTATTTTGTTCAGGAAGTGTTGTGTGTGTTGAGCTTGCAGAAGAGTGCAGAGAACAGCATCCAGGGCAATAAGCCGGACTTGAACGCAGTCAGGCATCAAGCGTGAAAGGAATAATTGCCTTTTTATAGATTCTGCCGCTGTAGCCTTTGCCGCCTCTCAAACAAGCAAATATGTGCCCTGCATGCTTGTACCTCTCGCTTTCTTCTTTAGGAAGGGGAGGGGTTTGCCTGCGTGTTTGAAATAGTTGCTGTGTGTGTGTGTGTGTGTGTTCATGCATGTGCATGTGCATACGAATGAATGTATTAAGCCGGTGTTAATGGGATAATGGGAATGAGTTGTTAGCCGTTGTAGCTGGTATCTGTAAATGCTTGATTTTTGTTTTGGAAATTTTGCAAAAAAAAAAAAAATCAATCACTATCTGCCCAACCTTATGTCATTACTAACCTGTATGCTATTATTATTATTATTATTATTATTATTATTATTATTTATTTATATTATATATATATATATATATATATATATATATATATATATATATATATATATATATATATATATATATATATATATATATATATATATATATATATATATATATATATATATATATATATATATATATTATTTAATAATTTACATTGCTTAATAAACTTTCATTTTTGACAAATTTGATTTTTATCATAATCGAAAATGAATCCTGAATTTATGTCAGGAATGAGGGATATGTCACTACCGAAACTTTGCGTGAGGGTGTGAGAAAAGTGTCAGCTGCGTGAGTCTAATGCTGAATGCGTAAGAGTTGTCAGTCCTGAAAACTTCCTCCCCATTGTACTCTCCCAGGGTATAAAGACTTTCTCCCGTTGCATTCAACCAAAAATAAATTAATAAATAAATAAATAAAAGGAGACATAAACTGACATGAGGTTGCGAAAATAACAGAATTGTCATTTTGCGGGTGAACTATTCCTTCAAAACCTCAGGAAACATTGTGGTTCAGGATTGAGACACCTTGTCACTCTATCAGCAGTGCATCACCAAACCAGGCCCTGGGCTAAAGTCACCAAATAAAGAGAAACCCCCTTGGGCAGCAAGCATGGAGAAACCTTCAGAAAGTGTCATTCCTCAAGGAACTGCAAAAAACTTTTGGAGGGTAACACCTTCGGGCATATAGTCCTAAAGTCATGCAGCACAATCTTACAGACCATGGTCAAACTGACCAGTATTTGTTTCACTCAGCTGAATTTTTTATCATCGTTACTCCAGTCTTCAGTGTCCCATGATCTTTCAGAGATCATTCTTGTAGTTAATTTTCAGATGGTCACTTTGATGTTTGTTTTGGATCACACTTGGGAGACCAGACACCTCTGACATCACTGAGAAAGGGCCAATCAATTTGAAGATAAAAAATTGCATAGCTGGCCACTCCCTGGACATCTGGATATAAATAGGCCAGCAGGAAATCTGCTCACTTGCTCTGTTGTTCTGTGCCAATGCAGCATCTCTTTGGGGGATGCAGCACTGCATTTACCTTTCAATCTTCTCGTAATTGGATCTACACAGATAAGTGTAGCAAGAGTACCCCTGGGTGGTTCAACAGCAATCTTTGAGAACAAATTTCTTCTTAAAAAAGCTATTTCTGTAAAAGAGCTTCAAGGATGGATTTGTGTGTATTTACAGCTTTCCATCCATGCCCTTCTGGTTGTGATTTGTACATTTCACCCTCTGACAGGCACGTTAGCTGCACTCAGTGTTTGGACTGCACTCATGCTGAAGCAGCTTTTGTGGATGGTTTATGCTTCTTGTGAAGACATGGCTATCGGCACACTGTGCTTGCAGCTCGCAATCTTTTTTATAAATTCCATGAGTCACCTCAGCTTCTTTCTGTCCTGGCCCTTATACTTCCAGGTACAGCCTCGATGATGTGCACTGAAGGAGAGTGAGGAGATGGTGTGGGAGCAGTTCTGCCTTATGAATTCTTGTGGAAGTCCCGTTTCTCCAACCACACATATTCTCCAGAAAGAGTTTCTGGGTGAGTTTGAGAACCAGCCTCAGTGTGGGTTCGATCCCTTATTCAGAGGGTGGGTCTAACCGATCGGAAGCAGATGACTCAACTAAACCAGCACTTCTGCGTGCTGTGTGTCAATTTGAGGCTGACGAACCTTATGAAACAAATTGCTGTATTAAATCTGTAATTATTCTGTAGATCAGTCTTAATGACACTAATTTGTTTGTCTAGCAAGGAGCCAGCTTCAGTAAATGTAGACCTTTTCTGATATTGTTCCAAATTTGTATCCATTTAATGAATTTTTGGCTTATTCAGTCCAATAGTCTTTGACAGCCTTTTTGCTCCTGGAGACCAAAGCAGAGAAAATGAGGGTTTGCTGATTAAAGGGTTTGTCTCTTTGTATCTCTCTTTTTTACATTCAACTGTCTTTTTTTTTTTTTTTTTTTTTGGGATTAGTGGGCCAAGAACTGCTCAAGAGAGCTCATTGATTTTGTTGAAATTTATTTTATTTTATTTATTTTGCAAGACCCATCCAAACCTGATGCTTTAGGGGCCCTACATAACAGAGAAAACACTGATGGAGCAGGTGATGGTTTGTAGTGTGCAAAATGCATTTTGAAAGAAGAAATCATGTACGTTTGAAATCGAGTGGGAATACATCAAAACTATACAACTGGATGCGTCTCTCTAAACTTTTCATTGGTTATTCTCAGCTTTATGTTTAAATGATTATTTATTTTCTCTGCTTTCTCTGATAATTGTCCCCATTGAAATTCAGCTGAAATGAAGACATTATGGTATACATAACATGTTAAAATGATGCAAAAGATGTTGAATTTAAAGGGCTGTTCATACCAAGTGGTATAATTTGCAGCAGTTGTATTTTCTTCCATCGTCAGCTTTTTGTCAGCAGTCTCTGTCACTCATGGTGCCCTAAATTGCCCACTCTCAACAAAAACAAATGACTTCTTGTCAAACTGTTGCTGCAAATTGCTGCTAACACACCTTAATTATGAATCTTGCCAAAAAGGACAGATCTGCCCTGTTACTGTTACAAAAAGAATGATGTCGAAGCTGATAGCCTTTGTGAGCAGTTCTCAGACAAATTGCACAGCTGTGTTCTGGATGTTCCGAGTGTTTTAGATTTTTTTTTTTGTCAAAGAGTCCTGTAAAAAAAAAAAAAAAAAAAAAAAAAAAAAAATTACAAAAAATATTAAGCAGCAAAAGTGTTACAAACATTTATACATAATTATATATATATATATATATATATATATATATATATATATATATATATATATATATATATATATATATATATATATATATAAATAAATGTAATAATCCAGTGGGATTTTTGTTTGCACAAGGAATCTGACAACAGCCAATGCTCCACACAGAGATCTGATCTCACCATCAGTATGGATACAATAACATGAAGAAACAGAACAAACTGAGACAGACTAAATCCAGAAGAACTGTGGCAATGTCTCCAAAATGCTTCATGAAACCTGCAAAGCTACAGTACTGTGCAAAGTTTAGGCACTTGTGTAAAAATACTGTAAAGTGAGGATGCTGTCAAAAATAATGCCATTCTATTAACTTAAATAAATTAAATCAACATTTGGTGTGACCACACTAAAAAAGCTTTTGTTCTAGGTGCACTTGCGCATTGTTTTTCAGGTAGTTTGCAGGTAAGTTTCTTGAAGTGTCTTGGAGACATTGCCACAGTTCTTCTGGATTTAATCTGAAGTTTAATCTTAATACTGAAGCTGGTGAACGATCTCAGCGTCGGCCCGGAAAGAGAGGAACTAACTGATCTCTGCATCATTACAGTTGGCACATATTTTTTGATCGCGAACGTTGATCTGCCTTCAAAACACCTGCTAAAATAGTTGCACGATAATGTGTGTCATCGCTACGACACACACTTTACTGCATAAGTTCTGGATTTTGTTCACACAACAGAAGGAAACTGGAGGGGCAGGGAACGGGGGACTCCTGCCGGCTGCCCAAAACCGGAGGAGCCGTTGCCGTCCATCGGGCGGCGGAGGAGTGTCGTGCCGTCCGCCGAGGGCCGTCCAGTGCCACCACCGGGCACCGCGGAGGAGATCACCCAGCTGGTGGAGGGCCGAGCAGCAGTGCGTCTGGGAACCAGAATTTTTTTTTTTTTCTCCCCTCTCTCGTCCCTGTCGCTCCTCCTTCCATCTCCTTTTCTCTCGCCTCGTCTGTCCTACCCCCAGGTTACCGCAGGTCCCCGTGAGCGGTCCCCCCCGGAGGGAAGGGGGGGGGAGTAGAGCGCAGTCTCGAGGGTACCCCCCGGCCTGCGAGGGGCGATGGGGGTATGTGGCGATTGGGGAGGGGCCGAGAGGCGTGGGAACGAGGAGTGAGGCCAGGTGTAGTGATTGGAGATGAGCTGCACCTGCGCCCCACCGCTGGTATCGAGTCCCACGTAGGAGATGGAAGGATATAAAACTGGAGCGACTGTAGTGAAGGACGAGAGAGGACCAGGCCTGGGACATTATTTTATGTTTGCTTTTTATTTTGTGCGTACCAGTCGTCCGCGAGGGGCTGGTGCGCTGTTTTGTATTTATTTTTGAATTATTAAAGTGTTTTGATTGTGCGCCGGTTCCCGCCTCCTTCTTCCCGATGAGTATGGAGATATATATATATCAGGGGTGTAACGGTTCACAAAATTCACGGTTCGGTTCGGTTTGATACACTGATGTCACGGTTCGGTTCAGGACGGTTCGGTACGTTTTAGATACAGCAAAATGTAAAAACATCTCAACTTTTCAGAATGCTGCAAGTGCACCGCGGCTCATGTGAAAAGAACTAACCAATCAGCTTCATCCTTTCCCGTAACAACGCTGAAAGCTCAGCCAAGATGAAGGAACAGCTGATCATAGTTGTATATGGATTGCAATTTTGAAATAAATTTAGTAGCAGAGCTAGCCTACTGCAAGTGATTTTTAGAGCTGCAAATCCATTTATCCTTTGCTGAAATTTCCGCGTCTTCATGGAGAGAGCAGCATGTCATTGTTGCTTAACAAAGGCAGACGCCTCAGGAGCGCTTCTACCCGAGCGCTTTGGAAAGGAGGAGAAAGACACGCCTAGCGTTTTTAGGCGCGATATGTGAACGGACCCCTAAGGCGCTCACTCATTCAGCACGCGCTGAAGGCTCATTGCAAAATGTCTAATGCATTTAACAGACCAGAAATAGAAGATCCTCCAATAACCAACAGGTCTGGTGTTTGGGTGCACTTTGGATTCCCTGTAAGCTATAATGGTGATGACAGAATGAATGGTAAATAGTAAGGTCTCATATCCGCGGCTATAATGTAAATGTAACGTAAGCCTACCAATCGCCACAGTGATGTCTTTTGCCCTGTTTGAGTCAGTTGGAAATGTCAGTCTAAATGCTGCGGGGATAGTTTGTTGCGTGTATGTTTCTCCTTTTTTTCGTCTTTTCCCAGATACTGACACACTAAGGTGATGTCGGCGAAAATGAATTGACATGTTTCAAGTATTCCCGCTGGTGTTTTTTTTTTTTTTTTTTTTTTTTCTATTCCCGCTGGTGTACCTTATTGTCATGTAGCAGATGCGACCGTTGTTTTTTTATCCACCACTCTCTTGCCATCACCATTATAGCTTACAGGGAATCCAAAGTGCACTCAAACACCAGACCTGTTGGTTATTGGAGGATCTTCTATTTCTGGTCTGTTAAACGCACTGGCCAACGTGTACCATGCATGAACAGCTCGCTAACTCAGCGGGTACTGCATGTTTCCATATTTATGGTAAAAATAAATAAAACGTGCCTGACTGAGTAGCCTAACATAAATATATAAGTTGGTGTTTTTTTCTTCTTCGGGGGTGTTAGGGGCGTTGCCTGTTACGTCGTTTGGGTTATTGGGCTACCTTGTTGAACACATATCATTATATTTCACTATTTTTTTTCAAATATAATTAATTAGTTCAACAAACCATTCGGTACATAATGAGTACTGCGTACCGAACCGAAAGCCTCGTACCGAACGGTTCAATACGAATACGCGTATCGTTACACCCCGTTACACGTTACACATATATATATTTATTAGACGTAAGCGTAAGGTTTGTGCCACAGCTGCCCTAACCTACCATTACTGGTGATTACCAAATTTTTGTGTTTCTGTTTTATCCATCAGTATTATCCCAAGAACAATCTTCAGATACCTGACAGCTGTCAGGGGTTGTGCTATTGGGATAATGGGGCCTAAAGTGTGCCAAAACATGCCACCACTGCCGGCCTTTGTGCACCCAACATTGGATCAGGGTGCCAGAGCCTCTGTTAGTAATCGCAACGGGAGTCTTGATTCGTCAGACCAGGCCACTTTTTTTCCAATCTCCCACAGTCCAATCTTGATCTTGGGACAATTTCATGCTTTTTTGGCGATGTCATGCAGTTAGCATGGGAACCCAGTTGGGTGGTTGTGTACACAGGCCCACACGCAAAATGAGATTAACTGTGAGCTGTGACACATTGCCCTGGTCACCACTTTTGTAGCTGCTGGTGATCTGTCTCGCTGTGGCCCTGTGGTTGCTGTGAGCAATGCACGAAAGTCTCGGCTCCCCTCTGGCATGAATGAGCTGCGGACAACACATGGTTCGTCGTTTGGCCATTTGTGCTCCGCTTTTAATACATACATGCTTATTAATACATTTGTCCTTTATCAAATTCCGATAAATCGGCAGCTATTCTCATTCTGACACAGCACACTCACACATTTCTACATTGAAGAAAGAGATTGTCAATTGTATTTGTCAGTAAGTTCAATTAAATAGAAAAAATATTCTGAAAGAAAAAAAGGAACTGAAGCATTTTTTATTTTTTTTTGTAGAATAAGACAAGTCAATATGTCACAACCAAAGGGAATTAAATAGGCCTGTTACTCGTGCCAATTTGGATTATATAATAAGTGACTTTGAGTTTTACCCGCAGCATCTTTACGTAGGCGCAGTTGGAACATTTGGAGTACCGTGGGGATTAGAGGAATGTGTGAGCTGATAGGGTATCTCTTTCTTAACTAATTCTCACATCTTTCATCCTGGGCTCTGACACCCCGGGCCGCTTATTGACATATTGAACCTGTGTGTGGAAGTGTGAAAAAGCAATGGATGCCAGATCCTCGAAGGATAAGGGCATGGGTCAAATTCCTCTTCGCCCACAAGAAGACAATCCGCTGACAGAGCTGGAGGTCTTTCTCTTCCTTCAGGGCTCCTTCACTTGAAGAATCATCATCACCAAAAAGTTCTCCTGAGAAATCTGCACAACTAGCCACAGTCAATGAGGTGCCCAAGGTTCAACTATCGACTGTTGTTTGCATTCTCAGAAGGTGACAATGAGAAAATGCTTCTTTCTAAGATGGTCGCGATGACACAGGGCAACCAAATGCTGATTTTGACACATTGACTGCGCTGTAGTTTTTCCAAAGGTTTGAGGAAAAATGTGTGTGAATGACGGTGTGATTTGTACATGTGGTGGATGGGCCACCGTACCGTATTTGTCATGTTTGGTAAATGTCATACTGACTTTGACATAGCATTTTTGAAAGAGCATCTGTGAAGCTAAATTTAAGATGTTGTCAGGGTTTGACATTTACGCTTACACATATAAAATGGTAAACTCTTAAAAATTTATTGTTCTCCATTGGCATTTGTAGTTCCATGAAGAACCTTAATCATCTATGGAAACCTTCCATTTCACAAAAGGCTCTTTATAGATCTTCTTGTAAATTTAACAGTTTCATCTGTTAAATATGTCATGCCATAACTAGTATTTATACTATTGTGTAGTAAGTACTATTACTAGAAGTTATTGAATACTGCACAGCATATATTGTAAACCATCTTCTATTAAACAAATCAGTAGGCATGAGGTAATAACTGCAAATAATTACATAATGTTGTATGTCAGTGACTTGTTTAGATTTTTAATGCAATATTGTTTAAAAACGTTTTAACTACTATCAGAGCAATTCAAATAATTAGTGTCATCCACTAATTGTGCATGAGACTTATGACTTGAATTTGTGGGAAATCTGCAAATAACTGCAAATGTAATAAAAAACTGTGTGTGTGTGTGTGTGTGTGTGAGAGAGAGAGAGAGAGAGAGAGAGAGAGAGAGAGACTTTGACTTTTAGTTTTTCTTTATTTTAACAATTATAACATTATCAATAAAACAGTATTTACAAAATACATAAATTTACATCAATATACAAAAAAACTCATACATTCATGTGTAAATTTCCATCTTCTAAATCACATAAAACAGCATTCAAAGCCCAAGTTTGTTTAAAAGCATCAAGATCTCCAACCATTTTATAGTATGTGAACTCAACAGTAAGCCGGGCAGATAACAGTCCTTTTAAAGTCATGTTAACATCAGTAGAAACACCCCCATTCATCCTTTCTTTCCTTGTTAGCCATATAGCTAACTTTGCTTGACCATATAAAAAATTAATTAAGACATCAGTTTTTCTATTTTGATATTTATACTTCGGGCCATAAATAAACCCGTTTAAAGTAAATTCAAAATTCAAATTCTTACTCCAATCTTCCAACAATAAAAACATTGGCTTCAATCTTTCACACTGCAAAAATAAATGATATATATCTTCATGTTCAAAACAAAAAGGACATTCATCCCTTACAGTTGGATCAATATGTGCCCTGTGTCTATTAGTAGCTATTATCCCGTGTATTATACGCCACTGGAGATCACCGGTTCTCTTATCAATAGGACGTTTATATAGAGTCCTCCAACTACCTTTAGGTGATCCATCTAACCCATCTATCCCTTGCCATTTAGAGTCTAAAACATCTTTTAAAGACTCATAATGCATTACTTTTACACAAGTATAATACATCGCTCTCTTTCCTATATCAGCAAACAAATTAAGCTCTGGAGTTTTAAAACTCAACAGCTTTCCTTCATCTCCTGCCCTTGTCTCCACAGCTGCACTTACCCCTAAATTTGGAAATTCAACCATCTCATTAATATATTGTGGTTTTGTTTCCTCGTCTTTCAATAACTCTGTAAATGTTGATGGTATTACAGATAAGAATTCAGTCCTTAATCTTTCAGCAACACGAAGTGATTTAATGCCAAGCTTTGCTGCCATATCCTTTGAAGACATCCATTCACTCTTAGTCCACAGATGAGAAACTTTTATGAACTGGGCCTTCACCATAGCAGCTTGCATTGAATGAGAGTTCAAGATGTTTATAGGTAAAGCAGGATTATAAAGAAGAGGTTCTTCTTTAATCCATGATCCTCTTACAATTCCTTCTTCTCGTACAACTTTCAAAGCATTCCATGATTTTAGAACGGACTTATAAAAAGGAGTTATTTCAACTAATACAGTATCATTTAAATTTATTAAAAACAATTGTCGGTCTAAACCCAGTTGTCCTCCTCTCCTCAAAAGACCACAAGCCACATGAGCCCAGCTAACGTCTTTCCCATACAGAAGTCTCTGGGCAGCTTGTAGTCTAAAAGCAGCAATCCTACAGCCAATATCAATTAATCCTTGCCCCCCTTCATTCAGAGGTAGGTAGAGTACAGCAGGTCTCAGCCAGTGCTGACCGGTCCAAAAGAAGTCAACAAGACATTTCTGAATGTCCTTTATGACAGCAGCAGGGGGGTCCAATACAGCCATTTTATGCCACAATGTTGAAGCAACAAGATTATTGACTATCAGGACCCTTCCCCTGTAGGAGAGCTGAGGAATTAACCATTTCCAATTGGATAACCGGAGACGCACTTTTTCCAGTAATCCTTCCCAGTTCTTTTTCTTATAAACCTTAGAACCTAAAAACACTCCTAAAAACTTAAAACCATCTTTTCCCCAAGTGACATTATTTGGCAGCTGTGGGACATTAGATCTTTCTGAACCACACCATAAAGCTTCACTTTTTGTCCAATTTATTTTTGCTGATGATGCTCTTCCATAACATTTAAGATTTTCTAAAACTATTTTAATATCTTCACTGTTTCTAATTATTACAGTTATGTCATCAGCATAAGCGGATAATTTCACATTATTTAAAATATTTGACCCCTCAATGTGTAAACCTGTCAACTGTTCTCTCAATTTACACAATAGTGGTTCAATTACAAGGCTATAGAGTTGCCCTGAAAGAGGGCACCCTTGCCTTATTCCTCTTTTTACTTTAATAGGAACACTCAATCCACCATCAATTTTGACCATACATTCAGCTTCATTATACAATAAATTAACCCATGAGATAAAACCATTTCCAAAACCATAAGCCTTAAGTAAATCAAACAAATAAGCATGTTCAACTCTGTCGAATGCCTTCTCTTGATCAAGAGATATTAAACCCAAATCATAATCCTTGTACATTGCATAATCTATTACATCTCTCATTAAAAAAAGGTTATCTTTAATACATCGCCCCTTTACACAATATGATTGTTCTTTCATGATTAATACACTCATATAATTATTTAATCTATTGGCAATACATTTCGAAAAGATTTTATAATCTATACACATTAATGCAACAGGTCTCCAATTCTTCAAACAATACAAATCACCTTTCTTCGGTAACAAAGACAACACTGCCCTGTTACAACTCTTAGGTAAAGACCCAGTCTGTATTGAACTTAAAAGCATTTCAAAATAATCTTTTCCAATCACATTCCAGAAATGTTTATAAAATTCAGATGGAAACCCATCAAGACCTGGAGCTTTCTCAGATGATAAATCATGTACAGCTTTTGTCACTTCTTGAAAAGTAACTGGTAAATCAATAACCTCCTGTTGTTCAGGCGTCAACTTTTTAAGGCATGAAAATAATTCATCTCTACAATTAGAATCTGTGACATTATCGGCATATAAATCAGAGTAGAAATCAACAGCAATTCTTCTCATTTCATAAGAATCATAAGTAACAACACCATCATCTTTTTTTAAACCAACCATCAATTTTCCTTGATTATTCTTTCGTTCTAAATTGAAGAAGTATTTTGTAGGTCCATCAATGTCCTTCTTTTGGATAAAACGTGCCCTAACAAGGGCAGCTTTCACTTTATCATACAATAAATTATTCAACTGAAGCTTTTTCTCAGAAAGGGCAGTTTCCAATTGAAGTCCATTCCTCGCCATCATTTTTTCTTCTATGTCAGAAATCTCATTCTCCAAGTCTTGTATTCTGATCTTTAATGTCCTTTTTGAATAAGATGAATATTGCTGACAGAAAACTCTAATTTGCACTTTTCCAATGTCCCACCATTGTTTAATATCACCATAATTTCCTTTTTGCTTTCGCCATATTTCCCAAAACAATTTAAAATTCTCACAAAAAACATTATCTTGTAAAAGCTTATTATTAAAATACCAATACAAACTCCTTTTACTTTCTTTCAACATGACAAAGTCCATTGTTATCATTTTGTGATCTGAAATTATATTTGGAATAATATTAACATTACCCACTCGGTTTCTTGAATCGCGAGAAATATAAAAACGATCCAATCTAGCAGCATGAACTCTACCATCTGTGACTTTTACCCAAGTGTATTGTTTAAGCATTGGGTTTTTTATTCTCCAAATATCTTCAAGATTTAAATTTTTTACCATATTAGATAATACACAGGCTGATTTCTGGTGAGGTTCTTCAGCATTTCTATCTATATTAAAATTCAAGGTGCAGTTCCAGTCTCCTGCCATTATAATTATATCTCCTAAACTAAGAGTTTTTAAAACACGACCTAATTTCTCGAATAAAAGAACCCTTTCTGTTCCCCCATTAGGAGCATATATATTAACAAAAAGAAAATGAAAATTTTGTATTTCAACTCTTACTAAAAGTAGTCTTCCAGGTTCTATATCATATGTAGATACAATTTTTATTTTTAAAGTTGGATTAAAAAGAATCACAACTCCTGCACTAACATTAGAGCCGTGACTTAAAACATATTCTCCCTTCCACCACAAACCCCATTCAGACTCGTTACTCACATTACTGTGGGTTTCTTGAAGAAAACCTACTGCAACATTCTTAATATTAAAGTATTCTGAAACTAAAGCCTGCTTTTTCCTATCCCTCAAACCATTCACATTAAGAGAACCTATTTTGAGATACTCCATGAAAAAGAAAGAATAGAAAGAAAAGCAGGAAAGAAGAAAAAACACACACAAAAGCATGTATAAAGCCATACTGTCTATTTAGCTTTACCTCGAACTCTTCTTTCATTCACATTCTTTCTATCCTGTCTAATCGTCGTTATGTACTTCTTAAGCCTATAGCGTTTCTGTTGGGATAACACAGTATGATTGTACGTTTTACGTGCCCATACTACAGAAGCAACAAACTTTTCCTTATCAGGGAAGAAATCTCCTATCTCTACCCTTTTCCCTTAAGTCTCATCCAAGAAAGCATTTATCTGTTCCACAGAATACAAATCATCATCAGCTTTATAGAGATCTAACAAATCTGACAAGCTCTCATCATCCTTCATATCATCCTGACTCTGCGTCATGACTTCAACATCCTCCTCCTCCTCCTCTATACTCGCGGACAGCTGCCCACTGACGTGTAAGCCTACATCACTATCTACGAACTTCTCTTTTACATGTGCAGTACCAGTTACACTGCTACAACTCGGCTTTTCATTGTCAGCGTGCTTTAGGTTACTCACAACGCTCTCACTCACCTCCAATCCATTGTCTTTATTCGTCTCAGCCACAGGACCCTCTTCCGAGCCTGATGTTTCCTCTCCTGGCTTCTGATTCACCTCCACATCTTTACACACCAATGTTTCTTCCGTCTCACTTGTCCTAGCTTGGTCCAAAATTTTCTTTTGAGGGCACGAGTCTCTTTTGTGGCCGTATTCCCGGCACTCAAAACAGCGTAAACTCTCCGTACTTGCAAAAATCATGTACGAGCTATCACCATCTTTCACCCTAAACGATACATCCAATAATTTATCCGGAGAATTCAGAATCATTAACACGTGTCTCCTAAAAGATATTACATGTTTGAGCGCAATATTTTTACATCCTAAAGAAACCGCTTTGACCTCACTTACAACTTTTCCGAATCTCGCAAGTTCTCTCACTATGACTTCGTTTTCAATGAACGGAGGGACGTTTGATATAATCACTTTTGTTGCTGGTGCAAACAGCGGAGTTACGGTAATAAAAATTTCTTTCACCCACAGACCATTTTCAATTACCTTATTAACCAACGATTCTGTTTTAAGAAACACAACTACGGCTTTATTCATTCTCGAAGCCGAAACTATATTTTCATAACCTATCTGCTCACCGACCGCCAACAGTACATCCTCAACTGTAGCGTTAGACTCTGGCACACACCTGAAACCATGACGCAGAGATAATGGCGTTCTTCCACCTGTGGACGCCATTCCTAGGCGGACCGTGCAAAAGCACGGCACGCTACTAAATTTAACCCAATATTAAATTTTACACACAGCTAAATGTACAAAGCAAAAAGAAAAAAGAAAAAAGAAAAAACACATACAGAAAAAAGAAGATAGAAAACACGCACGACAGCAAACCGCTCTCAAACACAAACCCTTCCCAACATCCACTCCAACAGGGGGGGGGGGGGGTTGGGGGGGGGGGGGAGAGAGAGAGAGAGAGAGAGAGAGAGAGAGAGCTCTTCATTATTTGTCCAGGCAGTGTATTGCTTGAGGATCCTTGTTTTAGAGTTTTATATGTTTTTTAGAGTGACGAAAGACTATAGGAAAGTTTGATTGTAAAGCCCTTATATGGAGGTGGTTTTGCCATGTTTTATGCAAATAACTAAACTAACAGTTATGCTCATTTAGAATACTCCAATTTCATTAAAATTAAAATGAGTGTAAGAACAAATTCAGGGCAAATGTTGCGAATTAGGCAAACATTTTTTCACAAGACCTTTCTGTGTTTATAAATCCATGCCCAATGAGTCATGCTAAAAATCAAGACTGTAATTACTTCCAGTTTATCTATCATACTGAAAATGGAAGGTCAAGTTGAATGCAATGCATTCTGGGAGAGATTATGTTGCACACTACTTTGTTATATACAGCAAATTTTGTAGTTATTTATCCGGATCTAAATACAGAAAATTGGCACAATATTGACACTATATATTGCATGCTTGGTAACAGCAGTATGATACTACTGTATGTATTCCGATCATAACCATATAAAGCTTAGTGTACTCGTTTTTTTCTAAAAGTGTAAGCTATTTGAGGGATTTCTTTTCACGCATGTGGTGGAAATAATACAAATTTACAATCTCCTCTGAATAATTTCAAAGATCATACAGATGAAGTATAAAAATCGTGTTATTAAATGTTCTGCTCTGTGCATCTTCTCCAAATGCTACAAGTGGGTGGCTCGAGATGTATGATTCAGGAAACTGTGAAGAGGTTCAGAGCTATTCTTTATGCTTTAAATTAACACGGTGTGTAGGCTAATGATGTATAGCCTTTCCATCTTTCCATATGATTAACAGTATGTGTATATGTTGGAGCTCAGCTGCACAATGCAAAATGATACAAGCAGATTTGTCGCTTCCACATGCCTTTTGTCAGCATGGCTTGGCAGTCACGCTTAAGAGCAGCAGTGAAACAAATCTAAACCACTCCA
Source organism: Carassius gibelio (assembly GCF_023724105.1). Taxonomy (NCBI): domain Eukaryota; kingdom Metazoa; phylum Chordata; class Actinopteri; order Cypriniformes; family Cyprinidae; genus Carassius; species Carassius gibelio. The sequence continues at coordinate 4,948,272 of NC_068376.1, read as the reverse complement.
CAAGCATACTCATCTTAAATTATGTGACAAGTGAGACTTATTTGATCATTTAAATGTTTAAAACAGACTGGGGGAGGGGAGCATATAAATGAAATTTATATTTAAGCACTGTTTGAAGGGGAACTCCAGATACATTAATAATTAAATAAAAAAGAGATGGAGATAAAATATGTGGCACACAAAAAAAGTGACTGAAAAGGAATCTTTACAAAGCTATTAAACCCATGTTCTGAGCTCTGACTCTAGAGATAATGTATGATCCCTCGCTGAAACTCTGCAGGAATATGGTTTTATGGATCTGTGGATTCTGTTCTCCAGCTACTAAACAAATACACAACAGCACAAAGGTGAAATGGATCATGGAAATATCTGTATAAAATTATAGACACATTTGGAGAAAATGTGTCAGTTTGTTCCAAGTCTTTTGTTTCCCTGTGTCTTTTGTTTTTTTTTGTCAAAAGTCTTTGTTTTCCTGGTTCTCCCCACGGCCATGGAGGTCGCCACAAAGCTCTCTGCCTTAGCCCGCTGAGATCTCCCATTAATAGAGTTCACTCAGGATTCTGCGGGCTATGGCATGAGATGACGCCACCATCAACTCGCTGTTCTGGATCAAGGGAAATTACTATCGCCCTGTTGACCTCCCAGACACAACAGAACTAAGCTGGAGGAAAGGGATCCTCCGATGACTGACCGTCCAAATACGATCTAGAACCAGCCTGAAGTCAATCCCACCGGCCATTCCTCAGTCAGGGCTCCAGTACACGAGTCAGGCCCACAGAGGGCCTCAGGGGTCAATATTTTCCCCAATAATTTTTTGGGGGGGCTGTTTATAAGTTCCCAGGTCAGGCAGAGTGCCAAGGTCTGGCATCCTGAGTTCCCCACTTCTCCATGGCCCCCTGACCTCCCTGCTTCACCATGGGTCCCTGAACTGCCTGCTCCATCATTCATTCAATCATTCATTTTTTATGTGGAAAGCGTAAATCTTTTTTTCAGTGTTCTTTGATAAAATATAGGTGCAGAAGTACATAATTTAAATAGAAATCTTTTGTAACATAATTACTTTACTGTCACTTTTGGACACTTTGATGCAACCTTGCTGAATAAAAAATATGAATCTCTTTTCAAATAAATAAATAAAATGTATGGACTTTTGAAATTGTAGTATGTTTTTTTTCTTAATCCAGGTTAAGCATACCATCTTTCAAATTCCAAAAGTAAAAAAAAATAAAAAAAAAATGAAGTACCATAAAAGTAATCTCCCGCTCCACCAAAGCTAAAATTTCCTTATGGGTTTGTGTGTGTCTTGTAACTAAACACAATGTATCTGAATCTACATATGGATATGCATAATACAGAATTAGCTTTGGTAGCTGTAACAGAATGTTTTCAGCAAATAACAGCCTCAATAATACACTACTACTGCAAAATAAAAAAAATAAAAAATAAATAAATGCGATTTATGATTCTTTCTTTTATTACTTTTTTTGGATTTACAGATATATTTGGACTGCGTTTTTTTATGTTGCATTCATTTCAACAGCATCTCTTGCATTTAGCAGAAATGAGCTCCTGCGACACCCTTTCACAGTGAAATATCCCTCTCTCTCTCTCTCTCTCTCTCTCTCTTTGTCCATGTTGGCTTTTCTTACCAGTTTTTCCTTCTGACACAAATTCAGTTGTTCTTGCTGAACACCCGAGGCCATGGTACATCATCCTGTCTCAAAATCACTTCTGCTTTTTTTCTGCTTTTTCAAAACAAACATTTTTCAAAACAAACTTTTTTTTTTCTTGATGCCCCTGAGCGACAGATTATTTTGCTGTTCACAGCACATTTGTGTCACCAAGTATCCTTTCTTTAGCATCATCAACTGTGGCATAAATTTTGTCTGTGTCCTTAATAAACTTTCTGCTGCAGTAAAAGGTACTGTATATCCAGATGAACTACTGTTTCCTGAAGTGCTCATACATTGGACACTTTACTATCCCATGAGGCCACAGGAGTGAATTTGTTAATAGAATTTAAGTGACATAAATGAGTCACAGGAAAATGACAACATGGGCGAATGTAGTCTGCCCGGATTGCATTCATTCACTACATCTACATAAAACACACTTTTTTAACAATCGCAAAGTAATTGCTTACATAAAAGAAGTACTTACTCAGAGAGTATGTGGTTTTGGATGCAAACAGTGGTTTTCAGGAAAAGGATATTTTTCTGAAATGTCAGCACATTTATTATAGAATGGGGATAGTTGTCAACATATTTTAAATGTTGTTGTTTTGCATTAATTTTTTTTTATTTGATTGATTTTTTGTCACCTTTAACATAATTGTTCTGTGCTTCATAATTGTTCAACTGTTACATTTTTGCTGAAAAGCCACTAAATAATCTATAATATGCTGTAACAACTTAACGTACGTAGTGTGACATGCCCCTTTTGCCCACAACATACTGGATCAATGTTTGTTGAAGGATTTTATTTTTTTTTTTTTTTCCTGTGCAATAATGGTGTAAATATTCTATGCTTTTGTTGTGACTTTATACTCACTTTATATTCCCTGACAAGTTTGTTCTTTATGCTGGATCAAGAATGCTCTAGACTCACATACTGTATGCCAGAGGGTGTATTCTCACTCATCCTATTGACTTTTTTATATGAGGCTCTTAATTTTGATTTCCGTTTTTCAACCAAGATTGACCTCTCTTCTTTTTCAGATGGCATCATCATTACTTCTAGTAATGCAGGCAAAATATTCAATGACTTCTCCACTGCTTTGGGAGAACCCGCAGGAATAATTTTTAGCTCTCTATATGCGAAAATGAACTCTGACCTGAAGGACTGGTTAGCAAATCCATCCAATATTCTGTTGCTTCTTGCATGTTGTTAGCCCTCGGCTTTAACCCAAAGATGTATGATTCTTTATGCATAAATTTCAGTCCCAGCTTATATAAAGTTCAAAACTTTCATTCAAAAGTAAATCCTAACACTGTGTGTTGTTACCTGGATGACCCACAACTGTTTTTATGTTTTGTGATAGTTGTTCATATGTAAGTCCCTTATTCAGTACAGTACTAGAAAAAATACAATTCAATTTTCATTATCCACATGATGTATATTCAGGGTGTGTAAACCTTTGGGAAGAACTGTAAAATGATACTTTTAGACATTTATATAGGAATAGTTCACCAAAAATGTAAATTCTGTCATGACGTTTTGACCCTCATGTCTATGGAAGCCCATTTCCAACAAATAATGAATGAATGAACGAAGGTTATTTCACAAATTTATCTCAAATTTCAGACTTTTATCTCTCAATTCAAACGCAGTATTTCACTTTATATTGTGAAAAAATATACTGTATATAATATGCTGTATTTCTGGTTAACAGACTACTACCGTAAAGTCATTTTACGTATGAGTATCATAAAAATAATGGTATATTGCTGGCGTCTTTGCTGCCAGCTCTTTACTGTAAATTATAGAAATACAGAAACATACCGTTTTTCTGGTTTACAGACTACTACCGTAAAGTCATTTTATGTTTGAATACCGTAAAAATAACGGTATACTGGTGGCGTCTCTGCTGCCAACTCTTTACTGTTATTTTACAGGAATTTTTTTTTGTTTTTCAGTGTAGCTTCTCCCGCAGGAGCCTCTATCTACATATCTCTACTGCCGCAGCAGTGTCTGCTCCTGCAGGAGCTTTCCCCTTTTTTCCCCATTCCCTCTGCAGTCTCTGCCCCCGCAGGACCCTTTTCTGTCTTTCTCCACTGCCACTGCAGTTCTCGCTCCAGCAGGAGCCTCTATCTATATCTCTCCACTGCCGCAGCAGCTTTTCCATACTTCCCCACTGCCCTAGTAGCCCCTGCTCCTGCAGTAGCTTTTCCCTATTTTTCCCACTGCCGCTGCAGTCTCTGATCCCCTCAGGAGCTTCTATCTGTATTTATCCACTGCCACAGCAGTGTCTGCTCTCACAGGAGCCTCTCTGTATTTCTCCATTGCTGCAGCAGTGAACAATTCCACAGAAGCCAAATTCTCTTCCTAGATACCGTCGCCATAAATGTATACCAAAGGACATCCAGCACCCCCGTAATATGAAGCGTTGCTTTTTGGGGGGCTGCAAATGTATGTATCTGGCTGCTGTCTTGTTCTAATTGCATTTTTGGGAAGCGCTTGTGTCTGGGCTAAACACCAAGCTCGGACCCCTCTCCCCGGTCAGAAGGAGGACCCGGGCTCAGGAGTAAGTACCGACCTCGGAATCCTCTCCACAGACAGCATGCCAAATAAGCATTACCCTTTACTCAGTTTATTATATGTAAGAGTGAACACGTGAAGTGATGTTTTATAAACAAGTTTCGGGAAGAGCATGCACAGATAATTAATGCAGGTAATTCATCATCAGTAATCACATCCATCTGTCCAATCATCACAAGAGAGAACCCCTATAAATATTCAAAGCAGTCCTATCTTCATTATTCTAGTCTTTCAGCACCCCTCCACCACCACGACTTCTCACCGTCAGCCCGTTCCTAACCCAGCACAGGCAAGGACATTTGGGGCAGCGCTTGGGTCCAGACTAAAAGCCGAGCTCAGACCCCTCTCACTGGTCAGGCGGAGTACCCCAGGCTTGGGAGTAAATAGCGAGCTCGGAGCCCTCTCCCTGGACAGCACGCCAAATATGCATTACCCTTTACTCAGTTTATTATATGTAAGTGTGAACTCGTGAAATGACATATTCCTCTACCACACACTTACAAATCTGAATGTCATTCAGTCATTGATTTATGTAGAAAATGCCAAGAGGCTGAAAACAAATGCCTTTTTGGTCTTGAGGTGATTTAAGCGGATATATGAAGTTAGTTCCCCTCAAGTTCACATGGGAAGTTCATCACATTATCAGTGAATATTTGACCACTAGAAAGTATCTAGATAATAACTTAATTTCTTAGGTCTCAATTTCTTATTTAGAATATCTAACTTTTTTTGCCTTCTTCTTCTTCTTCTTCTTCTTCATTGGAAAATGCAAAGTTTTTCATCCATTTTAACTTAAATATCTTCTGTATGTTGAAATTGACATTTTTTATCATGCCGTTGTCTGGATCCATGCATGAACAGTTCTTCATAAATAAATCACCCCTACCCACTGAAAAAAATAAAACATTGAAATATCCTTGGAGATATACAAGTAAGTTCACCATCAAAATAAGCAGGACCTTGGGGTGCAGCTCTGAGCTAAGCTGAAAATGTTTGAGAAGTCTCAAAACTACGAAAACCTCTGTTTTATACAGAGCAGTAAAAGAGTCACTCAGATGCCCCAGGCTAAATCTTTTTGCGCTGAATATGATGGGTGGTGGCTGTGGGTTTCTTGGGTCCCAGCAGATGTGAGCCTTTTCTCAACAGGAGGAGAGAGCAGCACCTTTGCACTTACAGCAAGTCATTTTTTTTTCAGACCAAACAACCACTATGCAAATACCCTACAATCTGAGAATATACAACTAAAGGGAAACGTTTAATATGCTCCTTGTCCTAAACTGGCGGGAGAATGTTTCATTCTAATCCGTGGCTTAAAGAGACATGCAGTTCAGTGCAGTCTGTGCTGATTTGTCTTATGTGCATGTTAGAAAGTTGATTATGGTTGTCTAACAGACCCCAGACCTGTTTTGCAAAGGTATTCCACTATCTGAAACATTTTCTTACAAATTTTAGCTGGTGTGTTTCTTTTAAGTGACACTTCAGTAGAGGTTGTCTTTCTAAATTAAGTGTAACATTTAGGTTTGGCATCATGCTTGTTTATTTATGTGATTATTTGTTTATTTTTGTAAGTTGTAAAAGTTTTATTTGATCATATATGTCAACGTTTAACATCTTATGCATCGACTTTGCGGAAATCTTCATGCAAAAGGCAGAAAGGTTCTGCTTTTAATTAGCATATGGATAGAAGTGGAAGCTAATAAACTGAGATGACATCAAAAGGAAGAGCTGAAGTAGGAATAGAGGATGAAAATATACTGTATGTTTTAAATTTAAAAACACTTGATATAATCTTCTTACTAAAGTTCTAAGTTCTAAGTCATATGGAAATATTTGTTTGTGTCAGACTCTGGTTTGTGTTTTGATCCTTATGTGCCTTCCTGTGTTCCTTTTCTCGTTTAGTTTGATTATGATTCCTGTCACCTGTATTTATTATTTATCCCTAGTATATAAGTCTGTGCTTTTGCATTCTGTCTCTGTCAGGTCTACTTGTCATTATGTTGATGTGTTCCCTGCTGTGTCTGCTATTGATATTCCCTGTGGTACATTAAATTAAAGACTGTGTTTGTATATTCCTCATCGCCAACTTTGTATATTCCTCATCACCATCTTTCAAAGATGGCGGTGTGTCCACGCGCGGCGGCTGCTCTCTGTCCCGTCAGAGTGGTGTTTTCATGTTTTTTGTCTTGTGAGTTGCAGTGTTTTTGTACATCTTCATCTCGTCTACCTTTCTTTAAGAGCACAAACAGTCATGACTTTCTGCTGGAAGTCGGCAGAACCGTATTTTTAGAGTTATACTCCGCACATGCGGAACAGCTGCGGGATCTCAGTCTGCTCCGGAGGCCTACACCATCACCGACCCCCAATGCTGCATCTCTCCCACTACTGAGGCGTCACAATCGGCATGAGAGGAAGCCGAAGAGGGGTAAGCATGGAGGTATCTGGGCTAGGCAAACGGCTAACCCACACAAGCCATCTATCCCCACCATTGTACTGGCTAACGTACGCTCTATGGACAATAAACTGGACTACATCCAACTACTACATTCAACTCAGAGGACTGTAAGAGACTGTTGTGCTTTTGTGTTCATGGAAACATGGCTTAGCAACAGTGTTCCACACGGTGCTATTCAGCTCGATCAGGTGACATGCTATCGAGTGGCCAGTGCTCTCATCACGGGAGGAAAAACCCATGGTGGTGGGCTTTGTGTTTACATCAATGATACATGGTGCCGTGATGCTGTTGTTGTCTGCAAACACTGCTCACCCCTGATGGAGTTCATGATTATTAAGTGCTGGCCGTTCTATCTGAAGAGGGAATATACTGCCATACTTCTTGTTGCGGTTTACATTCCTCCAAACTCCAACATCAACAACAGGAACGATGCACTAAATTAACTGTACCAGCACATCAGTGAGCAGCAGCCAGCCCACCCTGATGCTTTTCTCATCATAGCTGGGGATTTCAACCATGCAGACTTTATGAGTGTGTTTCCAAAAATACACCAACACATTAACTTTACAACATGAGGTAATAACATTTTAGACTTTGTTTACACCACACAGAGAGGAGCCTACAAAAGACCATCACTGTCCGGGCCAACCAGAAACGATGGATGACAGGGGAGGTCTACAGACTCCTGAAGACGCAGAACGCTGCCTTCAGAGCTGGAGATGAGGTGGGCCTGAGAACAGCCAAGGCCAACCTGTCCTGTGGAATCAGAGCTTCTAAGAGACAGGACTCCAGGAGGATAGCCCATCAATTCAGTGACAGTAGAGACACTCTGAGCCTGTGGCAGGGGATACGGACCAATACGGAATACAAGCCCCCACCATGGACCTGTGACAGCAACATCTCTCTGCTGAACGAGCTGAACACCTTCTTCGCTCGCTCTGAGAAACAAAAACAGCATCACTGCACAGAAGACTCCACCTCCTCCCGTTGACCAGGTGATGATGCTGACCCCGGACAGCGTAAGGAGATCCTTCAGCAGGATCAATGCACGCAAAGCTTCGGGTCCTGACAACATCCCTGGTCGTGTACTGAGAGACAGAACTCACTGATGTCTTCACAGACATTTTCAACATCTCACTTAGTCAGGCTGTTGTTCCCACATGTTTCAAAGCTACCACCATGATTCCAGTCCCGAAGAAGCCATCTCCATCCTACTTCAATGACTACCATCCTGTTGCACTTGCTCCCATCCTCATTAAGTGCTTTGAACAGCTAGTCATGCACCACATCAATTCAACACAATCATCCCGAAACAGCTCAATTACAAACTGGTCCAGCTGGGGCTCAACACTCCGCTGTGCAACTGGCTGTTGGACTTTCTGACTGGAAGACCTCAGGCAGTTCAGTTTAGCAGTAACACATCCAGCACCATCACACTGAACACTGGGGCAAGGAGAGTGTTGTTGACTTCAGGAGAGTGCACACTCAGCATGCTCTTCTGACCATCAATGGTGAGACTGTGGAGAGAGTGAGCAGCACCAAGTTCCTGGGTGTGCACATCACAGAGGACCTCTCCTGGGCTGACAACACCACAGCACTGGCCAAGAAATCACAGCAGCATCTCTACTTCCTCCGCAAACTGAGAAGAGCCAGAGCCCCGCCCCCCATCATGTACACCTTCTACAGAGGCACTATCGAGAGCTTCCTGACTAGCTGCATCACTGTGTGGTATGGCGCTTGCAATGCGTCCTGCCAGAAGACTCTGCAACACGTAGTGAGAGCAGCTGAGAAGATCATTGGTGTCTCTCTCCCCTCCCTCCAGGACATTTATGGAACCCGCTCTATAACTTGAACCACCCTCCCCCCCCCCTTCCCTCTTCTGCCCCAGGCACCACAGAACTATGACTTGACTTGATTCCTGTGTGTCATGACAGAAGACCCGACAGAAGACCCGACTAAAACAGTTACGTTTTTTTTTTTTTTTTGTGTGTTCCCCACGGTATGAGAAACTGCCCTGCTGTCAAGCATGCCGGTGGCGCTGTTGTCATGCTTGCCTGCGGCGGCTCACACTAGCCCACTGGACACCCCGAAGACAGGGGGGTTGGTAGTAGTTCTACAGCCGTAGAGGCCGAGGCGGGGGCTGGAGCTATGGCCTTCTGAACTGCCTGCAACACCATGCCCTCCTGTGTTCCCTGTGTTTGATTATGATTCCTGTCACCTGTGTTAATAAATTATCCCTAGTATGTAAGTCTGTGCTTTTGTGTTCTGTCTCTGTCGGGTCGTTATGCTTTTCATTATGTTGACTCTTTTAAACATTGCAAATGATAATACGTGTTTCTTGAGCATCAAATGATCAACCAGAATGATTTCTGAAGTATCATGTGACACTGAAGACTGGAGTAATTGCTGAAAGTTCAGCTTTGCATCAAAGGAATAAATTATATTTTAATATGTATTCAAGTGGAAAACTGTTATTTTAAATTATAATGCTATTTCAAAATATGTTTGTTCAAAATGTTTTTACTGTATTTTTATCAAATAAATATTAGCATTTTTTATCATTTCAACATATCTGTATTATACTGTATTAAGCTATTTTATGGCCATTCAGCTAAATGTAATCTGAAAATATTTATGCAAACAAAAAAAAATATCATTGATTAACTTTGAAAAAAAATTACAAGTGGGACAACTTGATATAACTGAAAAATACAGAAATGTTGAGCACATAGAGGCTGGAACATGATTTTGTGTTGACCAGCAGGAGCCAGTGGAGGTTGAAATGGAGTTGGTTCTTCATTCAAGCACCTGTTCACTTGCCTTGACTCTGATGACTGCCTCCTGTCAGCTTTCAGGTTCAACCACAATAAGCTCCAGAGTCTTCACTTTGCTCTCATTTTTCTGCTTACTACTTGTTATTTGTTATCTATTTCTCTCAGCTTCAACTCCCGAAGGTACAAGATGTAATTGCATATGCAATGTACTATACTGCAAAACAGTCTATATAAAATATTCACACTGCAAGTGTACAAACTTATAAACAACTACATAATGCAAGCAAAACAAAAAGAGAGCGGTAGCATGTTAATGTGTGCATATAATATGAACTAAACAGGAAGACATGAAATCTCAGAGCTAATTAGATGCTAGATACTGTAACCTGCACCATAGAGCTGCCTGAACAAACACCTGTGCTGGATCAATTAAAAATCCTCTGTTTTAGCATGCTATTAATGGACTGCAGCTAGCCACACAATTTTAAGAACACATCTTTTGTTTCCAGATGTGCGCACTGTATACCTCATCTTCAGAGCACATACATCTGCACTTATTTTATATTACCTAACATCTAGCTTTAGTGAATGTATATACGTTGACAAAAAAAAAAAAAAGTAAACTGTCACATAAAATATTTAATAAAATTATAGTTAGTTATAGTTATATAGTTATAATAATAAATAGTTGTTTGATTATAAAACAAGTCTTATGTAAATTGATGTGTTGATCCAAATGTAATGAGTTTCATGGACACAGAAAGCTAAACATATTTTGGTTTAAATCTTTCACAATTCAGTTTACGAGCGATTTACACGTAAATCGGTTCAGGTCGTGTTGATTGACGCCCAACGTGAATTTGATTGTATACCAACCTGCTCTTTAACTTTTGAATTGTGTAAAGAATCATTGTATCTCTGATCATCTGTAAATTGCATTCACCACTTAGCGTGGCTTTATTTTGTCAGTTGTAAATGGGCAAAGAAAAGATGATTTATTGTTTTGTGACGGGGAGAAGAGCAAATGGGACTTCTGTACCACAGCCAGCAGCAGATTAGGAGATCTGAGTCGCCTGTTTCTGCAAGCCTGATGAAAGCATCTGAACGCACCTGTTCATTAATCAGCGTGCCGCTACAGATGGCGTACGCTGATAGAGAATGCAACGAGCTATCAACCATTCTGTGCTAATTAATCCTCCAAGTCTTTGAATAACAGGAAAAGACATAAATTAACCTGCATTAAATAAAAAATAAACTTAAAGAAATTGTTTGTCTCTAGCATTGTTCATTTTCTCATTGCTACTCAATTAGTAGCTGGGAATATTTGACATTAAAAAACTTTTTCAAAGTTGAAAGTTTTTTGCATCTCCTAGTGTAGGCCTATTGTAACTTTAAACAGCTACTCCTCTTTTTTGTGCTTTTTTTACTTCCGTTTAGTTTTTCCTGGATGTTTGTTTTTAATGCGATCACATTTTATCAGTGGATGGTTCAGAATGAAACAAGAAGATAAGAAGGATCGACTGTGCCAGTCTGCATTTCTGTCAGCCACAGAAAATCGAGGGGAACAAAAAGAAAGCCAACCTCACACATCAAAGAAAAGCTATATATATATATATATATATATATATATATATATATATATATATATTTTTTATTTTTATTTTTTTTTTTTAGGAAATGTGAGTGGTGCTTGACTGTGCAGAAATTACTGTCACGATGTTTGTTGTGGTTGCCAGGGCGTTGCTATGCAGTTGCCACACTGTTCTCTGAATAGTTTTTAGAATGTTGCTATGTGGTTGCTAGGGTGTTCTGCTTTGTTGAGTATTTTCAAAATTCAGGTGCACACAGATATGCCTCTGTTTCTCTTTCCAAGTAAATTTTCTGTGCTTTTAACATTTGTCAGCTAGATATTGTCTGATGACATAGAAAAGCAATAGCATGCCTGCCCTCAACAAAACCCACATTTTGACAAACCATCATGTTTGGACCATCATTATGAATTCTATATGCACAGCTCCATTATACCATCTAGTTTTGTTTCCTTTAAAAGGAACTGAATATGTTAGCATGTTCAACAAAGTAAGATTATTCATGGATTATGGTTTTTAAGCTGTAGTTTGTTTTTTGTACGTTTAACAAAGCAAAATGGTTTTAAAGGTCCCATTCTTCGTAATCCAATGTTTTAAACTTTAGTTAGTGTGTAATGTTGTTGTTAGAGTATAAATAATATCGGTAGCACTTTATTTTACAGTCCTGTTCCTCATGTACATACTATGTACTTATTATAATAATTACAATAACTATGTAATAACTAGGTACTAACCCCGAACCTACCCCTAAACCTAACCTTACCCCATGTACTTACATTGTATTACCAGAAATTTCTTAGATGAATACACTGTAAGTACACTATAAGTACATGTTAGTACAAGTACTGTAAAATAAAGTGCAACCATAATATCTGTAAAATTCTAAAGCTCAAAGTTTAATGCTAAGCGAGATATTTTATTTAACAGAATTCACCTAAAAAAAATGACCCGTTTGGACTACATCCCTCTAGTTCCTGCACTAATGACGTCACTAAAACAGTTTTTTTGACTTACCTCCCCCCACATGTATACACAAAAAGGGGGGCGTGGTCTTGTTGCGCTCCGACAGAGAAGGAGGAAGAGCTGCGTTTGTGTTTGTGGCAATGTTGTCAAAACGCTGTTATTTTCATCTTGGAGTCCAATCACCTTTGTTTGGCCTTCCCAGGGATGCTGTACTTGGATATTAATGGTTACAATTTATGTTTAACTCGGTTCCCGAAAATCATAATCCACATGTAAAACTACGTGCAGCACATTTTGCTGAGGACAGCTTGCTGAGGACAACTTCCTCAATCTCAATCTGTTTAATGCCGGATTCGCACAAAGATTATTCTTGAAAGATGGAGCAGTCCCCTTTTTTTCTGGAGAAGGTGTTGTTTATGGACCACAACCGGTAAGTGTATTTTATTATTTAAGTTGGTGTGTTGGTGTGTTCAACTTATTATGCAAAGGGCAACGCTGTTTAGCTTTGTTAACTAGGGATAAAAAATGTGATTTTCATGTGCATCTCGTCAGTAAAAACGCTCCTGTGATTATAAGTACATCTCCAGCACATGCTCCTGCACACTTGCTTCTCAAAACTAGCCCAATCGCGTTTCCAAGAAGGCAGCCAGCGCTCAGCTGCTGTCAAATCACAACACAGGAACTGCTGGCCCAATCAGAACTCGTTACGTATTTCTGAAGGAGGTACTTTATAGAACAAGGGAAGTCATCAGCCCATTTTTATGACATTGAAAACAGCGGTATACAGATACACTGTTTTTTTTTTTTACATGCAAAACATGAACACGTTATATTGCACACTGTACAGTAAACACAATCAAAGCTTCAAAAAATAATAAAAAACGGGACCTTTAAAACCATTCTTAAAGGGATTTCATCCAAAAATTCAAATTCTGTCATTACTCTCATGTTGTTCAAAAATTGTTATATCCCAGCAGGCACACAACGTCATATGACGTTAATATTAGATTAGATTTAGGTCGCGACGTCAGGTAACCAAAATTCAATGTCAAGCCAACGTCTAATGACAACGTTAAATTGACGTCCAAGACCAACATCATCTGACGATGATATTAGGTTGTTTTTAGGTTGTGTTATAAAATAACCAAAATCCAACGTCTAGCCAACGTCTCAAGCCAACGTCACATTGACATCGAATACTGATATTTAGTCGTCAGGTATGGCAACCAAAATCCAACGTTACCTAGACGTCATAATGGCAACGTCCAAACAACGTCAAATTAAAACATCATTTGACGTTGATCTGTAGTTTGTTTTAGGTTGTGACATTAACTAACCTAAACCCAACGTCGAGCCAACGTCTCAAGCCAACGTCACATTGACATCAAATACTGATACTAAGTCGTCAGGTATGGCAACCAAAATCCAACGTTTTCTAGACGTCCTAATGGCAACGTCCAAACAACGTCAAATTAAAACATCATTTGACGTTGATCTGTAGTTAGTTTTGGTTGTGGCATTAACTAACCAAAATCCAACGTCGAGCCAACGTCTCAAGCCAATGTCACACTGACATCAAAAACTGATGTTTAGTCGTCAGGTATGGCAACCATAATCCAACGTTTTCTAGACGTCATAATGGCAACGTCCAAACAATGTCAAATTAAAACATAATTTGACGTTGATCTGTAGTTAGTTTTAGGTTGTGGCATTAACTAACCAAAATCCAACGTCGAGCCAACGTCTCAAGCCAACGTCACATTGACATCAAATACTGATATTAAGTCGTCAGGTATGGCAACCAAAATCCAACGTTTTCTAGACGTCCTAATGGCAACGTCCAAACAACGTCAAATTAAAACATCATTTGACGTTGATCTGTAGTTAGTTTTGGTTGTGGCATTAACTAGCCAAAATCCAACGTCGAGCCAACGTCTCAAGCCAATGTCACACTGACATCAAAAACTGATGTTTAGTCGTCAGGTATGGCAACCATAATCCAACGTTTTCTAGACGTCATAATGGCAACGTCCAAACAACGTCAAATTAAAACATCATTTGACGTTGATCTGTAGTTAGTTTTAGGTTGTGGCATTAACTAACCAAAATCCAATGTCGAGCCAACGTCTCAAGCCAATGTCACACTGACATCAAATACTGATCTTAAGTCGTCAGGTATGGCAACCAAAATCCAACGTTTTCTAGACGTCATAATGGCAACGTCGAAACAACGTCAAATTAAAACATCATTTGACGTTGATCTGTAGTTAGTTTTAGGTTGTGGCATTAACTAACCAAAATCCAACGTCGAGCCAACGTCTCAAGCCAACGTCACACTGACATCAAATACTGATATTAAGATGTCAGGTATGGCAACCAAAATCCAACGTTATCTAGACGTCATAATGGCAACGTCCAAACAACGTCAAATTAAAACATCATTTGACGTTGATCTGTAGTTAGTTTTAGGTTGTGGCATTAACTAACCAAAATCCAACGTCGAGCCAACGTCTCAAGCCAATGTCACACTGACATCAAATACTGATCTTAAGTCGTCAGGTATGGCAACCAAAATCCAACGTTTTCTAGACGTCATAATGGCAACGTCGAAACAACGTCAAATTAAAACATCATTTGACGTTGATCTGTAGTTAGTTTTAGGTTGTGGCATTAACTAACCAAAATCCAACGTTGAGCCAACGTCTCAAGCCAACGTCACACTGACATCAAATACTGATATTAAGATGTCAGGTATGGCAACCAAAATCCAACGTTATCTAGACGTCATAATGGCAACGTCCAAACAACGTCAAATTAAAACATCATTTGACGTTGATCTGTAGTTTTTTTTTAGGTTGTGGCATTAACTAACCTAAACCCAACGTCTAGCCAACGTCTCAAGCCAACGTCACATTGACATCAAATACTGATGTTTAGTCGTCAGGTATGGCAACCATAATCCAACGTTTTCTAGACGTCATAATGGCAACGTCCAAACAACGTCAAATTAAAACATCATTTGACGTTGATTTGTAGTTAGTTTTAGGTTGTGGCATTAACTAACCAAAATCCAACGTCGAGCCAACGTCTCAAGCCAATGTCACACTGACATCAAATACTGATCTTAAGTCGTCAGGTATGGCAACCAAAATCCAACGTTTTCTAGACGTCATAACGGCAACGTCGAAACAACGTCAAATTAAAACATAATTTGACGTTGATCTGTAGTTAGTTTTAGGTTGTGGCATTAACTAACCAAAATCCAACGTCGAGTCAACGTCTCAAGCCAACGTCACACTGACATCAAATACTGATATTAAGATGTCTGGTATGGCAACCAAAATCCAACGTTATCTAGACGTCATAATGGCAACGTCCAAAAAACGTCAAATTAAAACATCATTTGACGGTGATTTGTAGTTAGTTTTAGGTTGTGGCATTAACTAACTAAAATCCAACGTCGAGCCAACGTCTCAAGCCAACGTCACACTGACATCAAATACTGATGTTTAGTCGTCAGGTATGGCAACCATAATCCAACGTTTTCTAGACGTCATAATGGCAACGTCCAAACAACGTCAAATTAAAACATCATTTGACGTTGATTTGTAGTTAGTTTTAGGTTGTGGCATTAACTAACCAAAATCCAACGTCGAGCCAACATCTCAAGCCAATGTCACACTGACATCAAATACTGATCTTAAGTCGTCAGGTATGGCAACCAAAATCCAACGTTTTCTAGACGTCATAACGGCAACGTCGAAACAACGTCAAATTAAAACATCATTTGACGTTGATCTGTAGTTAGTTTTAGGTTGTGGCATTAACCAACCAAAATCCAACGTTGTTTAGATGTCAAATTGGCAACATCCAAACAACGTCAAATTAAAACATCATTTGACGTTGATCTGTAGTTAGTTTTAGGTTGTGGCATTAACTAACCAAAATCCAACGTCGAGCCAACGTCTTAAGCCAATGTCATATTGACATCAAAAACTGATGTTTAGTCGTCAGGTATGGCAACCAAAATCCAATTTTTTCTAGCAGTCATAATGGCAACGTCCAAACAACGTCAAATTAAAACATAATTTGACGTTGATCTGTAGTTAGTTTTAGGTTGTGGCATTAACTAACTAAAATCCAACGTCGAGCCAACGTCTCAAGCCAACGTCACACTGACATCAAATACTGATATTAAGTCGTCAGGTATGGCAACCAAAATCCAACGTTTTCTAGACGTCATAACGGCAACGTCGAAACAACGTCAAATTAAAACATCATTTGACGTTGATCTGTAGTTAGTTTTAGGTTGTGGCATTAACTAACCAAAATCCAACGTCGAGCCAACGTCTCAAGCCAACGTCACATTGACATCAAATACTGATATTAAGTCGTCAGGTATGGCAACCAAAATCCAACGTTGTTTAGACGTCAAATTGGCAACATCCAAACAACGTCAAATTAAAACATCATTTGACGTTGATCTGTAGTTAGTTTTAGGTTGTGGCATTAACTAACCAAAATCCAACGTCGAGCCAACGTCTTAAGCCAATGTCACATTGACATCAAAAACTGATGTTTAGTCGTCAGGGATGGCAACCAAACTCCACCGTTTTCTAGCAGTCATAATGGCAACGTCCAAACAACGTCAAATTAAAACATCATTTGACGTTGATCTGTAGTTAGTTTTAGGTTGTGGCATTAACTAACTAAAATCCAACGTCGAGCCAACGTCTCAAGCCAACGTCACACTGACATCAAATACTGATATTAAGTCGTCAGGTATGGCAACCACAATCCAAAATTTTCTAGACGTCATAATTGCAACGTCCAAACAACGTCAAATTAAAACATCATTTGAAGTTGATCTGTAGTTAGTTTTAGGTTGTGGCATTAACTAACCAAAATCCAACGTCGAGCCAACGTCTCAAGCCAATGTCACACTGACATCAAATACTGATATTAAGATGTCAGGTATGGCAACCAAAATCCAACGTTTTCTAGCAGTCATAATGGCAACGTCCAAAAAACGTCAAATTAAAACATCATTTGACGGTGATTTGTAGTTAGTTTTAGGTTGTGGCATTAACTAACTAAAATCCAACGTCGAGCCAACGTCTCAAGCCAACGTCACACTGACATCAAATACTGATATTAAGTCGTCAGGTATGGCAACCAAAATCCAACGTTTTCTAGACGTCATAATGGCAACGTCCAAACAACGTCAAATTAAAACATAATTTGACGTTGATCTGTAGTTAGTTTTAGGTTGTGGCATTAACTAACCAAAATCCAACGTCGAGCCAACGTCTCAAGCCAATGTCACACTGACATCAAAAACTGATGTTTAGTCGTCAGGTATGGCAACCAAAATCCAATGTTTTCTAGACGTCATAATGGCAACGTCCAAACAACGTCAAATTAAAACATCATTTGACGTTGATCTGTAGTTAGTTTTAGGTTGTGGCATTAACTAACCAAAATCCAACGTCGAGCCAACGTCTCAAGCCAATGTCACACTGACATCAAAAACTGATGTTTAGTCGTCAGGTATGGCAACCAAAATCCAATGTTTTCTAGACGTCATAATGGCAACGTCCAAACAACGTCAAATTAAAACATTATTTGACGTTGATCTGTAGTTAGTTTTAGGTTATGGCATTAAATAACCAAAATCCAACGTCTAGCCAACGTCTCAAGCCAATGTCACACTGACATCAAATACTGATTTTAAGTCGTCAGGTATGGCAACCAAAATCCAACGTTTTCTAGACGTCATAATGGCAACGTCCAAACAACGTCAAGTTAAAACATCATTTGACGTGGATCTGTAGTTAGTTGTAGGTTGTGACATTAACTAACCAAAATCCAACGTCGAGCCAACGTCTCAAGCCAATGTCACACTGACATCAAAAACTGATGTTTAGTCGTCAGGTATGGCAACCAAAATCCAATGTTTTCTAGACGTCATAATGGCAACGTCCAAACAACGTCAAATTAAAACATCATTTGACGTTGATCTGTAGTTAGTTTTAGGTTGTGGCATTAACTAACCAAAATCCAACGTCTAGCCAACGTCTCAAGCCAATGTCACACTGACATCAAATACTGATTTTAAGTCGTCAGGTATGGCAACCAAAATCTAAACGTTTTCTAGACGTCATAATGGCAACGTCCAAACAACGTCAAGTTAAAACATCATTTGACGTGGATCTGTAGTTAGTTGTAGGTTGTGACATTAACTAACCAAAATCCAACGTCGAGCCAACGTCTCAAGCCAACGTCACACTGACATCAAATACTGATATTAAGTCGTCAGGTATGGCAACCACAATCCAAAATTTTCTAGACGTCATAATTGCAATGTCCAAACAACATCAAATTAAAACATCATTTGACGTTGATCTGTAGTTAGTTTTAGGTTGTGGCATTAACTAACCAAAATCCAACATCAAGACAATGTCTCAAGCCAACGTCAGATTGACATCAAATAATGATATTTAGTCATCAGGTATGGCAACCAAAATCCAACGTCTACAAAGCATCATAATGGCAACGTCCAAACAACGTAAAATTAAAACATTGTTTGACTTTGATCTTTAGTTTGTTTTTAGGTTGTGTTGTGATATTAACTAACCTAAACCCAACGTCAAGCCAACGTCTCAGGCCAACGTCACATTGACATCAAATACTGATATTTAGTCGTCAGGTATGGCAACCATAATCCAACGTTTTCTAGACGTCATAATGGCAACGTCCACACAACGTCCAATTAAAACATCATTTGATGTTGATCTGTAGTTAGTTTTAGGTTGTGGCATTAACTAACCAAAATCCAACGTCGAGCCAATGTCTCAAGCCAACGTCACATTGACATCAAAAACTGATATTAAGTTGTCAGGTATGGTAACCAAAATCCAACGTTTTCTAGACGTCATAATGGCAACGTCCAAACAACGTCAAATTAAAACATCATTTGACGTTGATCTGTAGTTAGTTTTAAGCTGTGGCATTAACCAACAAAAATCCAGCGTCAAGACAACGTCTCAAGCCAACGTCAGGTTGACATCAAATACTGATATTTAGTCGCCAGGTATGGCAACCAAAAGTCATAATGTTAATGTCCAAACAACGTCAAATTCTAACGTCATTTGACTTTGATCTTTAGTTTGTTTTTAGGTTGTGACATTAACTAACCAAAATCCAACGTCGAGCCAACGTCTCAAGCCAACGTCAGACTGACATCAAATACTGATATTAAGTCGTCATGTATGGCAACCAAAATCCAACGTTAACTAGACGTCATAATGGCAACGTCCAAACAACGTCAAATTAAAACATCATTTGACGTTGATCTGTAGTTAGTTTTAGGTTGTGGCATTAACTAACTAAAATCCAACGTCGAGCCAACGTCTCAAGCCAACGTCACACTGACATCAAATACTGATATTAAGTCGTCAGGTATGGCCACCAAAATCCAACATTTTCTAGACGTCATAATGGCAACGTCCAAACAACGTAAAATTAAAACATAATTTGACGTTGATCTGTAGTTAGTTTTAGGTTGTGACATTAACTAACCAAAATCCACCGTCGAGCCAACATCTCAAGCCAATGTCACATTGACATCAAAAACTGATGTTTAGTCGTCAGGTATGGCAACCAAAATCCAACGTCTTCAAGACGTCATAATGTTAATGTCGAAACAACGTCAAATTATAACGCCATTTGACTTTGATCTTTAGTTTGTTTTTAGGTTGTGACATTAACTAACCTAAACCCAACGTCGAGCCAACGTCTCAGGCCAACGTCACATTTACATCAAATACTGATATTAAGTCGTCAGGTATGGCAACCATAATCCAACGTTTTCTAGACGTCATAATGGCAACGTCCACACAACTTCAAATTAAAACATCATTTGATGTTTATCTGTAGTTAGTTTTAGGTTGTGGCATTAGCAAATCAAAATCCAACGTCGAGTCAACCTCTTAAACCAACGTCAGATTGACATCAAATACTGATATTTAGTCATCAGGTATGGCAACCATAATCCAGTGTTTTCAAGGCGTCATAATGGTAACATCCAAACAACGTCAAATTATAACATCAATTTATTTTATTTTTTTAAAATTGTTATTTAATATAGTGGTTTCACTTTATTGTTATGGTTCCTTTTGAAATTTATGTTGTTGCGTTGTTGCACCTACAGTCGTGGCCAAAAATATCAGCACCCTTGGTAAATATGATCAAAGAAGGGTGTGAAAATTCATCTGCTTTAATCGTTTTGCACTTTTATATAAAAAATTCACAAAAATGTATCCTTTCATTGGATAATAAGAATTTAAAACAGGGGGAAATATCATTATGAAATAAATGTTTTTTTTTTTTTTCTAATACACATTGGCCACAATTAATGGCACCCTTTTATTCAGTACTTTTTGAAACCTCCATTTGCCAGATTAACAGGTCTATTTTTTTTTTCTATAATGCCTGATGAGGTTAGAGAACACCTGACAAGAGATCAGAGACCATTCTTTCATCCAGAATCACTCCAGACCCTTTAGATTCCCAGCTCCATGTTGGTGCTTCTTCAGTTCACTCCTCTCATGTTCTGTAAGGTTCAGGTCAGAGGACTGGAATGGCTATAGCAGAAGCTTGGTTTTGAGCTCAGTGACCCATTTCTGTGTTGTTTTCGAGGTTTGTGTTTGGATTATTGTATGGTTGAAAGATCAAAACATGGACCTTTATAAGATTTCTAACAGTAACTTACTGATTTTTTATCTGTTGGTATTTGATAGAATCCATGATGCCATGTTTCTAAACAAGATGTCTAGGGCCTCCAGCAGAAATATAGGCCCAGAAAAAAAACAAATACAGCAGTATATTTCATTGTGCACATGGGTTACTTTTTTCTCTCTGTGTTCACCTAACCCATCTTGAGTGTTTGCTGCTAAAAAAATCTCATTTTTTTGGTTTCATCTGATCATAGAAGCCATTCACATTTAAAGTTCCAGTCTTGGCTGATAACTGAATTATGCTTTAGTTTGTTTTTGAATGAGCTAGGATAATTTTTCTTGTAACCCTCCCAAACAACATGTGTTGATGTAGGTTCTGTTTGACTTTTTTTAAAAGGTTTTCTGAACCAGAGACTCCGCTATTTGCTGCAGTTCTCCAGCTGTGACCTTTGGCGAGTCTTTAGCTACTCAAACTCTCCTTCTCACCACACATTAGGACGATATAGACAAGTCCTCTTCCAAGCAGTTTTGTAACATTTTATGTTGATTGGAGATTCTTAATTATTGCCCTGATGGTGGAAATGGGAATTTTCACTGCTCTAGCTCTTTTCTTAAAGCCACTTCACCAATTTGTTAAGCTCAATTATCTCAATTATCACATCAGAAATACATTCTTTGGTTTTTCTCATTGTGATGAATGATTAAGGGAATTTGGGCTTTGTTTTCCCTCCTCTTTATATTTCTGTGAAACAGGTAGCCATAGCCATAGCTGGATAATTTCATGTTTATAATCAAGCTTGAGTGCTCAAAATTGTGAATTTGAATGGGAATATACTTCAGAGATATTTTACTCATAAAAATTTCTAGGGGGGCCAATAATTGTGTCCAATGAGCATTTGAGAAAAAACTTTTCATTTCTTATTATCCAATGTATGGATACATTTTTGTGAATATTTTTTTAAATAAAATATCAAAAGGATTAACAATGAATTTTCACAACCTTCTTTGGTCACTTTTACAAAGGGTGCCAATATTTTGGGCCACGACTGTACCTGCTTTCATTAGAGTGTTAGAATAAGTTGATGTTCTTGCAAAGTTACTTGTAGTCAGTCAAACATATTCTGGGAGAGCATCAGAATTAGAAATTAAGCAGACAGTCTATTAGTACTATAATGAGAGTTAGTTGACATGTAAGTGCAATACTTATATTGTCAATAGAATATTCAAAAGGGACTATGAAAATAAAGTGTTATGACTTTAATTTGACCCATGACCATTCATGAACCATAACAGTTTATATAAATTGATATCCAATCTGTCACAGTTTTCTGTCTTTCTGTCACAGTCTTATGTCTTTCTGTCACAGTCTTCTGTGAGTGTTGTGTTTGTTTGGTGCCATGTGCTTTTGTCCTGTCTCTTTTCTGACCCCGCCCACCTTGTCACCTCAACGTCTTGTAAGTGTTACTGGTTCTCGTGTTTTTTTGCATCTTGGTTTTGTTTTTGCCGTGTTGGCTTTTTTGTTCTTAGACTCCAGAGGGTTAAAGTTAATCTTCCCTGCATTTGGACCCAGACCCTGTTCTTTCTTTGCTGGCCCGTGACACAATCTTGTTTGCAATATAATGCAATTCAAACACTCTCAAACATGTTAAGACATATTTAGGAGGATCAAAACAGTATTGCTTACTTAATTCTGGGCTGGAAACATTGTTTATCAAAACATAAACTTGTTGATCTTTGTGTTGGAAAGTAAAGTGAGTGCATGCAGACAATGCAAGCATTACTGTTTATTGTACAGTCTTATAATTATGCAATATAAATGTCTAATTCCTTTGCTATAATTTAGTCTGTTCTTATATATGTTTTTTTTTAAATATATAAAATAATTGATCAGATTGATTGCTGCTTCTTACTTGCATTTTTCATATTTAAAGTACATTCTAGTTAAAAATTTAAAATGACAAATTTCATATTTAAATGTTGATCTCATCCATCAATGATGAATATGCTTCAACTTTTTCTGTGTATGGATTTTGTGAATAAGCACTACAGAATAATACAAGTTAATTTAAAGTATATTATTGTTTATTTTATTTGGATTTTTATTATTATTATGATTATTATTTGTATTTTTTTTTTTTTTTGCCACCCCCCCATAATCCCACGCCCAAACATAATGCAACACGGTGACATCGCGCTATTGCGCCATTTTGCGACTACTTGGCGGTCTTTTTTGGATCGGCAGGCATCAGTTTATCAGGCGGCCTGCGGTGCACTTACAGCTCAAACTGTGGTGAGTATATCTGGATATTAGATCATGTATAACGTAAAAGTGTTTATGCCCCCCTATATAATGATATTACTTGTAATACGTATCAAATACATCGAAGTGTTTTAGCTGCAAGACCGATGGGTAGAGATAATTAATTAAAAAATGGTAACGTTAACTGTTATATCCCTGAAATAAAAACGCCTGAGTCATTAAAGCCATCTAACTGTTAGCGCTGAAAAACAGTTCAAATAAAGTTTAAACTTGAGACATATGTTTTTAATTATTATATTATTATTGTTTCGAATAATTTAACGTTAAGCTTTTCATCATGAAATTTGTTCGATTCATTGCTTTTTTTTCTTCAATTGTGTCATGCGAATTAGTTATACAGGTGTTTATAGTAACTTAATATTCTGCTGTGTTTAATAAATTTTGGATCTCCTTTAGCTGTCAGATTTCTACACACGATGTAAAGAGGCTCCTTTTTTATTTATTTTAAGCAAAAACAGCCTTTTCTTCTACAAGCTCTAGTTTTATATTTGGGGTTCAAGTTTATCACTAAGGTATAGTATTTAATATAGTGTGAATTTAGGGGCTATACTATATGAGATTATAACTTTTGTTTTGTTTTTGCTTTGTTTTGCATTTATCTCTTTGCCATGTTCTGAAGAAGCCATATTGTTGTAAGGTATGTTTTTTTGTTCATTTATAAAAGAGCCGCTAGAACAATCTGCTTTAATATATTACATTAATTAGATTAAAATATTAATAGATTGAAGGTAGTTAATCTGATTCTTCTGGTTTTCTTGTGTGCTCTTCTGTTATCCTATAATTTTGCACTTTACAGTTGCTAGCAAGGAGAAAATGAATGAAATTAATATTTACAGGCCAAGTTGTTGAAATAGTGTTGGTTTTAAATTTTGAAATTGCACAATATCAGTTGTTTTGCAATAAGATAAAAACCTGCCAGTTTGGGTGAGCCTATGACTTTTAATCTAGTACCAACTGGAGGACCTGTATGATATCTGCATTATACTAGATATGATGAACACGTAACAGAAACTATAACACCTGCCTCATAATGTGTCATGTATAATTAATTATTTGGGCATTACTCTTGTATCCACAGGTTGATGAAAAATGAGGTCATGGCCTGTTTCAGTATGAAGTGGGGGAAGGGGAAGCTTGCTTTCACCAAGATCAATCTGTACACTGTTGTCACAGGTAAAACAAAATTAACATATAATACAAATATTAGCATAATATCATTGTGACATTCAGCGTTGTTTAGTTTCTGTTTTAGTTGGTTTAGTGAAAACCAGTAACCTCGTATTGTAGGTACTCATCTGTCACACAGAAATCACACAAACTTCCATATATACACTTCTTATTGATTGGCAGGTCATTCCTGTTGCCAGCCTATCTTTATTGTTCAGAACTCTAACAATTGTTTTTGCATTCTCTAACAATTGTTTTTGCATTTAATGTATAAGACATTAAATGTTAATTTACCTTAAGACACTCTGCAAAAAAATACTGCAATGTGTCTTTGTTGTCATGGTTTTCTTTTGCTAGATTGTCTGCTTAGTGTTTGTCAATTGCATCACAAGCTGAAATATATTTTGATGACTTATAGCATGTAATTTACATTCATGGCTCTTAAAGCTAGGGTAGATTTTTATTTTTTTCTAAGAAACCAAATCAATAGTGTAAGTGGTCTAAATGTATTCTGTGGAAGGCATAAAAAAGTGGTTAATGATTACATTCAGTGATTACTATAGTGCATCATATCCTATACTTACACATTTTCTTATTCAAATATTTCTTACAGAGAGTGTCCAGAAAACATCAAAAGAGACGGGGCAAATACTGCAGCAGCCACTGCCTTTTGTTTAAAATATGCCCCAGCAGAGCCGTCGCAAGGAGGGTGAGAGGCCCTGTGCAAAGTTGATGTGCGAGGCCCTCTACAATTTTGCGTGTGTGTGTGTGTGGTGGGGGAGGTTGCTGTAGCAAGGCAAGGCAAGTTTATTTATATAGCAAATTTCGAACAAAATGGTAATTCAAAGTGCTTTACATAAAATTAAGTAAAATAATCATGAAGAACAAAACTAAAACAAGCAATATTAAAACTTTGGAAATTATTAAAAAATTGACTTGAATTTAAAACAGTTAGAAATAGAAAATGATCTTACAGTTAATACATAAAATACAGTGCAATCAGGTCGGACATCGCACAGTGCTCATTCAATAAATGCACAGCTAAACAGATGAGTTTTGAGTCTAGATTTAAATGTGACTAGTGTTTTAGCACATCTGATCTCTTCTGGAGGCTGATTCTGGAAGCAATGTATTTTGGTCCTAGGTCTTTGAGTGACTTCTAGACAAGTAGAAGTACATTAAAATCAATCTTAAATGTAACTGGAAGTTAATGAGGACTGGTGTGATATGCTCAGATGTTCTAGTCAGAATCCTGGCAGCAGCGTTCTGGATGAGCTGCAGCTGTCTAATGGTCTTTTTGGGAAGGCCGGTGAGGAGACCATTACAATAGTCCACCCTGCTGGTGATAAAGGCATGAACAAGTTTCTCCAAGTCTTGGCTGGAAACAAAACATCTAATTCTTGCAATGTTTTTTAAATGATAGTATGCTGATTTAGTTACTGCTTTGACATGACTACTGAAACTAAGGTCTGTCTCCAGAATCACACCACGTTTCCTGTCTTGATTTTTAGTTGTTAGAACCCTAGAGTCAAGATATGCATTCACCTTGAACACTTCATCTTTGTTTCCAAATGCAATGACTTCAGTTTTTTCCTTGTTTACCTGAAGAAAGTTCTGGCACATCCAGCTATTAATTTCATCAATGCATTGGCAGAGGGAGTCAGTGGGGCTGTAGTCATTTGGAGATAAGGCTAGGTAAATCTGGGTATCATCAGCATAGCTGTAATAGGCAATTAGGTTCTTTCTCATTATTTTACTTAGAGGAAGCATATACAGGCTAAACAAGAGCGGTGCAAGAATTGAACCTTGTGGGTCTCCACATATCATGGATGTCTACTTAGACTTATGCTCTCCTAGACTCACATAATGATCGCTCCTTTTTAAGTATGACCTGAACCATTTGAGTACCATCCCAGAAAGCCCGACCCAGTTTTCCAGTCTCTCTAGTAGTATGTTATGATCGACAGTGTCAAACGCAGCACTGAGATCTAGCAATACCAGCACTGATATATTGCCAGAGTCACAATTTAAGTTAATATCATTTATTATCTTAATGAGTGCTGTCTCTGTGCTGTGATGCGGTCTGAAACCAGATGTTTAAGTATTTATTCAGCTGATTAAAAACTACCTTTTCTATAATTTTGCCTATAAAAGTAAGATTAGATATTGGTCTATAATTGCTCAAAATGGTGTTATCAAGATTGCTCTTTTTCAGGAGGGGCTTAACAACTGCAGTTTTCAGGGAGTTTGGAAAAGTCCCAGAAAGAGATTTACTTCTAAACAGTTAAGCACACTTTTGAAAAAAGATGTGGGAAGTGTGTCAATATAGCAAGTTGATGATTTTAGTTGCTGCACTATGTCTTCCAAAATGTTGTTTGTTTTCTTACTGACTATTATTGGAGCAATATCATTAATAACATTCTTAACTTTTGAGTTGAAGGAATCAAGGAGAATATCAACAGAGTCGGTTGGTGTTAAAGATATGGCCTCCGTAAATAGTACACTAGTGTTCTTGTTAGGGCTGCACTATTAATTGCATGCAATTGTCATGCATGTCTCGTCAGTAAAGCTGGTTCTGTGATTAGCGGTGATTAGCGGTTGATGTCAATAGCCTGCTTTAAAATGGAGCCGCACTTAATAGACAGAGCCGTAGTTCGCTGACAAGCTACGCAATATCACGTTCATAACCGCATGAGATTCTTCTGCGATTTTGAACGCAATAATGCACCACTTGTCAGCGAACTACGGCTCTGGTTATTAAGTGCGGCTACAATTGAAAGCATATCCTTCTGACAGAGACAGTTCTAGAGTAAGTGGTAGCAGAGATCAATATATCAAAGAAAATACAGAAGTGATCAGATAGTACTACGTCCTTAATAACAATGAATGAAATGTTTAGAGCCCTACTGATGATTACATCTAGAGTGTGTCCACCTTTGTGTGGGTCCATGCACATGCTGAATCAAGTCAAAGGTATTTAGAACTGTTATCATTTCTTTTGTAGTTTTGTTTTCTGCATTGTCTATGTGAAAATTAAAATCCCCTGCATTAGCAAAACAGTCAAACTCTGAGGAAATCATTGATAACATTTCTGTTACCTCAACAAATGCTGAAGAGTATTTTGGAGGCCTGTAAATAATAATAAAAAGAAAGTGTTGAGCACCTTTTAGCACAATCCCTAAATATTCAAAAGACAAGTCATGACCAAATGACACTTGTTTGCATTGATAGACATCTTTAAAAAAGCAGCTCCACCTCCACCTCTCCTAACAGTCCTGCAAACACTCATGGAAGTGAAGTTAGGAAGGACTGCTTCATTGAGGACTGATTTAGTGAGCGAATGTTTAAAGATGCTAACTTGATGGCAGTGCTTTATGTCATTACATCAGTTTTAGTTTGATGCATATTAGATGAGTTTGCCCTTCGGCTTAAGATGGCCTTAAACTTTCTGTCACATGATAAAAGTGAAATTGAGAAAGCTACAGGCACACTGGGTTCCCACTTGTTCTTTAAACATTTGTGAATGTTGCGGTTATAATAGCAGGGACCCGACACATATCACTGAGAGCTTCTATCAGTTGTTTTTGGTTTGATGTTTTGGGACCCTGCTGTTTTCTTGTTGACATTTGCGGGCTTGCAGCGAATCAGTGAGAGAGTTTAGTCCAAGCATACACCAATTCTACCATTTTCAGTGAAAAGCACAGAAGTGGAGATGCTGGAGAGAGGAATAATGTGTCTGGTGAGATGGGTTGTGTCTCTGGTGTTTCTTGTGGCTGTGATATGTTGTCTTGGCTTCCCCGGCTGTCTTCAAGAAAGTCATCCTTGAGTACTGAGTCTTGTATCTGTTTTGATACATCACAGTCTGTCTGTGAGGAGCTCTGAGGGCAGGTCTCTTCCGGGATGGTGTCCATCAGCAGTGCTTTTTGTGGCTGCATGGTGTTATCAGTTGGGAGTGGTCCACTGATGAACGACTGAACTTGGAGTCTTCAAAGTGTTTGAAAGAGTTCACTGAAGTCCTTCTTAAGGATGTTTGACTGCTTTTTGAGAGTATCATTCTTCCCCACATGGATTGATAATTAGATTTGTAGTCTTGTGCTTCATTTTCTGAAGTTCCTTGTTCACATAAGAGACCGTTGCTTGAGGAAGGCAGCATGTTATTGTAGTCCTGCTACGGATGTTTCTGATAATAGAGTCACCCACTATCAGAGTCCTAGGCTCGGCTACGCTCTGAGCTGAATGTCACTGTCTGTTAGTAACGGTGTTAGCTGCTAATCACATTTGGGGATTCCTCACCCGCATTCATTAATTCTTCAAATCTGTTTTCAAGATGTATAGTGGGAGGTAGAATACTGGTATTTACAAGCCTTGTCATAGTTGAATCTGGGGTAGAGAAAGCTACGGCAGCAATACGAGAAACTCATGACAATCTGATGTCTTGTGTTCCTCTGGGTCTTGCACCCTGTTTGTGCCATCGATTAGTGTGATGATCCGTTTCGGCTTGTTCCTCTACACTTGGTACAAACTGTTGAGATTCAGAAGATTCATGGGACTCACCGGCTGTATGCTGAGAGGGTCCATGACGACAGTCTGCTGAGTGTTTCGCCTGTTTTGGAAGTCCAGCAAGTAACTTTGTTTCAAGAATCACAATTCTTTGTAGAAGTTTGCAGCAGTTCATGCAACAAGTAGATCCAACAGGAGGCATTTTCTCTCTCTTCCATTTGAATGTAGGCAGTTGTTTTCCCATCTCCAGAATGTAAGCTGCTGGCAGTGGGAGGCAAAGTCTTCTTTTGTAGTATTATTCCAGTCAAAAAAAGTTTTTAGTTTTAGCGTTTGTGCCAAAAATATTTTGTTTGAGCACTGTGCTGATCTGCTGAAGTAAAAAATCGTAGAAAAAACTGAGAAAAGTACAGAAATAATAAGCGAAGCGCAGAACAGTAGGCTAGAACGTCCGAACGGTAGCAAAGCCAGAACCGCAACAAACTCAACTTTAACATGCATCTGTTCGATTGTGATGCCTTGCTCACTGACATGCTTGCGCACAAATCATGGCCACGCACTAGCTCATAAGGATCTACAATCATAATTATAATAAGTTAATAAGAATGCTTAAATTAGTTCTAGGCTTGTAGACAGTTATATATGAAGAGTTCAGATGGAAAGTGCGATCCAACATTTTCTTCTAAAATAATTATTTTCTCATCTTCCTATGTTTATGTTCAGTATTTCACTTTATTGGGAAAGAAAAGAAACTGTTTATTGCTATTAAAGTGAAATTAAACGGTACTAGGTTTTTGCAGCTGAATTTTACATCTAAAATCAATTTGCACTATTTGAAAATAATATTTTCTTTTAAAATGTGCACTCTCACTCTTATTCGTATGTTTAATAGTCGAAAACGCAAATGTCTATTGTCACATTTATTTTATGTTTTACATGAATCATTAACCTATCGCATTTTTTCAATTCAAAAGGGCGAAATTTCATAAAAGGTTGAGTAGTTTGCATCTCTAGATAGTCTATTATGTTTGGTCGCTGAACATTTCAATCATAAAACAGTTCTCTAATACCGTAGGCTACTGCTTACATTTTTCCACAAACTCTAGTTATGTTGTGACAGTAAGACCCACATTCTTTGATATGATTGGCCATCTCGACCACTGAGGCAGACCAGCCTAGAGCCTTGCACGGACCTCAAATTTAAGCCCTATCCCTAGACCTAGATTTTTTTTTTAATGGCCAAGCGGCCAGTGCCAGACAGTGAACCTATGGATCAGTTTAGCCTTCTTAAATCATCACGACTTGCCTAAAATAAAATCTATAGATATATAAAACAGTTCAAGTATGTTTAAGAATTAAACCTAGATAAATGTGCGCTATATCCAGTAGTTTGTGCGGAGAGTGCAAGCAAAAGCGTGCTGGCCAGTGCAATCACTTGCATTTTTTTCAGTGGATATGCAGTAATTTTTGCTCATAAAGGTAAGAGTAATACATCATTCGTAATTGTAAATTGTCTACTTTTATTTGTGTGCAATCACATTATCAACAAATCGTTATGCTTTTATATAAAAAAAAAGAAAATAGTCATGATGCGCTTTCTACCGTCTCGTCTTGAACAGGAGCACTTAACAAAAATGAACCAAAGCTCAGTGAATACATGACTCACGGACGTGACAAATATATCTGTAGAAAACTTTAAATGACTACTTAACAAAATACAACACATCAGAAACAAAAACATATTCATTATAAAGATAATCCATAAAGATGAACTTTTCTCTTAAGGCTTGTAAAATTAAGAGTTGGCGAGTCAGGATTAGCAACATCATCCTTGCTACACCAACTCAGAAAACTATTTATTAGTAAATAATTCAATCTCATTCCTATTTACCCCATGACTCATTTATGGTAATAATTTTTTGAAGATGCTTTATGTCAAGCTTAAGCCTATTGCGTGCATTTAAAAGCAGAACACTGTGATGCTGCGGGACACTTAACACTGTTAAGCCGCTATTGACAGTCATGTTAGCACGGTCTCGTGTTGTTTCCCTCAGTGCGGCAATTTTTTCATCACTAATTGATGGATGTCTTAAATATAAAAATAAGGAGAAGCCTTAAACAGGCCTAAGGACAGCCCGCATCTGAACTATGATGTGGAAATTGGCCCGAAACCCGGCCTGGAGTGTAAAAAAAGTCAGGGTGAAATGCAGGGCTCTAGACCATTTAAAAGTTAAACTTTATAACGTTTTGTCGTCCTATCAACAAACAGCTTTACTCATTCTTATACTTAGAGTCTTGTACTGTCTATCCGCTATGACTATTTTAGTCTACCAAAGGACAAGATGGGTGGAAAAAATAGTAATAAAAATGAGATATAAATGACATAAAATGCAGGCCAGGAGCGAGGCCCTCTAGAGGTGTGAGGCCTAGTGAAGTTGCACGCTTTGCACAGCCCTTGCGACGTTACTGTGCACCAGACAGGGTGGGTGGAGGTGGCAGGAAAAAAAGAAAGATGTTAATAAAATGTATGTTTTCAAAACTATTCAGTTCCAATAATGTTGATGTTAAAATGTAATTATTTTGTAAATGTTCTGTTCCATGTTAAATGTAAATGATACAACATGTGAATAAATAAATCATATTTGTTATAATCCAGTTCATCTCTTAGTCATTTTTCTGATAAAACCACAAAACATTTGTGTATTCCATTTTCAGACAGTCTGACGTTAGATTCTGACGTCAAAAAGATTTTCATTTTCATCCAAAATGCAACGTCTGACCAACATAGCAGACTGACGTCAGTCTGACGTTGGGTTCAGACGTCAACCAGATTTTCTTTTTGATCCAAAATGCAATATCTGACTAACGTTGGAGATTGACGTCTGTCTGACGTTGGGTTCTGACGTCAACCAGATTTTCATCCGAATTG
Source organism: Carassius gibelio (assembly GCF_023724105.1). Lineage (NCBI taxonomy): Eukaryota > Metazoa > Chordata > Actinopteri > Cypriniformes > Cyprinidae > Carassius > Carassius gibelio. The sequence goes on along the minus strand of NC_068376.1, from coordinate 4,916,586 downwards.
CAACGTCTGACCAACGTAGCAGACTGACGTCAGTCTGACGTTGGGTTCAGACGTCAACCAGATTTTCATTTTGATCCAAAATGCAATATCTGACTAACGTTGGAGATTGACGTCAGTCTGACGTTGGGTTCGGACGTCAACCAGATTTTCATCCGAAATGCAACGTCTGACCAACGTAGCAGACTGACGTCAGTCTGACGTTGGGTTCTGACGTCAACCAGATTTTCATTTTCATCCAAAATGCAACGTCTGACCAACGTTAGAGATCGACGTCAGCCTGACGTTGAGTTCTGACCTAAACCAGATTTTCATTTTCATTCAAAATGCAACGTCTGACCAACGTTAGAAATCGGCGTTAGCCTGACGTTGGGTTCTGACGTCAACCAGATTTTCATTTTCATCCAAAATGCAACGTCTGACCAACGTTGGAGATCGACGTCAGCCTGACGTTGGGTTCTGACGTCAACCAGATTTTCATTTTCATCCAAAATGCAACGTCTAACCAACGTTAGAAATCGACGTCAGCCTGACGTTGGGTTCTGACGTCAACCAGATTTTCATTTTCATCCAAAATGCAACGTCTAACCAACGTTAGAAATCGACGTCAGCCTGACGTTGGGTTCTGACGTCAACCAGATTTTCATTTTCATCCAAAATGCAACGTCTGACCAACGTTAGAGATCGACGTCATCCTGACGTTGGGTTCTGACGTCAACCAGATTTTCATTTTCATCCAAAATTCAACGTCTGACCAACGTTGGAGATCGACGTCATCCTGACGTTGGGTTCTGACGTCAACCAGATTTTCATTTTCATCCAAAATTCAACGTCTGACCAACGTTAGAGATTGAAGTCAGTTTGACGTTTGGGTTCTGACGTCAACCAGATTTTCATTTTCATCCAAAATTCAACGTCTGACCAACGTTAGAAATCGACGTCAGTCTGACGTTGGTTTCTGACGTCAACCAGATTTTCATTTTCATCCAAAATTCAACGTCTGACCAACGTTAGAAATCGACGTCAGTCTGACGTTGGTTTCTGACGTCAACCAGATTTTCATTTTCATCCAAAATTCAACGTCTGACCAACGTTAGAAATCGACGTCAGTCTGACGTTGGTTTCTGACGTCAACCAGATTTTCATTTTCATCCAAAATTCAACGTCTGACCAACGTTAGAGATTGACGTCAGTCTGACGTTGGGTTCTGACGTCAACCAGATTTTCATTTTCATCCAAAATTCAACGTCTGACCAACGTTAGAAATCGACGTCAGTCTGACGTTGGTTTCTGACGTCAACCAGATTTTCATTTTCATCCAAAATTCAACGTCTGACCAACGTTAGAAATCGACGTCAGTCTGACGTTGGTTTCTGACGTCAACCAGATTTTCATTTTCATCCAAAATTCAACGTCTGACCAACGTTAGAAATCGACGTCAGTCTGACGTTGGTTTCTGACGTCAACCAGATTTTCATTTTCATCCAAAATTCAACGTCTGACCAACGTTAGAAATCGACGTCAGTCTGACGTTGGGTTCTGACGTCAACCAGATTTTCATTTTCATCCAAAATTCAACGTCTGACCAACGTTGGAGATCGACGTCAGCCTGACGTTGGGTTCTGACGTCAACCAGATTTTCATTTTCATCCAAAATTCAACGTCTGACCAACGTTGGAGATCGACGTCAATATGACGTTGGGTTCTGTCGTCAACCCGATTTTCATTTTCAACCAAATTACAACGTCTGACCAACGTTGGGATCCAATGTCAGCATGACGTTATATTGACGTCCGGTGCCTGCTGGGATGAAAGAACTATTCATTTGTAAAAAAAAAAAAAAAAAAAAAGAAAATTAAAAAATACATAAATATATTCTCATGTAAATTATCACATTAGAGGTTTGTTTTACTGACAATTTATACAGTAACTTAATTTAATTGTTACATTGCATTGACTTCTTGCGTCAAGGTTTGCATTGGAGTGTCATCATTGTAAATGCAATCATTTGTGCCAGGATGGTTTTATAAATTGTTTGCACAAAACAAGTGAGAGATGTAGGCCTGATAGGATGACTGTCCTCAACAAGCCCCACAATTTGATGTATACTTCATGTTTCTGGCTCAAGCAGTTTGCTCAAATCACTACTTATCCATTATTCTGAATTGTGTTGTTTTGAAGTCATCTTACAAGCTCAGCAGCTTATCGAGAACTTTTTCAAGCACATGTTCAATAAAACAGCTCCAACACATTTTTATAACGTCTGGTGTCAGAGTGTTTGAATGGCCTGTCATCGGTACTGTCTCCAGGCTTTACGTTGTCTTCTCATTAAACCATCTGTCCAGCCAGGGCATCTTTAAAAAGTGCATTTCACATCCTCCAGTGCCCTTCTCTATAGGTTTATTTGTCCATTACATGGTGCATTAATACCACAGGTGGGAGAAAAAGAGCTTGTGCAGAATTCAAACAGCATTTCATCTTATCGTGTACCTTGCACTTCAGCACCAACAAACACAATATAATACCATTTAATCAAAGCCATTGGGAGGATGCCCGGGAGAGCAGAATTTGCCTATAACTGCCAAAGCACAGGGCAGATGCCAAAAAAAATCCCACTCTAGGTATGGATTTGTCAAGGAAAGTAGTAATCTATGATTCTATGATGGTGGGCAGCATGACCACTGTTGTTTGGTGAGATTTCAGCCATGGCCATGTGGATGTTTTAGCTGTCAAATGTAGGCATTTGTAATTATTTAATGGCTCGGTGCATAATCCTTTGTTTGTTCGGCTATATGGGTAACAGCGTGCGTGTCCGGGCTTTACTCTCCCAGAGCAAACAAGCATGCTTCCACTTTTATTGACCAGACACTGGACACACAATCTACTGCTCTCATACTTGGCCTAATCCATAATATCAGCTGTGCAAATAGTGTTACCTTTCCATTCCAAGGGAATTAGTTTGTTTTGAGCCCTAAAACCCAAAACAAACTATCAGAGCCCAAATTAGAAGAATCTCCACTCTGGTGGATTTATTGCACGAGAGCTTTTGCTAACATAGACACTAGTTCTCCTCAGATTGTTTGTTAGTATTGTTGTAATCCCACTGATTGAGTGCATAAAGGCTACGTCCACACGAAGCCAGAGCTTTCCCTGTCCAATCTTGTTTTTCCTCGTCTGAAGAAATATCTGTGTCCACAAGAAACCACAAAACAATGTAGTATACATGCCAGACCAATATGTGGCACTTTAATCCAGCCACAGAGATACACTAAACATGGAGAAGAAGACTATGCGCTTAAACCTTGCACCTTGAAATAAACATGGACAAATACTTTATTGATCTGTGTTAATGTTAGTTAATAATAAAGACAATCGTTCAGCGTTTGTTCATGCTTAGGTTGCTGTTATGTGACGTAGCGGTGTCTGACTAGAGGTGAGACGTGATGACGGTGATGACGTCATCGTTTCAGTGAATATTTGGATTCACTGTCTACACAAAAATGCCAAGACGGCTTTCCACTCTGTATAAGAATGGTCTTAACTGCAGCAACTACTTATAATAAAAAAGAATGTTACATCCATTGGTGTGAACTCTAATATAATTCTCATTCTTGGTGTGAATGTGCTTCCTCAGTTTAGAGAATTTGAACAGCACTGCCTGTTAGACGCATCACAGACCTGTCAATCACTCTGATTAGAGCATAAATGAGAGCAGACACTCTGCAGTTTTCATGGAGTGTGCTGACTTAACTTCCTTTGATTACTTATACATAGTGCTGCTGAGGCTGTATGAGCTCAGAGTTATACAAAATAAGAACAACCTGTACCTTTTCTGCTTTACGAGCAAGCCTGCTAGTGTTGTCAAAACTACTGATGACGGTACCAGTCAGTACTGAAATATAAAAAATGTGATGATACCAGCATTTCCCACTAGCATTTTGAAAGGATTCTTAAAACAGCTCTGATTGGTCATTGTGTTCACGCGCTCAATAGATATGTCTGAGATTGGCTACAATGATCATCGTTTCACGCTCACATTTGAGAATCCGTACAACAACGCTCGTAATGCTAGTGGTAAAAAATTCAGTACAGGCTGATACCAACATCGTACTTTTGACAAGTGTACTTCCCTCTCCCCTCAATTTTTCCTGGTGATATCCGATCTTATAAGGGGAGAGAAATTGTACCACTTCCTTACCTAATTACACTACACTGCATCTGTAATGAAACACGGTTCCCAGAAGACTGCAGCCGGTATCAGAGTGACAGCAGACATCCACTGCAAGAAAGCCGCCATTCGGCTCCCTTATCTTATAGTGCAGTCTGCCCCCCATAGCCCACGGCACTAGCCAAGTGTACACTCACAGTAATGAAGAGCGGGGAAAGTAGAGCCGGGTGTCACTGCAATCTTTCCTTTGGGAAATCTTACCTCCGAGTCTGAGCTGTAACTCTCTGGCCCTGATATACTGCCGCAGAGTCTGGCTCTCGTGATAAATTAACCAATAGTAAAATGAAGGCAGCTGAAGGGAGAGAGACTGAGAGAGGGACTGTGGGAATTACAGGCGGCTGGTGAGAAAAGGAAGTGAGAGGAATTAGCAGGGGAGGAGTATCCGTGTGCGTTTCCAGTCTGAGAGGTGCTGCTGTGAGCTAATATAGGCATTTGTGTTAGGACGGCCGAGTCATGCTTTCACACGGCTGTAGATCAGGTTCTGCCTTGTTTTACCTCCTAGTCTCCTAGAGGGTCTGAATCAGTCTATCTCAGTCCAAAGGGAAGTTTGAATTGTAAATGTCACCAATTTCGTGAGAAGTAAATGCGAAGCAAATTCACAACCACAATACATTTTTTACTGTAAAGTAATCCATTAAGTGATTTGTGTTTTTCTTCTCACGATAACATTTAGACAAACTAAGTTTTCCCCCCAAATAGAGCATTTGTTGTTTTGGTTGTTAATTACTCTTTTTAAATGGGTTTTAAAAGTGAGCAAATCATACTCGTAAAGTGATCTGCCTTCAAATGCTGATTGTTGCATAAACATGCAACCGAGCTGTGAAAGAAAATTATTATTATTATTATTATTGAAAGTCATCTTTTATGTTCAAGGTTGCAATAAAAAAAAAGGTTCATTAAAGAAAAGAAGAAAAAAAAATTGCTTAAACCAACCTAAGCATGTTTGCCGGTCTTCTAGCCTAATCAGATTAATCTGGTTTCTTAGTGTTAGTATTTAAGAGCTAGTCAGCCTTGAAGCTGAGCAAAACCATCATACATAAATAAACAGTATATAAATATATAGATGTTTAATGAATATGTTAGTTGTGTGAAGCGTAGTCTCATGTGAATTTGTACTTAACTATATACTGAATGGTGTAGAATTGTAATGAATTCATAAATGGCACCTTTTGAAGACTGAAGCCATTAATTTTATAGGCCACTTAAATAAGGGTAATAAAATCAGGAAGCTTGTAGTAAAAGCTCCGTTGCTTATCTCATCTCGCCCTATTCCTCCTGAGAACAGTGTAATCTATATATATATATATATATATATATATATATATATATATATATATATATATATATATAAAGCTTTTTAAAAGTTTTGTATGAGCAGAACTCAGCTTATACTGTGCACGCAGTCAAATCCATAATTGTGGGACGGAAGGGGCTTTTCTTACGCATCCAAATTTGTCTGTTTTGACTCTAACCCTCATAGATCCACTCAGTTCATGTTTTTGCCCACAGAATGGAGCAGGTCTCAGTATTGCAGACAGACCTTTACCTTCACAACTAATTTAGATGGAGTTGAGAATGCCATCCATGCTCGGAATTGACAATAGCATTATCTGTACGAAGGCCTTCGTCTGATGTGTGCACACACTCACTCGCTCTTTATCCACCACTCAGGGGAAATTTATCCTCTTCTACAGTCTCCTCATCTGCCACAAGCCTTTTCCTTCTGATGAATCAATTAATAAGTAACGACTTTTCTACAAACTTCTCCGACAGCTGTATTAACATTGCTGAGCAATGCCTATGGGCCGTATTCTGACAAAGTGTGATTCCGAGTACAATCTTTCCCTGCAGCTCACGACGGGTACATGGATAAAACTCTGCCGTTAAAACCCAAGAGGGAAGGAGAACAATACTATAGCCTACTTTAATCAAGAAAAGAACAAATACACCCCATTGTGGTATGCCTGCTAATTCCCCTAAGCCCTGTCTGCGTCGCCCATAATGAAAACAAGGCACCTGGTCAAGGCAACAACAGAGAATATATATTTTCTACTCCCCTTGATATGATTGCTAGTTTAGGGGAGCCAAGGCCGCATATCCGTCAGGCGTACTGACTTCTATTATGGTGAAACAACTGTAGCATAGCCGATTCCTTTGCACATAATTGCCACGGTCCAAAAAACAGATCAGCAGCGGTGCAGTCCTGATGCACACATAAATTTAGTGAGGAGATTATGCGCTCTGTTATTTAATAGGTACCATTAGAAACAACGCCATCCCCCAGCCCACTGCTGCTCACTCATTTTTCCTATAATTATCCAATTTTAGAAATCAGCAGGTGTCCCCCGCACAGAATTTATTGAAGACACCTCTCTGGGTTTGATTTGTGCAAGGCAGATGTGTGGAGGGCGGGAAGGGGTGTGTGTGTGTGTGTGGTGCCCGTCCATTTCTGATGGGTGGAGGTTTAGAGAGCTGATGCATCTCAGAATCATCAGAGAATATGGGAAATCAAGTGTCAGATGTCTATAATCATAACACAAAAGGTGAATTTTTGAAGGCTATCCTGGTTATCTTTTCAAAGTGAAGTTGAAATGGGGCCACTATGACTGTCAAAGTTCAAAAATGACAACAACAAAGAACATAAGCTATAAGCATCAAAAAGTGATCCACATACACTATATTCAAAGTCTTTTGAAGCCACCCGATTGCTTTGTGTGAGGCATACATTTATCTCATTATTCACACAAAAATCCACATTTTCAGTCTTATGTGTGCTGATGAGAGAATTTCGAATTCATGAAAGAATCATTCTTTTGTGTTCAATCTGTAATCCAGATCTAATCCAGAACATCCAACAACCTCCAGTTCTTTCAGAATTGGATTGCGAGACTTAAATTAACTCATTATTCACAAAAATCTTGACATCCTTATTTGCTTATATAAGAAAAGTACAAATGTCTGAATCATGGAGGAGCCAGGCATATGAATTGAATATGTTCAGTGAATTGTCCGCTCATGTTCAAAAAAATGAATGATGATTAATTCATGAATCAGACTGGTATGATTCTCAAATTCAACTCAAATTGAAATCATCGATCCAATTACAGTCATTAACACATTACTGGAAGTTAATAAAGATTTATCTTTCTATTTATCAAACGACAGTATTAACAACTCATGTTTATGCATTTATGAGAGTATATAAGAGATGCAGCAATATCTGATGAAAGAATCAGTTCTTTTGAGTTTATTCGGTTCAATGAATTGCCTAAACCAGTTCCCAAAACAAATCACAAAAGTTAACTGATCACTGGATGTGAATAATAATTCAATAATAATTACATTTCTGGTGAATTCGGGTGAATTATCTCTTTAAATGCCTGTTGACACAAAGAATAATATGTTTAATGATAACTGCTGTATACAGATAGCTGTATTAACTTCCACACCAACAAATGTGTTCCAGATGTGTGTGTTCAAAACTAACTGCTGTGTGTGTGCAAATGGAATGGTGAAACACAGAAGACAAATTCTGAATATGAGACACCAAACCTGGGTACACGTCACTTTTTTCCCCCTTTCACTTTTTCGTTTAAATTTATTTATTTATTTATTTTATTGTAAGCACATGCTGTCATTTTGTTGTTTGCCACTTTAAATGCCTGACCTCTTTAAAGTTGGGTGGATTCTGATTGGCTGACATTGTTTGTACTGTACATCAGCAAAAAGAAAATGCAAAAGAAAAGAAAAAAACCTTCTGAAAAGGTTTTTATTCTCAAAAAATAAGAATAATAATTTAAACTATAGATGTAGTTATCATCCTTGGTGTGAAAAGGTCCAAATGATCATTTTCATTAAAACATATATAGAGATTGAAGCTATTTTAGGAGATTTCTGAGTCATGTTAGTTCAAAGGTAGCAACTGGTTGTGTGTTCAGATGTTCATAAAGGCGTGGCTTTTGATTGAATCTTTTGATACACAAAACATGATCCATGATGTTGTTTAAAGCTGGTAACAAGCTTTAGCATTAATGCACAGCTGACAGCAGATGCAGACATACTGTATATAACTGGCTAAAAGGAAGCACCTACTGACGACACCGATAAAACAGCAGCAATTCTGCAGAGCTGCTCATGGGAAGCCACGATAGTTCCACACCAGAGAAACAGAGCAGGAGGTAAATTGAATTTCTATCTTTCTCTCTGACATTTCGACTCTTGACACTCTAATTACTCGGGCCAAGCCATGCACTGACAAAAAAAAAAAAAAAAAAAAAAAAAAAATTCAGGTTATTATTTTCTCTTTTTTTAGTCAATAAACTAAGTTCTTGTCATGGATAGCAACAGTCAAACCACAAGCACAGAAGCGACTCTGTGACCTCTGAAAACGGAGGAATGGGGAATCAATTACGTAGGCCGCAGGTGAAGAGTTAGCAAGCAGCTGTGAAGGAGACAACAGCATTTCTGTGGGAGTGGGGTCACATTCACATTCATATTCAGGAGATAAGATATGGTTAGTATTTTGACATTAGCCAATGCTAATCATCTCTCGAATGCACCCCGATCTGTGATTTATGCCCACTCCTTCAGATGTAGAAATATATTAATGTTGTGGTGGCATGTTTGTGTGGCAATTGGTAGCCAGCTGGGTTACTCATTACAACTCATTTGAAAATGGCAGTGCTACATCAAAGTTATCTCCCAGAGAAATGTAGCTCATTAAGATACAAGCCATACAGCGAGCACTGCAATAAACATGCTTCTTTTTTGCTGAGGTTGATAAGAAAAAAAAAACTTTGTAAATGTTTCTAGCGACCAGGAAATGTCCATGTGATCAGTGAAGTTCACCAGCTCATTTTAGGACACTCACAAAGCAGGATCGGAACGTAATGATACAATTGGCAGTGATGTATATTATTTAGGATGTATTTCTGTGGACAATAATAAAATATATCAGTAGTTATTTCTTAGATGAGCATTACTGCAACTACTTATCATACATATTGTGTGACGTATTTTGGTCTAATTTCTATTTTATTAAGGGGGGGGGGGTGAAATGCTATTTCATGCATACTGAGTTTTTTACACTGTTAAAGAGTTGGATTCCCATGCTAAACATGGACAAAGTTTCAAAAATTAAGTTGTACGTTTGAAGGGGTATTTTTGTTCCAAAAATACCTCTTCCGGTTTGTCACAAGTTTCGGAAAGTTTTTTTTTTCCAGTATGGCTCTGTGTGACGTTAGATGGAGCGGAATTTCCTTATATGGCTCCTAAGGGCACTTCTGCCGGAAGAGCGTGCGCTCCCGTATAGCAGAGCACTGAGAGCACAACAGACTTCACTGATCAGAGCGAGAGCGTCGCGAAATGTCACAAAAGAAGTGTGTTTTTGGTTGCCAGGGCAAGACAACCCTGCACAGATTACCAAAAAAAAAAAAAAAAAAAAAAAAACAGCATTAAGGGACCAGTGGATCGAGTTTATTTTTACAGAGCATCAACGGAGTTGTGCAAGTGTTTTTGTTTGTTCCCTGCATTTCGAAGATGCTTGTTTTACAAACAAGGCCCAGTTTGACGACGGATTTGAACATCGTTTATTTCTTAAGGATAATGTAGTCCCAACGAAAAAGGGTCACGATCGTGTGTTGGAACCGCATGCGGTGAGTAAAACTGCTTCAAATATCTCTGTGTTGTTAACTTAGTTATCGGAACGTAAGCACATCAAGTCAAGTAAACAACATGCGATGTTGGCATCAAACTGCACTTTCCATATGTACAGCTCAAAAAAAAAAAAAGACGACATAAAGTGGAACTTAGTCATTTTCCAAAACCGCTAAGCAAATATATACAGTTTCAATACATACCAAATAGAGACGTCGTTGCTGCTGCTGCTCTTGTTAAATTTCAGCCTCTGAAATAATTAAAAATATGTATTAGGTTTTATTGCATTGATCTAAAAGCAACCACAATGCTTTAGTAACAATATGGATAGTTTTGCTAGTTTTGTACGGGCACTTTTCAGAAAATGTAAAAATCTAGTTGTTACTACTGACCACCCAGCATGACCTCGGTGTGCATCAGGCAATTCATGAGATATAACTCCCTCTACACCTTCTCATTTTCTCTATCTGTGTCTGTTCACTCACTAGAGATGATGAGTCATCTCTATCCCGGATTTCTTTGTCCTTTGGCTGGAATAGAGGTGACTACCGTACATCCAACACTGGGTTGCTACCCAGGGTCGGTCAGGAATCCATAAAAGGTCACCAACCTTCTCTCTTTCTATTTCCAGCTTGCATGCTTGGTCTTATACCAGGAGAGGAAACGAATACCTCACAGGATCTCTTTTATGTGCTGACAAAAGTCAGTTTTAAAAATGAACCATTGCCAATTTGTTCTCTTGCCATGTCACCTTGCTGTTAAAGTTGTCGAACACATTGGCCCTGAAACCCGAGACAGCTCGTCTTTTCCGTCCCCTAAAAGTCAATGACCTAAGGCAGTATGAAAAATAAATATTGTTGATTTATAACAGCAGTCAGATGCTCTCGGACACAAATGATAATTGCTTCATATTACTTGCATAGTACCTGATGCGCTGGGCATGAGAAAGTGCTTTTGCTCAGCAAATGAGGAATGGATTTAGTGGTTCAGAAGTATCTCCACACTCTCAGAAGTGCAAGGAAGCAGATATAAATATTTCAGTTGTGAGTTATGCTCACTGATTATACTATTCGCTCTCTGAAGGATAAATCTGAGGGACTTAAGCGTTATTACTTGTCTTTATCACATTGTTGGCAGCGGCGGTGACTGTCTGAGGTTTTGGTGCTGACTGATGACCTCATCATCTAGCTTGTACAACGGGGAGAAATTAAATTAGCTAAGGCAATGAATCCTACCCTGTTTCCTCGAGAAAAGCCTGGGACCGACTGCACCGCAAGTCGTTTGGAAAACTAATCTCTTGCATAAAGCCTCTCCGCAATGAAGAGAAGAGAGCGCTGAGGCCGTCAGGTTTGTGCATGGGAGTGTTCATAGGATGGCATTCGAGTATGTCACATCATACCATCTCACCATCCCTTATCTTTCTCTCCCTCATTTTCTTTTGCTTGAACGACTGCAGCTGTAAATCCCACAGTCATAAAGCAGCAGATTGATGTGAGGTGGGGTACTCGAAAACAACAGGAAGCACTGTTTCGGAGATCTGCATGAGGATTCGACGTGGCAAATGGCTCTAGGAGGTAATTAATGGCAATGGGGCTGGCTAATTAAAAGCTCTTAGCTTTCCCCAGCACAGGGTTGCGGCAGCTGCTCGGGCTGGACGTCTCACTGTGCGAGAGCAGGCATAAATCCTGCTACGGTATCGTGGAATGGCACCTGTGCTCTCTCACACACCTGTCACCATCGTTGCCATCTCTCATCCTGTCTTCGCATTAAGATTCCTCATGGCGAAAAAAAATAAAATAAAACGGAAAGAAATGGCAGGCTTCCTATTTCACAATGATGTTTCCCAGAGGATCATGGAAACCTGTGGAGGAGGAGTGTCGTCGAAGAAGGGCAAAGTGTGGGGATGGTGCCAATTTGTATCCATTTTTGATACCAAATATATCACAGGGTTTTTGGGTTGAGTGGCGGATGCAGCCATCTCCCATGCAGCAAAGCAAGAACACTTTGTATTGGTGAGAGAATTTTCCAAGGGTTCTGCATCTGGGGTTTCTAACTATTGTTTGATATCATGTCAGGATCTCCCAAGCTTGTCTAGCTATGACGTCACTGCTGTGAAACGTGTCAAGAGCAAAACGATAAGGAGGCCGAGGAAATACTTTCGTTCTTCTGTGAAATTATTGGTTGTGGAGTCTCACTGTGCAATGTACATTTGACAAAAGTTTGGATATACTTTATTGTGATGGTCCCCTTTAGAAATTCAGTTGACCATAAGTAACTTTGCAACTGTGTTACGGTTAGGATAGTAGAATAAGGTGTCATATAAACTTTTTTAAAAGCATAATTACTTAAAGTCAGTAGAATGTCTGTCAAAATATCAAAATAAAGTGTATTATATGTAAAATAAAGCTATTAAGCAGAAAGTCTACTAATACTCTAAAGACTGGTAGTTGCTAGTTACATATACTCTTTGGTTTAGGGACCCATTTTCATTATCAGCTAGTTTCTTATTAGCATGCATATTGCTAGCATATTGGTTGTTTATTAGTACTTATAAAACGCATATTAATGCCTTATTCTGCAGGACTCATAATCCTACCCCATACCTAAATGTATTAACTACCTTACTACAGTAACTATTAATAAGAAGTTTATTGAGACAAAAGTTGTAGTTAATAGTTGAATTGGTCCCCAAACTAAAGTGTGGCCAAAGTGTTACATTTTGACTTTTTTATATAGATGGATTTCATTACTCAAAATGTCTTGCTTAATTTAACTTTGTATGTATTTTTGAGATCTGCAATATTAATACTCGTACTTAGACTCATGCTGCCTATACAGCCTCTTTGCACTGGCCATTTAAAACTCTTTACCAAGTTTCTCTATGCATCCTTCTTACTTTTTGTACTTTCTTGCTTTGTCCTCTTCTTTTTATGCTGTGTCTCTCCTTTCCTGCTTCTTTCTGAGACTTTCGACAATAAGCACAGAATGTCACAACCATAGAGATAAATGCATGGTAATTGCTGTAGCCTCTGGCATGGTAACAGCCCTTGTTGCCGCGGGTGAGGCTGTTGACCACTAATTACAGCCAGACACGGCATCTATTATTCATATTACTTACTCCTCTGGCAATTATGCCATTTTAATTTGAACACCAGTGCTCTTAGGTCTAAACTAGCTAACTTTGCCAGATACAGAACTTCTGTTTATAGGGAGAAAAGTGTCCATGTGTTTGCACTTTTTTCTTCTGTGACTTTGAAAGCATAGCCTAAATCTGCATGCCCATGTTTACAACTATTACATGGTTTAAATAGATTGGAAGCCCGTGATTGGTCAAACCCCACTGCTCTAAGACACAATTCATCACGTTGATAGCAGGTGTACCGTTTTACTTCCCAGGAAGGGCTGGGGTCTGCCATCATACACATGCGTCTCCACTGTGCAGTGCCCTATATACTGGTGCAATACGACCTTGAGCACACAAGGCACAAGCTCTCTTAACACATTACAACCTGTCAGACCACTGTGGACAGTATAGATCTGTGGCAATGAAAGTTAGAAAAGTGATGAGTGAGAGAAAGGGAAAGGCTGAAGTCTGACCTATATTTGAGAGAGGGCTGTAAATAATCAATAAAGCATCCTAGATTAGCGTGTGCTCTCTTTAGCCTGAATGATGGGCCATTCAGTAAATGAACCGTACATACTATAATAACAGTTGTGAGGCATTCAACATCTCTGAAATGCATTTGCATGAAAATGACACCGGTTTAAATGCAAAAAAGTTCAAGTGCCCTAGAAAATTAGTGGTCATAATGTTTTCTGTATTGTATATATGATAGATGTGATTTTATTTATTTTTGCAGAATTTAATTGCAAAAAAATATGTTTTAAAGTATGTCCAGAGTTTTAGTGTCCACAGAAATAATGATAATAATAATAATAACAATAATATTAATAAAAAGGCAATATATAAATGTAAAATAATATTTAACATATTTAAATACATACACACATATGTGTGTTTTTTGTCTCATTAAAAAGTAAGTTGTGACATATAGTTTACTGTGAAAGTACTATAGCTTTATACAAGATTTTGTTTATACTTACCGCCCAGTTGCATACTAGATATAAACAACTTTAACACCTTGAAATTGCACGTTGCAGCTCAAATAACTTTTTCATTTATTCAGCTTTTGCATTTCATTTATTCAGCTTTTGCAACGTCTGTCCATCTGGCTGTCAGTTTTAAGAGTCAGAGAATATTTACAGAGAGAGAGAGAGAGAGCACCTGCTGCCCCCTTGGTTGTAGCTGGTGCTGTAACAAGTTTTGCAGTTTGAAAATTATAGGAATGGATCCCGCAGAAAAACAACTTGTCATCCGTGTGCTTGGTGATAGCATGATGAATTGTCACCTTGGACACCTTTGATCATCAGCGCTGTCTAGCAAAGCCACACTTGATCACTGTCAGAGCCCTCGGGAGACAGGACGAGACACAGAGAAAGGGAGAGAGAGGACAAAAAGAGAAAGCTAACTGCTACCTCAGGACACCTCAGGCTGGGTGGACAACAGGCCGTTTTCTGCTGAAAAGCCTATCAAAAAGACCCATATCAAAAAATACAGCAAATTGCATGCTATAAACCGCAGGGAGAAACGGGCTACTGTGGGGTGGATGTGCCCTTGAGACAAGGACACAACTCCTACAATAGCACAAAACAAGAGCAACCTGTTATGCATTCATATGCAATACATCATCTTATTATGTTACCATGCATATTATAAGAACTTACCAAACAAATGATGTGCAAGGAAGCTAACAGAGAGGCGAAGGCTTGGCTAACGTGTTTGAAGTGTTCAGTTCCATTGTACATAGCTAAATTGTATTCTAACATTACAAGAGTTACTTTCACACATATGTGCTATTAAACCAAATAATATTATTCAATCACTGAATATTTATTTACTTATTTATTTATAATGTGCTTTTCTCACACCCAAACCGCAAATGACACATAAAACCAAACATCTGCATCAATGTCCCTTTGTAGAGTTTCAGGGTCTTATGAAAAGCAATGACAGGTAATGCTCCTCCTGCAAATGGACACCTGTTTAAAGCCCAGAAACAAATCCCTGGAGTGGAAGTGGGGCTAGAGAGGGGGTCTGGCGGATTGCCCCTCCTGCTGGGGATGGATTGTGCATGCAGTACTTGGCTCTTGAGCCAAGCCAGATGTTTAAGGCCCAGGAGAGATAGAGTCTAACAAGCTCTGTGTAAACAGGACTAGTGTTGGTGCCTCTTCCTGCAGCATGAGATATTTTGGCCCTACAACACATTCAGGGAGTAATTAAAATTGAATCCTGAGTTTGCAAAGCGCTACAGGAAGTTTCTATCAACAAATTAGTTTGAAATGATATGACTGAATGAAATGCAAAGCCAGAGCAAAGAGTGCTACCAAATGTGTCAGATTTGCTGAATCTAATATGTATCAATGATAATCCTGAATCTGCAGACATTTCCAGGAAATCTCTTTATCGCATTAAGTGATCAAAACCATCATGCTTATGTGAGAGGACTTGCATAATCAATTAACATCGTGGCATTTGCTGGGACATGCCGGAGGACTCAGGCAAGAAGGGCCATCTTGTTATAACCACTCATCAAAGGGAAAGGTCAGCTGTCGGGTTCCGGTCCAGTGCTGGGGAGATTTGAGAAGACACTGGAGTGCACTACAGCATTGAGTCTTCAAGCTTGATTCATTATGTATGATAGTTGAATAGAACATGAATTTGGTGAGGCCACAGGCCACCATAATCACCAGCTGACATGAGAAAAATAGGGTGCGTGAAATGTCATAGAGACGTGAGCTTCAGAAGTTCATTTCAGAGTTGGAGTTTTGACCGTGTGGTCTTGGATTTGAGGCCACACAAACAGGCTTTGGACTTTCCGTGCACTTAAAGCGATAATTCACAGAAACATTTCTTTATTAATGTCTTTTCAAACCTGTATGACTTACTTTCTTCAGTGGTAAGCTGTTTTTGTTCTTAAAATGAAAGTAAATGGGGTCCAGAATGACATCAGCAAATAAAAAAACTCACAAGATACAAATAAAAGCATGCAAAGTAAACCATAAACAACTTTTTAACTCAATATTCTCAGGCAACACCATAGGCTAAAGAGAATAAATGAGTCTTCAATCTAGATTTAAAAGTGGACGAGGATCTCACGGTAACTGGAAGTGCATTCCACTGTTTAGGAGCCACAACTGCAAAAGCTTGGTCACCCTAAGTCTTTAAACAGGACCGGGGAACTGAAAGAAGCAATTGGTAACAAGAGCAGAGAAATCTTGACACAGAATTTGGTTTAAGGAAATCAGCAATATACAGAGGTGCTGGCCCATGAAGAGATTTATAAACAAACAGCAAAACCTTAAAATCGACTCTGTATTTAATTGGTAACCAATGCAAAGAAGTGACAACAGGAGTAATGCTCTCTCTTCCTAGTGCTCATCAAAAGTTTAGCTGCCGTGTTCTGGGCCAACTGCAAACGATGAATAGAGAAATGAGATAGACCCATAGGTATTGAATTACAGAAATCAAGTCGGGATGTAATAAGTGCATGGATCACTACTTCTATGTCCTCTTTGTGAGGAACTATTTAATTTGGCAATGTATCGAAGATGAAAGTAGCTTCCTTTAACGACATAATTTATCTGCTTGTCAAATAATCAATTAGAATCAAAGACAATTCCTAAGTTCTTGACTTGCAGTATTAAAGACAGGGAACCTAGTTGGTTTCCAATATTTCGGCGCTGTTGCATTATTTTTAGGATATTAAAAAAACTGCATATGTTTTGAGGTAATAAACACTGTATTGTTAACGTTGGTATTATACCTTTTATTGCTCTATCATATACTGTTGTATACAAACATTAACACAACATTTGCCCAAAATCATGTTTTATCGGAGATACAAGTTTTATGATTTGGGAGCATGGAGATACGAGTTTATGCCGTCACTGATAAGAATGGTACTGACACAGACATCTCTGCCTGTCAGCAGTTAATCAAAGTCTGCATTACCTTTGAGGCTTTTGAGAAGAGACATGGCTTTACGAGCTAATCAAAGTGTCCCCAATAACATGATATGTATCCCCTGGAATGGCAATTTTTTTAAATGGACCCCCTCGAAACGCCATTTGGCTAGTTTTTGAGTAGCAATCACGTTGAACCGTTTGACCTGAGAAAAGGCTTCAAATAGTAAAAAAAAAGCTAACGACATATATACATTACATACATTACATGCATACGTTACATACATATTCCTAAACTCTATTTTAAAGGTTTAAGGGCTATAAGTAATGCAATACAAAAAACGATGAGCTGATTAGGCTGAACAATTGGCGGAAATTAGTATAATCTGCCCGCAAATTTACCTTTGATGCTCACAGGCTTCCTCCTGCATCGAAGAATTGCAGCTATCGATTTTTTTTTTTTTTTTTTTTTTATCTAACCAAACTATTTTCACTCGTTATTATCTAAAAATCGGAGTTATCCAAAGAGGCTTACTTGGCGATAGTAGAAAAAATACTTTTTTTCTGCCTTAAATAAAAACCTTGCTACTTGGGGTATTTTACATGCACAGTGCAAAGAGAGGCATCTATAAAGTAGGCCTAACAGTTGAACTTAAAGTCAGTAAAATAATAATAAAAACAATAATTTAATGGTGGAATCCAAAACATCCAATTTAATTCAAGTATTATATTAGATACATTTTAAAACTTCAATGCACATGCATAATAAGCCTAATGAGTAGATATTTAAAAAACACAAATTGATGTATGAAAAAAAAAAAACTGATATCATAGTAACACAGATAAAATCATAGTTAAGCCATGCTTTACTAAGCCCATTACTGAGTGTATTTATGAGTAAAGTGAGCCCTTGTCTGTGTGTCTGTGTGCATGTATCTGTGAGGCTCTGTGTGTGGTGTTACATTGCCATCATATTGACTGTTTTAATACTGCATCCTATATTAAGCTAGTGAAGCAAATTGTCATAAAAGCTGTGAAAGTCCTTTGAGGTGACTTCAGGTCTTGGATGCGTTTGAATTTCAGCTTAAATTTCAGAGTTCCTCTAAGCAGCCGTACTTGGTTGCTGAAAAAAAAAAAAGAATAAAGGTCAAGTGATCATTTCCCTAAATTATACGGCATGATTACGTATGATAGTGAGGCGAGAAGGCAGCTAGCTAAGTGAAGAACATGACGGCAAAGGCAGCTACTTGTTGAACATGATGGCATGCCTTGATATTGTAAGCTACAATCCTGTTTTATCTGCAGTGCACAGAGTATAGTCTGCATGGCAGACGGGTGTCAATATATATATATATATTTTTAAGCCCCATGGAAATCACGTTAGCTATCTCATCAAACATGATGACAAAACCAATGCATAGTGGCTAACTTATTCAAAAGCAGGCAATTTTGTGCATTAAATTCATTATCCTCGTCAGAAACAAAATCATGGAAGATTTCAGTCAACAAGATAGCTACCGTCCAATGCTAGACGTAGCAGAAAGAAAAATCTATAGCATCCTCAGAAACGATACATGACACCTCAGCATTGCTATAACTTTGAGATAAAAACTGTAATGTATAATATATGTAAACTGTTATTATATAATTAATATAACTGAATCATGAATAACCATTGTTTTGAGGGCATTTACCTCATAGGACGTGCAGCTAGACAGGATTCATAGCGACTCTCAATCTTGAGGAGACATATGCCGCGAAGCTCCCGCGAAGTGAAGAAGAGGTGGAGTTATGTAACTTCTCAGAGAGTTGAAGTCTCCAATGGATTTACGAGATTTGCTCTCAAGCTATTTTAAGACTTTAGATTGGTTAATAATTTGTAAAATTAACATACCAATGTGGGGACTGACCAATAGCATCGATTTGTGAAGAAATATGAAATGTGCAAAATTTGTACATAGGAGGAATCCGACAGCAATGATTTGCAACACACAATGAAGATCCAAAAGCAATGACCTCAGTTTTGTCTTCTTTTAACTTTAGGAGGTTTTCTGACAACTACCTTTTTAACTTCCTCCAGATAGGAGATAAGGTTATTGGTAGAGTTTCCATTGCTAGACATGACAGGAAGATAAAATTGTGTATCGTCAGCATAAGGATAAGAGACATCATATTTCTTAAAAATAGAGCCAAGAGGAAGCATGTATAAAGACAAAAGCAGAGGACTCAAAACAGGATCTTGTGGGACACCACATGTGATCAATGTTGAAGATGAATTATGCTTACCCATATTAACTGAGAATGTACGACCTTTAAGATATGAGGAGAACCAACTTAATGCAACCCCTAGAATGCCGACCACTGTCTCTGGACAATTTAATAAAATGGAGTGATCTATTATGTCAAATGCTGCACTTCTTAGTTCTAAAAGAACTAAGATGACCCCATCTCCAGAATCCAAGCAGCACAGGATATAATTTGTTACTTTTAGCAAAGCAGTCTCTGGACTATGAAAAGCCCTAAGTCCTGATTGAAATTTATCAAGAATGTTACAAGTCAGTCAGATAAGAAAGCTGTAAATAAATGACCTTTTTTCAAAATGAATTATAGAAATGGCGACTTTGAAATGGGGCTGTAATTATTTAAGATATCAGGGTCCAAATTTGTTTATTTCTTTTTCTGAAGAGAGGCTGCACCACAGCACATTTGAAACTTGTGGGAACCACTCCGCTGGTCAGAGAACTGTTAATAATGGCCGGTATGATTGGGCCAACCGAATTAAAAATCTATTTAAGAAAACGTGATGGAATGATATCCATAGGAGAATTTGTAGGTTTCGATGAAGAAAATATATCTGGAGGAATCCAGTCTTAGTTAACATCTGTATTTTGAGAGAGATATGTAGATCTTAAATCTCTTTAAATTGCATAACTGTATGAGGAAGTAATAACACGACTAAAATCCAGACTCTCTGGAGGAGGAGATATGTGGCAGTAGACATTTAAATAAAACAAAACTATGATCAGAACATCCAGATTCGAACACCTCAAGAAAACCGTAAGTTAACACCAGATCAAGAATACAACCTTTTATATGAGTAGGACCTGTGTCAAATTAGGAATCCGCCATCTACAAAAATGTATTAACTAAAGGTTTTGTTATACAGCAAATATGAATATTGAAATCTCCAAGAATTAACAATCCATCACAATGAGGTAAGAGTGTTGACAAAAACGTTTAATATTTAGGCAGTCTATGGATGAGTGCACAAAGTATGGAACAAATTTGATCCATCTTCATTAGCTGCACTTTAAAGGTTGTAAAGGCGTCAACAGGCAAAATGGGTGTGAGACCCCTGATGGAAATATTGGGGATGATGTGCAATTCCTAGAAAGGGACACATTTTTTAAGTTTCTACAAATAGACGAGAGGCTAATTTCAGGCCTAACAGATCTGAGGCAGTATAAATATACATCCTGTTAGTGCCGATGCACAAACGAGTGAACAGGCATGTGGGATAAAAGGCCAGTTTGTTAAAACAATGAAAAGGAAAAATAGACAACAGCCAATGCACCGGTATAATCCAACAACATTTAAGTAGTAAGTAAGGCAAAAGGAAGTCCCACAAAAGACAGAGTAGACACAACAGACAACAACAAGGTACCAGAGAGTAGTGGCAGACAAACATGCAAACGTACATTGAACCGTAAGTTTCTGCACTTACTTCTGCATCAGCATCCAACTCTAATTGTGCCATGACATTAAAGGGGTCATATGATACTGCTTATAAGAACATTATTTGGGGTATTTGGTGTAATGAAATTTGTGTATGCGGTTTAAGGTTAATTTGGCCGAATACCTCAAGCATGTGATGGAAATGCAATGCCCCTTAACATATTGTGATGCATTGTCTGGCCGGAGTGACGAGACATAAATTAAAAACCCATTATAAACATTTATAAACATTGTTAACAAGATTTCTAGTTGTGTCCTTTTTTTGGAAGGCAAAGCAAAGTAGTTTCGCTTTCTCACTGAAACAGCATCACAAACCGCGGCCATCAGAGAGCAGAGGCTCGCTTGAGTGAGCAGAGGCAGCAGGCTTGAGAATGGTGGATTCTACAAAAGAGCGTCCACTGGGCTTGCGATAACCACATGTGACGACCCCGGGCTGAACTCCACTTCGTCCACGGTTAAAGCCGATCTGGCGATCCACAGTGCAAAGTTGATATATTTCCTCAGCGACCACCACAGATCAGCTCCAGGCATGATGAAGCGAATATTGTCCTCTTTTGGAGTCCAAACAAAGTAGTTTCGCTTTCATAGGGACTATAGGACATGGTGGCTGTGGCAACAACAACAATACTACAACGAGAATAAAAGGTATGCCTTCTTTCTTTGCGTGAACATCTGGGCGGCGTTATGCAAATCTTCCCACATAGTGACGTAGAGAATGAAATGTTTTAGCAGGGTGCGAATAAGTCTAAACTTTTATAAAAAATATCTCTTTGGATTTGAGATTTAAGTCTTTAATTTACAGATGTTCTTTATGCACCAAGAGCTTGTAACACTCCAAAGACATAGGAATAATTAAAATCCCATCATATGATCCCTTTAATGCATGTTCATATAAAGCCCAAAGTGTATTTTTTGACTAGTTTTGCATACATTTTTGGCAATACAATATTGCATACAATATTTGCCTGGAAATTTATTTGCAGTTTAATTCAGAACGGATTTAGAGGCACAAAATCATTGACCGAAACAGTAACGTTTAATCAGAATTTCTCTGATGGTGCGTTTTGACTGTTCATGCACACAACGTCGATTGAGTTTTTATTTTATACCATCAATTTTATTGATTGATTAATGATTTTTGTATTTACTTATATTTTTTTTATTGTTTTATTTTATTTATATATTTATTTTTTAATTTATGTTTTTGGTTAAATAAAAAAATTAAGTTCAGCTTCTGTAAAAAAAAATAAAAAATAATAATAGTAAAAAAAAAAAAACAATAGTTAGCATGTGTGTACAAAAAAAGTATGCTGTATATAATATGATTGTATGTATAGCATAAACATAATACGGGAATACTACATAATGTCACTTTCATGAGACCTAACAGTGTCAGTTGTGTCGCTTTGCTGCAATTCACAAATTCTCTCTCTGTGGCCTCATGGGATAGCAACATGTCATTCAAATACACAATTCAGAATCATGCTGGAACTGGTAAGTCTTCCTAGTCATTTCTGTTTATTATGAATACTAAGAATTTGAACTAACTACTTTTTTCACAAACTGTTCTTAGCCTACTATATATTATTCAGCATGTACTCCATTTGATAACATGTGAATATAGATGTTCAGCTAATGTGCACAAGTAAGTTTCACAAGTGTCTGTGTTATTTTTATTTAGATGTTATGACTGTAAACAATGGGCCGGTCTGTGTTGCCACCTTGTTGACTAACTACAAACCCGATTCCAAAAGAGTTGGGACACTGTTCAAATTGTGAATAAAAACAGAATGCAATGATGTGGAAGTTTCAAATTTCAATATTTTATTCAGAAAACAACATAGATGACATATCAAATGTTAAACTGAGAAAATGTATCATTTTAAGGGAAAAATAAGTTGATTTTAAATTTCATGGTATCAACACATCTCGAAAAAGTTGGGGCAAGGCCATGTTTACTACTGTGTGGCATCCCCTCTTCTTTTTATAACAGTCTGCAAACGTCTGGGTTGGAGTCAAGTTTAGGAATAGGAATGTTGTCCCATTCTTGTCTAATACAGGCTTCAAGTTGCTCAACTGTCTTAGGTCTTCTATGTCGCCTTGAAAAAAATCAAGGTGGATATGCGAGCTGAATGTACAGAAAATTGTGATTTGATGTGAAATCTGCCAGACTTATCGTTTACACCTTTCGTGTTTGAAAGGCAAGGTCTTATAAAGAATCATGAGTTTAACTAGGATTAATTTAAGGTAAATAAAACAACTCTTTGCAACTGTGGTTCAAAACATACCTCCAGGATGGCATTTTGCTTAATAGAGCTCTGTAATTACAGTTTTTGTAACAAAGTATGGCCCCTGGCTCAGACATTGCAGAGATACAGGAGGAAAAGGGGTGGGAAAGGGAGGGAAATTACAATGAGTGAGTGAGGAGAAAAGAAAATTGAAAAATAAAATGCACAGGCAATGAGAAGCAGGGAGTGTCACAGTACATGGGAGTGCAGCACAGCTGTGACAGTCTACCTTCGTCCATATTGATGGCACTCTCTGATTGAGCAGTCACACAATGGAGAGCGGCAGTCAACTCCTCATGTTGCCCAATCAATCAATGGCCAGCTCACACTCCAATGCTTCTTTTCAAAACTGTCAATTAGTGGTTTCTCCAGGAGATCCTGCTTCCAGCATTCGTCCAGAGACCTAAAGCAGGACTTGTGGTGGTGGTGTGATGTATATGCATGTGTTCAAAACATCATCCTTCACAATCCTAATCACATGTTGGAAGGACCATCTTTGTGTGAGTAGAGTTTGTTTTAAAGATCTGGGAAAAGCTAGGAGGAGAGCACATCTGGAATTTCTCCCTAGATATCAGTTTTACAGTATTGGCCATGCTTTAGAATAACAAGTGCACCATTTTTTTCTTTCTTTCTTTCTTTCTTGATTTTTTCCGTCACTGTCATTCTGTTACACTGTGAAAGCTTCTGTCATGAAAACAAATTCCTTGTATGTGTAAACATCCGTGGGAATAAAAGCTCATTCTTTTCACTGGAGCTTCACAAGAATCGTCTGTACAGCATTTTATCAATTCTAGAGATGGGATTCAACAATTTACTGTACAGGAGTATACGATCCTGTGATGCCAGTTTTTGGCAATTCATTCAGCGATACAGTTAGTCTAGCAGTACAGTGAACTGAGAACAGTATGAACTTCTCGGACATGCTGAGAATTGTCTTCCAAGGGTTTCATAAAAGAGGTAGAATGTATGTTTTAATAATTATATTTGCTGAAAAGCATAAAGTATAATAATGAAAAAAAAAAGGAAATCTAACAGTTATACGATGGCAGTAGTTTCAAGTCATCAGTAGTAGTATTCATCAGTAGACTCGGACATGTCCACAGAGAGCTGACGAGCTGCTGATATGAGCATTTGTGAACCGAGCAATTGAATAATGGGACAAAATGACCATTTTAATGGTTTTTCATGGTTTGTGTGATGAGTGGACTAAGACCAATTTCATGCATTTAGCAATCTTTGTACGTCTGTCTGTTGATTTGTCTGTCCCAGCTGATCCACACTATGCTGAGCCCCTGTTCTGACCTGAAGGGCCCAGATTTATTTCACATTGTGTCACCAGGATGTTCCCTCTGACTCCCCTGCCTCAGCTCTCATTAGTGTGTATGTGTGTAGCTTTCTGTTTCTCTGTGTAACTGCACATTCCCCAGCCCAGGACAGCCTCATGAGCAAATCACTGATGTACAGTAGTGCCACCAAAATATTGCTGTTGTGACATTCTCACCTCTGTTCAGAGAATCCCACCGCACATATTACACGCACATATTAATATCTGCTCATATAACTGTTCAATGATGCAACACATAGAAGTGGCTTCAACCACTTCTGCAGTTTCTCTTTTATGTTTGTATATATTCTAGCATAAAAATACTATGCTGTTGTGTAGATTAAATAGATGTTATATAAACCAATAGGCATATATATTTTATTTATTTCAGAAATTAGCAGTTTTACTGTGTGATTGATTGACTGATTGATTTGCAGATACATAAATACCCTCTTTTTTTTTTTTTTTTTTTTTTTTTCTTTTTGCACTTTGGATAAAAGCTTCTGCAAAATAGATAAATGTATATGACTACACAGAAATGGCTAGATTGATGGCTTTTTTCCCCCAGCTCTTTACTATGTTAGAGAAGCAACCATATAAATCGTATTACTGAGAAGTCGTGCCATAATACTGAGCCAGTAGCCTATTTTTCACTACAGGAAGAAAAGGGTGAAGTTTCATTCTGTCTGGAATACGAAGACATTTTCATCAGTCAAGCGCAACATTTGTGCAAATACAACATTAAAGTGACATGCAGAGTCCGGATATTGACTGACCTTTAACTCTAATCTGAAAATGTCAAGATTTAGGTTTATGGAAATTTCAGGGCCATAGATTTATTAATCAAATGCATAGACATGTGCGTATGTGAGTATATATATGATAGATAAACACTGACAGTACGCTGGCTTGCACTAACACACTTCCTCAATGGAGCACACTGAATAGATGCTGTTTTACTGACACTCAATCCCGTCTCGTCTCTCACATTTGCTGAAAAGGGAGGTTTCTGTGACTGTGTCTGCATATTCCTGATTTGACAATATCTGTGAATCAAAGTGAATGTTCCCACAAACTGTATCACAGCAGTCTCTCTCCTGAAAGATTCATGTGACACACATATTATGCTGACACAGATCAGGCCAGAATGCTGCTTTTCTCATCTTTACCCAGAATCATCCTTCGCTTCCTCACCAATTTGCAGAGCAGTCCATAAAGTGGCACATCGAGCTATAGGGAGGGGTGGAAAGAGAGAACCCCCTGTGGTTACTTTGGCTTTTCGATGTGGCCGCTCCACTGACTGTAAATTAAGAAGCGAATTTTTATGCATTAGAGATGCCAGGTATAGGGCATACTCCATTAATATGCATTTGAGCAGAGTGATAAACAGAAGAGGTTTGAAGAGAGATGGAGCCGGGAGCAGCTCAGGACAACTGTCAGTGCCACTTAATGTGACTGGCAGAGGAAGACAGACTGACACATACTCATCCACTCTGCAGAACAGCACTGCTGGGTATTTGCTGCTTTTAAAGTGCTTTAGCACATCGTATTTTGTGCTCCATTTTACAGATGGAATGATGATCACTCCATGATATGAGACAGACATCTTGTTCGTAAGGTGCTGATGTCTGGGTTTTCATACAACATTTCCAAGAACAACATTCATGCATAAAAGAGAACCGGAAAAAAAAGTTTATAGCGACAAAGAGCCAAAAAAAAAAAATCTATTTGATATCTTGACCGGTTCTCCTAGATGCCAATAAAATTAAATGAGGAGCAACTGAGAGCTTTTTAGTACAGTGTCATTATAGTGAATGTAAACTATGACAAAAGCCAAAGTGTTGTTACTTCATAAACAATACATTTAATTTAAATAAAATATATAAAAAATTATAGTCAAATATTTAAAAGTTTTATTCAAGCTACTGCCTATACATAATAAAATAACAAAAAACAGAACGAAATTACTAAAACTTAAACTAAAATTCAGAAAATATAAAAATCAATGAAATTCTAAATAATAAAAAGTTAATATATATGTATATATATATATATATATATATATATATATATATATATAGAGAGAGAGAGAGAGAGAGAGAGAGAGAGAGAGAGAAAGAGAGAGAGAGAGAGAGAGTGTGTGTGTGTGTGTGTGTGTGTGTGTGTGTGTGTGTGTGTGTGTGTGTGTGTGTGTGTGTGTGTAAATAAAATATCAAGGAATCTTACTATTTCAGGTTTGTCTCCTGAAAAAAAAAAAAACTTAAACCCCTTGTTTCTCTCTGCAACGGCTAAAGATTATGCTCACCAATTCATACAATCACAAACAGATGTCAAGATGAACACCAATATTTACCATTAAATTATTCCATTTTATTAATAAACTCATTTGTGTCTTTTTTTTTTATTCTGAGAAAACATGTGAGAGAAAAATCTATACTTAAAACGAATACAAATTAAATACTTATTTAAGTCAACATTTAACAAATGTAAATTAATCCCAAACATAAATATATATATAACACTAATAAAAAAGGACAAAAGCACACAAAAATTATGTGTTCAAACTGACAAAAAGCTCATTCATAATTTCAATAAATACTATAATAGCATTGAAATAATATTAAAATAACATGGAGTCATTTAATGTGCCTTTTATAAGCTATTTAAATTTCAAGATTTAAGATTGTGAAGGAAATCTTGATGAGCAAATTAGTTAAAGAATACATGTAAAGCATGTACAGCGCTTGCAATGTGTTTCAATATTTCAGGCCTTTATTAACAGGTTGGGAAAATTGACAGAATCCTAAAATCCAGACGTAGGGCAGAGAGTCCTGGCAGGAAGACATGTCATCATCTGCCTTGTTTGTGCTGCCATTTCCAAAGCTCAGCTGCTGACATGTCAACAAAGAATGTCGGCCGTGACCTATACGCATCGGGAGAGGGTCACAGCCCAGGTGGCATTTGGCTTTCTTTCTCTCACTGAAAACGAAATTCATCTCAGGGGTCAGATTGTGTGAGAAATGGAAAAGGTGGTGAAGTAATCATTGAGGTCCTCTCTCCTCTCTTCCATCCCTTCACACAAAAGAAGCATCATTATTCAGAAACCGGCAGTACTGTTATGGAATTTGGTTTAGATGGCTCGAAGACCAGCCAGGGTTCGTCTAAGATGCTTCATTGTCAAACTCAGTGCTTCACTTAAAGCTTTATACTAGTTCTTTATTAACTAAGACACTTTATTTTAACAAGAGTTGCTAAATGTCATAATATTAATTAAATGTGCCTAATGCTGTTGACACAGCTATATGATTTACTTAATTGCATGTTCAATTCAATTAAAGTACTGGTCAAGATAAGCTTAACTTAAAATAACACACAAATAACATTAATGAGATTATTTGTTTAATTATTATTTATTTATATATTAATTTTGCTCCACTTAACGAAAATAGCTCCAAACAAATGCACAGAACAGCTGAACAGATGTATGTCTCTGAACAACTTTCGCTGAAGAAACGATTCACTTCTTATTCACTTCTTTATACGATCACTTGTTTGGTTCCTGAATGAATCAGCATTTTTGAATGAACTGGTCGAGTGAACAATTCTGTGACTCCCTCATAAAGAAAGCCCCTTGTTTGGTTCCTGAATGAATCAATGTTTTTGAACAAATCAGTTGAGTGAACTGTTCTGTTGTGAAGACATTCACATATCGCCACCTACTGGTGTAACAGTGTCATCTGCAGAACAAATCACTGAAAAATCCCCACCACTAAATGCTGACAGTCTGTCAGATACAAACCATGAAAAGTTCCAGTGCTCTGAGCTAAATATCTGCACAATTAATTACCTTAATCTTCTGACAGTAATTTTAACAAATTGCTCTTATTTCAGCTCTCCTAAATCCAAACTGAAGATACTTAGCCATGTGTCATATGTGGCTATTTTTATTCTTTTTATTCACTCTTGATCTCCAATATAATCACTCTTCTAGGCTATCTGTCACACCGTTAACACTTATCATGAAGAGATGATAAAATGCATTCATTCAGTGAGAGTGTGCTTTATTTTAAGTGCCCTGGAAATGACTTCTGATGAATTTAAACATTAATCTTTAAAATAAGCAGAAGGATTCCAGTCTGCTGAAAAAGGGAGGCTGTCAGTAATGGAGAAAGAGATAATTAATTGTTGGGAGAGTTTCTCCAAACGGAAAGGTCTTCAGAGGCCTATTGCCGAGATTATACAGCTGTTAACTTCTGCGTTAATTCGCTAATTTTCTTGGAGATTTATTTTTGCACAGCTGCTTCTTTTACACCAAATTTACTCTGATGGCCTTCCAGGGCTTGGGGTAAAATACCCAGACATTTGTAACTTGAATATATTTACCAGGAAAATTAGATGAGAATCAAGCTTCTCTTAATCAAAATTGTGAGTTTTTGTAGTAAACAAGGTAAAATAAAATACCCTGCATAAATTATAACATACCTTCACATTTATTTTGATACACAAAACTGACAACTCACATCCTAACAATGTAATCTCTTCACCAATACATAGATAGGTTCTAATTACAACAACAGAAATCATGCACTTTATTAAATTGCAGCTATGATCTCACCTTTATTTTCATGGCTTTCTTCAAAACAGCTGCAGCTGTGTAATTTCCAGAACAAAGAAAAACAACATGGCATTTTCATCTCATCCGGCTATCTCAAGATCATAAAGAGCCTAATGGTATTTCTCTTTATCTGACAATGGTCAACAAACTCTTCCTGGGCTGCAGCGCGGCATCCTGTCCTCCGCTGCTAATTAACCTCCGAGGAGCCAGAGCCGCACAAGTTAATGAAGTCGAGCTCTGTGTTTTTTGGATTAATTAGAACTCAAATAGGACGGTAAACAACGTGAGTAACAAATGGTGCGACGCATGGACTTTAATGCACAATTAAACGGGGAGACTATCTGGGGAGGATTGAAATGCATACCGAATTTGCTCTCTGAAGGAGATGCCATACATCATGCTTTCAGTGCTAATGGTTTATAGGCAGCCTGGAGTCGCCCCAAGGTGCCTCTCAAAAATACTGGTAAACAAGCAGACGAGACACACGGACTATCTCAAGATGGCAGCCCGAGCCAGGATGTTTAACATGAAATGTCAAAAGATGCCACGTGTACACAGATTAAAAAAAATAACACAAAATGATTTCCTGGATTTAAAAGTGACCTATTTAAGAAAACACTCTTTTGAAGTAGTTCTTATGTGAATATCAGGTGAGATGCGTTAATAAATTGAATTACTGTAAGTGGAAAAGTTATTGATCCAGGTTATACTAGTAGGTGATTAAAAGGAAGAAAGGAGAGTATTTTTCCTGTATATCAGATAAGTGGGAATCTCGCCTTGAAAGCATCCTGATGTAGTCTGATGCTGGGTGACCATGTCCTAAAATGTTAAAATTGTTTTTGCATTACTTTATTGCATGAGAGTGTTGTCCAGTTATTATCTTGGAATTTAAAAAATAAATAAATTATTAGCATTTGTAATTCATTTTTTCATATATATATTGTGGCCCAGTCACATAATGAGTCAAAACTCTTGAGTCTTCACAGATCTCACAATATTGTTCAAATTTTATTTTTGTTTTAGTTTTTTAGCAAGGACACAACAAATTTAACAATAATTACAGTTAAACATTTATCATTTTCCAAACATTTGAATGTTCTATTTCAAATACATGTTATTTTAAAGTATTTTATATATCATAGAATCCAAAAAATAAAAAAAAGTTCACAGTTTTCATAAAAATATGAAGCTGCAAAACTTTTTTCAACATTGATCATTAGAAATGTATCTTGAGCAGCAAATTAACATATTAAAATGATTTCTGGATCATATAACACTGACTGGAGTAATGAGGCTGAAGAAGACTGAAAATTCTGCTTTGTATAACAGGAATAAAAAAAAAAAAAAGAAAAAGCCTTGCAGCCTTATTTTAACATTTAAACGGTAGTATGTCACATTATCACTTATTTGACATCATTACAAAAAAAATAAATAAATATATATATATATATATATATATATATATATATATATATATATAAATTCATTGTTACTTTTTAATGAAAGTAGCATGTTAATTGAACAGTTTGCATGCAATAACATATGAACTATACCTCAAAAAGATTTGTTCAATCTAAGATAAGCACACGTTTATCACACTGCAAACAACATGCTTTTGACAGATACAAAAGAAAATGGTCTTATGGTCTCTAATACTTTTTCTAATACTCTTCTTTACTTGTATTATAAGTGGACTTCAGGGTAAAAAGAGCTCCAAAAGTGTAAAAATGTGTCTTTTTTTAAAGCACATTATTTGTGTGCTGAAATGATTTGAGCTGTGTGGCATTAAGTGAACATGTAAAGCGTGTTCTGGGTGGGCTGCAGGGGTTGGGAATGTAAGCAAGAGCTTTTGTTGCATTCTTTGCTCTCTGATCCGTTCTGCTGTGTATTTTATGGTTTGATGTAGCATAAAATGTGGAGGGGTAGATCGCTGGCTGTCTGATTAGGTTAATTCGGTCTCCGCGGTCTCCGGCTCTCTCGCAGTGCATTTTGAGTTGCAGTAATTCCTTCTCACCCCCTTATGACTATATGCTTTGCTGGAGATCGAATAACACATGAAACATTTAGAGAAACAGACAACACAAAGACTCTCTCTCTCGCTCTGTCTCACACTATCTGTCTCTCTTCAAACACAAACAGAAGCTGTTAAATTTCTTATATGGAGCTTGTGTTAAGATGTTAAGATGCACTAGCAGAAAAAAATAATTCCTCTTCTGATGATGAAGGGTTTTGTGAGAGGAAGATTTGCTTTGGGGAACGCTTGTTATAAAATGATAAAAAAAGTTTTTTTGTTTTCTATAATTATTGAGTTTTATACGTGAAAGTAATGAGCATGTGAACACTGGATGCGTCATTTACAAATTACTAAATGACATGTACTCTATATGAGTGCATTCATTTTATTATTATTATTATTATTATTATTTTAAATTTAATTAATTTAATTTTACTTTTGATTATTTATTTGAGTAGTATTTGAATCAATTGTAACAGTAGATAAATTGCTTTATAATAATAATACAAAATATATAATAATAATAAAAAAATAAAAAAAATAAAAAAAAAACCTCCGTTTGATTTAAATTCAGATTTAAATTACAAAGTACATTGTAAAAAAGCTGTGTAATTTTAAATGCTTTTTTTTTTTTTTTACCCTTAAAAACTGTTAACAATAAATAGGTTAACATTAAGTTTCCATATACTATACTGTATACAGGGAAAAACTGTAAAAGATCTAATAACCAGACATTTCATGTTATTTTACAGTACATTGCTGTTAATTGTAAAAAAAAACAACAACAAACAAACAAACATATAATTTACAGTCAAAAACGGTAAACTGATATTCACAGAATTCCCTACATGATACATCTCAAAGTATTGTGTTCAACTAATCATGTTTCTAGAGTACATTACTGTTGTTATGAATGTTTATCGCATTATTAAAGTGTCATGGGTCATGTTTGCATCAATGACTCTGTGCACCTTCTATATATTATTATATACTTTAAGTTCTGGAAAAGACAGATTTAATAGCACTTAAATATAGCGATCCATATCCTCAGGACAAAGCCTAGCCAAATTCATTTCCACTATAACAATACCAGATTCTGCTTCCAAATGGGTATAGGAAGGAAGGAAGGAAGCAAGAGAGAGAAATCAGAAAACTTCAAATTTCCTCTTTTCTCATATCTGAGAGGTTTGAGGGTCCCTCAAGGGCCAGTTCTCTGATAGTCTAAATTAAAGAAATAGTAACCCTACACACATTTCAGCCTGTTCCCGAGGAGTCTAGTTGTTAGACGGGTAGTTAATTGGGAACTATCTGAGCCCGGAGAACCCCTTAGGCCCCAACTGACAACAGTAGTTCATAAAGTTCACAAGTAAGTTTATAAACTTTCAAGCAGAACTGTATGTATATATATATATATATATATATATATATATATATATATATATATATATATATATATATATATATACAGTGCTGCTTGAGAGTTTATGAACCCCTTGAGCTGTTGTTTTGTTGTTTTACCATGATTTTCTTATTTTATCATCACCCTCTTTTTTTTTTAATTACTTGTCAGATGTATGTTGATCAATTGCATATGTTTGTTTAGAGGAAATTTTGTGATTAGCCAAAAAACTACATGAAAGATTGAATTATTGTATGTGCAAAAGTAAGTGAAGCCCCAGCTGCATTGGTAAAGTCAAGTGTGTAACAGATTCAGGTGAAACAAATTTGGCGTCTTAATCAATCAGTTAAGTGGACCAATCGAATTAGACATCCTCAGTAAAATGGTTGGGGCAACACTGATTAAAAGAGAGAGGAAACCAACCAAACAACTGCAGTGCCAAGGAGTCAAACAATGCCAAGAGGAAAGGAGATATCTGAGGACTTCAGGAAGAATGTGGTGGCAGGCCATCAGTCTGGGGAAGTCTATAAGAAGTCAGTCTCCACTAGATTCCAACTCCATCCATCCACTTTAAGACAAATCATCTACAAATGGAGGGCAGTCAACATGACCACAACTCTGCCTAGAAGTGGATGCCCATCAAAACTATCATCAAGAAGCACCAGAAAAATAGTAAATGAGGTAAAGACAAACCAGAGGTCTTTTGGAAATCCATTCTTTTGACAGATGAGTCCAAAAGAGCTTTATTTGGTCATAATCAAAGCTGCCATATTTGGTGAAAAGCCAACACTGAATTCCAGGAAAAGAACACCCTCCCAACAGTAAAGCGTGGTGGTGGAAATGTGAAGGTCTGTGGCTGCATTACTGTTTCCGGGCTAGGGCGACTTCATATTGCTCAGGGAAACTTTAATTCTCAGACCTGTCTCCTGCCATCAGTCAGAGAGCTGAAGCTGGGCTGAAAATGGGTGATGCATCAAGACAACGACCCTAAGCATTCAAGCAAATACACCAAAGAATGGCTTAAAAGAAAGAAGGTCTCAGTCCAATTGAAATGTTGTCACTAGACCTGAAGCGGGCGGTACATGCCAGATGTCCTTCCAACCTCTCTTAACTGGCTGAGTTTTGCAAAGAGTAGTGGCCAAAAATCCCCAGAGAAAGATGAGAGAGACTGTTCAGTGGGTACAGAAGACATTTGGTTGAAGTAATGGCTGCAAAAGGAGGTGCCACAAGCTACTTAATAAAAGGCTTCACATACTTCTGCATAAGTGAAATGAGACAAGTGTTGAACAGCTAAAACCCCCTTAGCTGTTATAAATTCACTGTAAACCACAGCTTAACAGGGCTTATTGCTTTTATAAAACGGTTAGTCCATATACTTTACGTAGTAAGGTTTCAGAGAACAAAACAGAGCAAATAAAGTGTAATGATATAAACAAAAACAATATTCTTCCACCGAACAATGTAGTTCCTCAGAAACAGTTGTGCTCCCAACAAAGTGGTTGCCGAGCAACACACAGAAGTAAACAAAGTTTGTTTGTAGAGTAATTTACAATGGCTTTGAATGTGGCTTAACCAATCAGAATCAAGGACCGGAACTATTTGTTTCATAATATGGTTTTTATTTCTGTTTTGTTGGCACTTTAGATTAAAGAACACTTTTCACTTAAATGTTTATTAATTTGTATTTCAGTTTTAGTTAAGTTGGTTCATCAAGTTAGACTAAATAAAACTGAGAATTGTTTCTCTGGCAGCTGTCTTTTTTTGTGTTTTTATTTTTAAGTCATTAACTGTAATATCCCTGGTTCACAGAAATACTCTATCTAACCTTTCCTAATGTTTGCTCTCGTAACAAGCACACTAGAGTTTAGCAAAGGGTCAGTTGATAGTGTGGCATTAGTTTAGCTAACACCATGATACTCAAATAAGTAAAAAAAAAAAAAAAAAAAACATAGCACACAATATTGTGCGATAATTGTTCAAAATAATGAACTATTTCAACTATACATATTAATACTTAACAAAATGTATCTTGCCTCATCCAACATATTTGATGTGTTTTATTATTATTATTTATTTATTTATTTTACAGAGATCTGCAATTGTTTTCTGCATGAAATGTATACATTGTTCTGCCTTATTATTTGGCCAGATGGGGGAATCTTTGAAGGCCATCTCTGTACTAGTGTATGCTGCCTCAGCAGAATTGTGGTGCTTCAGCTTTAGTGTCAGGAGCACATCTATGATGACTACAGAGGCAGCTCACATGGTTTTGGAACACAGCCAGTACGTTTTTTCTTCCTCAACAAACCTTCCAGTAATCAGTCTTTTCTTTGCTCAAAATCTGTGTTTTCATTATATACAGAAATTATCTCAATTATCCTCTGCTCGTTTCAAAACACTTTATTTATTTATTTGTTTTTTAATTAAATTTTTTTTGTATTTGTTAATTAAATTTGCATCATTACATGATGAAAATGACTGAAAGTTCTCTCTGTTTTTCAGCTTTAAACAAACCATAAGTTAACAAAAAAATCTGTAGATAAAAGCATTAACCTGGGAGATGCTTCCACATGCATAATAGGACTGTGAGTGAATGCTGTTTGGTTTGCGTGACTTTAACAAGCCTTCACAGTGCTAGTCATTTGCTCATGGTTGCAGGTGGCTTCTGAAGATCCAAAAACATGACCGATTATTAATAAGCTCTCTTTGACTTAGAAAGATTCAGGTGCTAAATAGAATCAATGATAAGACAGACTGTGTCAAGAGGTCTAAGTAGTCATATGGTGAAAAGCTAGATGTTTTACAGCTTATATACGTACCTTATTGGGTATACCTTAGTAAAACTGGATTGGACCCCTGGATTGAACTGCCTTAATTTTTCATTGCATAGATTCAACAAGGTGTTGGAGATTTTGATCCATACTGACATGATAGCATCACACAGTTGCTGCAGATTTGTCGGCTGCACATCCATGATGCAAATCTCCCAATCCACCACATCCCAAAGGTGCTCTATTGGATTGAGATCTGGTGACTGTGGAGGCCATTTGAGTAAAGTGAACTCATTGTTATGTTAAAAAAAAAACTGTCTGAGATGATTCAAGCGTTGTGACCTTGTTCATTATCTTGCTGGAATTAGCCATCAGAAGATTGGTACACTGTAGTCTTAAAGGGATGGACACGGTCAGCAGAAATACTCAAGTAGGCTGTGGCATTTAAATGAAGCTCAGTTGGTACTAAGAGGCCCAAAGTGTGCCAAGAAAATATCCCCCACTTCATTACACCACCACCACCAGCCCGAACCATTGAGGATGGATCCTCGCTTTCATGTCCTTTAAGCCAAATTCTGACCCTACTATCTGCAGAAATAAGACCATGCAATGTTTTTCCAATCTTCCATTGTCCAGTTTGGGTGAACCTATGTGGATTGTAGCTTCCGTTTCCTGTTCTTAGCTGACAGGAGCGGTGTGGTCTTCTGTTGCTGTAGCCCATCTGCTTTATATATATAGGGTTTGACGTGTTGTGTGTTCAGAGATGGTATTCTGCATACCTAGGTTTTAAGGAGTAGTTATTTGAGTTACAGTTGCCTTTCTATCATCTCTGCCCATTCTCTTCTGACCTCTGACATCAACAAGGCACTTTCATCTACACTACCTCCACTCACTGGATATTTTCTCTTTTCCGGATCATTCTCTGTAAACCCAAGAGATGGTTGTGTGTGAAAATCCCAGCAGATCAGCAGTTTTTGAAATACTCAGACCAACCTGTCTGGCACCAACAACCATTCCATGTTCAAAGTCACTCAAATCCCCTTTCTTCCCCATTCTGATGCCCAGTTTGAACTTCAGCAAGCCATGTTCACCAAATCTAGATGCCTAAATGCATTGAGTTGTTGCCATGTGATTGGCTGATTAACAATTTTTGTTAACAAGCAATTGATCAAGTGTACTTAATAAAGTAGCACTGTATATATATATTGTCTCACATTCTGTCGCAGGAAACAAAGTCAGACTAGACCAAACCTTCTCAATAACGCAGGAGAAACCAATTCTGTGATAGCGAGGACTAAAGCAAAACACATCTGTCTAATTCGTCACGTTCCAGTCTCAAGAGATAAGCAATACAAAAACCGTGTATTTTTGGAGCTTCGGGGAAATGTCCATGGGTATAAAAAAACATCAATGTTAAGCTGAAACTAAAAAGATGGGAGAGTGTTTTCACAAACATACCTGTGTTTTGCCGCATATTATCAAGAAGTGAGAGGTAAGATTCCACATGAATAATCCATAATAACCTGTGAATGTGTTTACATACATTTACCATAGTATACTTTCATTAAATACCACATTTAAAACACTAAAGTTATTGTCCTTGATTTCCTGAAAAGTTTAAGAAGCACTCAGTTACTGCACTCAAAATGCTAGTCAGTGCACGTCTAGTAGATTTGAGGCCAGATATGCCAGTGTATATGTTAAAGCTAAAATTCTAATATATACATTTGAAATATAAGGTTGTTATGAATTAGAAGAATGAATTGAAGTTTTTATGACTCGTCTTGTGCTCATGGGCATATTAATTTCTTATTGTCCAGTCACATACTTAAACTTAGAATGTCCCTCCCACAAATTGTACCTGTCTATTTCTAGCAAACAGGAAACCATTTTATGGTTGTTTTCTAGTTAAAGGGGTCATATGATGCTTTTTTTTTTTTTTTTTTAAAGATCATTATTTTTTGCATTTGGTGTAACATAATATGTTGACATGCTTTAATGTTTCCAAAACACTTTTTCCCCCCAAATACTGTACATTTTATGTGAGTGCATGTGTAGTTATATATGTATAACTGAGAAGCATTTTTTTCTTTTTAATTTATTTGTCTGGTCTAAACTGGCTGCTATTTATAAAGTTGTTGAGGTCTTAATGACACACCTGGCCATAACGCAGTGACGTCAGCAGTGCAGATTGCAGGCCGAGGAGAGTGAAAAACACAATTAATGGCCCGCGTACCTGTGGGAGAGGGGTGGCGGGCAGGCATGTGTTTGCCTGAAGTCCTGAGCAGCTGTTTACCTCCTCACACACATGCACTGCTGCTGAAGAAGCAGCATTTAACAAGATCAGGTGTTGTTTCTCCCTCTCTTTCACCCTCAACTAAGCTCCCCAAATTCACTTTGGGTGTAATTACATTTGACCCAGATAAGCGTGTACTTGATATTGTGGCAGTGAATAATGCCAGGCTATTTGGCTGCTTTCAGAAAGACTTGGATGTGTCTTAAGTTACAGGAATGGAGGGGGAAGTGAGTTAAGTGGGTGTTAAAATGCTCAATTTCAAGATAGGTGATGTTGTCGTATCTATGGTCACATATTTCTGTAACTCATCTTGCTAACTAATAATATAGGAATGTTTTTGACTATATTTGACTCTGATTATCTATTCTTAGTGGCCCTACATAGGCATCATTCAGAAATCCTTGGCATTTGGGACCAGTGACCATTATATAAAGGTATATTATATGAATGAATTTTGTTTTTGGAACATTAAATCTATTAGCAATATTAAAATATTAATATATGATATATTTATAAAATGAAAAGATTTGATACTATTAAAGGGGTGTCACCAAATGAAATTTCACCAAATGAAATTAAGAATTTTTGAGATATAGCTGATCATGTAATTTTGACCTTAATTATATGGTGACTAGAAAATGTAGTTAAATCTCTTCTTCTTCTTCTTTTTTTTTGTTTTGTTTTCCAAGTAAGAAGTTTCAGTTTTTTAAAAAAGTGCTAGTTTCCATACATCCAAAAGGAGACTTTACCAGATACTTTTCAAAGTCAAGCTCTGCATCATTCAGAAACGCTTGGTATTAGCGACCAGTGACTATTATGTAAATGATAAAGGTAAATGATATAAGTTGGTTTTGTCTTTGGAATATTAAATCTATTTGCAATATGAAGATATATATAAATTCTCCTTCGGCTTTACTAAACTTGAACTCAAACACATGCTAAGTTAATTTCATCAAATTGGCTCAAATTCTGTTAAAACTGACTTTAACATTTAAATTAATCATGCTGAAATTGGTTGAATTATTTTGTGGAGTTAAAGTAATGGAAAAACCTATGTTGTCATGACTTATTGATCATATAATTTTTTACAGTGAAAATCAATCAAGAGTTGATTCTTCTGCACTGAACGCTATTTGTCTGCCACACTTACTTGTTGCCTACATACAGTAGTTCCAAATTCATAACTTTTGATTTTCAATTACAGCCTTAGAAAGGCAGCTTAGGTGATAGACAGTGCGGCTTTTTAGATTTTGAAGCAGGTCCAGCAAGTGTTATCTTCGGTGTGAGTATTTGTCTATGTGTGTGAAGGAACATCTGACTGTGTGACTAAACGTGGCATATGTTTCCTGCCAGACATGTGGCCCGGTGTGGAACAGGAATCCAATTACTCATGCCAGCAACACCAGCACAAAGTAAAAGAGTGTGCATATGTGCCTCTGGACATGTGGAAACAGAGGTGGAGACATACTAGGTACACAAAGATTTGTAAATCACATTAAATTGCAAACACAAAACGCAACACACACAAGCATACAGATAACCAGCAGATTATATTAACTTGTGAACCACAAGTACACTCTGATTTAAAGGGGAGATTACACACACAATTTCTGCCAATCTCAGGTTTAGAGTCTTTAGTTTTATCAGATTTATAAAAGACATCTTAACACTTCTCTCTGAAAACCACCGAGCTCCTGGAGGCGTGCGGTGGGAGGAAGCTAAAGAGTCATGAGCACACAAAGCTTTTGCATAGCGAACAAGTGGTGGGGAATGGGTAAAACCCATGGATTAAGTCACAAATCTATTGTTGTGCTTTTGGATGTCAGAAAATAAATAAATAAATAAATAAATTTAAAATAAATATATTTTTGTTTACAGATTTTTATATATCTTATATATTTTTATACGTGTTTTTTAATCATTCTAAAATATAATGCCCTATTCAGGAAGAAGTGAATGTATAAACAATTGGGTGATTTAATTCAAATAAATCTAAATCCAAATAAAATTTGTTAAGTGTGCATTAACATGACAGTTTGAAAACATGAGAAATGTTAGTTTTTTGTACATGTGCATATAAAAGATGCCCACCTGTGAAGTTGAGGAATAAGGGAGAGAATAAAAAAACATTTGCACGTGTTGTACAGCACAGCGTACGGTAATAATTTTGGTGAGTTTCCTGCTGTGTCACAGTAATTGGATGATACGCTGAAGTATTTAATGAAAGACCTGCTGCATAAATATGAAAACACTTCATGCAGCTATGAAAAATTCAAGCAAAGTGACGGTAATTCAAAGATAAAAAGAGTATTGAGACCCTTAGATCTAATGTAGCTGATGTCTTTTCACCTCTCACAGGTGACAATTAAAACATTAAGACAATATTACTCATGGAAGGGTTTACACTGCCTCTTTATATTTGACTGGAATTTGAATGCACTATAAAGTATGAAGTTTATATATATATATATAATATATTTTATATATATTATATATATATATATATAAAACGAGTGAATCGTTACACCCCTAATATATATATATATATATATATATATATATATATATATATATATATATATATATATATATATATATATATATATATATATATATATATATTAGGGGTGTAACGATTCACTCGTTTTCTCGATGCATCGATTACAAACCCTGTCGATACATATGCATCGATCTTGAAACATGATTTTTGAATCGTGAATCGCCGATCTTGGACAGTAATCGATTCAAAATGCTAAGAATCGAATGAATCGCAAATTTCTATAGCGATTCAATGCTTTCAAAACGTATACACATTAAATTACTACACGCACAAATTAATGGAAACCTTGAAGAGTGTTCGTGAATCGTGCCTCTTATCTGTTCTTCATGCACTCCATTGTTTAACGACTGTCACAGGATTGAGCTCGCGCTCCATTCGTCTCT
This sequence comes from Carassius gibelio, assembly GCF_023724105.1. NCBI lineage: Eukaryota > Metazoa > Chordata > Actinopteri > Cypriniformes > Cyprinidae > Carassius > Carassius gibelio. Next base: position 4,876,298 of record NC_068376.1, on the reverse strand, counting down.
GATGCATCTGACATGTGATCTATAGGACTCGTGGCCAGTAATGATAACGTGAAGTAATTTTACTTTTCTGTAGTTTGTCAATGGCTCTCTGCATCGTACCGAAGGAGTTACCGGAGCCATCGACAGCTGTATATTTATTGCATGGACGGAGCAGAAATGTAAGTGTCTAAATCATACGCACAGATCCATTGAATGATAAATGTTTTTAAACAATGCGGATGAACCGAATATGTAAAGGAAAGTTTTAAAATTAACCACAGCATTAAAAATGACCTTGAAATAAGAGCGCAAGATTTATCTGATAATCAAATGCATGAAAGTAGCGTTTGTTTCATTAGCAAACAGACATCTGGCGCGTTTACTCTCAGAATCATTGGCTGATGGAGAGGAAAAGTTAAATAGAGATGAAGACGTTTTCACACTGAAAGAGAAGCGATCTCGCTCTCATAGACGTGCCAGGCTATATCTGCAGCTAAACTGAATAAAAGCAGAATGAACTGATGAACAAAAAAAAAAAAAAAAAACACAAACAATTTATGAATGATGCAGTGCTAATTGACATTTATTACAGTGCAGAAACTATAAAGTATATTTTCTACCTTCTACCTCTGTGCAGAAAATTTAAATAATTGCTAATTAAATGTAGCCTAGTATATAAAACAATCATAAAATTGCCATTAGGAAAAAAATATTGATTACAAATGATTGATTATTAAACCATTATTATGGTAATTAAAAAAGAAGATAATTCCTTGTAAAATAAATAAATAAATAAATAAATAAATAAATAAATAATAATAATAATAATAATAATAATAATAGTAATTATTATTATTATTATTATTATTATTATTATTATTATTATTATTATATAGGCTACATACATAAAATGATTATATTTGACATTTCTGTCACTTCTGAAATTATGGCTACGCCCCTGGTGTGACAAAATGTTAGCTTATACATAATACTCTTAAGCTCTTTTTTAAAAACTAAAAGTACAGTCTGTTGACAGTGTTCCACTTAAATTAACGCAATTTTTATTTTGCATTTTATGATATATATATATATATATATATATATATATATATATATATATATATATATATATATCATAAAATGCAAAATAAAAATTTCGTCAAAGGATCATTAAAAAAATGTTATCATGCTTTACACACACACAAAAAAAGCAGCACAACTGTTTTCAACAGTTTTAAGTTTCAAGTGTTTTATTATTCTTTTTTGATTCATTGTATTTTTTTTTTCATTTTTAGCAGAATCCACATTTCATGAAATTAAGCATATAATGGTCTAAATATTGCTTATATGCGCAGGTGTCCTCCAACAAGTTAACAGATTTTAAACCCGTTAATACATATTTAGTTAAGAAAAAAAAAATATTCATTTTACTGCTAAAAACATTTGCACATTGAGATAAATAAACTCCAGATATTCATGTTAGCAAGCTAGCAACTTCTTTAACTTGAACAAACTCTGTTAATCGTTAATCAAACAAAATCATGCGTATTTGCTGGTGATTGCTAGTGAATAAAAGGAAATGATCCACACGCATGAGTGAAGCATGCAGAAATGTGTATGGCAAAAGGGACAAATGGTATTGTAAGCTCACACTTGACTGAAATGCAAAATAAAAGAAGTACTGCAATTGTTTTTGCAAATATATGTGGCGTTGAATTGACTCCATATGAGAGCCAGTTCTTGATTCCCTGGGGTAAATGCATTGAAATGATATTTCATTAATACATTGAGATTTATGGTGTATATGAGTATGGTGACATTTCTAGGTATCAAAAAAAGGATCACCTCCAAGGTCAGGTTGAGAAAAAGCGGAAGAGCAGTGATACCTGTCCACACACACTCGTAGAAACACATGGCATGCCCAGCTTGTGAGTGCTGTCAGGCCTCTGGAGAGGACCATCTGCTTTCTCAAATTTACCTCCTCCTAAGTGGCATTCTGTCCTTCTGGAAACCTGACACCACCATGCCAAATTAGACACCAATTAGGGAGATATGCATTGAACAATAATTCTTCATCTGGCATCTATTTTGGGTTCCCGGAGGATGCCACCACTGTACCTGCCAGAACAGAGGAATTATCATTCACCTATAAAGCTACGGGAAGAGAAACTTACTGGGAAGACATTATGCTGTGTGATATATCAGCCATTAAATTGAGATATTCATATTCAAAGCACTGTATATTGAAGCTGCTGCCAAGTGCTTGTGTTCCAGTCTTGAAATGATGCTCTTTGAATTGCCAACTTTTCAATGAAAATTCATAAAGGACTGTTCACTCATTCCTAATGAAATAACATTGATGGATGATAGCCTAAGCTACATTGTTTTTTTACTGACTTTTTCTACAAATTATCATTTTATAATTTCACTGTAAGGCTGTTTAATACAGTCATTAACATCAATGCTGTTACACAGAACATCTTGGTGAAATACTTACTGATTTTGTTCTCTAAAAAAGTGTTAGGCTAGGGTTAAACTAGTCACATTGTTCACTGACTCTCTTAAGCGTATTATGCAAAAAAAATGAATTTGTGATCTATTGTTGGGAAGATAAATAGATCTTCCCATGCTCCCAGTGTTTCCTACGAAGAACTAATCGCTGAAAAGTCCATGTTATGCTATTGAATTTTGAAAGATAGCAAGAGTTTGATTTGAGACACAGTATCAAGTAAACATCCTTAAAAACAAGAAATGCCATTCACAGTCCTTTATCATGTGATGTATTTAATAATGAAACACACACACACACACACACACACACACACACACACACTGCATATACTGTATATACCTATGTGTGTATTATTCTAGTAATAATTATATTAATATGAATAGTCTGTTTGATGTAGACATGGAAGGATAAAGCTGATGTTCACCCTTGAACACATCCTAATGTATCCAATTTATTGCAAATTCCATAAATAAAAAGAACTGGCAAGTAACACATTGAATTACACATTGAAATGTTATATTTGATATAATCCTAGAAATACAGAAATACTGTATATTGTAAATCATACTCATGTAAGTGAGGATAGCAAGATAAAGTAATCTGTGACATATTATATCCAAAAAAATTCAGTGGGCTACCAGAAAAATGTATAA